>NC_086317.1:157418977-158018977 GCF_036172605.1 Pelobates fuscus
CTGGGGTATCACCGCTCACACAGGGCCATAGTCATAAGGAAGGAGGCTGGCAAATAGGCTTCTCCACAATCCAGGGAAGCAGGGCATTTTTCATTTAAAGGGCCAGTTACAAATAGCGATTTGTAACACATCTCCCCTTTTGGAGGGAGACTAACCAGGCACCTGACCTTCTGTCGGTCAGTGCCTAAGTTAGTCTCGCAGCCCACCCACAAATAAACATTGGCAGAGAAGCCCCCCCACAATAAATAGTACTGGCCTGTAGGTCCCAGGTTGTAGGGTAAACATGCAGCACTCGCTGCCTTCCTGGTGCAGCTGGGCAAATAGCTGGTAGTACTTGGGGGGCAGAGGCCAGCGGCACTCTGCCCTGGTGCCAGCGCTTCTGCTGGGGGAATTGGGGCATAGTCCTGCCCGGGGGCAAAGGGAACTGTTAACCCTGGGCCCAGGTTAGAAGTTAGCTGAGGAGGGGGGAATTGGCTTACCTCCTCCTCCTGATACTCCTGCGGCCGTTGAGAAGGGAGGTCGATGCTCTCCGCTTCTTGTGGAACATGCTGCGGCTGGGGAGAGAGACCGGTTGTCTCCTCTCCCTGGAAGGCATACTCCGGCTGGGGAGAGAGGTCGATGCTCTCCCCTCCCTGTAGCTGGGTCTGTTGCTGGGGATCTGGGCCGCCTGCCCAGCATCCCTGTAGGGCCGGTAGAGAGACTGCGGTCCCATCTCCACCTGCCTGCTGGGGGTCCTCCCAGGACCAGTCTATGAGGCCTGCTGCCTCGGGTATCTCTGGTTGGGGTTGGGGAAGGAGACCGGTTGTCTCTTCCCTCTGCACGGTATACTGCCGCTGGGGAGGGAGGTCGCTGCTCTCCTCTCCCTGTAACTCAGGCTGCCGCTGGGGAGGGAGGTCGTTGCTCTCCGCTCCCTGTAACTCACCCTGGCGTTGGGGATCTGGGCTGCCTGCCCAGCATCCCTGTAGGGCCGGTAGAGAGACTGCGGTCCCATCTCCACCTGCCTGCTGGGGGTCCTCCAAGGACCAGTCTATGATGCCCGCTGCCTCGAGTACCTCTGGCTGCTGTTGGAGAAGGAGACTGGATGTCTCTTCCCTCTGTACGGTGCACTGCCGCTGGGGAGGGAGGTCGCTGCTCTCCTCTCCCTTTAACTCACGCTGCCGCTGGGGAGGGAGGTCGTTGCTCTCCTCTCCCTGTAACTCACCCTGGGGTTGGGGATCTGGGCCGCCTGCCCAGCATCCCTGTAGGGCCGGTAGAGAGACTGCGGTCCCATCTCCACCTGCCTGCTGTGGGTCCTTCCAGGACCAGTCTATGAGGTCTGCCGCCTCGGGTATCTCTGGTTGGGGTTGGGGAAGAAGACCGGTTGTCTCTTCCCTCTGCACGGTGCACTGCCGCTGGGGAGGGAGGTCGCTGCTCTCCTCTCCCTGTAACTCAGGCTGCCGCTGGGGAGGGAGGTCGCTGCTCTCCGCTCCCTGTAACTCACTTCCTCGCTGGAGACGGGGTGTCCATATCCCCAAACTCCACAATTGGTACTCAAAGTCCCGTGCTGCTTGATTATCAGCATGCAACTGGCGTATCACTTCATGGACCAACTCATTTGAAGGGTTTGGGCCATACAAGACCAGCCACCCCTTTACTACCTTCATGAAATCAGCGCCCTCCCAGCGCTGTGCCAGGCGGATTTGCAATTCACTGGCTGCTTTCCAGGGTCTCGCTTGCTCCATGTTGCTGTAGGTAGGGACGCTGCGCAGTGGCTAGCGTTGCCCTCAATACTCTCATACGATACCAGTGCTGTTGGGGTGCTGCTCCTTGCGCTAGGACGCCATCCCACCGCTGCCACCAAATGTTACGGTTGCCTCCAGGCTGGCTGGAAGTTGGACCGTAGAAAAGGATGCTCCTAGCGCTCACCAAATGACCATCAGCACCGCAGCCACCATAAGCACTGCAGACTCCACGAACCACCGCTGCTGGGCTGGTACCTCGCCGTCTGCTCTGCGCCCTGGACCTACGACCAGGCTCCAGGTTCCAATAGGCGAACCTCTTCCTTCTGTAGAGCGAAGCAGGATCAGGAACAAGAGCTCTTACAAGAGCTCAACAGCTAAGGGAGTATGAAGAGCATAGCAATCCCTGTAGTGATTATAGCTGTCCCCTACAAACATGAGTCGAGGCTGCAAGTTAGAGGGTCAGAAGAGGTCTGAGGTGCTGGAACACCCAGCCTGGTTTTTATTACCATTTTGAAAATACAGGACCACCCACAGGGCGGGACAAAACAACCAATCATACATGTACATCATTAAAACCACTCCCAGTAATTACACACAAAATCCTCCCCTATGTCTGTGATATAATTATGCTACACAAGGGATTAACATAATTATCACAGACAGTAAAAATACAGTTTTTTACACAACATTCATAACTCCCAAAATATACATCACATTCGCATAAAAATACATATTCACAATCAATCCATTCAGGGGAACAACATACTCAAAAATCATACGAATTGGACCAGGGGTTCAGAAGTTAGTACAAATGTGCATTTGACCTTCTGGAAGCATGGTTTTACAGGGCCCTCTATCCTGGAGACAATGGGGGGAAGTAATTCAATTATCCAGGACTAGAGGCAGACTCCATTAACCACATGGTTGCAAAACAACATAAAACACTTTAAAATACATAAAGTCACATTTTACACATAACACACAGACATTTCACATATCCCCAGATAGCTGGGATCTGAGCGCACAAAACTACCGAATAGCGCGCAGATCCTATTCACACAGTTCAATTGCCATGGAGCTAAAGTCTTTCCCATAGTCTTTCATTATATGAATAGGCTCCATGGCATAGCCATCTGGGGTATCACCGCTCACACAGGGCCATAGTCATAAGGAAGGAGGCTGGCAAATAGGCTTCTCCACAATCCAGGGAAGCAGGGCAATTTTTCATTTAAAGGGCCAGTTACAAATAGCGATTTGTAACATATGCTTCTCCAGTTCGGTGGATTGGTGTCTACAGTAGCTGTGCCTGTGTCTCTGGAAGGGGAAGATCTACTAAACGGCGGTTTAACCCTTTTATGCCTGGGGGTGCCGTTACAATAAGCTAAAATGAAGAGTCTGTGGATGCAGTTTAGGCAGCAAGTATTGCAGTTAGCACATTAATCTCCCATGTTCAATTAAATGTTTGACCCATCGATACTGGGGTATTGTAATGTAGTGGTGGGCTTAACACAATATGGCCATAAGGTGTATCCGAATCCCCATATTTGTTTGCCAAGATAAGTGATTTTAAGTAGACTTGTAAAATTTAACACTGTGGAATCCCTATCACCTGAGTGTACAGTGCCAGTTGAGCACTCTTTGGCAACAGTAACATCTATACACGATATACAGATGTAGAACCAGGGGAAAGGTACAAGCCTATTGGCACTAAATGCTTCTTAAACATAAATTCAGACTCCATCTCTTTTCTGATGCCCTAAATAAATGTGGTCATGGGATGGTGCCATCTATAACCTTTACAAACAAAAAAACAAACAAAAAAGCCGTGAAAATAAACATGTTTAATATTGTTCATAACTATTTTATATGATGTCGATACATCCATGTTCCAATACTTGCCTGAATTTCTCCTTTTCATTAGCTTCATAGTAAGGAATATGGCTACAACCACGAGGACAACAGCACAAACTGATAAGCCGATGGCAAGACCTGTACTAGAATTGTTTGTTGCAGAGCTGGGAAGACACAAATAAAGATAAAAATGGCCTAACTGTGTGATATCTATATTAGAAAATTCAAAGCTATTTCCACATTATATATTGCAAAAATAATTATGGAAATCTAGAGTATTTGGATTAAAGGAGTAGAGACAATTAAGATGAGTATTCCCTTCATTTCCACACGTAAATGCAAATTTACATTGAATGTTGTAAAAAAGAAAAGTCTTGGAAACTAATAGAATGGCTAAAGCAGATTAATTGGTTGATTTTAATTTTATATTATAATCTATATTACTATGTGAGCCATAATATTACTACAGCAATGTTTTTAACCCTAATAAACATTGAAAAGGGGTAGGGAAGGACAACTGGGCAAGTCATTTTTTCATCTATTAATTTATTTAAAACTTTATCCCATAGCACAGAGGATGAATGATGACGCTGGTGAAGAACATCTTCTGTCCAACTATTTCATAATAAACATCTCATCTACATAAATGCATATGTTTCGATATGTGTAGAAAATTCTTACAAAGGTAGATTATGGTAATTGAACAATTTGTAAATTGTGGGTGTGTCCTTGTCTTGATACTACTTATTTTACTGAGCACCACTGCAATTGGGTATAAATGGTTAATTAGAGCTTACATTGTATTAATTTTCTGTAATTCTCCTTCCTTTCTCAGCCAAACACTTTCACATACTTGTTCTAATGATGTATATAAACATTTAAAATTAGTGTAGTGAATATATGGTCAGTCAGCTCCAAGAATGTTCTCCAGAATCAGAATTTCCTTGTAAGAAGCCAAAACTTTTTCTTATCTCAGAACAGAGTATGTTTTTGTTTTATTATTATTTGGGTATTTTGAACTCATACTTACATATGCATGTTAACTTCTGCTTCTTCTCCTCAACTCCTCTCTGTTGGTGTCCCCCAAGGTTCAGTCCTTGGCCCCCTACTGTTCTCCATCTATACTGCCTCCCTTGGTAAACTCATTAGCTCCTTTGGCTTCCAATATAATTTCTATGCAGATGACACGCAAATCTACCTGTCCTCTCCTGATCTCTCCCCGTCCCTCTTGACTAGTGTCTCTGACTGCCTCTCTGCTATTTCTAACTGGATGGTTGCCCACTTCCTTAACCTAAACTTGACCAAAACTGAGATTCTGGTCTTTCCTCCCTCAAGTGTTACTCATGTGTCTGTCTCCCTCCAAGTCAATGGTGCTACCATCAGCTCCACCATGCAGGCTCGCTGCCTAGGTGTTCTCTTTGACTCCGACCTCTCCTTCAAGCCTCATGTTCAATCTATCGCCAAATCCTGTCATTTCCATCTCAAAAACATTGCACGCATCCGCCCCTACTTAATGCCAGATGCGACTAAGGTGTTGGTCCATTCCACTGTCCTTTCTCACCTTGACTACTGTAATCCGCTTCTCAGTGGTCTTACGTGCTCCCAACTTGCGCCGTTACAGTCCATAATGAATGCGGCAGCGTGGCTCATCTTCCTGTCCGCCCACACCTCCCATGCCTCACCCTTCTGTCAGTCCCTACATTGGCTTCCTATAAAATATAGGGCTCCATTTTAAATTCTGGTTCTTGCTTTCAAATATCTACATAATGCTGCTCCCACCTATCTATCCTCCCTTATACACAAGTATGTCCTGTCTAGGCCCTTACGATCTGCTGAAGACTTACGTCTATCTTCTGTCCGTACTCCCACCTCTGATGCTCGCCTTCAAGATTTCTCGAGGGCTGCACCATTCCTGTGGAACTCTCTTCCCTCCTCTGTTAGATGCTCACCCAGTCTTCAAAAAATCTTTAAAAACCCACTTCTTCATAAAAGCGTATCAATTAAACTGTTAATAGCTCCTGACTGATTCCTCTTCTGCAACTGTCACTAGTCTAATACTATCCTTACCTTTTTGTGTCATTTTACCCCACTCCCTCTAGCATGTAAGCTCATTGAGCAGGGCCCTCAACCCCTCTGTTCCTGTGTGTCCAACTTGTCTGGTTACAACTACATGTCTGTTCGTCTACCCATTGTAAAGCGCTGCGGAATTTGATGGCGCTATATAAATATCATAATAATAACTTTAAATGTTACTTTAGTATAATGACTTGATCATTATGTGGTTGCGTAGAACGTCATATTTGATTTAGCCTAAGTTAGCATAAGTTAATAAGCATAATCAGATTAAGTATTGAAATGTATTTGCATTAATGAATTACTAGCCTACATAAGGGATCATATGTATAAATAACTTGGATCTGATCTTCCACTTGATCCCCCACCCCCCCCACCCCCGCAGAAAAGGTTAAAAACCCTTTTGTCACTTACCTGATTCCAGTGTCAATTTCCCTCCATGCTGGGTCAGGCTCCCCCTCCGCTCCTCCTCCCCATACATTAGGGGAAGCTAATGAGCATTAGCTCTGGTCTACACCCCCTTTATCCCCTATGCCCCCTGCATCTACTAAAGCACTATACAGCTCCTATGGCTCCCTGCACCCTCTACAGCCCCCATGCCCACTACAACCCATTTCAACTGCACCCACTGCCTCTATTGCTCTCTGCACCCACTACAGCCCCTATCCCTCCCCTGCATCTACCCCAGCCCCTATCCCTTCTCTGCACCCATTATAGCTTATACCTCTACTATAGCCCTTTTTTCCCTTACCCACACCACTGCACTCACTATGACCTTTATCCCCTAGCATCCACTATAGCCTCTAACCCTCCCCTATACCCACTATCCCCCCTGTGATTACTACTATGATTTAGTGGTGGAAATTACTAGTGCCCCCCTCCCATAAATATATTTAAAGGGAAACTATAGACACCCAGACCACTTCAGCTTATTGAGGTGGTCTGGGTGCAGTGCCCCAGGTCCCTTAACCATGCAATGGTAATTATTGCAGTTTTTGAAACTCCATCTCTAGACAGCCACTAGAGAGACTTCCAAGAGGTTAGGCGACTTGTGTTCGCCTAACTGACGCAGGACATACTCATGCTATGCAAGAGGACATCCAGTGTCCCTATAGGAAAGCATTGTATGATGAAGTCATAATGCTAACATGCGAGGCAGAGCCTGTACCAGAAATGAACGACATCGGCGCCAGAATCAGGTACGTGACAGAAGGGGTTTAGCTATAGTGCCAGGAAAATAAAAGTGTTTTTCTGTCTTTAAATATACTCTGAATCCACTTATCCTGACACGACACACAAAGACATAAATATATTAACTTACACCATGGCTCACAGTGAATTTACAAGCAGAAGCATACATTCACTTCACATGCACATACAATCAAATACACGGTACATCCACACCAGCAGTGGCGTACATATAGGGGTTGCAGCTGCGACTGGGCCCATCACTCCAGGTGGCCCGGCCGCCCTGCGGTCCCCTGCGACCGGGTACCAGCTGCCATGTTTTGCAGCCCGGCTGGGAGGATCAGTGCTAGGAGGAAGTGACTGCCCCAGTCACTCCTTCCAGCTATCAGAGACCCGCGCAGGAGGAAGGAGAGGGAGTCAGAGTGGGAACTGAGCCACCACTGGACCCCAGGGAAAGTCACCCTCGTGCACCTAAAAGGTAGGAAACAGGAGGGTGACTTAAACATTTTGTGTGTCTTTGTGTCTGTCTGTGTCTTTGTCTGTATTTATCTCTGTATGTATGTTTCTGTGTATGCATGTATGTGTCGTGTCTGTGTGTTTGTGTGTATCTCTATGTATGTGTCTGTGTATATGTGTGTCTGTCGGGGGGAAATGAGGGGGGGCGGGGGGCATGGATCAGTTTTGCACCAGGTCCCCATGAATTGTGTGTATACCACTGTACAGCAGCATATATATTGGTCTGCAGGGGGCCTGGGTCCTAATTTTGCCCAGGGGCCCAGGCCATTGTCAGTCTGTCCCTGGTTGTGGTTGATTAGCAAGTCCTAGCCAGCCACAACATAATGACACCTTGCTCCACCAAGTGTCTTTAACCAGACTGAATCCTATCCGCATTTGGCTTTAGTAAATCTGTGAATAACCCTGTTGTAATGGGCCGAGCTGTGACTATAACTGAATTTACTTAATTACGATAATTTTTCCAAATCACCAACAACCAAATTGTAAAATTTTCTTTTCTTATCACTACAATTCAGCAGGGGCGGACTGACCACTCGGGCACATCGGTCATGGACCGATTGCCCAAGACAGCCAGGTGCCCAGCCACACAGCCATGCTCCAGCTCTCTGGAATGGCAAAAAAAAAAAAAGCTTCCTTTAATAGGTTGTGGGGCCCCTGATGGAGCGCAGGGCCCTACAACCTACCACTCAGCACATTACCTCTCCCCCTCATCCTCAAATGAGACCTGGCAGCTACACCTGCGCTCTCTCGCTCTCTCTCTCTCTCTGCCAGGTCTCCTTCCTGTCCCACATGGGGAGAGGTGGGGCTAGGAAGTGACATCACTTCCTGTACTCTCCTCTCACACAGAGCCCTCTCACAGTCAATGAGGAGAGACCAGAGGGAGCAGAGAGAGAGGTAGGAAATAAAAAGGGGAAGATGGGGAGTCACTGTCACAAGTCACCCCCTCCCTCTGTTACTGTGTCACCCCCTCCCTCACTCTGTCACTAGTCACCCTCTCCCTCCCTCACTGTCTCACCCCCACCCTCACTGTGTCACACCCTCCCTCACATTGTCACTGTGTCCCCCCTCCATCATCTGTCACTAGTCACCCTTCCCTCCCTCTGTAACTAGTCACCCCTCCCTCCCTCTGTCACTAGTCACCCCCTCCCTCTGTCACTGTCTCACCCTCTCTCTCACTGTGTCACACCCTCCCTCACTCTGTCACTGTGTCCCCCCCTCACTCTGTCACTAGTCACCCCCTCCCTCCCTCACTATGTCACTAGTCACCCCTTCCCTCCCTCACTTTGTCACTGTGTCAGCCCTCCCTCACTCTGTTACTGTTACCCCTCCCTCACTCTGTCACTAGTCACCCCTTCCCTCCCTCACTTTGTCACCGTGTCACCCCTCCCTCACTCTGTCACTGTCACCCATCCCTCACTCTGTCACTAGTCACCCCTTCCCTCCCTCACTTTGTCACTGTGTCACCCCTCCCTCACTCTGTCACTGTCACCCCTCCCTCACTCTGTCACTAGTCAACCCTTCCCTCCCTCACTTTGTCACTGTGTCCCCCCTCCCTCACTCTGTCACTAGTCACCCCCTCCCTCCTTCACTCTGTCACTAGTCGCCCCTTTCCTCCCTCACTCTGTCACTGTCACCCATCCCTCACTCTGTCACTAGTCACCCCTTCCCTCCCTCACTTTGTCACTGTGTCACCCCTCCCTCACTCTGTCACTAGTCACCTCCTACCTTACTCTGTCACTGTCACCCCTCCCTCACTCTGTCACTAGTCACCCCCTACCTTACTCTGTCACTAGTCACCCCTTCCCACCCTCACTCTGTCACTGTCACCCCTCCCTCACTCTGTCACCCCCTCCCTCTGTCACTAGTCACCCCCTCCCCCCTCACTGTGTCACCCCCTGCCTCACTCTGTCACTGTGTCACCCCCTCCCTCACTCTGTCACTGTGTCACCCATTCCCTCCCTCACTGTGTCACTGTGTCACCCCCTCCCTTACTCTGTCCCTAGTCACCCCCTCCCTCCCTCTGTCACTAGTCACCCCCTCCCTCACTCTGTCACTGTGTTACCCCCTCCCTCACTCTGTCACCAGTCACCCCCCCCTCACTGTGTCTCTCCCTCACTTTGCCACCACTCACTCTGCCCCCACCAGGTACCCCCTCACTCTGTCACCTTGGACAAGTAGATTTTCTTTAATATTCCACACCCCTGCACACGCAGACACACATTAATGCCCAATACACATATGCATTCACACTGACACTATATACAAAAAAGCACATGTAGTCATCCAGACATGCACAAGTGCATTTACACAGACTCAAATACAAACATGCATTGATACACAGGTCTTCACAATATAAACATCCAAAGGAATGCTGTATTATATGAGAGTTATATTTAACATTTATTTAATGCATATATATTTGACCTTCAAAGGGCCTGAGATCTAATTTTGCCTGGGGGCCCCAAAGGCTTTCAGTCCGCCCCTGCAATTCAGTGTCTATTCAATAAACCCTACTGCTTAATTATTATAACAAGGAATTTCCTTTAAATCCAATGGCATATTTTTGTTAATATTAGAGACTGACCTGGTATCTGTCTTGACTTGTGGAGGACCTGGATTTTCGCTTTTTGGTTTGACTCCTCCATCTTCCCCAGAATTGATCAGAGAAGGGTCATTGATAATGTTTTCTAAATTTAAAAAAAATGGAGTGTATATTCAACCTAATTTATTTGAATGCATTAAGTCTGATTAGCAGAGGCTAAGAAGCCTACGATGTCAGGCTGAAACACTTTAGACTCTTAAACTGTTCCCCTTTTATTTAGTGTTCAGTCTCTCTTTATGCTTTTTATGCTTTTAATACAATAACATGCCAAATAATTCAAGATGTTGGCTTGGCCTCCAAATCCCCCAGATCTCAATCCAATTGAGAAGTGTGGGATATGCTGGAACAACAAATGTGATCCACAGAGGTCTCACCTTGCAACTCGCAGGACTTAAAAATGATCTCCTGCTAATCTCTTTGTGCCAGATATTACACAATATGTCCAGAGGTCTTATGGAGTCCATGCCTCAACACATCAGAGTGGTTTCGGCAGCATGAGGGGGACCCACATGATATTAGGAAGGTGGTTTTAATGTTTTG
The DNA here is from genome assembly GCF_036172605.1 of Pelobates fuscus. Taxonomy (NCBI): domain Eukaryota; kingdom Metazoa; phylum Chordata; class Amphibia; order Anura; family Pelobatidae; genus Pelobates; species Pelobates fuscus. The sequence continues at coordinate 157,429,469 of NC_086317.1, forward strand.
GCTGATCAGTGTACATACACTGTTCCACATATACACACTGTTCCACATATACACACAACAAGTTTTGTTATTCGGCTGTATACCAAAATACATTTAAGTTACAGTTAAATAATGAATAAGGAACAAGTGCAGTCTTTCAGGTTTAATTTGAGGGTATTCACATCTAATTTGTAGGAAGTGTTTAGGAATTATATTTCTTAAATATGTAGCCCCCTTTTTTTTCGATGGACCAAAAGTAATTGGACAATTGACTCAAAAGCTGTCTTATGAACAGGTGTGGGCTCTTCCTTTGTTATCACTTTATCAATTAAGCAGTTAAAAGTTCTGGACTTGATTCCAGGTGTGGCATTCGCAAGAGATAGCAGGGACATTAGGAGTGGCTAAATTAACAGTTTGTACATTCTGAGAAAAAAAAGAATGCACTGGTGATCTCTGCAACACAAAAAGGCCTGGACATCCATGGAAAACAACAGTGGTGGATAATCATTTCCATGGTGAAGAAAAAGCCCTGCACAACATCCAGCCAAGTGAAGAACACTCTACTGGAGGTAGGCATATCATGCTCCAAGTCTATCATAAAGATAAGACTTGATGAGAGCAAACAAAGAGGGTTCACCATAAGGTGCAAATAATTGATATGCCTCAATAATAGAAAGACAAGATTAGACTTTGCCAAAAAACACCTAAAAAAGCCAACCCAATTCTGAAACAGCATTCTTTAGACAGATGAAACTAAGATCAACTTGTACCAGAAGGATGCAAAGAAACAAGTATGGAGAAGATTTGGAATAGCTCATTATCCGAAGCATACCACATCATCTGTAAAACACAGTGGAGGCAGTGTGATGGCATGGGAATGCATGGCTTCCAATGGCACTTGGTTACTAGTGGTTTTTGATGATGTGACATAATACAGTAGCAGTCAGGTGAATTCTGAAATGTACAGGGATATACTGTCTGCTCAGATTCAGCCAAATTCAGAGAACATGATCTTGATTTACAATGATCAATGAACAATGATCCAAAACATAATGTGAACCAACCCAGGAGTTTTTTGAGGAAAAGATGTAACAGAGCTTCCTGTACCCCGGTTGGGTACCTCAGTTGACGGATGCTCCTAGTGCTTCCCGAGGGCTCTAAGCACTCCACTTGACACCATAAGCACTGCAGACCCCACGACCACCGCAGCTTTGTTGTGGTCTCACCGTCTCCTACCCACCCTGGACCTACGACAAGGCTCCAGGTTCCAGTGGGTGAACCTCTCTTTCCCCAGAGAGTGAATCAGGAACAGGAACAAGCTCTTACAGGAGCTTAGTGATTATTCAAGGGAGTATGAAGAGCATAGCAATCCCTTGTAGCGGTTTCCCCCAATAAGAGACAGGACTCTAGATTGAGGGTAAAGTAGAATTGAAGGTTTAATGGTACAGCTGCTCTTTTATAACGTTTTTTTCCACAAGGTTACAGCCCAGGTGGACCTTGTGGGGCACAGGACATGAAATTCACAATCCAATAAAAGCAGTTTTACACTTGAACACTCCCAGTTACTGTACACAAACCCTCCCCTCTGCCTGTGATACAATTAACAAAGACAATGGATTAACTCAATTAACTTTAGCAGAAAAAAACATACATTTTTACAAACCCCAAAAAGTATCCCAAAATACAACATATACCCGATCTGGGTGAACAACATATCCAAAAATCACCCAGATCAGTTCAGGGGTTCAGGAATTTCCTGGAAGTCTTATTTTTGCCCCACCGTGCACATGGTCCCATGTCCAAAACAGTTACATACACTCGACGACAAAACACTGCTGGACAATTTAAGAGGGGCGCTGCCACATGTTTGAATCTGTTCCAGTTAAAAGTCCAAGTGGCAGAAACAGTACTTTTGAACATGGGTTATCACAGGGCCCATAGTCCCAGGGTAGGAGGGTGACAAACAGGCCCTTCCAAAAACTCATAGCAAACTCCCTTAAAAAGGGGAGTTTGTCACAGGGAATATAATTACCTGCAAAGGATTCTTGACAAGGTATTAACAATTTGCATTATTATTATTTATGATTGTGCTAATTTGTCCAATTACATTTGAGCCTCTGAAATAAGGGTACTGAGTATGAGAATGGTTGCAATCTTAAACACTTCATACAATATTTTTCTTCAACTTCTTGAAAAAAAGCTGAAAGTATGCACATCAATTCACAGTTGTTTCATTTAAAATTCATTCTGTTGTTATACAGAGCCAAAATCATGAAAGTTGTGTCAGTGTGCAAATATTTCCAGACCTATCTGTATACACACACTATTTTACACTCAAACTTTATGTGTCTGTCTGCTCCCGGCAACCTTTCAAAGTGCAGTATGCTGCTCCCTCGCAATTTCACTGAGTTCCTTGCTAGTCCCATTCCACAGACAGATTTTACTCAGAAACAGCAGCCCACTGCCCCTCACTCCTACCTGTCTGCCAGTTAGTGCTACCTCCTCTCTTGCGATTCCTCAAACTCAACTGCTCCAAGAGCAAATTCCTTGTCTTTCCTCTTGTCTATCGGTTCCTGTTTCACTAAAGGTAAATGGAGTTTTCATAACTTCTAACCTGCAGGCATGTTGCCTTGGTGTGCTCTTTGACTCTGAGCTTTTCACATAAAATCTATCACCAAATCCTGTCACTGTCACCTTAAAACATTTCTTGCATTCACCCCTTTCTCCCTCATGGCGCAACTAAGATACTTGCCCTTGCTCACTTTGTTTCCTATGTTTATTATTATAACACTCAGCCAGGGCCGGCCTTAGGGGTGTGAGAGCTGTGCCGCCGCACAGGGCACCATGGAGCAGCTCACACGTGGCCGGTCGGGAAAAAAAATAATAATAATTTGCGGCGGGGGCGGAGCTTACCGTGCGGCTGGGGCGGGGCTTACCGTCCGGCGGGGGCGGAGCTATAAGTGCCGTGTAACTGCTGCAGGGGAAGCAGGAAAGTCCCTGCTTCCCCCAACAACCAGAACCCAGGAGCTGCACTGCCTGTCTGCCTCCACAAGGAACAGAGGTAACTATGTGTGAACAGAGGTAACTATGTGTGTGTGTGACTTTCTGTGTGTTTGACTGACTGTGTGTGATTGTCTGCCTGTGTGTGTGACTGTCCCCCCTTTTTTGTGTGTGTGTGGGGGTGTGTGACTGCCTGTGTGTATGACTGTCTGCCTTTGTGTATGATTGTCTGCCTGTGTGTGTGACTGTTTGTGTGTCTGTGTGTATGACTGTCTGCCTGTGTGTGAGACTATCTGCCTGTGTGTGCCTCCTTTTGTGTGTGTGTGTGTGTGACTGCCTATGTGTGACTGTCTGGGCAGACTAGATGGGTCGAATGGTTCTTATCTGCCGTCACATTCTATGTTTCTATGTCTACCTGTGTGTGTGGCTGTCTGCCTGTGTGTTTGCGTGTGGCTGTCTGTGTGTGTGTTTGTGTGTGGCTGTCTGTGTGTGTGTGGCTGTCTGCCTGTGTGTTTGTGTGTGGCTGTCTGCGTGTGTGTTTGTGTGTGGCTGTCTGCCTGTGTGTGGCTGTCTGTGTGTGGCTGTCTGCCTGTGTGTTTGTGTGTGGCCCTCTACGTGTGTGTTTGTGTGTGGCTCTCTGCGTGTGTGTTTGTGTGTGGCTGTCTGCCTCTGTGTGTGTGACTGCCCATGTGTGAATGTCTGGGTAGACTAGCCAAATGGTTCTTATCTGCAGTCACATTCTATGTTTCTATGTCTGTGTGTGCGTGTGTGTGACAGGGTGTGTGGGAAAGGGGGGGGTGCTGTGAAGATTTTTTGCACAGGGCGCCCAAAGGCCTAAGGCCGGCCATGCACTCAGCCTAAAAAGTGCCCAGATCGCCCCTCTACAGTCCATGATGAATGCCTCTGCCAGACTCTTCCTTATGTCCAGCAATTATCTTTTCTAACCCCTCTGTCAGATTCTACTTTCACTTCTTGTTCCATTAAGTATGTGGTTCAAGATTATTGTGCTTACTTACAAAGCTGTCAATAACCATGCCCCTGCTATATCTCCTCACTCATTTACAGATATGCTCCACCCTGTTCGCTCCATTGAAGACCTGTTACAGTCCCATTCTTCACCGATCAACACACACCCTCGCTTGCAAGGATTTCCGAAAAATGATAAGCACACGATGCAATAGAGTCTGAAAGAATACAAGAACCTCCTAAATGCGTTCCCTCAAAAAACACTTACAATTCAACATAAACATATAAAAAAATGGAGGAAAAGCCACTATACACTAATCACATTGTCTTTTTTGTTAAACGATTTACAATATGGGTGTGATTAGCGTATAGTAAATGTTCCTCCATCTGTTATATATCTATCTTCTCCAGTGTTTCACCCTTCCTTTGGAATGCCCTATCGTGGCACATTTGACTCTCCCAGTCTGTTCAGACCTTCACAAATCCCTATTTATACACTACTTTAGAGTAGGCTACCAGCTCCCCCCTTAACTCATCATCCCTTATAACCTCTGCCATCTCCCATCTATTGTGCTTCCCTCCTTCCCTCTCCAGTCCCTCAGGTACATACAAATCACTTGATTTTCTTTGTGTATTTCTCCCTCAACCTTTTAAATTTCAAGTCCTTCATCACCTACATTTCCAGTATGTAAAGCACGTTTAGTTAGAATTTAGCATTTGTCTTGTTTGCCTTTTCTACAGCACTATGGAATATATTTGCACTATGTAATTAATTGCAGCTATAATTTAGAAAGCTTATTAAATCGAGGCCTAAAGTTATTTTGGGGTAAGTTTTTCAAATTATTTAATATTTTTGGATAAATTTCAAATGATATATCTACAGAACTTCACATAGGCTTTAATGGTGAATTCTGTAGATAAGTCATTTGAAAAGTAATTGGAAAAAAGTTTGTTCAAAAATATTAAATCATTCTAAAAGCTTATCCAAAAATATTAAGTTTGACTTGATATGACAGATATATACATTTGGTTGCCTTTATTACATAAAAGGAAAACTTACCCTCAGTAACAATTAGATGCACTGCAAGGGTCTCCCCATATATTTCAGACCTTTTTACTCCACACCAGTACCACCCTTCATCTTCTTTTTTTACTGCATCAATACTTAAGATCAGTTCTCGGTTTTCACAGTTCACGCTTAGTCCATTTGTCGGATCATCCACAGAGGCAATGGGGACACAACCAAAATTGCTCCACTTGCACCAATACTTCTGATAGGAATAATACTTGCAAGAGTAGCTGCAGGAGATTCTAGCTGGATTGCCAGCAACTACGCTAAACACTGTATTTCCTGAAAGTCCTTCAGGCTTATCTATTTACAAGAAACATTGGAACAAAGAAAAATAAAAATAATATTTATGTACAGATTAAAGGTAGTATAGAAAAAAAAACCAGAAGAAACATATAACATTATGTATGCCTATCATCTTATTATCTCCTTACAGTACTTTAACACGTAGAGCTACAGAAAATGGTGTACACCTTTTGTTATATAGTACTCTAGTACTACAGTATAAATATACATTCAGTCTAACACTGCCCTCCTTTAAGTCATGTAGCTCCAAGAAGATATAATGAACCCAAAACTATAAATAGGATAACTATACTTGATTGAACAATTATTCCTGTAAAATGTTTTGGTAATAATTTGTTATATTGGTTTGGATACTAATGCTATATGTTGTATAAAAAGATTAACACCAAAGGCTTAACAGTATGCATAAGAAAGATTGCAATGAAAGATTTCCCACTTTTGTATGGTTGCCCGATGTAATTGGACTTCTATGTCACATCACACCAAATAAACAGTGATTGTGTGGTTAGTGGAGAAGCTTGGAGGCCAACCTCCTGCCTAAAGAATATGGGTCCTAAGTTGAGACTTAAACTGGACTCTGTGGTCCTGACCTCAGATATCAGATTTTAAATTATTAAAATGGGACATTCAACTTTGTGTGGCTTAACAAATTTTGGCCAAATGGTGATTTAAGCTTGGCGGAATTTTGGAAATGAGATTCTGTTTCAGGAACCAAAAGGTCATTTAATTGGGACAATCAGTGTGCTGCAAAATATATACATAATATATTATGTACATATTTTGTAGTACACTGACAGTGTTTTGCAGATCTAGTAAGAAAAAGTAACCAAAAGTGAGAAAAACAGGAGGAGCGTGAAACATATATTTTTAAAATCTATAATTATATATTTATATATTATATATTTACATTTCTGAAATTTCAAGTTAGGAAATCACCCAATCGGCCCAAATTTAATTACAGTTTGACTCAAGACAAATCTTCAAGTCTAGTCCACACCCCTTGTCATTGTTTCTCCTCACCTTTTCTTGTTTTCTAAACATTGAGTTCAATTTATATCTTGGGTCTCCTCAATCAACTAGTAATTATGTTTTCCACTTTATCAATTTCTAGCCTGATGGTTACCAAACCAGTCCTCATGGGCCACCAACAATCCAGGGTTTATGTATTTCCCTTTTTTATTCCATCGGGGATACTAACAAAATCTGCACTGTTGGGTCATGAGGACTGGTTTGGAAACCACAGAATTTTGTGGAGGAATTTTAAAGTAATAACCCCTCTCTCTTGGAGATCCTTGGTACTATCAGTCAGGTATTGCTAGACAGAAAGGCTGTCTAAAAGATTTTCCCCTGTGGATAAATGGACAAATAATGATGGAAAAAGTTTGGATCCCAAGCCTGTGACCAATCCACCTGTATCTGCCATAGCAGTCTTCTGGTGTTATTAACAAGGACTCCAAAAGATAATTAGTAAGGTAAATTATACAGAAGGAAAAGGAACATAATCAATACAATATGGTAATACCATCATTTCTAAATATCTCTATGCAAGCTCTTACCTTCTGAGATTTTAACCTGAATAGTTGATGTCTGGTCATGTTTGCCATCTGTCATTACACACCAGTACCACCCTTCATCATCCTTTGTAAGCTGGTTCATAAGGACCTGCATACTGCCATTTTTTGGATTGTCGTGAATAATTATTTTCCCCTCATACGTGTCCTTCACAGTGCCATCGGTCTTAATGAGTGGATCACACGTTGTCTCTTCCCACTTGCACCAGAACTTTAAAGCATAGTTTTTCTTGGGATTATAGTTACATTGTGCAGATATTGATCCACCCAGGTTTGCTGTCAATAATCTGGATCCTTGGGGAACATCAGTTTCTGGGGATATAAAATATAACATTATAAGAAAAATTATAAATAAAATACTGTATTGAAGATGTTGCATTTAACCTATGTTTATAGAAGGAAACAGCTGACTATAAGGACAACAATTACTTAGGAGACTAAATGCACCCACAGTATTGTTTATAAGTTTTCCTATGTTATATCATTAAAACATAAACAGACATGTTTACCATTTGCATGAGAAAAAGATAGACTAACCACATAGAATTCCAAATGTGTTGTTTTGCTGAGAGCATGAACTGTGATGTGTTGAATAAAGTAGTAGAATCCTCATCACACAGCAATGTGATATAATGGTGATTTTAATGCTATTAAAACAGATGCAGGTATGCTCCATGACTTCCTCAATCACTGATTGAGGAAGACACCATGCATGACTAATTGTTACCTGTAGAAAGCTCACCTACTTGCTCTGGCACCAACATTTTGGGATTTGTTTGAGTGCCTACCACTCACTATCAGTAGGTCTGGTACTATTTAGAAGCTTTCTCTCTTTACATAGTTACATAGTTACATAGCTGAAAAGAGACTTGCGTCCATCAAGTTCAGCCTTCCTCACATTTGTTTTTTATATGCTATGTACATCTATAGATACAGAAATAAGAATGATCTTGCTCACCTTCATTGATTCTGACGTCAAAAACCTTGAAATCTCCATCTTCTCCATAGTTCCCAACTCCACATGAATAAAGCCCAGCATCTTCCCTTTTTAATTGAATTAGCTTTGCACTGAAACTCTTCGGATTTGTCCCACTGCTCAGAATGACTCTACCCTTGTAATCCGAAGCTACTTTTCCTGTGCTGTCAATAACATTTGTGCATCCTTCTTTTCCATTTTTACACAGGTACTTTTTCATTTCTGAATATGTTTCATCAAACTCACACGAGAAGATCACTGTGCTCCTCAACTGACCATAGAGGAGTTCTGCCTGTTCTGGGATAACTGAGTCTACATGGGAAGAAAGTGTATTTGTTATTGTAAGTTATGGAATAATATATGTCTTATTTCAGGTACTTTAAGATAAGAATGCAAATAATGAAACAAATATATGCATGTGTTATGCGGAATTCACTTTCCCTAATTCCTAACGGTCTACTATGTGATTTCTGGAATTTAGAGCTTTAGTTTTTTTGGCTTATGTGCCAATAAATCATGTTTTTACTTTCCTGAAACTATTAGTTTTCTTAAGAACTACAACTAAGACGAGGTTTGGTTGTCATATTATATAAGCAAAGCTTCCTGGGGAACCTTCCAATGGATACAGCTCCTGAAAAAATGCTTTACACCAAATTAGTAATTGCCAATTATATACATCTGTTTCTCGCCAGATGATACTCACTGAAGCACTAAATCCTTCTAACCTACTGAATATTTAGCTGTTGAAATTAAAATTGGTTTCTTCATAGAAAGAATGCTTACAATTCTATTGCATTTATAAGTATGGTGGACTGAATGTTGGATTAGTCTGAGGCTACATAATAAACTGGCCACATTGAAACATATTTTTCCTGTTCCTCTCAGCAAAATTGAAGATAGATGTAACCATTAGTTCAAGGACACAGTAGAGCTCTTCGCATAGAGCCTACTGTGAGTCATGAATAAGTAGACTAATCTGTACACTTAAGCACTTTTCCTTCCCTTCACAACAGAGTTACATTTGGCCTTGATTTAATTTAAGATGATTTTGATCAGTTAGAAAATAAAAAGCTTTTCAAATAATTTTCTACAAATATTTCCAAAAACTTTGGTAACGTCTGTAGATAAATAATTTGAAAGATTTTTTTATCTAACAGATTGGAATCATCTCTGATTTAATACCTTTTGACAAACTTTTATACTTAAAATATTAAAATATAAAAAAAATACATAATGTATAAAAAATATATAAATATATAAATATATATATATTTAAAAAAAGTTAAAAATACAAAATAGTTATCAAAATGTGTTCAAAAAAATTGAGACCACGGTTTATCTACAGAAGTTCCATTAAAGTCTATAGGAATTTCAGTATTGAATCATTTGAAAAGCTTATGACCTTGATTTAATATTGGTCTTAAGTTAATATGTTTGGATAATATGTTTGGATAAGCTTTGTAAATGATTTAATATTTCTGGATAAACTATTAAAATGTTTGATACATTTTTATATATAATATATGTGTGTCTTTTTAATATTTTAAAAGAATAATTTTAAAAGTTTATCCAAAAATATGAAATCATTTGTAAAGCTTACTCAACAATATTAAATTGATTTTCTCTTTATTTTTTATTCTTACAATTATTCTTATTGCTGGTTTATATTTGTACTATTTTATTGCCTCTGACACTTTAATTATTGTCTGTCACTTGGTATTTTTTGTTATCAATTTCTTCTTTGTTTTTTTTTTTTTTTTTTGCTGTGAGAGTTGGCATTGGGTCTAGTGCTGTTTTACTAGATTATTTGCATATTTAATGAAAAAAATAGCACATTCTTACTTAATAATAGGCACTAGGGTATAGGTACTATGACATAATATGAGCGAGAGACAGCCTATAAAAATGTCTTGTTCCTACAAAATTATGTATTACAAGTGGTCTCCCATTTGTGTAGCTTAAATGTTTTGATTCCTAATCATTAATAGAGCACAAAAGATAACATAACAAGGAATAACTGTTTAATATTAAAAGTGGAAGCAGAACCTTCAATTATTTCCAGTTTCATCACTGCATTCAACCCATTGCTAATCGTGCCAAGGCCACATCTGTATATGCCGTTATCGCTCTTCTTGAGTTTTGATAGGGTCACAGTAATGATTCCTTCCTCTTTATTATCCACCAGAGAAGCACGGTCTACGAAATCATCTGCTACAAAATTGTTGGTGGATATTATGGTGCTGCAGGATTTACGTCCAATTTCACGGCAAAAGAATTTGCGCTCATACTTATTGGCTTTTGTTACAGTGGAGTACGGACATGTGATGGTGACAGATCCATCAACTAATCCGGTCACTTCTCTGGGCCCAACCAATTGCTTTGACTCTGTATTCAAAGTTAAAATAGATGACATTTAGATGACAGAAACCAAGTGAGCAAAGCATATATTCAAATAGCAAACATAATGGACATAGTGAAATCTGCCACATTAGAAAATATAATTACTACAGTCAAACAGCTACACTATACATACTGAAAAACACAGCACTGTAACCAGTTATGTTTAAATATATTTAATACACATTATATCCAGTTGATGCCAAATATAAGTGAGGCAGGTCTTCAGGCATGTTCCAAAAATGCAATACAACACTGTAACACTTATAACAGTGAGTTTCACTGGATTTCTGTAAAGCATTGACATTGCAGGGTTTCATTTTAAATTAAAAGGACACTATAGTCACCAACACAACTACAGCTTATTGTATTTGTTCTGTTGAGTATAATCATTACCTTCAGGCTTTTTGCAGTAAAAAAAATGTCAGAGAAAATGCAGCGTTTACATTACAGCCTAGGGATACCTCCACTGGTCAATACTCAGATGGCTACTACAGGGGCTTCCTGGGCAGTGCTGCACAATGTGCAGCATTGCCATTGAGTGTCTCCACTATCTGCATGGAGACACTGAACTTTCCTTATAGAGATGCATTGATTCAATTTAAACTTTCCTCATAGAGATGCATTGATTTTATTTGGCTCCTAAGCTGATGAAATTACATCCCATATCTGAAAATTGTGTGAGAGAAAGTCATGTTGATTGGCCAGGGCTGTATTTGGCTTCCAATGCTTTTCTATGGGAAAGCATTGTTATTGGCTCAGATCAACACTTCTGCTGATGTCAGCCTAGCAGACAGATCAGGGGCAGAGCCAGCAGGGTGGCCAGGGAGGCTAGATGGTGTTTGTAAACACATCAAGCACTCTGGTAAGCTAATGAAAATTTTATTTCATAAAATTTCCAATTCAAAATTAGGCCTCGATTTAATAACCTCTCCAAATGTTACTATGCTGTAGAAAGAAACTTTCAAAATTATTTATCTACAGATGTCACCATTAAAATTTATATTTTTACAGATAAATCATCTGCAAAAAAAAAATCTTCCTGTATGAAATCATTTGTAAAATATATTAAAATGGGGCCTTCATTTGTACAGAGTTCAGCAATGGGTTAAGTTGCATACCAAAAAATCCCCAATAAAGAGGATCAATTGGAGATTTGCTGATTATACAGACAAAATGTACTAAATCTTATTAAAATATGTGTATGCTTCCTAATGGGAAACAAATAATACTATATAGAAACAAGAAAGGAAATATTCGAGATGGACTAAATCTACCTCAAAAAATTCCCAATGGGTTACAGAGATATCAGAAGGGCATGAACCCCATATGTGTTAAGAGAAAAAAGACTAAAGTGAAATTGGGTATTCCATTACAGTTGGAAAAAATTGGACCCCCGTTTCACTAAAAGATATCTCTAGAAAATTTGAATAAATGTACGGTATAACCTTTATTTAGCCGCTTACGGACAACACAAAAAACAAGTGAAATAATAGTGACACACTCGTGAAAATACAAGTGAATTAAAAACTGAGTAGATGCAGTATGGATATTGTCCACAGGTAATGGAAATGGCAGTGATATCTGAATTTAGAGTACAGAATACAATATATAGTACGGTATAGATTAAGTCAGATATCACATATACCAAATTCCTCTAGAACTAGATATCCACAGTCTGTAAGACTTTATAGGTATCTCGGCTATAGAGGTGGGATTGCACCGTCAGGCTGAGATGAATTGTATATCAATACTATTATTTGTTAAAATCAATAGTAGTACATAGGAGACTGTTTGGTCAGTGAAGACCGTGATCGCAGCACCTATGTGTATATACATATACACAACCACACAGAATAGACCAGTGAATACCATCTAATATCCAGAGTTCTCCTTGTAATAGTATACAATAAACGGGAGGTACATTTGATAGTGGATAGATGGTACTTCACTGGGTCGAAACAGTAGTGAAGGGGAGTGTCTCAGAAAAACGATAGGGGTATATGATACATAGGTATAGGTTGAGGGTGAAGGGATTGGTATAGCAAAACGTATCTAAGAGTAAGTTATAGTAACTGGTTAGGCATACAGGTCCCATACACAGACTGATACTCGCCAACCACCCCATTATTTCCCAGATATAAAAACCACTTAGACATATAAACCACCTAGGTAGGTTGTTATTAGCTCAAAGGTAGATTCCTCATTACTCATTAGTGCAAACCTTTTCAGTACTGGATGCCTTTGAAACAGCTACCCTCCTAAGCTAGTTAGATAGTTATTTCTATCAGCGTTAGGCTGCCTCGAAGCAGCAGTGTGTGAGGAATCTACCTTTGAGCTAATAACAACCTACCTAGGTGGTTTATATGTCTAAGTGGTTTTTATATCTGGGAAATAGTGGGGTGGTTGGCGAGTATCAGTCTGTGTATGGGACCTGTATGCCTAACCAGTTACTATATACCTATGTATCATATACCCCTATCGTTTTTCTGAGACACTCCCCTTCACTACTGTTTCGACCCAGTGAAGTACCATCTATCCACTATCAAATGTACCTCCCGTTTATTGTATACTATTACAAGGAGAACTCTGGATATTAGATGGTATTCACTGGTCTATTCTGTGTGGTTGTGTATATGTATATACACATAGGTGCTGCGATCACGGTCTTCACTGACCAAACAGTCTCCTATGTACTACTATTGATTTTAACAAATAATAGTATTGATATACAATTCATCTCAGCCTGACGGTGCAATCCCACCTCTATAGCCGAGATACCTATAAAGTCTTACAGACTGTGGATATCTAGTTCTAGAGGAATTTGGTATATGTGATATCTGACTTAATCTATACCGTACTATATATTGTATTCTGTACTCTAAATTCAGATATCACTGCCATTTCCATTACCTGTGGACAATATCCATACTGCATCTACTCAGTTTTTAATTCACTTGTATTTTCACGAGTGTGTCACTATTATTTCACTTGTTTTTTGTGTTGTCCGTAAGCGGCTAAATAAAGGTTATACCGTACATTTATTCAAATTTTCTAGAGATATCTTTTAGTGAAACGGGGGTCCAATTTTTTCCAACTGTAATGGAATACCCAATTTCACTTTAGTCTTTTTTCAAATAATACTATATACACGCAGACCATAGAAACGAAATGGAGTGTATAAATGTTTCCAATTAATTCAGTTAACCAAACAATATGAAATGAGAAATGAGCCCCCTTTGCAATAATTCTACCTTTATTGTGATTATCCTTTATTGAGGAATTTAAAATATGGATATCTCTACTAACCATTTCATCTGATCAACATGTATTCAATAATCAATTTACTCAGTAATCAATAATCCATAGTTCATACTCAGGTGGATATAACTAAATGAATCACCACTCAGTAACTTCATTTGTGTTCACCTTGTATAGTTTTAGGAATACAAACTAATTAATTTGTGTCCAGATTGTAATTGTTTGGAATGCGGATTCAAATTAATTAAATGGAGGACAGCTTGTTCTCATTTGGAATGCTGATTCAAACAATTTTATGAATGCTCTCCAAGTGGTTTATGTTTTTTTTTTTCAAAATATAAATATATCATATATAAAAAAGATATACAGATATATAAAAATATATATTTTTCAAAATATTAAATTATTTTAAATGTTTATCCAAAAATATGAAATAATTTGAAAAGCTTATCCAAAATATTAAATTGAGATGTTTTCCAAATGATTCAATACTGTTTAAAAAATATTTATCTACAGAAATTCCCATTGCCTTTAATGGTGTTTTCTGAAGATAAAACATTTAAAAAGTTTTTTTCTAACAGCTTTGAATCATTTTTGATGCTGATTGAAATTAATAAAGGTCTCAATTTAATATTTTGTTTAAGCTTTTCAAATGATTTAACAATTTTGGATTGATTTTTAAATGTTTTGATCTACAAAATCTATCTAAAAGTCACAATTAAAGTTTTTGTAGATAAATCATATGAAATTGACAGATTGTGAACATTTGCAAAGCTTATCCAAAATAATTAAATTGAGACCAAAATTCTTCTAAGAGAGGAACACTGAATCAAATGCTTATCTGTGAAAAGCACTCACTACAGCTTTGAACACTCATTTGATTGTGCAACTAAGGCCTCAATTTAATTATCTACTTAAGCCTCCCAAATGATTAAATACTATTAGAAAATATTTTCAAATCATTTATCTGCAAACATTCCCTTAGATTTTAATTGTAATTTTGGTAGACAAATCATTTGGAAAGTTTTCCCAACGGTAATGAATAATTTCGAAAGTTTATTATTATATGGACTAAGGCCTCAATTCAATATTTTTAGATAAGCTTTTCAAATTACCGTATATACTCGAGTATAAGCCGACCCGAATATAAGCCGAGGCCCCTAATTTTACCCAAAAAAACTGTGAAAACTTATTGACTCGAGTATAAGACTAGGGTGGGAAATGCAGCAGCTACTGGTAAATTTCTAAATAAAATTAGATCCTTATAAAATTATATTAATTGAATATTTATTTACAATGTGTGTATATAATGAATGCAGTGTGTGTGTATGAGTGCAGTGTGTGTATGAGTGCAGTGTGTATGAGTGCAGTGTGTATGACTGCAGTGTGTGTGTGTGTATGAGTGCAGTGTGTATGTATGAATGCAGTGTGTGTGTATGAGTGCAGTGTGTGTGTATGAGTGCAGTGTGTGTTTGAATGCAGTGTGTATGAGTGCAGTGTGTGTGTATGAACGCAGTGTGTGTATGAGTGCAGTGTGTATGACTGCAGTGTGTATGAGTGCAGTGTGTATGACTGCAGTGTGTGTATGAATGCAGTGTGTGTATGAATGCAGTGTGTGTATGAGTGCAGTGTGTATGTATGAATGCAGTGTGTGTATGAGTGCAGTGTGTATGAGTGCGTGCAGTGTGTGTGTGTATGAGTGCAGTGTGTGTGTGTGTGATGCAGAGTGTGATGCAGAGCCTTGGTGGGGGGTGGGCATTTTTTATATATTTTTTATTATTATTATTTTAATGTTTTTGTTGTTATATTATTATTTATTTATTTTTATTATTATTTTTATTATTATTTTATTATTATTATTAATTTTTTTTTTTTCGTCCCCCCTTCCTGCTTGATACATGGCAGGGAGGGGGGCTCTCCTTCCCTGGTGGTCCAGTGGCATTGGCAGTTCAGTGGGGGGAGGGGGGCTGGCAGAGAGCACTTACCTCTCCTGCAGCTCCTGTCAGCTCCCTTCTCCTCCGCGCCTGCCCGTGCAGCTCTTCTGTCAGCTCACACTGTAAGTCTCGCGAGAGCCGCACTATGACCCCGCAGCTCTCGCGAGACTTACATTGGGAGCTGACAGAGGTGCTGAACGGACCGCCGCGGAGGAGGAGGGAGCTGACAGGAGCTGCAGGAGAGGTAAGCGTTTGCTGCCAGCCCCCTGTCTGTATTATGGCAATGTAAATTGCCATAATACAGACAGTGACTCAAGTATAAGCCGAGTTGGGGTTTTTCAGCACAAAAAATGTGCTGAAAAACTCGGCTTATACTCGAGTATATACGGTATTTATTATTTTTGGATAAACTTATAAAACTATGTTCTCAAAATATGAAAATACAAAAAATATGTCATATGTAAATAAATATATAAAATATATAAATATTATAATAAATCAAAATATAAAAATATTTTTTCTTAATATTATATATTTTTAAAAAGTGTATCCAAAATATGAAATAATTTAAAAAAAATTATCCAAAAATATTAAATCAAGGCCTATTTTGAAGTGTGCACTATTAATACAATAACACTAAAAGGACAGCCTGTTAATCTCAAAAATGCTTCATCAAGCATTATTTATTATTTAAAATTCTCAAAAACACTGGTTTATTCCTAAAAACAAAAAAAAATTATATAAACAAAAGTATATTTACAGGTTACATCTTCCTGCATTATCTCTCATTTTTTTTTTTTGAGCAAAGATATCTTATTTTGGTTTCCATGATTCCCTCGTCTGATGTTGCCAGATTCATTACCAAAGGGACCACACTCAATTCCAAAAGACCACCGGGTGCTTAACTAAATAATAAAAGCAACAATAGATTCCAGATTCATTGTCCGAAAATCTCTATAATAAACAAACTCTTCACATAATGCAAAACAATCTTATTTACAATTCCTTAAAACCATGTTCACTGTAGCTAGTGTGCTAATTGTTTTTATTTCCTGATCAGTTTCTTTACAAAGCAAAATATATCGAGCCTTTGTCTTTTAAATTCCAATTAAGGTATGTAATAGTTCTAAATAAATATATAGTTTGAGCTATTGTTATAAATCATTATCATTACATATTTGTTTTTTCTTAAAACAAATGGACCGGGGGGCGTGGCCTGAACCTGAACCGGAGCGGACGCCATCCCTGCCTGCTCCTGCCAAGCCTGAACTAAATCCGCAAACATCGAGACACAGAACCAACCGATCGCCAGAACCATCCTGAAACTGACACCAGGGTGACAAAACGCACACATTGATGCCTTTTTTTCAACCCCAGAGATCGGGAAAAGTAAAACGGAGGCTCAAGGCCTATACCTCGCCGACAGCCGCCGGGCTCGAGTACTTCCTGGACGGAGTGTACAGCCGAGGAGAGCCCCCACCCTCAAGCAACCCTCTGCCGAACTACAACGATACCCCAACGAACATGGAAAGACGAACACAAAAGGTACTTACCGGTCACCCAGCAGAGCAGACCGACATTGGGGCTCTACTACAGAGGCAGGTACAATCCAAGATGGCCGCGGAGGCCCCACAAACTCCGACAACGACCCGGGCGGCGTCTCACACACCGGCTCAAACGGAAGATGAATGTGAGTACACTCTGACACCAACACAGGCACCACCAGACAACACATTGGCCACTAAACAAGACCTACATAACTGGGTGCAAGACATTAAGGAAACACTGGCCGCAGATGTGGGCCTGCTTAAAGGGGAAGTACAGAAAGTAACTGAGAGAGTAAGGGGGACAGAGGAGAGCATCATGAACATCCACACAGATATCTCTGAAATAAAGGGAGCAATACAACATTTGCAGACCACCCAACAGGGTCTCTCCCTACAACTGGCAACACACGAAGACCGAGCTCGTCGTAACCACGTCAAAATACGTGGGGTACCCTCTGACATAACGTCTGAAGAATTACCTCACTATGTGAGACGGCTCCTGGCCACTATCCTGCCGCCAACGACAGCACGGAAGACACTCCTCGACGGGCTGTACAGACTCCCACCCTCAACCACAATGCCTCACACAACTCCCAGGGATATCATCCTACGCTGTGCCGCCACACAGGACAAAGCAAACATCATGTCGGCAGTACGGGACAAAACCCCCTTGGCCTTTGAAAATGCACAGCTGCTTTTCTACCAGGATCTAACCAGAGCCACACTTCAGTGGCGCCGGACACTATCCCACTTTACGAGCCTGCTACGCTCCGCGAAGTTGCCATACCGCTGGGGGACACCTAGATCCCTGCTAATCACCCACAACGGGACTACACACAGGGTCTCCGCGACCACAGAAGTACCTGCAGTGCTCACCAAATTGGGACTACAGGACAGAAGTGATGCAACAGAGTCCACTGCACAGAGATGGGACCCGGACAACACTGTGCCATTCGTTCCGAGAAGCACGGGACCGACAAACCGGGACACTTGAACAACATCGACTGGACAGAATTTCCACATACCATCCATAGTCCCTGGAGCCACAGCGGACTTTTAACTTTTTGCTGGAACGATAGTTTCCCTTTGTATCCTTTTTTTTTTTTTTTTTTTTTTCCCCTTTTCCTATTATTTATCACTAGAATGATATTACTCAGCTTGACACATGTCTCAGAGTTCCCTACACCTGGCAACACGCAAGGAAACACTAACACACGGACAACATGACCGAGACACCCCGACATAAGATCCGCACACACGAGACATGTTGAGCGACATCACCACGCACAACCTCGGCAGAGAGCTAGGCCACACAACACCACAACACGCCGCATACATCCTCGACAGGGAGCTGGGCCGCACAGCACCACACACGCCTGACCATGACAGACACGAAATTCACTAGACCACCCAAAATAGTGGACACCCTGGCACACCATCACCCATAAACACGACAACTAAAAACTGTTACCACCAGTCACCACACCTGTTGTCACACATGCTACTATCTACTACCTTGTACCACACTTGAAATGTGCGACAGCGCAACATAAAAATGTCCTTGATTTCAGCCTACAGACTAATCTAGAGACACTACTATGTTTTTCATTACCTCACAGTGTATAGATTGCCTTGTTGTGAAAAAAATGTGTTGAGGTGAAACATGTTCTTTAAGGGCTATGACAAATATCAAGTTCTGGGCACATACTATAGCAAACTTATAAAAATACAATCCATTTCTGTGTGAGGACGCAAATACCTTGAAATTAGCATTTCTTGTAAAATGAAAATGATTCACTGATTACGTGCGAAGTTTTTAAAAAGGGCCCCTATAATACCTAGTGGCGTCTTTTGACGGTTAATAGGGATGTACAGGTTCTGGCCATGGCATCTCAATCCTGACAATTGATTTTTGTGGCTAGGTCACACACTGCGCTTAGAAATTGTGTAGCAATGGAAGTGGGAAGGACATAGCCTGCTAATTTATACCCTACATAAAGGGATCCTGGACTCACGAGCGGTAACCCAGCTTGGTTTGAAACCCCTGAATGGAGCAGGGCTTTCCGGGATGGTTGACTCTGCACTTCCACCACCATTGATCATAATGTGATAATGCCAGGATACCTGAGGAATATAAGTTATTACCCATGAAAGGGGACGGGCCAAACTTTTAGCTAATCCTCTTCTATAGAGGGCAGAAAACCTCTTGCTTGGGAAAGACCTCCAATACTCCATGGCAGTGATTGCCAACATTGTCCTCAAGACACACCAACCGCCTAAGATTGGTTAGTCTCCCCACAGGAACAGACCTAAAGGTCTGAATAATTGATTTTTGTTGTGCCTTATAGACCGCTCACCTTATTCAATATGCAGAGCATTTTAGGAGTTGTAGCCCTAAGACATCTCAATACACACATGTAGATGTAGATAAACGTTTTGAATTCAAAAGCTTGTTAGTTAAATACCTGTTACGTAACGCACTTCAGTATGATTTCCATTATGTCTAGTTCGCTAACGATGACACACTGTTCCATATACTCTAGACACTTTTTTGTCATGTGTTATTTACTATAAATATGTGTGCAGTGATCAACTATGCCATAAGTATGTACAAATATGTTCTCCACCATTCTTGTCAATGCTGTTGTGGCATTACAAGAGTATGTATCCATTGAATGCACCACAAAAATAAAGAATTTAAAAAAAAAAAACAAATGGACCATGGCCCCAATCGAAGGGTATTAAAGGGGAACTGTCACTTTAACACCAAACATTAAAAACCGTCCATAACGTAAGTTAACTTTTATTTATGAGATGTTCTGATTTATTTTAGTTTATAATGTAAGATTTAGAAAATTACATCATAATCCTGTTCAGACAAGACAAAGCCATTCAAGCATTGCATATCACGAGGAGAAATATGCTCACTCAATGCTCACTACAAAGTGATAATGAATTAGCATAGTAATAATGATTGGCAGACAGGTAAGATCTCCATTTAGGAGTTAAATCAATTTTGTTTCTGTTGCTCAGTTGCAGGATACAAATGTATGGGTTTCCACATGAAATTGAATTTTTCACAGAAATACGCAATGGTTTGTGTATCATGATGTAGCTGTAGTGGTTATAGTGCATGGAATGTTTATCTAAAGGAAGTCACGCTGGAAGAGGTGTGGTTTTTATGTCTTCCAAATGGAGTACGCCTTTGGTAGAATGGACCTTTAATGGAAGAGCACATGTGTATGAAGAAGGGGAGAACCCCCAGATCAGAAAAGCTAAACATGTTTTTTAAAAGTTGACTATCTTAATCACGTGTTTTTAAAACAATTAGATTTCAACAAGATGCAAATCAGTAGACAAACCTTTATTGAATATTTTATTGCATATATTCAAATTTGAGGTCTGGTCATTTTACCTATAGACAAATAGGGGTGCCCCCAGATTTTATTTGGCACCTAAGCTGATGAAATTGCATCCCATATCTGGAAATTGTGTGAGAGAAAGTCATGTTTCCAAAGCATGGATGGGTGAGAAAGGATGTGTCAGTTGATCTCATTGAATCCGCTTTTAATTCCCTGCAGGCATGCATGTCACTAGAAGAGTGGGATCCTAATTCGTATAATGCCTTGTAGGTCATTACAGTCACAGTGATGTGCTCTATACAGGACTAGCTGCAGTTTAACAATAACAACTTTTAGAAAACCAGTGTATAAAGTATGTGCTTTGTACACGGATGGAGAGACTATTGCTTGAACCACTGATTTGAGGTTAGGTATGGCTACTAGTGAGCATAGTTCACTGACAGTTCATATATAGTAGCGTCCAGTGTTGATTAATGCTGACTCCTTTGGGTGCAAGTTTAGACTGCTGTCAAAGAGGAGCTCTAAATTTTGCAACTTTTGATTAGGTTGTTATTCATTAATAGCAACAATAATATTGTCGATTATTATGCTTAAAAATTGTATTTAATTGGATTTGCCCTACTAATCAAAACAATTGTCAATTATTTACGTCTTCTTTTGCAAGATAAACTGCCTAATGTGTAGTTGTGCGTTCAGAGGTTTTTGAAGCAGTGTCTTATTACTTGTTTACTTTGGCAAACTTACCAGAATTCTGCAGAATTAACACAGAAATCAGCACAATGAAAAACATTCTGCATCAGTTGTCACGGCCCAAATGATAACTCAGCACAGGTTTTCACTTTTATCCCAGGGTTATTGCCTGTAGTAATAGTAATATTACAATATTAATTACTGATTATTATTAGTAACCTTGGAATATAAAAAATATTGGAAACCTGCTTATTATAATTCAAATTATTTATCATATAATTTAGAATGTGTTTAACTTAGCAGCCTAAGCTCTGTTTGCCCACCATAAGAACTCATTGACAAACTGTAATAGTTATAAGTAAATTTGCCCAACATATTCTAAACAATTATATTTTTGTTTCTAATATTTTTAATAGAAGAATTAGATCAGATGAACAAAAACATGTTATAGCTCTATATTTACATAAATTGGAAAACAAAGCATGTAACATATAAAACCATTATCCATGATGTTATACTCCATATTTTCATTTAAAGTAATTTAGGGCTAAAAATCAAAGCAGCAATTATGAAAAAAAAAAGAAAAAGCGAAAAAGAAAGAAAAAAAGGGTTTGGAGTGATAAAAGCAAGTAACTTCAAAGTGAACCAATTATAGAAGAAAATGTGTGTATTTATATTTATATCATTTTTTTTTTTTACTTTTTCTTCAATAGAAACAGTCTCAATTGGTCTACAACTAAAAAAGTATGTTAGTGAGAGAGTACCAAATTTGAGCAAAATTTGTATGAAAGAAAACGCTACAAGAAATATAGTTTAAAAAAGTCTGAGCAAAGTGAGAAAAAAAAAAGCAAAAGAAAAAATATTAAACCAATGTATATATTGCACAAGTATATATTAGATGGAGTATCTTACATGCACACACAGGAACAAGTCTTTCTGTTAGGTAAAACATTTTAAGGACTTACCAGTACAGACTGTAAGGTTTTTTTTATTTATTTTGATTTACATTTCACTGTGCACTTTATTGAATAAAGCACTTTTTAACCTCTACTGCTTACCTGTGACTGCAATCAAAGGAGGATAAATTTTATATACAGAGAAGGGAGTGGGTCCCCTTATATCCCACAAAGCTGAATATCTGAGCCTTATATATTGCCTCCTTACTTGTGAGTGTAAACTTATCGAGAATTTGACACTTTAACAATAAGTTCAAACGATATTGCAATATTATCTGTCTTTTATCTTTTATTGTAGGAGTTTTACCTAACAGAAAGACTTGTTCCTGTGTGTGCATGTTAGATACTCCATCTAATATATACTTGTGTTTTGTACTACTGGTGAAGGTTAAGGGGACCCCACCTAGACGTTAGAGTACTTTGCATTGTCACCAAGCACCCACTTAATATCTGTATTTTTATCTTTACAATGTATATATTGGTTTAAATCACCAAAAACAACCAAACAGTCCACACTCATAAGGATTTTAGAATAATCCACAAGGTAGATTATGGAAAGTGCATATTTTCTTGTAGACAAATGGTTAACAACATGTCATAAAAATATGTACAGAGCTCATAAGTGACAGGCAATCCAAAATCTACAAGCACATGTCAATTATAACAGATTCTATCTTCCCAAGGGGAGTCCAAGGTAAAAATAAATAAAATTGCATTGATACATAAATACAAAAAAAATGAAAAAAAACTGCACCTGCCAGAAGGAGGGGGAAAACAAAAATATGGAAAACTTACAGTAACTCTGGACGCGTTTCGCTTCTGTCCTGCCGCTTTATCAATGCTTTCATTAATGATTGAAAATTAGGTTGATGATGAAGAAGACAAGAATTTGTTCAGCACACACCTTCCTCCTTTCCCAGCACACACCTTCTTCCTTGCCTCTCCCCCCAGACCATTGGCGGATCCAGGGGGGGGGCAACGGGGCAATTGCCCCCCCCGAGATTCTCCCCTGCCGGCTAGTGCAGGGCGCCAGCCCTGCAATGTGCCTGCGGACCGGGAGGGAGATCAGTGATCTCCCTCCCCGGTCCGCAGGCACATTACTGACAGCCGACCGGAAGGGGAGGGAGAGAGGACCCGGGAGCTGTTACCAGCAGCTCCTCCGGGTCCTCCTCTCGCGAGATTTGGAGCGTTGCCGCGGTTACCACGGCAACGCTCCAAATCTCGCGAGAGTGAACTCTAGCCCTGGAGCGCGGGCTAGAGTTCACTGGAACCACTGGACCACCAGGGATTCCCCACTGGGACCACCAGGGATCCAGAAATGTCCCCCCTCCTCCTCAATAAAGGTAAGAAGGGAGGGGGGACATAAATATATTTTATTAAATACATTTTTAATTAAAAAGCCTCCCTTCCCTCCTCCCCTCCCCCCATACACACTGACCCCATACACACACTGACCCCATGCACACACTGACCCCATGCACACACTGACCCCATACACACACTGACCCCATACACACACTACACACACTGACCCCATGCACACACTGACCCCATACACACACTACACACACTGACCCCATGCACACACTGACCCCATACACACACTACACACACTGACCCCATGCACACACTGACCCCATACACACACTACACACACTGACCCCATACACACACTGACCCCATACACACACTACACACACTGACCCCATACACACACTACACACACTGACCCCATACACACACTACACACACTGACCCCATACACACACTGACC
Organism: Pelobates fuscus; assembly: GCF_036172605.1. Classification (NCBI taxonomy): domain Eukaryota; kingdom Metazoa; phylum Chordata; class Amphibia; order Anura; family Pelobatidae; genus Pelobates; species Pelobates fuscus. The sequence goes on from NC_086317.1 coordinate 157,453,257, forward strand.
CCATACACACACTACACACACTGACCCCACACACACACACACAGTGCCCCCATACACACAAACACTGCCCCCATACACACAAACACTGCCCCCATACACACAAACACTGCCCCCATACACACAAACACTGCCCCCATATACACACTGCCCCCATATACACACTGCCCCCATATACACACTGCCCCCATATACACACTGTCCCCATATACACACTGTCCCCATATACACACCGTCCCCATATACACACTGTCCCCATTCACACACTGTCCCCATACACACACTGCCCCACACACACTGCCCCACAAACACTGCCTCCATACACACACTGCCCCACAAACACTGTCCCCATACAACACTGTCCCACAAACACTGTCCCCATACAACACTGTCCCACAAACACTGTCCCCATACACACTGCCCCACACACATACTGCCCCGCACACACTGCACACCTATACACACACAGTGCCCTACACACCCTGCTGCCCCCCCATACACACATTGCCCCAAACACACACACACGACCCCCCCATACACACAGTGCCCCCCATACACACACTGCCCCACACATACATACAGTGCCCCCCATACACACACTGCCCCACACAGACATACAGTGCCCCCATACACACACTGCCCCCTAACACACACACTGCCACCCTTACGCACTCACACTCACTTCACCGCTCACACACACACTGCACCTTTCACACACACTTCACCCCTAACACACACCACTTCTCCTATGCCCTATATCCCAGCAGACCCCAGGTAAGTTGTCAAACTGTTCTTAAACGGTATGACTACTTACTCCGGGGTGGGATCCTGGCACTACTGGCACCATAACTACTACACTGAGCTGTAGTGGTTATTGTGCTAGGATTATTTTTTTTAAATAATCTACAAGTGCCCCTCCCGAGATCAGGCTCTGGATCCGCCACTGCCCCAGACCTCACTTTTTTTTCTTCTCTCTTTCTATCCCACTTTCTTCTCAACTCTCTCCACCCCCCGTCAGACTGCCCCTCTTCGCTCGGAGTCCCTTTTTTTCTTTATCTTGCACAATTTGGACCGTGTGGCTGACACTTGGCATGCTACCTGGGATAGCACCCCCACAGCACTGGTGTCACTGACTATCATGTAGACCGATCCACATGCAGACAGGGCTTCTCCAACAGCAAGATGGTTTTAAAATAGCAGGGGGCCCAGGGGGACAGGGGTAGTGGTGTGAGAATGGATCTCAACATTAGAATGCTCTACTGACTACCTATTTGATCCTTATTATGACTCAAGCTCATGTTGCTCAAGTGCAACACCTATTAAATCTTACATAATTAATGGATATTGGGTTGAATTGTATTGTTTACAAAGTTTAGTTTTCGCATACTGCCTAACTCTGCATGCTATGTTTCCTCTTTTTCTGTGTAGATCATGTCTATGAAGTTTTAATTGCTCAATTCTCTACCATTTAGGAGTTAAATTAATTTTGTTTCTGCTTATGAAGCCCTAGCCACACCTCACCTTTCTTTGATTGATACAGTCTGCATGAACATAAAATGGTTTTATTTTCAATGAGATGTAATTTAATTTAAACATTTAATCTCCTGCTATGTAAATTAAACTTTATTTACATACAGGAGGCTACTGCAGGGTCTAGCAAGCTTATACATTCTAAATTAAACAGAATTTGCAGAAGTGTGAACATTAGCTGACTCTTTACAGGAAGTGTTTAAGAAGGCTGTATACGTCTCTTGAAGGGAGGTGTGCCCAGGGCTGCATAAACAAAGGGATTTAACTCATAAATGGCAGAGAATTGAGCAGTGAAACCTCGAGGGTATAATCTATACAGCAAAATTGGTTTATTAAGCTAAAGTTGTTTTGGTGACTATAGTGTCCCTGTAAGGTCAAAGTATTCAAGGACATTCTGTGGTTCTCGTTCAGTTATGTCAGCAGATAACTGTAATTTCTGTCATGTTCTATGTGTGTATTAAACTATTGTAGAACATTGCAGTACATCCTTCAGAGATAAATGGCAGTAGTAGAAAAAAAAAGTGAAATAATTTAATTTCAATATCCATATGCTGAAAGAACAACATGTTATTAGAATTCCATTAAAGGGAAACGGTCACTTTTCTGAGATTTATACCATTGAACAAAACATTGAAAATCACCCGCAACTTCTGTTAAACAGACACTATAGTCACCAGAACAACTACAGCTTATTGAATTTGTTCTGGTGAATAGAATCATTACCTTCAGACTTTTTGCTGTTAGCACTGTCTTTTCATAGAAAATGCAGTGTTTACATTACAGCCTAGTGATAACTTCAGTGGCCACTTCTTAGATGGCTGTTAGAGATCCTTCTTGGGTCATGGCTGCCTAAAATGCATCCAAACATTCAGTATCTCCTCCCTCTGCATGAACCTGTTAACCATAACACTGGTGGACCAGACATCCTAAAAAAGCAGCCCTCTACCTGAGAGCAAGAGAAGGGAGGAACATGACAGCTTCCTTGAACAGTTGGCATGGCAACCAAAGGGTACAATGTTTGGCCAAGGCACCTTGAACCTGTTTTCTCTGATTTATTGTCATAGCTGTGTCTGCCCTTTGCCAGTGAGATCAAAATAATATTGCTAGGATGGGCTTGGGGAGTTGCAGCCCCGTTTGGTTGAGGATGAAATACAGGCTGTAGAGCAAGCATGTCAAACTCAAAGGCTAACACGGGCCGAATAAACAAAGTTTAAGTTCATGTGTGTCGCAAAAAAACAAAAACTTCAGTTTTCATAGAAATGTAGGTTTATTTAGAAAAGTACAGTATAAAAAAGTTGCCTAACTGACACTGGACGTCCTCACGCTTGTAGGGCTTCAAAGTAATCAAAAGAGCGAATTTATTTTAAGAAGACTTGCCTTTGCATATAACTAATGTTTCAGTCAAACTACCTTGACATACATAAGAAAAGTTTGGTAATGGGACTGAAATGGTGAATGTATGCTGTTGCACAGCTGTAAAAACAAATGACGTTATCTTGTTGATTTTGAAGTTCAATGAGTGTGTTCAAACTTGATGATCTCAGCCAGTCCAATGCTTTCCCCTAGGAAAGCATTGGGAGGCTATTGTGCATGTGTGGCAAAAAGCTGCGCGGCCAATCAGCATCTCTATGGGGAGCATTCAGCACCTCAATGCAGACAATTTAATACACTGCTCCTCCCCCCATTCTAATACACTGCCTACAAATCCAATACATTGCCCCCAAATTCAATACACTGCCCCCTATTCCCATTCTAATACACTGCCCACAAATTCAATACATCGCCCCCTCTCCCTCCGCTCTCATACACTACCCCCCCACCCAATCTAATACACTGCCTCTTAATATAATACACTGTCCCTCCTTCCTCCACTCTAATTGAATACACTGCACCGCCTTCCAGCATTCTAATTTGATATATTGCCCCACTCCCTCCCCCAATTTAATAAAATGCTCCCTTCCTCCCTAAATTTAACACACTGCCCCTCCCCAATTTAATATACTGGCCCCCTCTCTCCTCCAAATTAATTCAGTGCCCCTTCCCTAAAATTAATACACTGACCCCTCCCTCCCCCAATTTAATACACTACCCCTCCCTCCCACAAATTAATACACTGCCCCCTTCCTTCCTCACATTAATACACTGCCCCCCCTCAATTTAGCACACTACACAGGAAGGCCCCCCCAAGCCCACTACCCCTACCTTAAGCCGCCCATCCTCCAGTTCCAGCTCTGCTCTTCTCTGCTCAAGCAGACCAGATGCTCCTCTGGCATTTGCGAGCAGGAGGGAGAAGGAGTGGCTGGCCTGCGGGAGCGCTTGATCGGCCGTGGGAGGGAAGACAAGAATCAGACAGCAAAGATCTTTCCTGTCTTACAGCTGATTGCAGCCACAACACAAAGCGGCCCCACGGCAGGTGGGCTGCAAATATATCCATTGTGGGCCTCATGCGACCCGCGGGCTGCAAGTTTGACATGCTTGCTGTAGAGGCTCAGGAAGAATATGTTAAGGGAACACTCCAGATCCCTGAAGCATGTTAGCTTGCTGAAAAGTTTTACATGTGAAGAGTGCAGAATTCAAAAAGTGCAGAATTCAAAAGAAATTGACACTTTTATAAATTAACCAGGTTACACCCCCTCGGCTTTCTTGCAGACAACTGGTAATGCTACCTTCTGGTTTGCATAGCTCCGTGGAGCTAAACCCAAGAGGCAGAGCTCCTGCCTTGTATAGCCGTCCCACTGAGCTGCATTAGGAAGTCTGTGATTGTACAGCCACAGAAAGTCTGGGCGGGGTTAGAAGGGGAGGGATTGCAAAGGCAGCAGATACGAGATCTGCAGCTTTTACAAGCTATTTTTAGATATAATGTTGCTGTCTGCTGGGTAAAACCCAGTTGCAGTTGGCAGTTGTTTAAGCTGATTGCTGCTTCTTGCAATAAAAGCTGTGGCCATTTCCCTTAACCACTTGAATACTTTCTTGCGTGATTTATTGGGGAAGTGATAATGGAGGGTTTAATGATGAGAAATCAGAAGTCATTACTATAATCTTTAATCAGGCTAAGCTTGCATACACTGGAAACGAACAAGGAAAGATCAGAAAACTGCTGATTTACTAGACCGTGACATTTGGAATTATGGGAAGATAGGTAATAAATGTTCTTCTCAAATTAAAAATTCCTTAGGTGCAATATATAGTAATAATCTTATTAAAGTACAACTAATCTATAATTCTTCCTGAGACAGATGGCTGGACAAAATGGTATTACCTACTAATAGAAAAAAAGAGAGGGCGTATACCGCGCTTATTGTTTTAAAAGTAAAATATACAAAAATACATACATATGTTCTTGGATATTCCAATTAATCGTGACCTCAAAGGGAAATAGAAATAAAAAAATAATAGCGCAATACAGCAAATATTATTTAAGAAATAAATGATTAGTAACTAAGTACAGTCCACTCACATGAAGTAGAGCTATAACAGAGCTCTACTGTAAAGCGCTTGGACGGTACAATCCCCGTCTTGGGATTTGTGGTGGTTGCCGCAGATGTATTCAAAGGTGCCAAGTGTATAGTTGGTATAAAAAGAAAAAATAGCAGCAATATGGTGAAGTAAGTCCAAATGGTAAAATAAAATAGTAAAAAGTAATGTACTTACACTTTCCAGAGCATGTAACCTGCTCTAATGTAAACAGCTTAGGTGGTATGATCCCCACCAAGGATATACAGGATACCAGGAAATGAAGATTATAAAAAAGTAACTTAAAAGTATACTTTAATGTAAACAAACTAAACAATGAAATCTAAAATATAGATATAAAATATAGATATATAATATAGTCCCACTTAACGCGTTTCGCCTAATAGGCTTCTTCAGAAGTGTGGTGTAGAGTTCAAACAGTCCGTTTTTATATCTTCATTGATGAGTAGATGATTTCCTGGTGAGATGACTTCCGGGTTTCGGCTTTGTGTTGATACGCATGCGTCAGACCGGAAATGGCGCGACATCCGTGTCGCACCGGAAGTGATGCGTTGTTCTGATGCAGGCCGGGAATGGCCGCGGCGTGTCCATAAGGGGAGGGGGAGCATGATGTCGTGACGCTCGTGGGACGCACGCATAACCAGGAAGTGGTGTGCGTAGCGTTCCAGACGTCACTCCAAAGTCCAATCTTAAAAAGAGTATAGGCTGTAGTGATCGGATAATGGCATGGCAGCCATATTGGATAAGGGCAATAGTCCGTGAATATATAAAGAAAACACATAATAACACATGTTAAATGATACAAGCAATTTGTATACAAGCAATCTACCAGAATTACTAAAAGAATTAGAATTCTCTCTAACAAAAGAAATGAAATTAAGGTGGGAGATTGCAACACTAACTAAATATGTAGAGGAGAAAATAACCCCTAGAGGTCTCAGGTTGTTTAAAATGCCCACCTCAGATACTGAAAACGAAAAATTTATGGAAGAATGGTATAACCATCTAGAATATTGTACATTTGGACTAATGAAAAGTCTCATTAAAGTCAAAAATGAGAAGTTATCTATAATAGATAAAAAAATTAATGCATTGCGAGAGCAACTTATCCCTTTTGGAGACACCGAAGAGTACTATAATGCATCCCAAAAAATAAAAAAAACAGTAGAAAAAATTGAAATCGATACAAAAAAGATAAAAATTCAGAAATATAACCGAGACAAATACGACTATGCCCAAAAACAAGTTCGTATATACAACATAAAAAAACCCAATATTCAAAATCGATGGAAAAATGGGGTAACTAACTATAACTCAAATACACAAGGAGGTCATCAATTTAGACACAAAAGGCTACAAAGTAAAGAATTTCACGAAAAGAAATACGTTCACAATAATCGTCACAAATCACCGGATAGATCTCCAAGGTATAACACAAGATATGAGAGACACAACAAAGGATATGATAAATTTAATACTAGATATCAACAGAATACTCACTATCCGAACACTCGCTTCCACAACAAACCCTCTAACTCACACTATTTAGAAAAAAACGAAGATCACAACAAACACAAATATCACACACACCACGGTGCCCAAGAATCACCCCTTGTCGTTAGACCTAAAACTCACAGATACACATTTATGCCAGACTCCCCCAAACACAAACTAAGAAATAGAAAGTACTCTTGGGAAATCCCCAAAAAAACCTACAAGAGATTAGATGAAAACAAACCACCATCACCACAAGATCTAACCAAGAACAACAAATACCATGTCTTATCTTTTTGTGACCAATTTGATGAGACATCTTTTTTAGAGATCCCCTCCAACAGAGAGAGACAAACTCACCAACTCAACATTTCACCTATAAAAAGCCGCAAGAGATGCTTAGAGGGAGGAGATCAGGTAGAAGATACCAAAAAAGGAAGACTAGAGAGCTTTTAGATCAAAAAACACAGGAGACACCTACTGGTATATTCAATCTATCTGATAAAATCCTGAATATAACAGAAACAAATATTTTAAAACGAGGCTTAAAGTTTGCCCCCACAAAGTCATACAATTCTTTCCTAGCCTACATAGACGTGAATAAATTTGTTAGAAATGCGACCTTAAAACGTTTTTTTGTTGATAAAAGTAAAACTAACCAACCAGCCAATACAGCGAACACAAATCCAAAAGTTTATAAAGATAGTGAATTAAAAAACAAATCCACTTTCTACCCGGCACATTTTAAATCAAGTGCTTTAGATATATTCGAAAAGAAAGTAGTTAAGGACTTGAAAATCCTAGACACTAAAAAAATAAAAGACAGACCAAATATGAACAGAAAAGAAATAAAAATATTAAAAGAACTATATGACGATACTTCAATAGTAATCAAACCAGCCGATAAAGGCGGAGGCCTCGTCATTTTATCTAAAGACAAATACGAAACAGAAGCTTATAGACAGCTCAATGACCGCAATACTTACATTAAATTGGACAGTGACCCAATAGGAGATATAAAATTTAAATTGTATGACTATTTAAATAGAGGAAAAGAAATTGGAATTTTGAATGAGAAGGAGTATAATTATATAAAAATACTATTCCCCAAAACCCCAGTGATATACTTTTTACCAAAAAATCATAAAAGTTTAAATAACCCACCGGGACGCCCTATTGTGTCGGGAATAGGATCCCTTCTCTCCAACCTATCTGAGTATATCGACATAATGCTGCAACCATACGTTAAACAAACAAAATCTTACTTAAAAGACACAATAGATCTTTTGAAAAAATTGGAAACTATAACCTGGAACAATGATTATATACTCATTACGTGTGATGTGCAGTCATTATACACGATTATTCAGCACAGTAAGGGATGCCAAGCAATAAGATCTGTTTTAGAACGAGATGACTCTATGCCTCAAGAACACACTGATTTTATTATTGAAGGCATAGATCTAATTTTAAAATATAATTATTTCTGGTTCAAAGATAGCTTCTTCCTACAGAAAACTGGCACAGCTATGGGTACCAGGTTTGCACCCAGTTATGCCAACCTCTATATGGCGGAGTGGGAAGATCGAGCCGTGTGGAGGGGGCATGACTGGGTGGAAAGCCTGGTATCCTATTCTCGTTATATAGATGACCTCTTATTCATCTGGAAGGGCTCTATGAGTTCGGCCAAGGATTTTATTTCTTTTTTAAACATAAATGAAGAAGGAATAGTTTTAACAGCTGATTTTAGCAGTACTGCAGTGACCTATTTAGATCTAAATATATACATTAAAGACAATCAAATACAAACAAAAACACACTTCAAAGAGGTAAATGTAAATAACTATATAAGCACTGAAAGTTGTCACAATAAAATATGGCTGGACAATATACCCAAAAGCCAAATGATGCGCCTAAAAATAAATTGTTCAGATAATTCTGTGTTTTTAGAGCAAGCAAATACATTGAAGAAAAGTTTTATACAAAAAGGCTATAATGGTAATCACATTGATTCAACTATTAACCAAATTACCACAACCAATAGGAACCAACTTATACATAAGGTTAAAACTCCAGCGAATCAGAACAATCGTGATTTCCCCCTACCAATCGTATTAGATTATAATAATAAAAACAGACAATTAAAGAAAATTCTAATAAAACACTGGCACCTATTGAAGGAAGACAAAATTTTAGGTAAATTAATCCCTGACAAACCAAGAATAATATTCAGAGGAGCTCCTAACCTTAGAATGCATTTAACAAAAAATTTTACAAAAAAGAGTCCTAATAAGATAAATAATTTTATGGACAAAAAAGGTTTTTATAAATGTAACTGCTGCATGGCATGTAAGAAAACAAAAACTACTAAAAGAACCATTACTGAGTTTAAATCAAATAATACAAATAAAATATATAATATAAAAGAGGTTATTTCATGCAATAGCAAAAATGTAATTTATCTATTAGAATGTTCATGCGGCCTTCAATATGTGGGCAGAACGATCAGACCACTGAAAACCAGAATTGCAGAACATTGCAGAAATATAGAAAAAGGTGTACAAAACCACTCAATACCAGCACACTTCTGCATGCACAATAATGACCCTAAACACCTTACTTTTATTGGTATTAAAATAGTGAAAAACCACTGGAGAGGGGGAGATATTATAAGAAAGATTGGACAAACTGAAATGCAATGGGTATACCAACTAGATACCCTACACCCCAAGGGGTTAAACGTGGACTTCGATCTGTTTAATTTTTTATAATTATACTCCAAATTAAAGTTTTTAAAGTTTATAAAAAAAAAAAAAAAAAATTATATTTTATAGATTTTTTATGTTTATTCTTTTATCCTTTTTTTCTTATCAGATTTTTATAAGTAACCCCGCTTTTATAAAATACACAATAATATTATATATTATATATTATATTTTTTACTCTATAGTTTAAGCCATATGTTTTTGTTGTATAAATTTCTCTTTATTCCATTATTATTTGTCCACCCTTTCTCAGAATATGCTCCAACATCTATAAATTGGGTGCACCTATTCCGAATATTTGTATCCTGAGAATTATGTATGATAACTAGTCTTATCTGCAAAAGCTATTGTCACTATATCCATCTTAGAGGTTTTAGCCATTTAGTGAGGCTGCCCCTTTATTCCTGTTTTTATTCTGATTATATGATGTTAATATACACTATTATAATATGTTCACCTTCCTTATAATCATTGCTTGTATCATTTAACATGTGTTATTATGTTTTTTCTTTATATATTCACGGACTATTGCCCTTATCCAATATGGCCGCCATGCCATTATCCGATCACTACAGCCTATACTCTTTTTAAGATTGGACTTTGGAGTGACGTCTGGAACGCTACGCACACCACTTCCTAGTTATGCGTGCGTCCCACGAGCGTCACGACATCATGCTCCCCCTCCCCTTATGGACACGCCGCGGCCATTCCCGGCCTGCATCAGAACAACGCATCACTTCCGGTGCGACACGGATGTCGCGCCATTTCCGGTCTGACGCATGCGTATCAACACAAAGCCGAAACCCGGAAGTCATCTCACCAGGAAATCATCTACTCATCAATGAAGATATAAAAACGGACTGTTTGAACTCTACACCACACTTCTGAAGAAGCCTATTAGGCGAAACGCGTTAAGTGGGACTATATTATATATCTATATTTTATATCTATATTTTAGATTTCATTGTTTAGTTTGTTTACATTAAAGTATACTTTTAAGTTACTTTTTTATAATCTTCATTTCCTGGTATCCTGTATATCCTTGGTGGGGATCATACCACCTAAGCTGTTTACACTAGAGCAGGTTACATGCTCTGGAAAGTGTAAGTACATTACTTTTTACTATTTTATTTTACCATTTGGACTTACTTCACCATATTGCTGCTATTTTTTCTTTTTATACCAACTATACACTTGGCACCTTTGAATACATCTGCGGCAACCACCACAAATCCCAAGACGGGGATTGTACCGTCCAAGCGCTTTACAGTAGAGCTCTGTTATAGCTCTACTTCATGTGAGTGGACTGTACTTAGTTACTAATCATTTATTTCTTAAATAATATTTGCTGTATTGCGCTATTATTTTTTTATTTCTATTTCCCTTTGAGGTCACGATTAATTGGAATATCCAAGAACATATGTATGTATTTTTGTATATTTCTACTTTTAAAACAATAAGCGCGGTATACGCCCTCTCTTTTTCTGCTATTTCACTCACAAGGTTGGGGAATCCTTGTCCTGTATACTGCTGCCTGGTTACTATAGTGAGCGCCTATTACCCTTCCTTTTTTATTACCTACTAATGTAATTTATTCTATGTGAAAGAATCACTGGAGAAAATTCTTGATCGGCTAATAAGCTGTATTGTGATCCTGCTGCTGGTGGATCACATCACACATCACACCAGCAGTTAGGTTAGAGTAAAGGTTGGTGGTTAAAGTTCCACCACCACTGTCACAATGTGAAGCTGTTTATTATGTCTATATAATATAACCAAATTACAGTATTAAGTTTTTTCTAATATTAATATACAGGATTGACCTTCCGGTATATTAAAATGCCATGGTTTATGTTTACCTTTAGGTTACAGCTGAAGTTAATGAACAAACTAACCATAACAATTTTTTTCTCCCGGAAACATCTTGAGAAACAATAAAAGGGAGAGTGCGGGACCAGTGCCAACTAGGGCAAAGCAAACATGATAGAGTACTGTACTGTCAGCAGCTATGTCTGCGTTGGGCAAATCCCTTGGTCGTTTACTTCCTTGTATGACATCCAAGTATTAATACTTTAATCTGTTTACCTGAATAGTTTCTGTGCATCAGATATCAAAAGGTCAATTACAAAAAAAGACAATTAAACTATATATATATATATATATATATATATATATATATATATATATACACTTATATATAAACAAATGAAGGGAGCGCTCACAGGATGGATTTCAGGTGGATATAACTGCCTTTATTGTAGCAGATTTATTAAAAGTCCACTATAGGACTGAAACATTGAACTAGTTCACTGAATCTCCTTCAATAAAGGCAGTTATATTCACCTGAAATTCGTCCTGTGAGTGCTCTCTTCATTTGTTTGTTTAGTTATTAGCTCACTTGTTTGTGTGTGTGTGTGTGTTTGTATATATATATATATATATATATATATATATATATACACATATATATTGTATATATTATCTTTCTATTTTCTGTGCGTAAATACTGCTGCCAGCACCAGATTCCTTTTGAAGTTTTTTTTTATTTTTCGTAATTGTTCTAGATTATGGGTTTTTTTTTTGTAGTTCTGCTATCCTGATCATGAGGCATTCAAGAAATGTTATTTTATCTCCAGCCACGACCGTCGAAACACCAAGAGGTGTGATATGTTTAATATTGTATATATTAAAGTGCTGTAATCTGTAAACTTGCACTTGAATGTATATATATTTTTTTTCTCCCTATATAGTAGTCGTCAATATATCCTGAGGGAAATTATAGAGTGGACACACCAGTATCCACTAGGTTAAATATAATAAATATGGACAGGATTTAATTATTATTTAAATGCAATATGATTAATTCACAATATTGTATAACAATGGTATGGCTAAAATGATTTAATACTACTGATTGTACCCCTATCCCTTCCCTTTTCCTTTCTGTACCCCCTTTCTTTTTTCTTTTTTTTGAAAATATTTTGAAAAATAAAGAAAAATGCAAATTGCAAAAGAATGTATGTATCAATCATCTCCTCATTTAATTCTGAACTTCATCTCCACCTCAATCTCACTGTGTGTTTGTGAGATGGATGGAAGCAGCTTAAAGTACTGCTATAGGAATACAAACATGTTCTTAATACTATAGCTTTACTCACCATTTAGACTAGAAAAACTCTGTAACTTAAAAAAAGGGTTTTAACCTTTGGTACCATGATTTGGGGGTCCCCTACTTAGGATATCAAATGAGGGTGCTGTTTAGTAAATGGAAAAGTGCTGTCTCTGGTGACTTTAAAAAAAAAACACTGCATTAACGTGGCAGCAATTCCCACAATGAGCACATTGCTCATTAAGCAGCATTGGGAATGGGAAGTCTACAATTGAACAGCCACAGAAAGTCTGGGCTGGAAGGAAGGGGGAATTTGCAAAAACTGCCGACAAGATATCTTCAGGTTTTGCAAGCTGTTTTTAGATTTACTCCCAATGAAAAAAAATGTATAATTAGATGCATGCATGCTTTCTTTGGAGGTGTATCTACTAAATAATGAATTAATATATATACATATATATATATATATTTGTATTTATGCAGTGGTGTGTACCTTTAATAGTGAGTTTTATAAGTGTAACAAATCAAAAGCTCCACATTTGTATACATCTTCATCTCCCAAGTATAGTGATACCAGGCATGCATACCTATGCCAGGTTTTTGTGAAACCTATGGGGTCAAATAATAGATGTCCTAATTTTGATATGTTTGATGAAGCGACACTATCTGAGTCACCATACGGACCAGCATTAAATGCTGATGCTCTTTCTTACCCTATAAACTCTTACTAACTCTAGCTAACATTAACCATAACTAATACAAACTCTACTTAATCCTATCTATCCAAAACCCTAGCTTATACTAACCCTTACCCTATACTAACCCTAAACCCAAGACTAACCCTCCACAAGCCCTAACCCTATACTAACCCTAAAAAAACGAACCTAATACTAATCACTTTCAGCTCTTGACAATGAAAGGGACAGCTTAATGTAGTTGTTCTGGTGAGTATAGTCAGTACCTGCAGGCTTTTTGCAATAAACACTGTCAGAGAAAAGGCAGTGTTTCCATTTCAGTCTAGGCCAGTTCCAATGGCCACTCCTTAGAGGAGGATACGCTGATTGGACAGTCGGAATATGGCTCCACCACAACCCACCTCCATGGCGATCTCAGACAATCCAATGCTTCCTAAGGGAAAGCATTGAGATCATTAATTCTGATGATGTCAGCCAAGAAGGCAGATCAGAGGCAGAGCCAGCACCAGCAGACTGGAAGAAAGGGTTTTAAAGCAAAGATTTTACCATATTTAGGGGTTGACCAAAGGGACTAGATAGTGTTTTTAAAATTATCGGGTTATTAATACATGTTTGTGTTCCTGACCCTCCAGTGTCACAATGTGTTATTGTTATTATTATTATTATTATTATTATTATTATTATTATTATCCTTATCCTTTCACTATCCAGTACAGGATTTAAAACTATGTTCCACATTCATATACATAGCTATTTTAACATTTAAAGCTCTTTACTTTATAATGCAAAAATCATTTTTGGGACACAGTGATCTTTGTAATCCATTAAAATTAACTTCTAAAACGTGCACGTTCATACTAGAGACCACTTACTCAGGATCAAACAAAAGAAACAGATGAATCAAAAAATAACCTGCTGTTAGAAAAATCAAATGGATTCAACGTTAAAGGTCAGTACACAGTTACTCCAAGCTGTATTTGAACAAGGAAAACTAACTACAAACATGGGTGCCATTCAAATTAAAAATAAAATTGTTGATGTTGTACCAAGAATTATATGAAATTACTTAACTACAAAATCATACAAAATGATGCTGCACTCCGATTCTCGAAAATTCTTTATTCACTTTGCATATCTTCTAGAACTTTTGCCAAAAAAAACTATTGTAGTATATATCGAGGATATACTGGAACTTAGTATAAGCTCAATGCAATAGTGTATACAAGGATATATTTAAAATGAGTGTCAAAAGAATACTTAAAAAAACAAACAAAAAAAAGTCACCCTGTGAACAAAAATAATCAAAATAGGTATACAAAAAAATAATTCAGGTATCTCCATGAATAAGTATATGGTAAATACTGAAAGGTTATCCTTTAGTATCATAATCTGCACACTTGGAGATGTCTAATACCTTAAACAATTGCCATATGTATCAGAAACAAAGCACTAGACCAAGGGGCTATATTCAAAAGTACATCTGCACATAAGCACACCTGTTAAACTGTTCCAGAGAATGTAGAAAACAATATAATTAACCCCTTCAGGACCGGCCTGTTTTTGCGATGTTTGTACGTTAAGGACCAGAGCAGTTTTAACACTTTTGTGGTGTTTGTGTTTAGCTGTAATTTTCCGCTCTCATATTTACGGTTCCCATACAAGTTATATATTGTTTTTTTCACGACAAGAAGGGCTTTCTTTACATACCAGTATTTATATTATGTCATATATTGTATTTAAAAAAAATAATGAAATATGGTGAAAAATAAAAAAAAACATGTTTTTGGACTTTTACTTGAAAAATCTTTTACTTATCCTCAAAAGCTAATGAAAAAAACTGCTAAATAGATTCAAAATTTTGTCCCGAGTTTAATGCTTTATTGCTTTTTTTTGCAAGTTATAGGCCTATAAATACAAGTAGGAAATTGCTGTTTCAATATATATATATTTTAAATGTATCAATAGTGACATTGTTACACCGTTATCTGTCATAAATCCCCGAAACACACCTAACATGTACATATTTTTTAAAGTAGACAACCCAGGGTATTTAAAATGGGGTATGTCCAGTCTTTTTTAGTAGCCACCTAGTCACAAACACTGGCCAAAGTTAGCATTTATATTTGTTTGTGTGTTAAAAATGCAAAAAACGCTAACTTTGGCCGGTGTTTGTGACTAAGTGGCTACTTAAAAAGGCTGAACATACCCCATTTGCAATACCTTGGGTTGTCTTCTTTTGTAAATGGTATGCCATCATGGGGCTAATTCTCATTCCTTGGCTACCATACGCTCTCAAAGGCAACCTAACCAATCTGACAAATTTCAATAAAAAAAAAAAAGTAAAATCAAGCCTTATATTTGACCCTGTAACTTTCACAAACACTATAAAACCTCTACATGTGGGGTACTGTTATACTCAGGAGACTTCGCTGAACACAAATATTAGTGTATCAGAACAGTAAAATATATCACAGCAATAATATCCTCAGTGAAAGAGCTGTTTGTGTGTGAAAAATGCAAAAAACTTCACTTTCACTGACAATATCATTGCTGTGATATGTTTTACTGTTTTGAAACACTAATATTTGTGTTCAGCGAAGTCTCCCGAGTAAAACAGTACCCCCATGTACAGGATTTAGGGTGTCATAGAAAGTTACAGGGTTAAGCACAGTGCTAGCAAATTAAATTATCTGGACTTTTGGCCTGGGTTGGCAGGCAGGTCCCTCAAATTGCAATCATTAAAATTACTTAATTAGGTAAAAATATTACATAAATATGCACATAGAATTTTAATATATATACATATTTATATATTTGACATCTACGTGTATATTTATGAAATTATTAATGTAATTTTGTATGTGGACATATGTATATTTCGTATTATTTTTATTTATTTATTTATACATAGATATATATATCATTACATTCTAAGTGTATTTTGATATAAATATATATATATCAATATCAAAATACTGTTAGAATAAAATTGAATATATATATATATATTTTTTTTAATTATTAAAAATTATTTTTATTTTTTGTTATTTATTTTTATTAACATATTATTTGTATTTTATAATAATATATATATACCATATATATAGTTATTATATATATTGTATATATTCGTGTGTAATTTAAATATAAGTGTATTTTTATATTAATATACGTATATATAAATATAAAAATACACTTAGTGTGACATTATATATATGATACATATACATATATTATATATAGATATAATACATGTATATATATCATATATATATACACATATTATAATTTTTTTTACACTGATTTTTTTGTTTTACACTTTATTTTATGATTTTTCACTTGCAGGGAGACTGCCTGTCAGCACAGACAGTCCCCCTGCAGGCAGATACAAAGACCCCTATTGCGGTCATGTGATCGAGTGATCACATGGCCGTGGGGTCCTGATCTGCCGAGGGGGGACTGCCCGGGCAGACAGGCAGTCCCCCTGGACCGGGAGGAGAGCTGATCGCCGCCGTGGGACCGACGGCGATCAGGTAAGTTGCCCAAAACCGTTATGACGGTTCAGGACCGTCAGTGGTCCAAACGCACGTTTTACCGCTGACGGTCCTGAACCGTCAGCGGTCCTGAAGGGGTTAAAAGTCTCTCAGTCCAAAATGAGATTACATGTTAACAGTTAGTATATGCTTTAAATCCTCATTAGGTCTTAAATTATAATTAGGGAATGAGAAAATATGTTAACATTTTGATGATTATATTTGGAGAGGTGTAAGTTTCAGTTATCGGGGTATGGGTATGTTAAATCAGGTTGCAGTTGATATCCTGAAAAATTTAATTAGCACATTGATGGTACTTTTGTAAAATAAATGTAGATGAAGGCATATATCTTTTGTTTTACATGAGACTTATGTTTGCTTGTTATTGCCTAGTAAACAACATTTGTTTGTACTTATAGGCATTTTTTTCATGGCTTTTATCATTAAAATTTTGTCTAAACACCTTGGTTTAGAGTCATTGTTTTTCAAGTCAAACATTTACTGTGAGTACTTCTGGAGTTTTTTTTTATAAGAACCCTCAAGTACCCTCAAGCGGATTAATTTTATTAAGACACGGAGGCTCCTATTATGCTGCACTCTTTCTTTATTTCCCTCAGCAGCAAAGAAAAAAACTTTATAAACATAACCAATAATAACATTAACAGTCTCAGGTGTATTCTTCCTAGTAACAGGAACAGCCAATCAGGTTCCACTTCTCCAGCATAATAGGCTCTGTCAGCCAATCCTGTTCCTCTTTCTTTGCTGCTCCCTCAGTTAAGTATATCTGATCCCTCAGGCTCCTTAACTGTGGGATTATTATTAATTATTATTCATTATTAATTATTATTATTATTAATTGTTATTATTATTACTATTAGTATTATTATAATTGTTACTCTTTAATTCATTAATTGATTCATTACTACTGTAATCGCTGATTCATTTGCTATGTTATATGTTTTTTCATGATTTCACCTTTTCCTGCTAGATATTTTCTTTGCCTTTAAATTTCCGCGGTCCAGCCTGTTCCCCAGAGCCAAATTTACGAGCGGGCTCGGGGACGTCGGCTGGAGCCGCACTCAGCGCTTTGCGCCCTTTTTCCTTACTGGCGCCGTGAACGGCCGCCACCCACAGAGCTCACAGAGCTCAGATGCCGGTTCCCTGCTCGCGGCGCTGGAATGTGTACACGTTCTAGTGATTACACATTCGCCGCGAGCACAGCTTACCGGCTAATCTCTCTGTACTTTCCTCTCTGCCGCTCGCGGTGGCCATTTTCCTTGCCTTCCCGCGCTCGCACACAGCTCCACCCCCAACGTCCGGACCTCGGAGTTGGGTTAAAGCTGTTAGTGGCGGTCGGATGGCTCTTTGCTCCCACCTTTGCTTTTTCTGCTTATTATTATCTCAGTTACTGCTTTTTTGTCTAAAGTTTTTTATTTACTGTTCTTAAAGCTATATTGCCCTTTTTCCTCTAGGTTAATCAACCCACTTTAGTTTCAGCTCAATATATTGTTATTACTGCCAGTGTCATACACAGCATGCCTGGTGATAATGATATACCCACCCCTTCTGGGTCTCTTGTCACCAAACCAGGGAGTGTTAAAACACCCACAGGGGTATCTGAAATTTGAGTGGCTAACCCCGCTGATTTTGCTCTCACTGCTGATATGCAGTCTCTGATTGACGACACTATGTCTCATGTTATGACTAAGGCCCTCACATCGGCCATGGGACTGATGTCTGAATCTTTCTCGCAGACTCTTACACATGTTCTGCTGGAGGCACAGAAATCGGCTCAGCCGACCGTTACCCAGGCTTTGCCAGTAGTAACCCCTTCACAACCTCACACTGGCCGCAAGGCCACTGCAAAAACCAAACACTCTTCAATCTCACAGATGGACAGCGACAAACCTGTCACAGATGGCGCGCCTAATATACCACCGCGCAAAAGAGCCACTAGCCGAGCAAAATCGGCTAGGTTATGGAAACGGGCAAAAGCCCAACTAGACTCTGAGTCAGATCTCAACGAGATTGAAGAGGAAACCTGTATGGATACAGAGGATCCATCAGATCCTGAATCAGATGATATGGTCGAAGACCATGGCCCCAGAGAGCATAATACGCCTCCATCTGAATCGTTTGACATGGAGCTTAAGGTCCCAGACGATGCAAAAAATTAGTTGACCCCTATGGGGAACCTCTGTTTGACCCCGATGACCTGCGTCATCCAAGGTCAGCAGACTGGTCCCCTTCGGCCCATGTGGCCAAATACGTTGCATCGAGAATTCGCAAACCTTTAAATAAGGCAACACGCAATAAGCTGAGGGCAGAATGCCCACGCTCCCTACTATCCCGGACGAGGCCTGCAGAACACCTGCAGTAGACCCAAAAATCGTTAAATTCCTGGGCAAGACTGGCTGGAAGCCTAATAAGGGCCTTGATTTCTCCCTGCGCAATTGCCAGGATAAGTTATTGGATATATTGGGCCCAGCAACCAACATTTTTGATATGGTCGAAAACGACCAAGACTTAGATCGTACCACCATAAGTGGTTGGATACAAAGGGTGATTTGCCTGATTGGCAATGCCAACTGTGCGATGGCCACAGAGCGTCGAAAGGAGATCTTATTAAAGATAGAGCCAAAATTGGTGAATATGGCTAATACCGAGCCGGGCACCCAGGCCCGTGGTCTCCTGTTCGGGGACAATTTTGTCAAGGAGCTTGGCTCCTTTGTACATACTTTTACTGCCCTAGAAAAGGCGCAATCAAACATGCGCAGAGTTTTCCACCCTAAGGTTTTTGGTGGGGCCGGAAGAGCCAGGAGCCGTCTGTCCGGCCGTGTTAACAGGGGTTCATTCCGACAGAACCGAGGCTCCTACACTGGACAAACCTCCTTCACAGAGCACCACAACACCCCGGCCTTCTTCCCACAACGTGGGCGGTCATGGGTTGCTCGTGGATCACGTGGCACCCGACCAGGCAGACGACCTTATGGTAAGTCCTCTCATACTTCCTTCTTCCTTATGGGCAGTGGGGGGCAGACTCCGACATTTTTTCCATGCATGATCACACATCTCATCAGATGCATGGGTATTGAACACGGTAAGAGGGTATACCTTAGAATTCCTGTCCCTCCCAGTACAAATCTCCCCGCCACGGGGAATGCTGTTCTCCCAACAAGACGCCTCCCTTGTATCCAAGGAGGTCTTGGAATTGGCACACAAACGAGCCATCTTAGAAATCCCTATGACTACCCAAGGCTATGTGAGCAACCTATTCTTAGTTGCCAAGAAAGGCGGCGGCGTCCACCCAGTGATCAACTTGAAACAGCTCAACACTTTTGTTGCCTACAACCATTTCAAAATGGAAGGCATACACTGCCTCCGAGATCTCCTCCAACCGTCAGACTGGATGGTCAAGTTAGACCTACAGGACGCCTACCTCACAATACCAATCGCACGTCAGCACCAAGGCTTCCTACAATTCATATGGCAAGGAAGGAAATGGAGATTCGCCTGTCTCCCATTCGGACTATCCTCAGCCCCATGGTGTTTCACCAAGCTCCTGAAACCCGTGGTGGCTCTACTTCGAAGTTGAGGGGTTCGTCTCATAATCTACTTAGACGACATCCTCATCATGGGTCAGTTTAACCACATTATCAAGACCCATCTGACGTGGACTCAGAATCTTTTGCAGAACCTGGGCTTCCTTATCAATGGAAAAAAGTCCATCCTAACCCCTACATGACACATAGAGTTTTTGGGCCTCGTAGTGGACTCTACTCTACAGACACTACACTTGCCGGCTGCGAAATTGACCACCAGAAAGAAGGAGATCAGACGCACTCTGAAGATCCCCCTGATCTCCCTAAAACAATTGGCGAGAGTGATTGGCTTCTTGGCGGCCTCCATTGAGGCCATCTTCCCGGGCCCTCTACACTATTGCGCGCTACAGCGCCTGCAAGCCTCTCATCTGAGAGACGGGTCTTCATACACGGACATGATCTCTCTAGACACAGAGGCAAAAACAGAACTCAGATGGTGGCTCTCCCATATGGAAGCCTGGAATGGCCGGGCCATTTTCGGCACCGCACCAGACATAATAATAGAATCCGATGCGAGCTTGCACGGTTGGGGTCGGAAGGTTCTGGCGAATCTGGCACAAGACTTTTGGCAGTTTTGCCTGGCACAGGGCATTTCGGTCACATCGGAGTACATCCCGGGCCTCTGCAATACAACGGCGGATTGGTACTCAAGGCACCTCAGGGATTCCAGCGACTGGCACCTGGATCCCAGGGTCTTTCAAGACATCCAATCCCTATGGGGCCCTCTGGACAAGGACTTGTTCCCCTCCCGTTTGAACAAACAACTCCCCAGATTTTTCAGTTGGAAACCGGACCCAGAAGCACTGGCAACAGATGCCTTTACCCAAGACTGGTCCTACACAAGGAACTACGCGTTTCCTCCTTTTGCATTGATTCCCCGATGCCTATTACATCTACGGCAACAAATGGGAACGACAGGGCTCGTGGCACCATTATGGCCGTCTCAACCATGGTTTCCTTCTCTGTTGGAGATGGTGGTAGACATACCCCGCACTCTCCCACGCTTCGACTATCTTCTTCAAGACCCGGACGGGTCCCCTCACCCCCTGATTCAACAAGAGTTACTACATCTCACGGCATGGCTGGTTTCCGGGAGCCCTACTCAATTGAAGGAATTTCGGAATCAACTCTCCAATTTCTCGAGAGCGCATGGGCACCCGGCACGAGACAAGCTTATAAATCTGCTTGGAGCAAATGGCACGATTGGAGCATGGAACGGAACTTGGATCCCATATCGGCTCCTCTGAATTCGATCCTGCAGTTCTTAACTTCATTATTTGAAAGCGGCAAAGCATACCGCACGGTGAACCTCTACAGATCGGCCATTTCTGCCGCACACGCATAGGACGCCACCCACTGGTATGCCGACTCATACGCGGCATCAGATTCGCACGACCCCGCTGCCACGCTATTCAGTGCTATGGGACGTCTCCATTATCCTCCTTTTCCTCGAATCTTGGCCGGATAATGCAACACTATCTCTGAAACAACTGTCGGCAAAACTGGTCATGCTCCTATGTCTCATATCCTGCAAAAGGGTCTCAGACGTTAGGGCTTTAGACATCACCGCACGGTCCTACACTCCAGAAGGGGTCACTTTCGATATATCATGGAGAACAAAAAGCTCAACAAAGAGAGTGACATACCCAGCCTTTCCTGACAAACCTCTCTTATGCCCGGTTAAATGCCTACAAACCTACGAAATGCGCACCATGACGTTGCGGGACACAAATAAACATGAACTCTTCATCTCTTTCCAAAGACCACACCTACCGGTGTCTACCCCGACCCTGGCCCGCTGGGTCAAATGGATCATGACTACGGCAGGAATTGACATCTCCATATTTTCTCCTCACTCCATACGAGGAGCAATGGCTTCCAAGGCCTCTTCGATGGTTTGTCGCCTGGAAGACATTTTGAAAGCAGCCGACTGGTCCTCAGAATCTACCTTCCGTGATTTTTACTTCAAACCAATACACCACTTCGCAGGAACGGTAGTTTCTCAGCTTTAAACCAGCATAATAGGAGCCTCCGTGTCTTAATAAAATTCAAGGATTTTACTATTACCATGACTTAAAGTCATGATTTTATTAATGACACGGAGGCGAGTATTATCCCTCCCTCCCACCCGGCGGCGGTGGAAAGGTAGACGGAAGTTGGGTAAGTTGACCTACGGTAAGTCATTTTAACAGACTATTAAATTACAGTTATACTTGGAACCAGGTGAGTTTTAGCTATGATAGTCATTTGCCTATACGGTCACTGTGGCGAAACTGACCTCGCCACGTGTCCTTGGAGGGGGCTGATTGCCCGCCTCTTGCCTTTGGACTATGGACCAGACTTTATGGGAATGTGATACCCCAGATAGCCATACCATGGAGCCTATTCATATAATGAAAGACTATGGGAAAGACTTTAGCTCCATGGCAATTGTACTGTGTGAGTAGGATCTGCGCGCTATTCGGTAGTTTTGTGCGTGCAGATCCCAGCTATCTGGGGATAGGTGAAATGTCTGTGTGTTATGTGTAAATGTGACTTTATGTATTTTAAAGTGTTTTATGTTGTTTTGCAACCATGTGGTTAATGGAGTCTGCCTTTAGTCCTGGGTAATTGGATTACTTCTCCAATTAACTCCAGGGCAGAAGGGAGGAAACCAGGGTGCATTGTGGGGATGTTTTTCTGCCAGCCAGAAAGGAACAAAATATACTTTTAGTAACTTTTGAACCCCTGGTCGGATTCATGCCATTTTTTAATATGTTGTTCCCCTGAATGGATTGATTGTGGATATGTATTTTTATGTGAATGTGATGTATGGTTTTAAAGTTATGAAAGTTGTGTAAAAGTATATTTTACACTGTATGCATAATGGGATTATGTGTCACACTAAGGGGAGGGGATGTGTGGGAGGTAACATCTATGTCATTGGTTCTTTTATGCCTCCCCCTGGGTGTGGCCTGTATGTGTGAGTTGGAAATAAAAGCCAGGCTGGATGAGCCAGTCCAGAGTTCCTGTTTTACCCTCAAAGTGATGTGTCGTCTCATTATTGGGGGGAAGGATTTATTGAGTGCTGTTCCAGTTGACTGCTAGGAGTACAAGCCTATTCGTATGGTTCCTATTCAATGGTCTACAGCATTCATATGCTTGGGAGAATTTAAAAGGTTTCTCGGATTCGGTGATTGTGGTGTCTGCCAGAGTGCTTGGAGTCCTCAGGAAGCACTAGGAGCATCCATTAACGGAGGTACTCAGTCGGGGTGCCAGGCGATCCGTTACATTGGTGGCAAGCGGTGGGATGGCGTCCTAGTGCGAGGAGAAGCAGCTCAGAGACACTGGTAACGTTTGGAATTACAAATTGAGGGCAACGCTAGTATCCTTACAGCGCCCCTGGCTACAGCAGGATGGAATCAGCTAGTTTTTGGACAGCGTTCCATGATGAGGAGGAGGAGGCGGCCGCGGACTACAGGGATGCAGACAGAAAGGAAGTCTGGTATGATGCCCTGGAAGACGCCCAGTGGCGGCGAGGTGAGAGTCTCCCCAGTGATGAGCAGCGGCTACAGAAGCGTGTGGCGATGCGCATGTATCTATTGGGAGAGCAGCCCCTGGATGAGTGGGTGACAAGACTAGAGACCCTGGTATGGCGAGAGATCTGGCTAGACAACGCATACCAGGCCCTCTGGTGGCATACCATTCGACTTACCCCCTGGACGGCCGAGCACGACTTACCGGAGGGGGATGATTATGATGGCCCGGGTTTATTATGGGATGCCTTGGAGGACGACATTGATCTTGGCAGCACGGAGGGGTCTAGGTTTTGGGACATCTACGACTACCGGATGGGCATGTATGTCTGGGCTGACGAATGCGAGGTGATCAAAGACATGACCCACCTGGTAACAAGGGAGTGGGAGCTGGAGCAGGACTACCAACACCTGCTCAGCTTCGTGCAGCTCCAACCTACCCGACAAGCAGAACCAGACCTCATAGACTGGTCCTGGAGAGACCCACAGATGGCAGGTGGAGATGGGATCGAGGTCTCTCTACTGGCCCTACAGGGATGCTGGGCAGTCGGCCCAGATCCCCAGCGGCAGGTTACAGTTCAGAGAGAGGAGCTTGTTACACCCTCTCTCCAGCGGCAGCCTAACCCACCAAGGGGAGACAGTCGGTCTCCAGCAGCAGAGCGGTGTATTTAAAGGGGAGACAGTCTGTCTCCAGCAGCAGAGCTGTGTAACTAAAGGGGAGACAGTCGGTCTCCAGCAGCAGAGCTGTGTAACTCAAGGGGAGACAGTCGGTCTCCAGCAGCAGAGCGGTGTAACTCAAGGGGAGACAGTCGGTCTCCAGCAGCAGAGCGGTGTATTTAAAGGGGAGACAGTCGGTCTCCAGCAACCAGGCTCCAACCAGACTACTCCCGTGGTAGTGCTGGCAACAGGACAGAGTACCGCTGGTCTCTGCCCCCTCAGCAACCTACCAAGGCAGCCTACCAGTCCCCCACACAGCCGTGGTGAGGCACCTGAACCTGGACAAGATTTTCCCTCACCCAGGTGTAGTAACTGTTTATTGTGGGTGGGCTGCTCTGCTGTTTCTGTCTTGTGGGTGGGCTGCTGGACTAACAAGGGCACTGACCGGCAGGAGGTCAAGTACCCTGTTAGTCTGGGGGGTAAAGGGGAGAAGTGTGGCGAAACTGACCTCGCCACGTGTCCTTGGAGGGGGCTGATTGCCCGCCTCTTGCCTTTGGACTATGGACCAGACTTTATGGGAATGTGATACCCCAGATAGCCATACCATGGAGCCTATTCATATAATGAAAGACTATGGGAAAGACTTTAGCTCCATGGCAATTGTACTGTGTGAGTAGGATCTGCGCGCTATTCGGTAGTTTTGTGCGTGCAGATCCCAGCTATCTGGGGATAGGTGAAATGTCTGTGTGTTATGTGTAAATGTGACTTTATGTATTTTAAAGTGTTTTATGTTGTTTTGCAACCATGTGGTTAATGGAGTCTGCCTTTAGTCCTGGGTAATTGGATTACTTCTCCAATTAACTCCAGGGCAGAAGGGAGGAAACCAGGGTGCATTGTGGGGATGTTTTTCTGCCAGCCAGAAAGGAACAAAAGATACTTTTAGTAACTTTTGAACCCCTGGTCGGATTCATGCCATTTTTTAATATGTTGTTCCCCTGAATGGATTGATTGTGGATATGTATTTTTATGTGAATGTGATGTATGGTTTTAAAGTTATGAAAGTTGTGTAAAAGTATATTTTACACTGTATGCATAATGGGATTATGTGTCACACTAAGGGGAGGGGATGTGTGGGAGGTAACATCTATGTCATTGGTTCTTTTATGCCTCCCCCTGGGTGTGGCCTGTATGTGTGAGTTGGAAATAAAAGCCAGGCTGGATGAGCCAGTCCAGAGTTCCTGTTTTACCCTCAAAGTGATGTGTCGTCTCATTATTGGGGGGAAGGATTTATTGAGTGCTGTTCCAGTTGACTGCTAGGAGTACAAGCCTATTCGTATGGTTCCTATTCAATGGTCTACAGCATTCATATGCTTGGGAGAATTTAAAAGGTTTCTCGGATTCGGTGATTGTGGTGTCTGCCAGAGTGCTTGGAGTCCTCAGGAAGCACTAGGAGCATCCATTAACGGAGGTACTCAGTCGGGGTGCCAGGCGATCCGTTACAGTCACCAATATGTATAGATTAAACAACAATATTCCCTTTGACAAACACTGACCAAACACTATCTCAAATACCTATGATTATGCGTACACCCAGTTTTATGCTAAGGCAGGGCCGGACTGGGAAGAAAATTCGGCCCGGGCATTTTTTTAATTACAGCGGCCCACTAAAAAGGGGGCGGGGTCAGATAGGGTGTGTTTTGTCATCGCCAATGACAAGCACGCCCCATCACAAAGTGAGCATGTTGGTTCAATGCTCTTCCAAGGTAGACCATGCGCAGAGCTCTGCTAAAGAGCTCTGGCATGAGAAAAATACCCTGTATTTGTTCTGCACAGCACAAGCAAATTTAATAACATGCTTGCACTGTGTTTGCTTGAAATTTGTCTCTGGTGTCTCCATAGTTGGGATACTAGGAGACAAAAATGCTAGGAAAGCATATTGTGCAGTGTGTGTGAGGGTGCTCTGTGTGTGTGTGTGTGTGTGTGTGTGTAAGGGGTGTAGAATGTGTGTGAGTGATGGGTGCTGTGTTTGCGTGAGGGTGCTATGTGGGTAAGGGTGCTGTGTGTGTGATGGGTGCAGTGTGTGTGTGCTGTGTTTGCGTGAGGGTGCTATGTGCGTGTGAGGAAGCTGTGTATGAGGGTGCAGTGTATGCATGTGAGGAAGCTGTGAGTGTCAGGGGTGCAGTGTGTGTGAGTGAGGGTGCTGTGAGTGTCAGGGGTGCAGTGTGTGTGGGTGTGCTGTGCGTGCCAGGGGTGCAGTGTATGTGTGAGGGTGCTGTGCATGTTAGGGGTGCATTGTGTGTGAGGGTGCTGTGAGTGTCAGGGGTGCAGTGTGTGTGTGTGTGCTGTGCGTGTCAGGGGTGCAGTGTGTGTGTGAGGGTGCTGTGAGTGTTAGGGGTGCATTTTGTGTGTGCTGTGAGTGTCAGGGGTGCAGTGTGTGTGTGAGGGTGCTGTGAGTGTTAGGGGTGCATTGTGTGTGTGAGGGTGCTGTGAGTGTTAGGGGTGCATTGTGTGTGTGTGGGTGCTGTGAGTGTTAGGGGTGCATTGTGTGTGTGCTGTGAGTGTCAGGGGTGCAGTGTGTGTGTGTGTGTGTGTGAGGGTGGTGTGTGTGTGAGGGTGCTGTGAGTGTCAGGGGTGCAGTTTGTGTGTGTGCGCTGTGCGTGTCAGGGGTGCAGTATGTGTGTGAGGGTGCTGTGAGTGTTAGGGGTGCATTGTGTGTGTGCTGTGAGTGTCAGGAGTGCAGTGTGTGTGTGTGTGCTGTGAGTGTCAGGGGTGCAGTGTGTGTGTGTGCTGTGCGTGTCAGGGGTGCTGTGAGTTTTAGGGGTGCAGTGTGTGTGTGTGTGTGCTGTGAGTGTCAGGAGTGCAGTGTGTGTGTGTGTGCTGTGAGTGTCAGGGGTGCAGTGTGTGTGCTGTGAATGTCAGGGGTGCAGTGTGTGTGTGTGTGCTGTGCGTGTCAGGGGTGCTGTGAGTTTTAGGGGTGCAGTGTGTGTGTGTGTGTGCTGTGAGTGTTAGGGGTGCAGGGTGTTAGGGGTGCAGGGAGTAAGTGAGGCTGCTGTGACTTATTATATGTTGGGGTGCAGGGAGTAAGTGAGGCTGCTGTGACTTATTATATGTTGGGGTGCAGGGAGTAAGTGAGGCTGCTGTGACTTATTATATGTTGGGGTGCAGAGAGTAAGTGAGGCTGCTATGACTTATTATATGTTGGGGTGCAGGGAGTAAGTGAGGCTGCTGTGACTTATTATATGTTGGGGTGCAGGGAGTAAGTGAGGCTGCTGTGACTTATTATATGTTGGGGTGCAGGGAGTAAGTGAAGCTGCTGTGACTTATTATATGTTGGGGTGCAGGGAGTAAGTGAAGCTGCTGTGACTTATTATATGTTGGGGTGCAGGGAGTAAGTGAGGCTGCTGTGACTTATTATATGTTGGGGTGCAGGGAGTAAGTGAGGCTGCTGTGACTTATTATATGTTGGGGTGCAGGGAGTAAGTGAGGCTGCTGTGACTTATTATTTCCCCCCTCCCTGCTTACCTTTAGCCTGGGAGGGGGATCCTGCTGCTGGGGCTGCCATCCATCCCTGGTGGTCTTAGTGGTGAGTGAACTCTAGCCTGTTGGGCTAGAGTTCACTCTCGTGAGACCCAGAACGTTGCCATGGCAACACGCCGAATCTCGCGAGAGGAACCCGGCTGAGCTGTAAGTTAGAGCTCCTCCGGGTTCCTCTGCTGGCAGGCTGGCAGGAACAGGATTGGCTGACAGAGTCTATTATGCTGGAGAAGTGGAACCTGATTGGCTGTTCCTGTTACTAGGAAGAATACACCTGAGACTGTTAATGTTATTATTGGTTATGTTTATAAAGTTTTTTTTTTGCTGCTGAGGGAAATAAAGAAAGAGTGCAGCATAATACTCGCCTCCGTGTCATTAATAAAATCATGACTTTACGTCATGGTAATAGTAAAATCCTTGAATTTTATAAGATGAAACCGTGAAAATTAAAGAATTCTAATAGATTGCTGCAATGTTTGCTTTTATAAAGAAAATATTGAACCCTATGTTTTCAGATTAAAAAATAGACTTTTATTGCTCACAAACAAGTGAGTCATGTAGTTTTTATAAGAAAATATAACCCCACACAGCTCTGTGTAAACATGTATATCTCATATCAAATAAAACAACGTAATTTGTGGCAAATACCAAAAAAAAAAGAAAATCGTCTAACTGTTTGTAGTTAACGTTTTTCTTATATCCTATGTTCTTGATTCCAACAGGGTCGGCTTACGTCCACAGGTGCATACAAAAAAAAGAGAAAATAAAGACAATAGTTCAGCTTACTATATGCAAAGGGGCAATATAAGAAGTGTACTTAGTGAATGCTCACTTACATTTCTTAGAGCTTATAACCAGCTCTGGTATCTGTAGCATGCAGTGAGTATTTCTTGTGGTCGCCAGCTGCTGGGTAATCTCATATCAAGTTCATTCTATGGGTGTGAGTGAGTGTGGGGCCAGGGTTAAGGCTGTTCTAAGATGTTTTATGTTTATAAACTGGGGATAAGAATTAATGCAACTAAAATATAATTTAGAACAATTACAATGTATCTTACTGACAGACTTATTTCTAAACACATTTATTGTATTTTAAAACATATTACTGTTAGTGTTGTCGCGAAACCGAAATTTTCGGTTCGCGAACGGCGAACGCGAACTTCCGCAAATGCTCGCGAACCGGCGAACCGCGCGAACCGCCATTGACTTCAATGGGCAGGCGAATTTTAAAACCAACAGGGACTCTTTCTGGCCACAAAAGTGATGGAAAAGTTGTTTCAAGGGGACTAACACCTGGACTGTGGCATGCCGGAGGGGGATCCATGGCAAAACTCCCATGGAAAATTACACAGTTGATGCCACAGTTGAGTTTGCTTTTAATCCATAAAGGGCAGAAATCACCTAACATTGACACCTGTCCTCAGAGACCATGATACACACTGACACAGAGCAGAATAGAGACTGTTACCCCTACATAGGGTCACTTGGCAGATATGGCGGGGTCGTGGGAGGGGGAGGATGACTTTCACCTCTTCCCCTGTTAGATTCCCGTTGTGCTGTGACATCACCCTTATACGCTGTGTAAAGCATACTATTTAATTTGATCAGCATCGCCACTTGAGTTTTTATAGTTTTCACGCTGCTTGTAGTTTATATATGGTTCACAAAAATCAAACAAACGATAAAGTAAACGTGTAAGGATTCAGAATATTCTTTCAAACCCTTACACATTGTGTGTACGTATTTTTTGTCTTAAGTTTGTGGCTTTAAAGAGGTTTACGTTGTTTCTATGATGTGCATAACATGTTCTTGTAAATGTTTGTTAAATTTTTACTGGAATTGTAATTTTTCAATCTGAATAAAGATAGTCAAATCCCTGATACACACTGACACAGAGCAGAATAGGGACTGTTCCCCCTACATAGGGTCACTTGGCAGATATGGATTGACACCTGTCCTCAAAACCCCTGATACACACTGACACAGAGCAGAATAGGGACTGTTCCCCCTACATAGGGTCACTTGGCAGATATGGAATGACACCTGTCCTCAAAACCCCTGATACACACTGACACAGAGCAGAATAGGGACTGTTCCCCCTACATAGGGTCACTTGGCAGATATGGAATGACACCTGTCCTCAAAACCCCTGATACACACTGACACAGAGCAGAATAGAGACTGTTCCCTGTCCACAGAGACCATGATACACACTGACACAGAGCCGAATAGGGACTGTTCCCCCTACATAGGGTCACTTGGCAGATATGGATTGACACCTATCCTAATGATCCCTGATACACACTGACACAGAGCAGAATAGAGACTGTTCCCCCTACATAGGGTCACTTGGCAGATATGGATTGACACCTGTCCTCAAAACCCCTGATACACACTGACACAGAGCAGAATAGGGACTGTTCCCCCTACATAGGGTCACTTGGCAGATATGGAATGACACCTGTCCTCAAAACCCCTGATACACACTGACACAGAGCAGAATAGAGACTGTTCCCTGTCCACAGAGACCATGATACACACTGACACAGAGCCGAATAGGGACTGTTCCCCCTACATAGGGTCACTTGGCAGATATGGATTGACACCTGTCCTCAAAACCCCTGATACACACTGACACAGAGCAGAATAGAGACTGTTCCCTGTCCACAGAGACCATGATACACACTGACACAGAGCAGAATAGAGACTGTTCACCGTCCACAGAGACCATGATACACACTGACACAGAGCAGAATAGAGACTGTTCCCCGTCCACAGAGACCATGATACACACTGACACAGAGCAGAATAGAGACTGTCCCCCCTACATAGGGTCACTTGGCAGGTATGGATTGACACCTGTCCTCAAAGCCCCTGATACACACTGACACAGAGCAGAATCGGGACTGTTCCTCCTACATAGGGTCACTTGGCAGATATGGATTGACACCTGTCCTCAAAACCCCTGATACACACTGACACAGAGCAGAATAGGGACTGTTCCCCCTACATAGGGTCACTTGGCAGATATGGATTGACACCTGTCCTCAAAACCCCTGATACACACTGACACAGAGCAGAATAGAGACTGTTCCCTGTCCACAGAGACCATGATACAGACTGACACAGAGCAGAATAGAGACTGTTCACCGTCCACAGAGACCATGATACACACTGACACAGAGCAGAATAGGGACTGTTCCCCCTACATAGGGTCACTTGGCAGGTATGGATTGACACCTGTCCTCAAAGCCCATGATACACACTGGGGGGAGCTACTGTCCTCCCCAACCCCTGCGCGGTGGGTGGGGGCCATGAATCACAATGGGGGACCTACTGTCCTCCCCCCCTCGGCCCCCACCCCTGCGCGGTGGGTGGGGGCCATAAATCACAATGGGGGGCCTACTTTCCTCCCCCCTGGCCCCCATCCCTGCGCGGTGGGTGGGGGGTAAAAATCACAATGGGACGGACCTACTGATAGGAGTGGAGTATTGTTCATATCAGTTTAATACCCTTCTGCGTCTATCAGTGGACGCGTAAATGGCAGAGATTTTTAATTGTTGAATCACCTCCCCTTTTTAGGCCAAGGTGGGAAGATACTTAGACCACTGGTATATTGGTGCCATCTTGGAGGATTTTTTTTTGGTTTGGTTTTTGAAGCCACAGTGCTGCACCAGTGGGCCTAAAAATTAGGCATGTACACATGCCTGAAAAATTTGGTATTGTTGCAGCCGCTGCCAGAAAAATTGATGTTTGTTTCACAGGCAGAAAGTGCCCTAAAACATGGCGGATTGAACCCTAGTTGGTGGCGGATAAGTCACGCAAGTCAAACGTCATTCAGAGCTAAAATACAGCAGCGTGTGGACCATTTTTAGCCCAAGGCAGCTCATCTCATCAGGCCTTTTTTAAGCGAATGTATCGCCCAGTGTCAGTCCCTTCGGGATCCATCCCTCATTCATCTTAATAAAGGTGAGGTAATCTAGACTTTTTTGACCTAGGCGACTTCTCTTCTCAGTGACAATACCTCCTGCTGCACTGAAGGTCCTTTCTGACAGGACACTTGAAGCGGGGCAGGCCAGAAGTTCTATCGCAAATTGGGATAGGTCAGGCCACAGGTCAAGCCTGCACACCCAGTAGTCAAGGGGTTCATCGCTCCTCAGAGTGTCGATATCTGCAGTTAAGGCGAGGTAGTCTGCTACCTGTCGGTCGAGTCGCTCTCTGAGGGTGGATCCTGAAGGGCTGTGGCGATGCATAGGACTTAAAAAGGTCTGCATGTCCTCCATCAACAACACGTCTTTAAAGCGTCCTGTCCTTGCCGGCGTGGTCATGGGAGGAGGAGGAGGAGGATGACTTCCACCTCTCCCCCTGTTAGATTCCCGTTGTGCTGTGACATCACCCTTATACGCTGTGTAAAGCATACTTTTTAATTTATTTTGCAAATGCTGCATCCTTTCCGACTTGTTGTAATTCGGTAACATTTCCGCCACTTTCAGATTATACCGGGGGTCTAGTAGCGTGGACACCCAGTACAGGTCGTTCTCCTTCAGCCTTTTTATACGAGGGTCCCTCAACAGGCAGGACAGCATGAAAGACCCCATTTGCACAAGGTTGGATGCCGAGCTACTCATTTCCCGTTCCTCCTCCTCACTGATGTCATTGAAGGTATGTTCTTCCCCCAGCCATGTACAACACCACGGGTACCAGATAGGTGACAACGAGCACCCTGGAATGCCTGTTGTGTTTGGTCTTGCTCCTCCTCCTCTTCCTCCTCAAAGCTACATTCCTCCTCTGATTCCTCTTCCTCACAATCCTCTTCCAGCGTTGCCGCAGGTCCAGCAAGCGATGCTGATAAGGCTGTTTCTGGTGGTGATGGTGACCACAACTCTTCCTCTTCACGCTCATCTACAGCCTGATCCAGCACTCTTCGCAGGGCACGCTCCAGGAAGAAAACAAATGGTATGATGTCGCTGATGGTGCCTTCGTTGCGACTGACTAGGTTTGTCACCTCCTCAAAAGGACGCATGAGCACTTGAGGCGGGATGTGGACTGGGGACAGGGAGCACGTGGCGTCGTTTTGAAAGGGCGCCGTCCTCCGCGTGAAATAGGGCCGTGAGTAATGACGTCACGGGTAGCCTGCCCATAGTATCGCATAGGGTGGAAGAGCTGATAGGACATCTGAAACGTATTGGGATGGAGATGCTTAATTGTTCTCCAAAATGCTTGACACCACCCCATAGTGAATCTCTGCAAACTTTAATACCATCAGAGGAGGAAGAATGTGGCAGCCCACTGGGATTATTCGAAAAATTTCAAATTGATGATTTTCCAGACCCTGGGGTTGACATTAGTCCAGATTTACATCTAGTGACCCATGAGGATGTTCCAGGCACTACTTGTGAAATAAAGACAGATAATAAAGTGAATGATCCTTCTCCTTGGCACCCTGTCGTTGAAGGTGGAGTAGGCAATGGCAAGAGCATGCTGTGGGTAGTCAGTGCAAACACTCTCTTCCCGGTGAATAATGAGGAGACTAACTATGATGACGTTTTTTGCGTTGAAAGTAATGATGCCAGAGATCTTTTGAAACCATATGGAAGGAACGAATTGGTTAAAAGAAAGGCAAGAGACCACCTGCATATAGACAAGAATACGCATAAGAGAAAGAAGAGAACAGGTGAAAAAGAGAAGCTGCAGACTGCCTATCTGCAAATAGTTGAGTTATGTCCTGAAGATGTCCGTGTTACCACAGTGCAGACTCTGTTTGATACACTACTGAGGAGAGTCAGAGAAACCCCAGATCTTCACGTATTGGATGAGTCGGTGCGTGGAGTTGCAGAGAACGTAGAACAAGAAATATTTAAACTTTTCCTGTGTACTGACAGCAGATATAAGAATAAATACCGGATCCTCCTTTTCAACTTGAAGGACCCTAAAAATCAGATCCTGTTCCGTCGTGTGGTCCTTGGTGAAATCACCCCACAGTGTTTGGTTCTAATGAGTGCAACGTAAATGGCTGCACAGGAGCTGGCCAACTGGAGAATTCAAAAGAGAAAACATGCACTGGAACTAATCGAGAAAGAGGAAAGACAGCCATACCAGATTCAGATGACAAAGCTGACACACAAGGGGTTAATTGAAATTGATACCGTGCCCGATCAGAACTTGACCCTAGAGGATCTGTCTGATTCTGTGTGGCAGCCTCAGGATTCTCAGCAGGATTGCATCTCAGAGAAAAGGGACACAACATCCCAACACAAGAGCCACCTTTTAGATCAGGACTGCTTTATATGCAAAGGGCTGATAAACCCCCCAGGTGATGCTGACTTAAGCCAATGGGTAATTACCAAGAAACCAGAGAAAATATGGAAACACCATATAACTAATGGCAATCAACATTCTTCATGCATTGAAAAGAAGAACAAGAAATGGTATGATCCAGATACTAGACTCACAGATCCAGCAGACTCAAGTGTGTGGAAGGGATTCCTTCACATGTTCTCTATAAAGCAGTTTAAAGTTAACCAGAGTCTGGTTATAGCAGTAATCTTTGCCAGGATTTACCAAAAGTGTTAACATCCGAAGGATGCATTTTGCAAGAGTCTGTTTGGGAATATGTGGATCGTATCTGGCCAGAGTGCACCAAGGACATGTGTGTGATCCGACTGAATCAAAGAACGTCAAGTGATGCAGTTTCATATGCTCGGCTGTATTCTTATCTTAATCGGAAGCTGAGATATGAAATCATCAGAAGTCATGGCATGGAGGCGTTCCTAGTGCATCTACCTGCCGGCCAACCCATCCCTCAAAGATTGCGTCCTTTGGGAGGTCCAGGTTTGGAAGACAACCATCCTATTCTGCTTCTGATCTTGCTTCTTCCAAGCCATCCTTCCTGGACAGCTTATCCCAAAACATCTTCCAAGAAACATAAAGAAGGTTTGGATATCCCAGATGATATTTTCTCTGACATATTAGCAGATGTTGAACGAGAGGAGAGACAAATGGCCGAGCAAGGGCTCCCTCCTCCAGGTTTACCAAATTTTGAGCAGTGGAATCAGAATTCTGAGGATACAGGAGAGGAAGTTGGCATGCCTGAGATCATGAATATGCTCCAAAATTTGAGCAATGGCCTTCAGTTCCCAGGAGAATTCTCTGTAATTATAGGAGAGAGTCAGGGTGCTAATATTATGCCACCTCTCCATGTGCCAAATACTGTTCCAGCAGGTCTCCCATATCCATCTTTTCCATTGTATCCAGAAGCAGCCTACCCTGGCTGGCATGGTATGTTGCCCCCTACTCATGCAGTAAATCCATTGTCCATTGACCCAGTGTCACGACTAGTAATGTGGTCCAGCACGCAGAAACTATGTAAACATATACATAGGTAAGAAAAGGAAAATAACAGGATAGAGCGTAAACCGGACCTTAGAATGGCCGGACTAATACGCTAGAGACAGAGAATGGTCAAAGGGAAAGCCGAGGTCAAGGAAGCCAGAAAATACTCAATACCGATTAAACAAGCCAAGTCAGGGAAACCAGAGATCAGAATAACCAGGGAAACGCCAAGGATCAGGATACCAGGAAATCAGAATCACGGAAATAGCACTCTCAGGAAATCAGGAAACTGAAACCACGACATGGCAAAGTAATGGGAAAATCTAGGGGTTTAAATACCCCTCCCTAGGCTATGATTGGTCAGAGGGCGACCTCTGACCCCAAAACGTGCGTGTGCGTTGACGTCGTGACGTCACGCACACGTTGGTATAATTTTCGGGGGCGGAGCTACTCTTAGGCGCGACCACATGGTCGGCGCCATGTTTGATTCGGGCGTGATGCCCGGAAGAACGGAAGGAGCGGTTCCCGGCTCGCCAACGAGCAGGTAAGCTCGTGTTGTCGGCGTGACCATGCCGGTCGGGCACGGCCGTGAGGCTCGGCGGGCCGGTGACCGCAACAGTACCCCCCACTCGAAGACCGCGCACTGGGCGGGAAGTACCCGGCTTAAGAGGAAAGCGGTTGTGAAATGACCGGATAAGACGGGGCGCATGGACCCGGTCAGCAGGAACCCAACAACGTTCCTCGGGACCATAACCCTTCCAGTCAACGAGATAGGACAAGACACCTCTGGATAATTTGGAGTCCATGATAGAACGGACTTCGTATTCTTCTTGATCACCCACTACCAAGGGCGGAGGAGGAGTGGATAACCTGGTGTAGCGATTGCAAGTAAGGGGCTTGAGCAGAGACACATGGAAAGTATTTGCAATTCTCATATGAGCCGGAAGTGCCAAAGAATAGGTCACTGGATTAATACGTTGGGTAACTCGAAAGGGACCTATGTACCGAGGGGCAAATTTCATGGACGGGACCTTAAGCTTGATATGTTTTGTGGAGAGCCACACCCTGTCACCTGGAAGATAGACAGGATTAGCGCCCCGTTTTTTGTCAGCTTGGGCCTTTGCTCGTAATGAAGCTTTCTGCAGAGCTGAATGGACGGAATCCCAGGTATCATGAATTGATTCCAAACGGGTGTTCAAGGCAGGAATTTCCGTGTCTGAGAATTCAGAAGGAAAAACAGCGGGGTGATAACCCTGATTTACAAAGAATGGACTATGATTAGAAGATTCATGAGTGGCGTTGTTCCAGGCGAACTCAGCCATGGGTAGGAGCTCACACCAGTTAGACTGATTGGCATTTATAAAGCAACGTAAATAGGCTTCTAGAGACTGATTCGCCCTCTCTGCTGCTCCATTAGTTTTAGGGTGATACGCCGACGAAAAGGAGAGTTCAATGCCTAATTGCTTACAAAACGAACGCCAAAACCTAGAAACAAACTGGGTACCTCTGTCAGATACTATGCTTTTAGGTACACCGTGCAATCGAAAGATCTCTCTCAAGAATATTTGAACTAGATCTTGAGCAGATGGTAATTTTTTAAGGGGGACAAAATGTGCCATCTTTGTGAACCTATCGATAACCATAAGGACTGTATTAAACCCGTTTGAACTGGGTAGATCCACAATGAAATCCATGGCTAAGTGGGTCCAAGGAGCACTGGGTATGGGCAGTGGTTGTAAGAGTCCAGGAGGCGATCTAGGAGGAACTTTAGAAACGGCACATATTTGACATGCCCCAACATATTCTTTGATATCGTTTCTAAGAGCAGGCCACCAAAACCTCCGGGAGATGGCAGAGAGGGTTTTATGGACTCCAGGATGGCCTGCTGTGAGGTTGTCATGGAACAAATCTAGTACCTTCTTTCGAAACTGAGGTGACACATACAGTTTGTCCGGAGGTTTTCCCACAGGTGCCTGAGTTTGATCTGCTATTATGGCACAGAAGAGTGGAGAAGACACTTCGGTAACTGTAGTGGCAATGAGGCATTCAGGAGGTATAATAGGATATATCACCTGTTCCGGAGCTTCATCTGTCTCAAACTGCCTAGAAAGTGCATCTGCCTTGGTGTTTTTAGTACCAGGCCTGTACGTAATTATGAAATTGAATCGGGAGAGGAACAATGACCATCTAGCCTGACGAGAGGACAGTCTCTTAGCGTCCCCAATATAAGCCAAATTCTTATGATCAGTAAAGATCAAAAGTGGCTCTTTGGAACCTTCCAAGAGATGCCTCCATTCCTTAAGGGCACGTACAATGGCCAAAAGTTCCCTATTCCCTATGTCATAATTCTTCTCTGCAGGTGTGAGTTTGCGAGAGTAAAATCCACAAGGATGTAAAGGTGTATCAGGACTTTCTCTTTGAGACAGAATGGCTCCAACTCCTGTCTCTGATGCATCCACCTCTAGGATAAATGGTTTGGTTGGATCAGGATGGGTCAGGACAGGTGCTGAGGAAAATAAAGATTTTAACAGTTCAAATGCCTCTCTTGCTTCTTTGGGCCAAGATGTACAATTTGCTCCTTTTTTGGTTAAATTGGTTATAGGGGAAATCACGGAGGAAAAACCCTTTATGAATTTGCGGTAGTAATTCGCAAAACCTATAAAGCGTTGAGTGGCTTTAAGGCCCTTGGGTAATGGCCACTGTAAAACTGCCTCCAGTTTACGGGGATCCATCTGGAAACCAGACGGAGATATAACGTATCCAAGGAATTGTATCTCCGTTTGGTCAAACTGGCATTTCTCCAGTTTACAGTAAAGGCCGTTCTGTAACAGGGTTTTCAGTACAATTCTCACATGTTCGTGATGTGTCTCTAGGTCTGGGGAATAGATGAGAATGTCGTCCAAGTACACTAGAACGAACATGTGAAGGTACTCTCTTAGGACATCGTTAATAAAATCCTGGAATACCGCTGGAGCGT
The DNA here is from genome assembly GCF_036172605.1 of Pelobates fuscus. Classification (NCBI taxonomy): domain Eukaryota; kingdom Metazoa; phylum Chordata; class Amphibia; order Anura; family Pelobatidae; genus Pelobates; species Pelobates fuscus. The sequence goes on from NC_086317.1 coordinate 157,491,468, forward strand.
TACATAATCCAAACGGCATAACCAGGTATTCGTAATGTCCCATTCTGGTGTTAAATGCGGTCATCCATTCGTGACCGTCCTTAATCCTGACTAGATTGTATGCGCTTCGGAGATCGAGCTTGGTAAAGACTCGAGCTCCCCTCAATCTGTCAAACAGCTCTGATATAAGGGGAATAGGGTAGGCATTTTTTATGGTAATCCTATTCAAACCCCTATAATCAATACAAGGGCGTAGGTCTCCTTCTTTTTTAGAGACAAAGAAGAATCCAGTCCCGGCTGGTGAGGAGGACCTACGGATATGACCCTTTCTGAGAGCATCTTTAATATATTCCTCCAAACAAAGATTTTCCTGGGGGGACAAGGCATAGACTCCTCCCTTGGGAGGCATAGTCCCTGGTAATAAGTTTATGGTACAGTCATAAGGTCTATGAGGAGGTAACCCTTCTGACTGGACCTTGTTAAATACCTCTTTCAAGTCCATATACTGCGGTGGAATTTGTGTGGTCAAGGGAGGTGCAACAGGAACATTAATGGTACCAATAGGTTGTGGGATTTGCTTAAAGCAAACACCTTTGCATCTCTCACCCCAACTCACAATCTCTCCTTCAATCCAATCCAAACGTGGATTGTGTTTCAGGAGCCAAGGGAAACCGAGTATTATCGGAACTGTAGGTGAAGATATGATTTGAAAGGTCATTTCTTCAGAGTGGAGAATACCCACTGAAACAGTGATTGGCAGAGTTTCGTGTGTGATGAAAGGCTGGGTAAGAGGCCTTCCATCAATGGCCTCGACTGCTATTGGTTTCTCTTTATGTCTTAAGGGCAGGAGATGTTTTGCAGAGAATTCTTTGTCTAGGAAATTCTCCGCTGCCCCAGAGTCAATCATAGCCTTACACTGAACAGTAGTGTTCTTGAAAGATAAGGTTACTTTGACAAGGAAACGGTTCTTAGTCAATTTAGGGGACATATACATCACACCTAAGGTCGGTCCCCGTACGTGCCTTAGGTGTGCAAGTTTTCCGGCCGAACCGGGCATGACGATCTTAGATGTCCCTTCTTGCCACAATACATACATAACCCCTCGTTACGTCTGTGTTGTCTCTCTGCCTCAGTGAGTTTAGCGCTACCCAATTGCATGGGTTCAGGTTCTGGAAGAGGCGTTTGGCTACTCACCACTGGGTTAGAGAAACGAGGAGCTATGGACAAATTAGAACGTCTGTTACGTTGTTTGTTTTTCTCTCTCTCTCTGAGCCGGTTATCAATGTCTATCATGTAAGCAATAAACTCATTAAGATTAACCGGAAGGTCTCTAGCTGCAGTCTCATCTTGTATACTCTCAGCTAGACCTTCAGAGAAAGCAGCCACCAGACCACTATTGGTCCAATCAACCTCAGACGCTAATGTCCTGAACTCTATTGCATAATCGGCTACTGTCAGGATCGGGACAGGGATCCAACACGCAGAGTACAAAGAGTGGAAAGGTACGTATACCGGGCCTTAGAATGGCCGGACTAACGTACCGAGAGTAATAGAGAATAGTCAGAGACAAGCCGAGGTCGAGGGAACGAGAAGACAGATAAGCGAGAGACAAGCCGGGTCAAGGGAGAACAGAGAAGCAGGGAAGTACAACAAGCCGAGTCAAAACCAAATAGAGCAAACTAGAATACCAGAGCACTGAGTGACTAGACAAGCTAGAACCACGACAGGGCAATGAGCTGAAGAGAGAAGTAAGCTTAAATACCCTGGCTCCGGATGGTAAGCACGCCTCTGACAAGTGCCGATTGGATATCGGACACTTGAGTGGCAGGTCGCTCGTGATAGCGTCATGACGTCACGTATTGAGCGTCCTGCTAGAAAAGGACGTGGATTCCTCGCGGCCGGTGTTTAAGTGGCTGGATGAACCGCGAGGAACGGAGGAAACAGCTCGCCTGGACGGATAAACCACCAATTCTCTACCTCCCTTAGAGGTAGAGGCCTCAGGTACCCTGACAGTACCCCCCCTCTCAGATACGCCCACCGGGCGGAAGGAACCGGGGCGAGATGGGAAGCGGAGGTGAAATGCTCTGCGAAGGCGAGAAGCATGAACGTCCTCCTGAGGTACCCAACTCCTCTCCTCAGGACCATATCCCCTCCAGTTGACCAGATATTGCAATTTTCCCCTTGAAATTCTGGAATCAACGATGGAGCTGACCTCGTACTCCTCCCGACCTTCTACCTGAACAGGACGAGGCGAGGAGACCTTAGAGGAGAATTTGTTGCAAATAAGAGGTTTCAACAAGGAAACATGAAAAGAGTTAGGAATGCGTAAGGCAGGTGGCAGAGCAAGGCGATACGCAACCGGATTGATACGAGTGAGAACCCTGTAAGGACCTATGTAGCGAGGAGCAAATTTCATAGATGGAACTTTTAGTCGAATGTTCTTAGTACTTAACCATACCCTATCCCCAGGAACAAAAACAGGAGCCGCTCTTCTATGCTTGTCAGCGTGTCTCTTGAACAACGAGGAACTATGTAACAGAATTTGCCGAGTCTGATCCCATAATTTCTTCAGGTTGGCGACATGATCATCAACCGACGGTATCCCCTGAGAAGAGGAAACCGAAGGAAAAATCGAAGGATGAAAGCCATAGTTCATGAAGAAAGGGCTGGAGCGAGTTGAATCGCAAACAAGGTTATTGTGTGCGAACTCCGCCCAAGGAATCAGACCGACCCAATCGTCCTGGTGTTCGGAAACAAAGCAACGTAGATACTGTTCGATCTTTTGATTGGTACGTTCAGCAGCTCCGTTGGACTGAGGGTGATAGGCCGAGGAGAAGTTCAATTTGATGCCCATTTGAGAACAAAAGGATCTCCAGAAACGTGAGACAAATTGAGAGCCTCTATCAGAGACAATCTCCGAAGGAATCCCATGTAGGCGAAAAACCTCTCTTGCAAAAATCTCCGCCAATTCAGGAGAAGTCGGAAGTTTAGGTAATGGCACGAAATGGGCCATCTTAGTAAATCTATCTACCACCGTGAGAATAACAGTCTGTCTCTTGGAAGCAGGCAAATCAACGATAAAGTCTATGGACAAACAGGACCAAGGTTTCTCAGGAATGTCCAAGGGGTGTAACAGACCACATGGAGATGCATGAGGTAGTTTAGTCTTGGCACAAGTTTCACAAGCAGCGACGAACTCCTCAATATCTTTTCGCAGTGAAGACCACCAGAAATCCTTGGATATCAAAGAGTATGTCTTGCGAATACCAGGATGACCAGCTATTTTACTTTCGTGAAAACATTGTAAGAGCTCCAGTTGAAGTTCAGGAGGAACAAAGTTTCTTCCCTCAGGAGTGTTTCCGGGAGCTAGATGTTGTGACTTCAAGATCTGGTCAAGTAGCGGAGAATGAATTTTGAGACTGGTATTAGCAATAATATTGCATTTGGGTACAATGGAGGACATAAGTGGTTCAACTGAAGCAGAGGGCTCATATTGGCGAGATAGCGCATCGGCTTTAGAATTCTTTGACCCAGGTCTGTAAGTCAGAACGTAATTGAAATGGGTAAGAAACAACGACCAACGAGCCTGCCTGGAGGACAACCGCTTAGCCTCTCCGATATAAGACAAATTTTTGTGGTCAGTTAGAATGGTAACAGGATGTAATGTACCTTCCAATAAATGTCTCCACTCTTTCAAAGCCTTGATAACCGCTAGTAATTCTCTGTCACCAATGTCATATCTGCTTTCAGTACCGGTCAATTTTTTAGAGAAAAATCCACATGGATGTAATGGTTTATCAACCCCCAACCTTTGAGATAGAACAGCACCTAAACCAGTCTCTGATGCGTCTACCTCAAGTAGAAAAGGCAGAGAAGTGTCGGGGTGAACTAAAATTGGAGCGGAAGCGAAAAGCTCCTTGAGGGTTTTGAACGCAAGGAGAGCTTCAGTAGTCCAATTCTTAGTATCAGCCCCCTGTTTGGTCATATTAGTGATAGGTGCGATAATGGAAGAATAGCCCTTAATAAAGCGCCTATAATAATTAGAAAAACCAATAAATCTCTGTACGGCTTTAAGACCTTTGGGTAAAGGCCACTCTAGAATGGATTGGAGCTTATCCGGATCCATCTTAAATCCCTCCCCAGAGATCACATAGCCGAGAAAGGTTACCTGGGTTTGATCAAAGCTACATTTCTCCAACTTGCAGTACAAGCCATGCTGGAGAAGCTTGTGCAAAACCCTCCTGACTTGCTTGTGATGAGTCTCAATCTCACTAGAATGAATGAGTATATCATCTAGGTATACAATGACGCAATCTTGCTGAAATTCCCTAAGAACCTCATTTATCAGATCCTGGAATACAGCTGGCGCATTGCATAACCCAAAAGGCATAACAGTATATTCATAGTGGCCATATCGAGTATTGAATGCCGTCATCCACTCATGTCCCTGCTGGATTCTCACCAAGTTATATGCCCCTCTGAGGTCTAACTTGGTGAAAATTGTAGAGCCCTTCAAACGATCGAAGAGTTCGGTGATCAAGGGAATCGGGTAGGCATTTTTAATGGTTATCTTATTCAAGCCTCGATAATCAATACAAGGTCTCAAAGAACCATCTTTCTTTTTAACAAAAAAAAATCCAGCCCCGGCAGGGGAGGAGGACCTCCTGATGAATCCCTTGTCTAAATTCTCGTGAATATACTCCTCTAGAACTGAGTTCTCTTTAGTAGATAATGGGTATACATGACCTCTGGGAGGCATGGTACCAGGGAGTAGGTTAATTTTGCAATCAAAGGACCTGTGTGGGGGTAAGGTATCGGCTTTCTTTTTGTCAAATACTGCCTTTAAATCTAGATACTGAGACGGAATTTGTGTCTCTGTAGGATTGTCAGAGGTAGTCGATGTGTTAGTTAATCCGAGAGGTAAGACCTTCCGCAAGCATTTTTCTTGACAATTCTCTCCCCAAGAAACTATCTCCCCAGACTCCCAATTAATAATAGGGTTGTGTCTCCTCAACCAGGAGTACCCCAGGACTATGGGAATAGACGGAGAAGAAATGAGCATTAAGGATATATCCTCTTTATGTAGGATGCCAACGGTTAAGTTAATCGGTATGGTCTCATGAAAAATAACAGGCTCAAGTAACGGTCTACCATCGATGGCCTCAACAGCCAGTGGTGTCTCTTTTAACTGGGATGGGATAGCATGCTTGGCAACAAAACCCTGATCTATAAAGCTCTCAGCAGCTCCAGAATCGATTAGTGCCATAGTCTTTACTACTCCCTTCTCCCACCTCAAAGAAACGGGTAACAGAAGCCTGAACTCTTTGTAGTTGTGAATAGAGGACAAAGTAGAAACACCCAAGGCCTGTCCTCTAGAGAAACTTAGGTGCGAGCGTTTCCCGAACGATTAGGACAATTTAGGCGTAAATGTCCTCTGACTCCACAATACATACATAAACCCTCCCTTCTTCTGTACTGTCTCTCTCTCTCTGTGAGATGAGTACTGCCTATCTGCATAGGTTCAGAAATACGTAAGTCCTCGAACTCAGAATTTTGAAAGGTAGGCGCTAGTTTAAAGGAGGGTCTACGGGTCCTATCTCGAGTGTTCTGCCTCTCTCTTATGCGTTCATCAATACGAGATATAAAAGAAATTAAATCCTCCAAATTCTCAGGGAGTTCTCTAGTAGCGACCTCGTCAAGAATTACATCTGATAACCCATTCAGAAACACATCTATATAAGCCTGTTCGTTCCACTTAACTTCTGCCGCCAAGGACCTGAACTCTAGTGCATAGTCCACAAGTGTTCGATTGTCCTGTCTAAGGCGCAACAGTAATCTAGCTGCATTGACCTTTCTACCAGGAGGGTCAAAAGTTCTTCTAAACGCAGCTACAAAGGCATTATAATTATAGACTAGTGGATTATCATTCTCCCATAAAGGATTGGCCCATCTCAGAGCTTTCTCAATGAGTAAAGTAATAACAAATCCAACCTTCGCTCTATCTGTAGGATAAGAGCGGGGTTGTAATTCGAAATGGATGCTAATCTGGTTCAGAAAACCACGGCACTTCTCCGGTGACCCGCCATAACGTACTGGTGGGGTAATACGGGAAGAAGCACCTACAGTGGCTACCTCTAGACCTGAGACTGCAGGAGAAATAGAAGGAGTACGTGTCTCCTCAGGTGGGTTACTAGCACGAGACAAAAGTGCCTGTAGTGCTAAAGCCATCTGATCCATCCTATGTTCCATGGCGTCAAACCTGGGATCAGAAGAACCAAGCTGACTGTTTGTACCTGCAGGATCCATTGGCCCTGTCGTAATGTCAGGATCGGGACAGGGATCCAACACGCAGAGTACAAAGAGTGGAAAGGTACGTATACCGGGCCTTAGAATGGCCGGACTAACGTACCGAGAGTAATAGAGAATAGTCAGAGACAAGCCGAGGTCGAGGGAACGAGAAGACAGATAAGCGAGAGACAAGCCGGGTCAAGGGAGAACAGAGAAGCAGGGAAGTACAACAAGCCGAGTCAAAACCAAATAGAGCAAACTAGAATACCAGAGCACTGAGTGACTAGACAAGCTAGAACCACGACAGGGCAATGAGCTGAAGAGAGAAGTAAGCTTAAATACCCTGGCTCCGGATGGTAAGCACGCCTCTGACAAGTGCCGATTGGATATCGGACACTTGAGTGGCAGGTCGCTCGTGATAGCGTCATGACGTCACGTATTGAGCGTCCTGCTAGAAAAGGACGTGGATTCCTCGCGGCCGGTGTTTAAGTGGCTGGATGAACCGCGAGGAACGGAGGAAACAGCTCGCCTGGACGGATAAACCACCAATTCTCTACCTCCCTTAGAGGTAGAGGCCTCAGGTACCCTGACAGCTACAGAACGACTGCCTTGCTTGATTCTCATAAGGGCTTTGGCAGCGTTCTTCTCCCTGCCTTTAGGTTCAAACGTAGCCTTAAAGGCTGTAAGAAAAGTACTGTAATCACGGGCTACTGCGTCACCACTTTCCCATAAGGGGTTAGCCCAGGTCAAGGCTTTTCCAGTTAATTGGTTCATCAGATAGCCTATTTTTGATCTATCTGTTGGGAATGAACCTGGGGAGGCCTCAAAGTGGTATTCAATTTGGTTTAAAAAACCTCTGAATTCCTTAGAATCACCTCCATAGCGAGGGGGCGGTGACAAGGTTATGGACGGTGGTTTATGTGGTACGGGAACCACTACAGGTGGCGGAACCACAGGTGGTACCGGAGGGACCTCTAAATAGGCAGTCCTCTGGAGCAAGGTCTGAAATGCCTGGGCAAATTGGTCTAACCTGTGGTCCATATCCTCCACCCTACTCTCACAGGCGATCATATGCTTGCATAGTTCTGCAGGATCCATGGCCATGTCGTAATGTCACGACTAGTAATGTGGTCCAGCACGCAGAAACTATGTAAACATATACATAGGTAAGAAAAGGAAAATAACAGGATAGAGCGTAAACCGGACCTTAGAATGGCCGGACTAATACGCTAGAGACAGAGATTGGTCAAAGGGAAAGCCGAGGTCAAGGAAGCCAGAAAATACTCAATACCGATTAAACAAGCCAAGTCAGGGAAACCAGAGATCAGAATAACCAGGGAAACGCCAAGGATCAGGATACCAGGAAATCAGAATCACGGAAATAGCACTCTCAGGAAATCAGGAAACTGAAACCACGACATGGCAAAGTAATGGGAAAAGCTAGGGGTTTAAATACCCCTCCCTAGGCTATAATTGGTCAGAGGGCGACCTCTGACCCCAAAACGTGCGTGTGCGTTGACGTCGTGACGTCACGCACACGTTGGTATAATTTTCGGGGGTGGAGCTACTCTTAGGCGCGACCACATGGTCGGCGCCATGTTTGATTCGGGCGTGATGCCCGGAAGAACGGAAGGAGCGGTTCCCGGCTCGCCGACGAGCAGGTAAGCTCGTGTTGTCGGCGTGACCGTGCCGGTCGGGCACGGCCGTGAGGCTCGGCGGGCCGGTGACCGCAACACCCAGCCAATCCCTTCTCTTACCCGCTTTCACAAATAATACCACCTAACTTCTTATCTGATCAACATTTTACTGCAGGACCTCAACCTTTTGCATAAATGTTGTAGTTTTGTTATATTTACGTTTTTTTTTTTTTTTTTAACTGTTATGTTTTAGCGAAATATTGAATGTAATGTGCTGAACATCAAAGCTGAAATTTTAATTTGTCTCAGTAAGTTGAAAGCCATACTTTCTATGGGAGTTTCAAATGTTCAATAATTGTTTTCTGAAGAAAGCATAACTGTCTGTTTTTAGCAAGCAACAACCCCATATTAAACTGTTTATTCACTGAACATCTATTTGTACTGAATTGAAAACTGAATGACAAAATGTAGGCAGAAAACGAATGATTTGAATATATTCTTCAAATACCAGAATTTTTTAATTTGTTTTTTAGTTCACTACTATTCTGTGTTTAGTAATGTATAAGTGTGCCAGATGTGACAAGTTTACATAGGTTAATTATAGCCACTGTTATATCTGGGCTACAAATACATGCATTTTGGCAAACACCTCAAAGCCCATGTAAGCTTTGTGTTGTTGAATTTCAGTGATTTCTTTTCTGTTGCATGTGTACAGTTGTACTGTAAAATGGGTAGAGCATGGGATATGTTTTTACATTTGTATACTAAAAATGTTAATATACGTTGAAAAAAGAAAAAAAAAAAAAAGGACGCATGAGCCTACAGGCATTGTGCATGAGCGTCCAGTAACGTGGCAAAAAAATTCCAAGCTCCCCAGAGGCTGTCCTAGCACCCCGGTCATACAAATATTCATTAACAGCTTTTTCTTGTTGGAGCAGGCGGTCGAACATTAGGAGTGTTGAATTCCAACGTGTAGGGCTGTCGCAAATCAAGCGCCTCACTGGCATGTTGTTTCGCCGCTGGATATCGGCAATGGCCGTGTAGGAACGCCTGAAATGGCCGTGTAGGAACGCCTGAAATGGCCACACACCTTCCTGGCCTGCTTCAGGACGTCCTGTAAGCCTGTGTACTTATGCACAAAGCGTTGTACGATCAGATTACACACATGTGCCATGCACGGCACATGTGTCAACTTGCCCAACTTCAATGCCGCTATCAAATTTTTTCCATTGTCACACACCACTTTGCCGATATCCAGTTGCTGCGGAGTCAGCCACTTTTCCACCTGTGCGTTCAGGGCAGACAGGAGTGCTTGTCCGGTGTGACTCTCTGCTTTCAAGCAAGTCAAACCCAAGACGGCGTGACACTGCCGTATCCGGGATGTGGAATAGTACCTGGGGAGCTGGGGGGGTGCCGTTGATGTGGAGCAAGACGCAGCAGCACAAGAGGACTCAGCCGAGGAGGTTATGGAAGAGGATGGAGTAGGAGGAGTAGAGGAGGTGGCAGCAGGACTGCCTGCAATTCGTGGCGGTGTCACCAACTCCTCTGCAATGCCACGCATTCCTTGCTTGTCAGCCGTCAGCAGGTTTACCCAATGCGCAGTGTAGGTGATATACCTGCCCTGACCATGCTTTGCAGACCAGGTATCAGTGGTCAGATGGACCCTTGCCCCAACACTGTGTGCCAGACATGCCATGACTTCCTTTTGCACAATCAAGTACAAGTTGGGGATTGCCTTTTGTGAAAAGAAATTCCGGGTACCTTCCACTGCGGTGTCCCAATAGCTACAAATTTTTTGAACGCCTCAGACTCAAACAGATTGTTTGGTAAAAGCTGGCGGGCTAATAGTTCGGACAAGCCAGCTGTCAGACGCTGGGCAAGGGGGTGACTTGGTGACATTGGCTTCTTACGCTCAAACATGTCCTTGACAGACACATGACTGTGGGCAGATGAGCGGGAACTGCTCAAGGCGGGAGACGGAGTGGCAGATGGTTGAGAGGGGGCAAGAAGGACAGCAGTGGTTGACGTGGCTGAAGATGCTAGACCAGGAGGAGGATGGCGACTTAGAGTAGGCGTGCTGCTTGTACTCATGTGTTGATCCCATAGGCGTTTGTGATGTGAGATCATGTGCCTACGCAAAGCAGTTGTACCTATGTGGGTGTTGGACCTCCCACGACTCAGTTTCCTTTGGCACATGTTGCAAATGGCATCGCTGTTGTCCGAGGCAGACACACAAAAAAAATGCCACACTGCTGAGCTCTGCAATGACGGAATTCTGGTGGTGGACACAGCATGCATTGATTGGCGTGCTGTCGGGCTGACCCCGGATGCCAATGCATGCTGTCTGACTGTGCCACTAGCTCCTTGCGACGACCCCCCCCCTGCTTCCAACTCGTCTCCTCCTCCTCTCTGTCTCCCCATCTGAACTTTCGCCCTGTTCTTCTTCTTGCCGAGCGGGCACCCACGTGACATCCATGGACGCATCGTCATCATCAACCGCTTCGCTTGTATCTGACAACACACAAAAGGAAGCAGCAGCGGGTACAACATCATCATCATCACACCGTACCTCCATGTGTTTAATGCTGCCTGCCTGAGACATATCCCTGTTATCTACATCCTCTAGCAATAATGGTTGCGCATCACCGCTTGAAGACAACTAACTGCTCTTCTATTACAGTGAAAAAAATTTATTTCTTTTAAATCTAAAGCTTAAGCTATTGTAAAAACAGATATGAGTGGTGGCACTGGGCAAGAGGGCACAGTATCCAATGTGAACCTCACACAGAAGCTGGCAGGCAGGCAACTGCTCTTCTATTACAGTGGAAACAAAATTTTGGTTGTAAAAGCACGCTATAGAGACACCAGATATGAGTGGCAACTGTCAAAGTACGCTGGCAGGGTTGTGCAGGGCACACGCTGAAGGAAGGCCTGACAGAGCCGCTTGAAGGACACTGACTGGCTGCTATTAGCTTACACTAGAAACCTTTTTTCTTTGTAAAAGCACGCTAAAGAGACACCAAATATGATTGGCAACTGTCAAAGCACGCTGGAACAGGTCTACAGAGCACACGCTGAAGTAGGCCTGACACCCAGACGCTTGCAGACAACTAACTGCTCTTCTATTACAGTGAAAAAAAATTATTTATTTTAAATCTAAAGCTTAAGCTATTGTAAAAACAGATATGAGTGGTGGCACTGGGCAAGAGGGCACAGTATCCAATGTGAACCTCACACAGAAGCTGGCAGGCAGGCAACTGCTCTTCTATTACAGTGGAAACAAAATTTTGGTTGTAAAAGCACGCTATAGAGACACCAGATATGAGTGGCAACTGTCAAAGTACGCTGGCAGGGTTGTGCAGGGCACACGCTGAAGGAAGGCCTGACAGAGCCGCTTGAAGGACACTGACTGGCTGCTATTAGCTTACACTGGAAACCTTTTTTCTTTGTAAAAGCACGCTAAAGAGACACCAGATATGATTGGCAACTGTCAAAGCACGCTGGCACAGGTCTGCAGAGCACACGCTGAAGTAGGCCTGACACCCAGACGCTTGCAGACAACTAACTGATCTTCTAATACAGTGAAAAAAAATGATTTCTTTAAAATCTAAAGCTTAAGCTATTGTTAAAACAGATATGAGTGGTGACACTGACTGTGCAAATGGGCAAGGCATCCAACCTGACACAGAAGCTGGAAGGCAGGCAACTGCTCTTCTATTACAGTGAAAAAAAATGATTTCTTTAAAATCTAAAGCTTAAGCTATTGTTAAAACAGATATGAGTGGTGGCACTGGGCAAGTAGGCACAGTATCCAATGTGAACCTCACACAGAAGCTGGCAGGCAGGCAACTGCTCTTCTATTACAATGAAAACAAATGATTTCTTTAAAATCTAAAGCTTAACCAATTGTTAAAACAGATATGAGTGGTGGCACTGACTGTGCAAATGGTCAAGGCATCCAACCTGACACAGAAGCTGGCAGGCAGGCAACTGCTCTTCTATTACAGTGAAAACAAATTATTTATTTTAAATCTAAAGCTTAACCAATTGTTAAAACAGATATGAGTGGTGGCACTGGGCAAGTAGGCACAGTATCCAATGTGAACCTCACACAGAAGCTGGCAGGCAGGCAACTGCTCTTCTATTACAGTGGAAACAAAATTTTGGTTGTAAAAGCACGCTATAGAGACACCAGATATGAGTGGCAACTGTCAAAGTACGCTGGCATTGTTGTGCAGGGCACACGCTGAAGGAAGGCCTGACAGAGCCGCTTGAAGGACACTGACTGGCTGCTATTAGCTTACACTGGAAACCTTTTTTATTTGTAAAAGCACGCTAAAGAGACACCAGATATGATTGGCAACTGTCAAAGCACGCTGGCACAGGTCTGCAGAGCACACGCTGAAGTAGGCCTGACACCCAGACGCTTGCAGACAACTAACTGATCTTCTAATACAGTGAAAAAAAATGATTTCTTTAAAATCTAAAGCTTAAGCTATTGTTAAAACAGATATGAGTGGTGACACTGACTGTGCAAATGGGCAAGGCATCCAACCTGACACAGAAGCTGGCAGGCAGGCAACTGCTCTTCTATTACAGTGAAAACAAATTATTTATTTTAAATCTAAAGCTTAACCAATTGTTAAAACAGATATGAGTGGTGGCACTGGGCAAGTAGGCACAGTATCCAATGTGAACCTCACACAGAAGCTGGCAGGCAGGCAACTGCTCTTCTATTACAGTGGAAACAAAATTTTGGTTGTAAAAGCACGCTATAGAGACACCAGATATGAGTGGCAACTGTCAAAGTACGCTGGCAGGGTTGTGCAGGGCACACGCTGAAGGAAGGCCTGACAGAGCCGCTTGAAGGACACTGACTGGCTGCTATTAGCTTACACTGGAAACCTTTTTTCTTTGTAAAAGCACGCTAAAGAGACACCAGATATGATTGGCAACTGTCAAAGCACGCTGGCACAGGTCTGCAGAGCACACGCTGAAGTAGGCCTGACACCCAGACGCTTGCAGACAACTAACTGATCTTCTAATACAGTGAAAAAAAATGATTTCTTTAAAATCTAAAGCTTAAGCTATTGTTAAAACAGATATGAGTGGTGACACTGACTGTGCAAATGGGCAAGGCATCCAACCTGACACAGAAGCTGGCAGGCAGGCAACTGCTCTTCTATTACAGTGAAAAAAAAATATTTCTTTAAAATCTAAAGCTTAAGCTATTGTTAAAACAGATATGAGTGGTGGCACTGGGCAAGTAGGCACAGTATCCAATGTGAACCTCACACAGAAGCTGTCAGGCAGGCAACTGCTCTTCTATTACAATGAAAACAAATTATTTATTTAAAATCTAAAGCTTAACCAATTGTTAAAACAGATATGAGTGGTGGCACTGACTGTGCAAATGGGCAAGGCATCCAACCTGACACAGAAGCTGGCAGGCAGGCAACTGCTCTTCTATTACAGTGAAAACAAATTATTTATTTTAAATCTAAAGCTTAACCAATTGTTAAAACAGATATGAGTGGTGGCACTGGGCAAGTAGGCACAGTATCCAATGTGAACCTCACACAGAAGCTGGCAGGCAGGCAACTGCTCTTCTATTACAGTGGAAACAAAATTTTGGTTGTAAAAGCACGCTATAGAGACACCAGATATAAGTGGCAACTGTCAAAGTACGCTGGCAGGGTTGTGCAGGGCACACACTGAAGGAAGGCCTGACAGAGCCGCTTGAAGGACACTGACTGGCTGCTATTAGCTTACACTGGAAACCTTTTTTCTTTGTAAAAGCACGCTAAATAGACACCAGATATGATTGGCAACTGTCAAAGCACGCTGGCACAGGTCTGCAGAGCACACGCTGAAGTAGGCCTGACACCCAGACGCTTGCAGACAACTAACTGATCTTCTATTACAGTGAAAAAAAATGATTTCTTTAAAATCTAAAGCTTAAGCTATTGTTAAAACAGATATGAGTGGTGGCACTGACTGTGCAAATGGGCAAGGCATCCAACCTGACACAGAAGCTGGCAGGCAGGCAACTGCTCTTCTATTACAGTGAAAAAAAATGATTTCTTTAAAATCTAAAGCTTAAGCTATTGTTAAAACAGATATGAGTGGTGGCACTGGGCAAGTAGGCACAGTATCCAATGTGAACCTCACACAGAAGCTGGCAGGCAGGCAACTGCTCTTCTATTACAGTGAAAACAAATTATTTCTTTAAAATCTAAAGCTTAACCAATTGTTAAAACAGATATGAGTGGTGGCACTGGGCAAGTAGGCACAGTATCCAATGTGAACCTCACACAGAAGCTGGCAGGCAGGCAACTGCTCTTCTATTACAGTGGAAACAACATTTTGGTTGTAAAAGCACGCTATAGAGACACCAGATATGAGTGGCAACTGTCAAAGTACGCTGGCAGGGTTGTGCAGGGCACACGCTGAAGGAAGGCCTGACAGAGCCGCTTGAAGGACACTGACTGGCTGCTATTAGCTTACACTGGAAACCTTTTTTCTTTGTAAAAGCACGCTAAAGAGACACCAGATATGATTGGCAACTGTCAAAGCACGCTGGCACAGGTCTGCAGAGCACACGCTGAAGTAGGCCTGACACCCAGACGCTTGCAGACAACTAACTGATCTTCTATTACAGTGAAAAAAAATGATTTCTTTAAAATCTAAAGCTTAAGCTATTGTTAAAACAGATATGAGTGGTGGCACTGACTGTGCAAATGGGCAAGGCATCCAACCTGACACAGAAGCTGGCAGGCAGGCAACTGCTCTTCTATTACAGTGAAAAAAAAATGATTTCTTTAAAATCTAAAGCTTAAGCTATTGTTAAAACAGATATGAGTGGTGGCACTGACTGTGCAAATGGGCAAGGCATCCAACCTGACACAGAAGCTGGCAGGCAGGCAACTGCTCTTCTATTACAGTGAAAAAAAATGATTTCTTTAAAATCTAAAGCTTAAGCTATTGTTAAAACAGATATGAGTGGTGGCACTGACTGTGCAAATGGGCAAGGCATCCAACCTGACACAGAAGCTGGCAGGCAGGCAACTGCTCTTCTATTACAGTGAAAAAAAAGATTTCTTTAAAATCTAAAGCTTAACCAATTGTTAAAACAGATATGAGTGGTGGCACTGGGCAAGTGGGCACAGTATCCAATGTGAACCTCACACAGAAGCTGGCAGGCAGGCAACTGCTCTTCTATTACAGTGAAAAAAAATATTTATTTTAAATGTAAAGCTTAACCTATTGTTAAAACAGATATGAGTGGTGGCTCTGGGCAAGTGGGCACAGTATCCAATGTGAACCTCACAAAGAAGCTGGCAGGCAGGCACCTGCAATTACATTACACAGGAAAAAAAAAGCAGCCTGATGTTATAGCCCTAAAAAGGGCTTTTTGAGGTGCTGTCCTTACAGCAGAGATCAGATGAGTCCTTCAGGATTGTAGTGGACACTGAATACCCTAGCCTAGCTATCAATTTCCCTATCTAATCAGCAGCAGCTAAACTTTCCCTCCTCTCACTAAGCATGCAGCTTCAGAATGAATCGAAAATGGATGCTGGGAGGGAGGTTGGAGGGTGTGGAATGGAGGTTGTGCTGCTGATTGGCTGGAATGTGTCTGCTGACCGAGAGGCACAGGGTCAAAGTTTGCCCAATGATGACGAATAGGGGGCGGATCGAACTGCGCATGTGTCCGCCCGCCGCGGCGAACGCGAACACGCTAAGTTCGCCGGGAACTGTTCGCCGGCGGACAGTTCGGTACATCACTAATTACTGTGAGTTATATTGCTGTGGAGCTCTGTTATAAACTCAGTCACACCAATAACATGGAGCTCCTAAAGGAACATTGAGTAAAAAAGGAAAAGGATAGAGGGATTTGAGCCCCAAATAAGGAGCATCCCTCCTTGTAACGGAGCTCCGTGTACTCCGACCGAGTACCCTCCGTTGATGGATGCTCCTAGCGCTTACAGAGGACTCCAAGCACTGCAGACGGACACCACAACCACCGCAGGCTCCACAACCGCCGTAGCTTAACTGGAGCCACGCCGTCTTCCTTCCACCCTGGATCGGCTTCTGTCCTCCAGGACCGTGTGGGGAAGACCTCTCCTCCAGGAGAGCGTATCCGGAACAAGCTCTTAAAAGAGCTAAGTGATTAAGCTCAGGGGAATATGCAGAGCATAGCAATCCCCAGTGTAATACAGCAATTCCCTCCAATAACGAGACGAGGCTACGTTTTGAAGGGTCAAGAAGAACTGAGGACTGGGACACCCAGCCTGCTTTTTATTACAAAAAGGTACCTACAGGACACTCCCAGGGGGAGGATGAAATTAACCAATCACATACATGGTACCACCCCCACGTCTCCTCCCCTCAGATCAACATATAACATAATTATAGCATACAGTAAAAATACAGTTTTCACACATACACTGTAACTTTAAAACTATACATTCAATCTCCATAATTACATATTTGAACTCAGCATACATCAAACATAAACACTTCCAAAAATCAGCCAAATCCCTCCAGTGGAGAAAAGTTAGCTAGAGGTCCCTTTATGACTGACCGCAAGCACAATTTCCTGCCACAGAATCTTTAGCATACACCGCTGACCGCATTCGAATGAACAAAGATGGCCGCCGCCACGTGCAATTAACCTGCAGTAACCTCACAGCCTGGGAGGTATATTGCCTGCATACTTTAACTTCTGGGTGGACCGCCTGTGTGGTACTTGGTTCAGTAAGCCCTATTTACTGAACCAAGTGGGAGAGAGCCAGGGGCAAGTTATTTTACAGGTCTGGGGACATAGTCTTAAAGGGGTATTGTTCAGCAAAGTCACAATATGTCCCCAGACGGTTCTTAAAGGGCCATACACACCCAATAAAAGTTAATAAGTTTTCAGGGGCACAATCTTCCAGGGGCCATAGTCATGAGGAAGGAGGCTGGCAAATAGGCTTCTCCACAATCCAGGGAAGCAGGGCAATTTTCCATTTAAAGGGCCAGTTACAAATAGCGATTTGTAACACATCTCCCCTTTGGCACAGGGCATTTCGGTCACATCGGAGTACATCCCGGGCCTCTGCAATACAACGGTGGATTGGTACTCAAGGCACCTCAGGGATTCCAGCGACTGGCACCTGGATCCCAGGGTCTCTCAAGACATCCAATCCCTATGGGGCCCTCTGGACAAGGACTTGTTCCCCTCCCGTTTGAACAAACAACTCCCCAGATTTTTCAGTTGGAAACCGGACCCAGAAGCACTGGCAACAGATGCCTTTACCCAAGACTGGTCCTACACAAGGAACTACGCGTTTCCTCCTTTTGCATTGATTCCCCGATGCCTATTACATCTACGGCAACAAATGGGAACGACAGGGCTCGTGGCACCATTATGGCCGTCTCAACCATGGTTTCCTTCTCTGTTGGAGATGGTGGTAGACATACCCCGCACTCTCTCACGCTTCGACTATCTTCTTCAAGACCCGGACGGGTCCCCTCACCCCCTGATTCAACAAGAGTTACTACATCTCACGGCATGGCTGGTTTCCGGGAGCCACACTCAATTGAAGGAATTTCGGAATCAACTCTCCAACTTCTCGAGAGCGCATGGGCACCTGGCACGAGACAAGCTTATAAATCTGCTTGGAGCAAATGGCACGATTGGAGCATGGAACGGAACTTGGATCCCATATCGGCTCCTCTGAATTCGATCCTGCAGTTCTTAACTTCATTATTTGAAAGCGGCAAAGCATAACGCACGGTGAACCTCTACAGATCGGCCATTTCTGCCGCACACGCATAGGACGCCACCCACTGGTATGCCGACTCATACGCGGCATCAGATTCGCACGACCCCGCTGCCACGCTATTCAGTGCTATGGGACGTCTCCATTATCCTCCTTTTCCTCGAATCTTGGCCGGATAATGCAACACTATCTCTGAAACAACTGTCGGCAAAACTGGTCATGCTCCTATGTCTCATATCCTGCAAAAGGGTCTCAGACGTTAGGGCTTTAGACATCACCGCACGGTCCTACACTCCAGAAGGGGTCACTTTCGATATATCATGGAGAACAAAAAGCTCAACAAAGAGAGTGACATACCCAGCCTTTCCTGACAAACCTCTCTTATGCCCGGTTAAATGCCTACAAACCTACGAAATGCGCACCATGACGTTGCGGGACACAAATAAACATGAACTCTTCATCTCTTTCCAAAGACCACACCTACCGGTGTCTACCCCGACCCTGGCCCGCTGGGTCAAATGGATCATGACTACGGCAGGAATTGACATCTCCATATTTTCTCCTCACTCCATACGAGGAGCAATGGCTTCCAAGGCCTCTTCGATGGGTTGTCGCCTGGAAGACATTTTGAAAGCAGCCGACTGGACTCAGAATCTACCTTCCGTGATTTTTACTTCAAACCAATACACCACTTTGCAGGAACTGTAGTTTCTCAGCTTTAAACCAGCATAATAGGAGCCTCCGTGTCTTAATAAAATTCAAGGATTTTACTATTACCATGACTTAAGGTCATGATTTTATTAATGACACGGAGGCGAGTATTATCCCTCCCTCCCACCCGGCGGCGGTGGAAAGGTAGACGGAAGTTGGGTAAGTTGACCTACGGTAAGTCATTTTAACAGACTATTAAATTACAGTTATACTTGGAACCAGGTGAGTTTTAGCTATGATAGTCATTTGCCTATACGGTCACCAATATGTATAGATTAAACAACAATATTCCCTTTGACAAACACTGACCAAACACTATCTCAAATACCTATGATTATGCGTACACCCAGTTTTATGCTAAGGCAGGGCCGGACTGGGAAGAAAATTCGGCCCGGGCATTTTTTTAATTACAGCGGCCCACTAAAAAGGGGGCGGGGTCAGATAGGGTGTGTTTTGTCATCGCCAATGACAAGCACGCCCCATCACAAAGTGAGCATGTTGGTTCAATGCTCTTCCAAGGTAGACCATGCGCAGAGCTCTGCTGAAGAGCTCTGGCATGAGAAAAATACCCTGTATTTGTTCTGCACAGCACAAGCAAATTTAATAACATGCTTGCACTGTGTTTGCTTGAAATTTGTCTCTGGTGTCTCCATAGTTGGGATACTATGAGACAAAAATGCTAGGGAAGCATATTGTGCAGTGTGTGTGAGGGTGCTCTGTGTGTGTGTGTGTGTAAGGGGTGTAGAATGTGTGTGAGTGATGGGTGCTGTGTTTGCGTGAGGGTGCTATGTGGGTAAGGGTGCTGTGTGTGTGATGGGTGCAGTGTGTGTGTGCTGTGTGTGCTGTGTTTGCGTGAGGGTGCTATGTGCGTGTGAGGAAGCTGTGTATGAGGGTGCAGTGTATGCATGTGAGGAAGCTGTGAGTGTCAGGGGTGCAGTGTGTGTGAGTGAGGGTGCTGTGAGTGTCAGGGGAGCAGTGTGTGTGGGTATGCTGTGCGTGCCAGGGGTGCAGTGTATGTGTGAGGGTGCTGTGCGTGTTAGGGGTGCATTGTGCGTGTGTGTGTGTGAGGGTGCTGTGAGTGTCAGGGGTGCAGTGTGTGTGTGTGTGCTGTGCGTGTCAGGGGTGCAGTGTGTGTGTGAGGGTGCTGTGAGTGTTAGGGGTGCATTTTGTGTGTGCTGTGAGTGTCAGGTGTACAGTGTGTGTGTGAGGATGCTGTGAGTTTTAGGGGTGCATTGTGTGAGTGCGGGTGCTGTGAGTGTTAGGGGTGCATTGTGTGTGTGCTGTGAGTGTCAGGGGTGCAGTGTGTGTGTGTGTGTGTGTGAGGGTGGTGTGTGTGTGAGGGTGCTGTGAGTGTCAGGGGTGCAGTTTGTGTGTGTGCGCTGTGCGTGTCAGGGGTGCAGTATGTGTGTGAGGGTGCTGTGAGTGTTAGGGGTGCATTGTGTGTGTGCTGTGAGTGTCAGGAGTGCAGTGTGTGTGTGTGTGTGTGTGTGTGTGTGCTGTGAGTGTCAGGGGTGCAGTGTGTGTGTGTGCTGTGCGTGTCAGGGGTGCTGTGAGTTTTAGGGGTGCAGTGTGTGTGTGTGTGTGTGCTGTGAGTGTCAGGAGTGCAGTGTGTGTGTGTGCTGTGAGTGTCAGGGGTGCAGTGTGTGTGCTGTGAGTGTCAGGGGTGCAGTGTGTGTGCTGTGAGTGTCAGGGGTGCAGTGTGTGTGTGTGCTGTGCGTGTCAGTGGTGCTGTGAGTTTTAGGGGTGCAGTGTGTGTGTGTGTGTGCTGTGAGTGTTAGGGGTGCAGGGTGTTAGGGGTGCAGGGAGTAAGTGAGGCTGCTGTGACTTATTATATGTTGGGGTGCAGGGAGTAAGTGAGGCTGCTGTGACTTATTATATGTTGGGGTGCAGGGAGTAAGTGAGGCTGCTGTGACTTATTATATGTTGGGGTGCAGGGAGTAAGTGAGGCTGCTGTGACTTATTATATGTTGGGGTGCAGGGAGTAAGTGAGGCTGCTGTGACTTATTATATGTTGGGGTGCAGGGAGTAAGTGAGGCTGCTGTGACTTATTATATGTTGGGGTGCAGGGAGTAAGTGAAGCTGCTGTGACTTATTATATGTTGGGGTGGAGGGAGTAAGTGAAGCTGCTGTCAGATCACACAAAATATCTACTGTGGCTTTAATTGCTGAAAAATGTAATGCTGGCCTTAAAGGAACACTATAGTCACCTAAATTACTTTAGCTAAATAAAGCAGTTTTAGTGTATAGATCATTCCCCTGCAATTTCACTGCTCAATTCACTGTCATTTAGGAGTTAAATCACTTTGTTTCTGTTTTTGCAGCCCTAGCCACACCTCCCCTGGCTATGATTGACACAGCCTGCATGAAAAAAAAAACACTTTCACTTTCAAACAGATGTAATTTACCTTAAATAATTGTATCTCAATCTCTAAATTGAACTTTAATCACACACAGGAGGCTCTTGCAGGGTATAGAAAGCTATTAACATAGCAGGGGTAATAAAATCTTAATTAAACAGAACTTGCAATAAAGAAAGCCTAAATAGGGCTCTCTTTACAGGAAGTGTTTATGGAAGGCTGTGCAAGTCACATGCAGGGAGGTGTGAATAGGGTTCATAAACAAAGGCATTTAATTCCTAAACTGCAGAGGATTGAGCAGTGAGGCTGCAGGGGCATGTTCTATACACCAAAACTGCTTCATTAAGCTAAAGTTGTTCAGGTGACTATAGTGTCCCTTTAGTAGAAAGGTGTCAGAACATACAGTTCATCGTAATTTGCTGCGTATGGGACTGTGTAGCTGCAGACTGGTAAGAGTGCTCACTGAAACAATAAACACAAGAGAAACAATGTAAAAAGACCCTGAACCAGGTGGCAATATTTAGCAAAAACAAGAATATATGTTAGAAAGGTAGAAATAATTGTTAGCTACGGGACCTTGCTCAAAATTGATCTCACGTATTTAATTAGTACTCTAATAATGCATCAGTAAGTTTGTCATATGTTTATGTAAGATCAGTAGTTTTAAGCAATTTTCATGAATGTAGAATTGGGCTTGTAAATATGTTTTTGATAATTTTTTTGTTGTTGTTTGCCTTTAAAAATAATCCACAAACATGCTTTCATTAGGTAATTTTTAAAATCCAATGCATTACATAGTTGTTAAAATGCAATGTTATTAAGGTGATTTGGATTTTTGTCTAGAGTTAGATGCAAAAGTTTGACGAGTTAATCCCTTAAAGGGACACTCCAGGCACCCAGACCACTTCAGCTCATTGGAGTGGTCTGGGTGCCAACTCCCACTACCCTTAACCCTGCAAGTGTAATTATTGCAGTTTTTTTAAAACTGCAATATTTACCTTGCAGGGTTAAGTCCTCCCCTAGTGGCTGTCTATTAGACAGCCACTAGAGGACACTTCCTGCTTCATAGCACAGGTTTTCTGTGCTAGAGCGTCGCTGGACGTCCTCACGCTGTGTGAGGACCTCCAGCGTCGCTCTATTCCCCATAGGGAAGCATTGAAATTCATTTTCAATGCTTTCCTATGGGGTGCGCTAATGCGCATGCGCGGCATTGCCGCGCATGCGCATTAGGTCTCCTCGGCCGGCGGGCGAGATCAGTCTCGCCCACCGGCCGACGTAACCAGAAGGAGGAGCGGCGGGGGAGGAGGAAGCAGCGACGTGGGACCTGTCGCTGCCCCTGGTAAGTGACTGAAGGGGTTTTCACCCCTTCAGCAACTGGGGATTGGTGGGTGGGAGGGAGAGGGACCCTCCAGTGCCAGGAAAACGGATTGTTTTCCTGGCACTGGAGTTTCCCTTTAACTCTAACAATGTTAGTTTGTAATCTATTTCAGAATATATTTTGCTATTATTATAATTTATATTTCTTCTTTCTCGATACAGTGATATAAAAACTGTACACATTTCATATGAATTTTAGTAGTGATTGTTCTTTTTAGTTTGCTATGTATGTACAAGCTCCAGCATGTCCCAGGACTAAATATATCACAAGCCCACATTTGCAGGTTAACTCCACCTTCCAATGTTACAAAATACAGCTGGAAATTCCCCATCTGACTCTGGCATAATAAGACATTTAGGAAACACATTATCCTGGATTTCGCAAACAAAAGGGCAGTGAAGAGTGAAGTGCAAAGAAGATCTACCGTCGATCGGCTATGGGCTGTACTTTTGAAGGTGGTTAAACATTATTTTTCAACATGGGGAATAAAAATATCACAGCATCAATCGTAAACAAAAAACAAGTGAAACTGTAAGTTCCAAGATTTTTCTTTTATTTTTTTTTATTTTTTTATTATAATAAATTACAAGGATGTATCTGTGGTTCATACTGCTCCTTAAAGAAAAAGAACTGTCATGCTTGAAAAAGCTTTATCAATTTTAACCAGATCAGGACATGTAAATAAGCAAACCATGCCACACTTAGCCTGTCATATAAACCTCCCCTAAACTTGCCACACTCACCTTCCCTCACCCCGTCACACTTACTCTTCCAACTATGCTACATTCACCCCAACCATTCCACACTACACTGTCATATTAACCCCCATAATCCTGTCACACTTTCCTACCCTCACAATGTCACTCCATCTCTTCCAACTATGTCACAATCACCCTCCAACCCTGTCACCCTCACCGCCCAGCCTTGTCTCATTTCCCTCTCTGACACTGTCACAATAACGTTGTCACAGTTACCCTTTAACCTACCTTGTCACAGTCACCCATTGTAGACAGTCATCATACACACACAGTCATGAAACCTAGCTTTACCATAAACACAATGCACAAAGGGCACAGGCAACCCCCATACCAACAACACACTGCAGTTACCCCATACACATACTGCCCCAGACAAAAACATACACATGGCAAAATAA
Source organism: Pelobates fuscus (assembly GCF_036172605.1). Taxonomy (NCBI): domain Eukaryota; kingdom Metazoa; phylum Chordata; class Amphibia; order Anura; family Pelobatidae; genus Pelobates; species Pelobates fuscus. The sequence continues at coordinate 157,514,738 of NC_086317.1, forward strand.
AAGCAAAAGGATTCTCACTGTCAGACATACACTCAGTTACCTACTCAGGTAGATGATACTAGACATACTTAGAAATGCCCACAGCCCAGTACACATTGTGACTGTATGTCTGTTTATGTCAATGAGTGTGTATCTGTGCATCAGTGTAATATGTATTTATGTGAACACTGACTGTGCTATTTACTAATGGGTACACTGATTGTGATATTTTTTGATGGGCTACTGGCTGGACATATGTGTAATGGGTAAACTGACTGTGGTATATTGTTAGTGGGTAAACTGCATGTGGCATGTTCTGTAGGGTAAAGTGGCACTGGCAAGTATTGTGTGTTGTTAAAGTGCCACTGTGCCACTTGCTGTGGAGCAGTGTGGAAATTGACACAAGTAAATGTGACAGATATAAGTGCTGTGGGGGCAGTATGACACTGTGGCAAGCCCTGTGGGGGCAGTGTGAACGTTTGGCAAGTGTGCTGGTTGACATTTTACAATAAATATATATTTACTGGCTATGGGAGGTAGATTTCTGTAAAAGTGTCATGATGGGTGTGTTTGGCCAGTAACATAGACAATGTAGGTATGGTCTCATAAAACAGACAAAGTAGGTAATGTATAAAGAAGAATTTTGAGTTAATCTATTATAACAGGGCAGTGACTAGTAGGATATTCTGGTAAAGTACTAAGCTTTTAGAACTTTATTAAAAACGACTCCTTATAAACATCCCATTTGTGTTACTCCTTCTTTGTGTTGTCTTCTAGTTTATCTTTTCTACTATAATGTATGATAATATTGAACTTTGAACATTCTGTGAGATATCTGAAATATATGTCACTCTTCACAAAATAAATGATGTAAATTTTAAAACATTAAAGATATGATAATCTACATCATCATATCACATTAGAACTGTGTGGGTGCAGCGATAAAGCAAGCTTAATAATTTATTTAAATTCTTGTAGAATGAAGTGATCAGATGCAAAATTTACTTTGCTCCTATAAGTGATATTTCCAATAACGAGAATAAAACTTCAAACATGCTATTACAAAATGAGGTTACACGTGTTTCAGAAATAGAGTGCATAATCCAATAGAAGTCCAAGAGTTTGAAACTCTAACTCAAAATGCTTTATAGTAGGTGTAAATGAACAGAGTAAGCAAACCATTAGATCTCCTTACGAAAATGTTTGACTTAGAGCTTTTTTTTCCCCAACTAGGTTATTTTTGAAGTCAGTTGTCAATTTGTCACAACTCTAATGTTGGTGTATATGTCACATCATTGACTGGCAGAGTTTAAAAGGGATACTCTAAGCACCAAACAACTTTATCTTAGTAAAGTGGTTTTGGTGTATAAATCATGCCTCTCACTTCTTAATTCTCTGTCATTTAAGAGTTAAATCACGTTGTTTATCCAACTGTAACCACACCTTCCCTGGATGTAAGTTACAGAGCCTTCCTACAAACTTCCTGATAAAGAGTCTACCTTTTTTTAGCTTTCCTTATTGCACAACATGTTTAATTTGTAGTTTTGTAATAAAAAAAACCCACCACAAATACCTCAAAATATAGAATCATTATATCAGGTAGCTAGTTGGAGACCTCCAATTAATGAATATTAAATTTTGGACATTTCCAGGAGCAACAACAACAGCTAAGCAGCTAAGTAGTCCACCGTGTACTGAGACTTTTTTGCACACCAGGATGAATTCGCTGTGTGCAATTTTACATGTTGGCTGGAATCATAAAAATCATGCTGATTGGTTTCTGAAGAAGTAAGCACGATTTTCCATTAGTAAAGAATCATACTTCACCATCTAGGACTTTGTTCGGTGAATCTGGGATTGGCAGTTATCAGGAAAAAGTTACTTGCCTGACTGCATAATGCCATCAATAACGTTTGGTGAAAGAGGAATTATGATCAGTGGTTATCTTTAATGGTCTTGTGACATGAGATTTTACTGCTACTGCAAACTTATCATTCTGCTCCAAGATTTTCGGTAATATTTTGATGGAAGCCAATTCTTGTTTTATTATGACACCTGACAATATCCATGCAGAAATGGTATATTGAGATCAGCGTAAGACTGGCCTGAATTCAACCATGTCATATCGAGTTAGGGTCAACAGGCACAACCTCAATGTCTGGTCTCATCAATGCTCCAGTTGAAGGTTGTAAAAAAATTCTGAAGGAATTTTCCAGCATCCCTGAAAAGTTTAAAAGAATAGTGTGGACTTTTACAGCAGCAAAGGGTGGAGCAACTCTTTTAAGAGCAAATGTCAGCAGATATGCAGATTTCACGCTATGAATATGAAAGGAACTTTCCCACTGACTTACCTTTAGTGATTAAACCATTGGAAAATGGATTTACCCCAAAGTTGGTACCAAGGCTCCCAACATGCTTCCAACATAACTGCCCCTGACTTCCTTCCTCCCAGCTGCTGCAGTATAAGTTGATATTGTTATGGTTGTAGGAGTGTTCCTTAAATCTTTAAGGAAGGAGGTAATAGTACATCAAAAAAACATGTAAACAAGCCCAAGGATTTGAGCTATATGTCTGTTCAACCATAATTTACCTCTTTCATATTAAGTGTATCCACACTTATTATATATAATTTTGTTCATTAGATTATATATTAAGCATAACTAAATATGAATAAAATAATAAAACAAATTGTATATTAATCATAATTTAATATGAATAAAATCTACAAAAGTTTGAGAAATTAAGAAATGTTGTGTTTAGTGATGTCTCCCGAGTAAAATAGTACCCCCCATGTACAGGTTTTATCATGTTTTGGAGAGTCACAGAGTCAATATAGGGCATGCCCATTTCAGTTTGTCAGATTGGTGTACTGAATCTATTTTTTCTTTGAGACGGTATGCAAGCAAAATTTAACCCCATCATACCATTTGCAAAAGTAGATGACCCTGGCCAAACATAGCGTTCTTATTATATACATACATATAAAAGATGGAGTTTCCCGAACAATATTTCAACAGATATTCTGCAAAATAAAATATACAAACACTAGTGCAATACAGTATTTAAAAACTTGGGAAGTAAAATAAAAGAGCAATGCCACTCACAAGCCTAGAGTCATACCCTCATATAACTAAAATGGTATGCGCCTTTGGACTATTATAGGATGTCCAGGTCCTTCTTTTGGAATGTGATATGTGCTTGCTTTTTCCCTCTTAACCGGCTCCAAAGTGTATAAATGCCAGATGAGAGTGGTTTCTTTAGGTAAAAAAAAGGTGCTTTATTGATCAAAATAAATATTCAAATATAAAAATAATAAAATCATACCAGATAAATATCTGGATGAACTATATAGTTGATAAAAGTGTCGAAAATACATTTTGCCTTCTAAAATAGACTTCCTCAGTTGGCTGTTGTGTAGTCCGTTCAATTTTCCTTGTTTTAAATAGCCCGCGTTCTTATTAGCTTTTTCAATTTTTCATAATAAAACTACCCTTTCACCAATGACATAATCTGCATTATACGTTTTACTGTTCTACAACACTCAAATTTATGTTCAGTGAAGTTTTCCAAGTACAATAGTACCCATCATGTACAGGGTCAAATATAGGGCTTGCAAATTAAATTCTCGGTACTCTCTGCCTGGGGTTTCAGACATGTCTCTCAAATTAATAAAAAAAATCACCTAATTATGTAAAAATAATACACATAGACGTAGAATGTATATATAAATGTATCAAACCAAAACACATTTAGAGTAAAAGTGTGTGTATATATATATATATATATATATATATATATATATATATAATTAATTTCATTGTTATATATGTATATATATTATAGCAGATATGTATAATATTTTCTCAACTTTACTTGCTTCTTATTTAAATATTCAGACTTGGGTGTGGAGTTTTTTTTAATAGAATTCCATAATCTAGACATAAGGACGATATAGTCTGTCTAGACTATTATGGGAATATTTCATAGTTTAGATACCAAATAACATATAGATCTGTCAAATTATTATATCTGCAATGAGAAAAAGCATTTTAAATTAGATAATACAAGACTTTTAGAGAGAATACAAGTTATGATTCACGCTGATTCGTCCCCTGCCCTCCGCATATCGCCCCCACTATTTTATGCATTAAAAAAAAAAAAAATTCAAACGCATTTCTTGACTTGGCTCAGGCCTTTTTCTTTCCCCCTACTTAATGTCTTTAATAAGGCAAATATCTGTGTCAGTATGGGGCTGCAGGAAAGTGTCACTCACTAACTGAAGAGTACAAGTTGGACCTTCAAATTCAACACGAGGGTCATGTTGTTTTTGTATATTTTGTGTTTTCTCTTTTGTGCTGTGGAGTGAAGCAGGGGTCTCAGGAGGTTAACATTTTAGATTATGGTTGGGTTTGTTTCAGTGAATGGACAGGGCAAAAATACTCTGAATAAACAATCCCAGGTGTGTAACTATCTGGCCAAGGAGCACGTGGACATATGTATTCTCCAGGAGACTCACTGGGGAAAGTCAGATATTGTAAAATAGGACGGTAAAACATTTCCTAGAATCATTCATACCTCTATGAGTGCATAGATACGTAGTACCAATGTTCAACAGTATTGTCCAATCAGGTGATTTCCCAGAGGAAATGACTAGGGCTAACATGCTTCCTATTTTAAAGCAGGGTACAAACCCACACAAGGTTTAATGTTGAAGGTCTCGCTAATTAATGTAAATGTCAAATTGCTCTCATCAATATTAGCTGATCGCCTAAAAGATATTGTAGATACATTAATCAACCTGGTTTAGATTGGATTCATACCTGGGAGATGCTCTTGCTATAACTCACCTAATGTTTTGAGTAATCATACCTCCCACTAAATCATTATTCCTGGCAGGATCATATTTGTAGCTATGAACATACACTAGTATTCTCACCATTTGGTGCCTAGGTAACAGCCAATTGGACCAGAATAACCAGACCTGCAGGTGATCTTTATCATTAAAATGTTTATCGCTGGGTCTTTACAATCTGAGTGGGAGGAAGAGTGTGCCACGCAGAATAAGAAAATCAATCAGCCTCAAAACACAATATAAAGCTTTGCTAATCTAAGCACCTGGACCATTTCCAATTTTTTTCAATGGCAATGAATATGTGTTCCGTCACCCAGCAAAAGTTTGTACTTGAATTGAACTAAAATCTTTCCATTTAAAAAAAACAAAACAATATGTCTAGGTAGAACTGGACATCCTTGTAACCTCGTTTTCATTTTGTTTTATGTGTTAATTAGTCACTAAAAGATTTGTTTATAGGCCACCATGGCAGAAGGCCAAAAACAAATTGCTGTCATAAAATCCAGAGCTATAAAACAATGTAATGGATCAGTCTGCAGGTATCTAGCTCTATCAAAGAAATATGTGAATCTCTGCCTACATGGGAGGCATGTGTGCAGGTAGTGGTTACCGTGTAGTGCGACCAACTTTCTTTACCATCCATTCTCTCCCCAATAAAGCATGAGACATATTTGAGGTAGAAAACAGGCCACAGCTATATTTATAATTTAACAAATATATTTAACCAATCAATAACCATTTTTGAAAATGAAGCAGACCAGGAGGTGAGAGTTCAGTGCTACCCTTTAGGAGAGAGCAAGAGACAGGTATGTGAGGTAGAGGTTAGTCTGGGAGGCCATAGGCTTTCCTAAAGAAATGGGTTTTAAGGCACTTCTTAAACGATTGAAAACTAGGGGAGAGTCTGATGGCGGTGGGCAGGCTATTCCATAGGAAGGGAGCAGCCCGCAAGAAGTCCTGCAAGCACAAGTTGGCCGTACTGGTGTGAACAGCAGACAGAAGAAGGTCATGGGCAGAGCGGAGAGACCAAGAAGGGACATACCTATGGATCTGTGAAGAGATATAAGAGGGGCTAAGATTGTTCAGTGCTTTATAGGTATGGGTTAGCACTTTGAATTGACTCCTATAGTATACAGGAAGCCAATGTAAGGACTGACAAAGGGGTGAGGTGTGAGAGGACCGACTAGAGAGGAAAATAAGTCTGGCAGCTGCATTCATAACAGACTGTAGCAGGGCAATATGGCTACTAGGAAGACCAATTACTAACAATATCAACACAATATACAATTTAAAGGGATTCTCCAGTACCAGGAACACATATTCGTTTTCCTGGCACTGCATGACCCTCTAGTGCCCCTCTCCCTCCCACCCCCCATCCCAAGTTGCTGAAGGGGTTAACTAACCGGAGTCCAGCGCCGATGTCCCTCGGCGCTGGGTCAGGCTCCGTCTACGCTCCTCCCCCGCCAACGTCAGCCAGCGGGGGAGACCTAATGCGCATGAGCTCCGTCGGCGGGGGAGACATAATACACATGCGGGGCAATGGCCGTGCACGCGCATTAGACCAATGCTTTCCTATGGGGATTTCGGCGACGCTGGAGGTCCTCACATAGCGTGAGGACGTCCAGCATGTTTTTAAACCACTTTTCGTGTTCAATGAACACGGAAGCCTCCACTAGTGGCTGTCTACTAGACAGCCACTAGAGGAAGACTTAACCCTGCAATGTAAATATTGCAGTTTATGAAAACTGCAATAATTACACTTGCAGGGTTAAGGGTAGTGTGAGTTGGCACCCAGACCACTCCAATGGGCAGAAGTGGTTTGGGTGCCTGCAATATCCTTTTAACTGCAGACTTGTCCTTGCCAACCCATTCCAGCACCAAACAAGAAGTACTCCTGGGCGCCTTCCCTACCCCCTGCCCTACCCCCTTGGCCTCCAACTTGGCCTTACCTTCCCACCATGTCAACCACTAGCCGACCTTTGGCTCAGTGGGCAAGTGCATTTTTCCAATTATTTACCAGAAGTTAGGGGAGGGATCAGCCCCAACCTTCCTTCTTTTCACCTGTACTCTTGCTCCAAACCGGATTGGCAAGGACCTTACCCACCACCAGCCCTGCTGTTTTACCCCTAAATCAGCGGGCGCGACCCCCCAACCACACCATAGCCTGCTCTAAAACATCCTGTAATGCTAAATTAAATAAACCGAGGCCCACATCGGTAAGATGGACCCTGTCTCAGCGAAAATAGACCGCCGCCTCCCGTTCAAAAATGTGGTGCCGCACCGAGAGACCCCCAGTACGCAGTACAAACTTTGCAACCCTCTTCTTCAATCTTATCCTGCAGCACTCCATCTTCTTCTGATTGTGTACGCACCTCCAATAATTCCGAGCCACCACCTCAGACCACACTAAACAAACCTTTGGAAACAGAACCACTAAGCGCGCCAAGTCTCACTTGATCATATCCTCCAGGCCCTAAGGTGTATCACCCAAGGTGTATCACCAAAACGTCTGGGACACCCAACAGACTCGCAAGTTGAACTGCTTCCAGAAGCAGCTGTCCCCATCGCATGCGAGTCCCAAACAGGGGAAAACGCAATCTGCCCGGTTGGGTGCACGTAAGACCGAAACCTCCTAGACTCCCATCTACCAATCCTCTGGATAGCCTGCTCGGGGAAAACCTAAACGAGAAGCCTCCGTTGCCACCCCAATCTGGAAGGAGTGATTCCCAAATTCCTTTCCCTGGATGCCAAGTAATTCCAGCACCATCTGAAAGACCCTAATAAATTGGAACCTGGACAAGTAACTCCCATCCCCGTGGATTAACAAAGGGCCCATAGATTGTTGGCGAACAGCACAATAGCACTAGAAGCAGGATACCAGGCATGCCCTGGACCCAGGAACCGCTAGGCATGTGCATGGGGAAAATTTTCGGTTCGGTTTGGCATTCTGAAATTTGTGACTTTTGCAATTCAGAACTTCGGCAATTCGGCACTTCAACACTTCGGAAATTTGGCAACTTCGGCACATCAGAATTTTGGCATTTCGGAATTTCGGGACTTCGGGACTTCTCTTGCCAACGGTATTAGGGAGTTATCTACCAAAAGGCTGAAAGACCTAAATTGGTCTTTCAGACAAATTTACTAATGCTAAGTGAAAATTACTTAGTATTAGTACATTTTGCCCCTACTCGCTATACAGCGAGTAGGGGCATGTCTAGTAAACACGCTTAAAAAAAAAACGAGCCTTGCCCCGCCCTGCAATTCCAATTTAGGGCCCCCACCCGCCGCTCAGGGGGGAGGACATTAGGTACCCCCCCTTATTAGTATTTAGGGCCCCCACCCACCTGCTCAGGGGTGGGGGCCGGGGGGAGGACATTAGGTCCCCCCCCATCATTTTACTGTAGGGCCCCCACCCGCCGTTCAGGGGTGGGGGCCGAGGGGGCGATAGGTCCCCCCTTCAGGTTAGAAGCCCCCACTCGCTCAGCACGGGTGGGGGCTTGGAAGGGGAGGACTTTTTAACAGACATGCCCCTACTCGCAGTATAGCGAGTAGGGGCATAATTTACTAATACTAAGTACCGTATATACTCGAGTATAAGCCGACCCGAATATAAGCCGAGGCCCCTAATTTTATCCCAAAAAACTGGGAAAACGTATTGACTCGAGTATAAGACTAGGGTGGGAAATGCAGCAGCTACTGGTAAATTTCTAAATAAAATTAGATCCTAAAAAAAATATATTAATTGAATATTTATTTACAGTGTGTGTATAATGAATGCAGTGTGTGCGTATGTGTGTGTGTATGAGTGCAGCGTGTGTGTATGAGTGCAGCGTGTGTGTATGAGTGCAGTGTGTGTGTGCATGACTGCAGTGTGTGTGTGCATGAATGCAGTGTGTGTGTGTATGAATGCAGTGTGTGAATGCAGTGTGTGCAGGGCCGGTGCAAGGATATTTGCCGCCGTAGGCAAAACATTTTTTGCCGCCCCCTCCCCCCCCATATGTCCTGACTTCCCCTCCTCCTCCCTCAGTGGTCCTTACCTCCCCACCCCCGTGTTCCTTCACCCCCCCCCAGTGGTCCTGACTCACCCCTCCCCTAGTGGTCCTTACCCTCCCCTCCCCTAGTGGTCCTTACTTCCCCCTCCCCTCCCATAGTGGTCCTTATCCCACCCCCTCCCTCTCATATTGGTCCTTATCCCCCTTCTCCCTCCCATAGTGGTCCATATACCCCCCCTCCCTCCCATAGTGGTCCATATACCCCCCCCTCCCTCCCTCCCATAGTGTTCCTTATCCCCCCCCATCCCTCCCATAGTGGTCCATATACACCCCACTCCCTTCCATAGTGGTCCTTATCCCACCCCCTCCCTCCCATAGTGGTCCTTATCCCCCCCCCTCCCTCCCATAGTGGTCCTTATCCCCCCCCTCCCATAGTGGTCCTTATCCCCCCCTCCCATAGTGGTCCTTATCCCCCCCCTCCCATAGTGGTCCTTATCCCCCCCTCCCATAGTGGTCCTTATCCCCCCCTCCCATAGTGGTCCTTATCCCCCCCTCCCATAGTGGTCCTTATCCCCCCCCTCCCTCCCATAGTGGTCCTTATCCCCCCCCTCCCATAGTGGTCCTTATCCCCCCCTCCCATAGTGGTCCTTATCCCCCCCTCCCATAGTGGTCCTTATCCCCCCCTCCCATAGTGGTCCTTATCCCCCCCCTCCCTCCCATAGTGGTCCTTATACCCCCCTCCCTCCCATAGTGGTCCTTATACCCCCCTCCCTCCCATAGTGGTCCTTAACCCACCCCATCCCTCCCATAGTGGTCCTTATAGCCCCACCCCCCTCCCATAGTGGTCCTTATACCCTTTTTTTGTTATTATTAATTTTTTTTTTATTATTATTATTTTTTTTATTATTTCTTATTTTATTTATATATTTTTTTTTTCGTCCCCCCCCCTGCTTGATATATGGCAGGGAGGGGGGCTCTCCTTCCCTGGTGGTCCAGTGGTAGTTCAGTGGGGGGGAGAGGGGTGCTGGCAGAGCTGTAACTTACCTGTCCTGCAGCTCCTGTCAGCTCCCTCCTCCTCTGCGCCGTCCGTTCTGCTCTTCTGTCAGCTTACACTGTAAGTCTCGCGAGATTTACACTGGGAGCTGACAGAGGTGCTGACCGGACGGCGCAGAGGAGGAGAGAGCTGACAGGAGCTGCAGGACAGGTAAGTACAGCTCTGCCAGCACCCCTCTCCCCCCAGTTTGTATTATGGCAATGCAAATTGCCATAATACAGACCTTGACTCGAGTATAAGCCGAGTTGGGGTTTTTCAGCCCCAAAAATGGGCTGAAAAACTCGGCTTATACTCGAGTATATACGGTAATCTTTACTTAGTATTAGTAAATTTGGCTGAATGACCAATTTAGGTCTTTCAGCCTTTTAGTAGATAGCTCCCTAATACCGTGGGAGTTATCTACTTATTCATTCATGTCATTACACTGACTAGCTAAGAAACTTACATTTTATATGAATGTATGTTACTTGATTGTTGTAAGTGTTGCAAATGCTTACAGCTGAATCCTGGCTATGTTTTTATATTTTTTATTTAAAATTGTATACAGTGTAACATTCTTCATTATTTCATTGGGTAAGTATATTAGTACTTAGGCAATATTGTGCTTCGGCACTTCGACACTTCGGAACTTCGGCACTTCGGCAATTCAACACATCGGAAATTCGGGACTTCAACCATTCGGCAATTCGACAATTCATCTATTTGGACACTCGGAAGTACCCGAATGTCCGAATTGCCCAAAATTCGTCCGAATTCCCATTTGGACCGAAATGAATTGCATATGTCTTGGAACCGCCTGAATAGTAACCCAAGACCCACGACCGAGGACCGGTTTTAGAGTGCTGCAAGAGGAATCAGATCACGCCATCCGTACATGAAACATCCACAAAGAGAATGCCACCCGGCGCCTGTTTATTGGGACTAACTAGCTCAACCAACTGCATAGCCCCAAAGAAGGCAAACGTGAATGTCACTTGGAACAATCACACCTCAAAATCTAAAAAGCACACCCGAGGGAGAACCGACACAATACCCACCAATAATGCCCCAGAGATTGGTCTACGGGAGTCAGGCACCCGAGGCCCCCTCCGCCAAACCCTCATCACCAAAGCAACCATGTTGTCCTTGGTGAAGTCAGGCACCCTGGTTAATTTAAACAAAAGCTGAGACCCAATAATTTCCCGGCGACCGCCGCCGGCAAACACCCCGAAGCTTCCCAAAACCCCAGAAGACACAACAGACCTTGAACAGTGTTGGTACTGAAACAGCCGGGTCTTGCACCGAGAGCAGAATATCGTTTGCAAACATGGAGAGGTGAAACTGTTGGTTCCCTATGTCAATACCTGTGATTGCCTGGTGCTGTTTTATTTTGTGTGCCAGTGGTTCAAGAGACAGAATAAGCAGCAGCAGAGACAGGGGGCATCCCTGTCTGGTGCTTTTTGTGATGCGGAATGGTTTTGAGAGGAATCCGGAATTGGATACTCTCGCTTGTGGGTCGTTGTAGAGGGCCATGATTCCTGAGATGAGGTTGTCGGGGAAGCCTAATTTGTGGAGTACTTGTGTAATATATTGCCAGTTGAGTCTGTCAAAGGCCTTCTCAGCATCTAAGGCAAGGAGAAGGCCCTGGGCTTGTGTCGTGTGCATATGCATAGGCGTGCGCAGCCTATTGCATTAGGGTGTGCACCCTAAAGCACAAACACACGGCGCATGTGTATATATGTAATATATATTTATATATATATATATATATATATATATATACATACATATATACACACACACACATACACTGCTGTGTATGTGTGTGCTGCTCGTGTGCTGTGTGAGGGTGGTTTGAGGGTGCTGGTAGTGTGCTATGTGGGTGAGGGTGTTTGTGTGTGTGTTTGTTAGGGTCCTGTTACTGTGCTCTGTGAGGGTGCTGTGTGTGTGAGGGTGCTGTTTGTGTGATGTGTGCGTGTGATGGTGCCGTTTGTGTGATGTGTGTGGGTGTCGTGTATTTGTGAGGGTGCTGTTTGTGTGTGTTTGTGAGGGTGCGGTTAGTGTACTGTGTGTGTGAGCGTGCAGGCTGTATGTTTGGAGGGATTGTGGAGGTGGGGGCAGATTAGTAAATATCCCCCCTCCCTACCTTATATAGGGAGGGGGGATCCTTGCTGCCATGTGCCATCCCTGGTGGTCCAGTGGAGAGTGAACTCTAGCCTGCGGGGCTAGAGTTAACTCTCACGAGATCTGAGTGTTGCCGTGGCAATGCTCAGATCTCGTGAGAGGAACCTGGCGGAGCTGCTGTCTAGAGCTCCCCGGGTCCTCTACTGCCTCCCTCCATGTTGCTGTGGGCTGGTGAGGTAGATCTTTGATCTCCCCGCCAGTCCATGGAGGCTTAGAGCAGAGCCGGCACTCAGATAGCGCCGACTCTGCGTGAGCCGACAGGGGAGATCCGGAGATCTCCGGTGAAGTCCTGGGGAATAAAGTGTGGGAACTCTTTTCCCACCTCCCAAAAAAGATAATATACACGTGTGTGTGTGTGTGTGTGTGTGTGTGTGTGTATATATATATATATATATATATATATATATATATATATATATATATATATATATATATACAATAAATACACAATATGGCCCCCAGCAGCACCCCATTTAAGCATGTTTAGGTGAGTGCAACCATCCCCCCATGTTTCCTATATATATATATATATATATATATATATATATGCGTGCACACACAGACTGACACATACACAGACACACATATATACGCGTGCACACACACACATTCACAGACACCCACACACCCATACACACACACACTCACAGACACCCACACACCCATACACACACACACACTCACAGACACCCACACACACATTCAGACACACACACTCTCAGACACACACCTACATTCACAGACACACTTACAGACACACACACATACATTCACAGACACACTCACTCACAGACACACAGATACATACACACATTCACTCACAGACACATACACACAGACACACTCACTCACACACATACATACATTCACAGACACAATCACTCACAGAAACATACACACAGACACACACACACACATACATACATTCACAGACACATACACACAGACACACACACACATACATACATTCACAGACACAATCACTCACAGACACATACATACAAATTATTATTTTTTTATTAAAAAAGTCCACCCAGCCTCCCTACCTGGAGTGCTGGCGTGGACTTGTCCCTGGGGTCCAGTGGGTCGGTCAAGCGCCGGTCTCCACTCAGCCGCGGTGAGAGAGCTGTGTGCTCTCTGCTCCCTCTCGCCGCGCGGGCTGTCTGTTGTAGCTGGGAGCCGGAATATGACGTCATATTCCGGCTTCCAGCATCAGCAAACAGCGCGCGGCGAGAGGAAGCAGAGAGCACATAGCTCTCTCACCGCGGCTGAGTGGAGACCGGCGCTTGACCGACCCCAATGACAGGGGGAACATAGGGTGAGGAAGGGGGAGCTGAGTGCCTGCAGGAACAGCGTTCCTGCTCAAATAAAAGTGCAGGAACGCTGTTCCTACAGGACTCAATACATAGGCGTGCCACGGGGATTAGGGTGTGCCCAGGCACACCCGGCACACCCCGTGCGCACGCCTATGTGCATATGTGACAGTATATTCAGGACTTTCCGGGTAATATCTGAACCTTACCTGCCCTTAATAAACCCAGATTGGTCGTTGTGTATCAGTTTAGGTATATTCTGTTGGATAGAAGTTTCGCATATATTTTGACATCAACATGAGGGAAATCAGCCTGATATTTTGACATTGTATCGGGGGATTGCCAGGTTTGTGTAAAGTCGAAATGTGAGCTAGAAGCATGTAACTCAGCATATGTGCTGAGGTGAAGCAGGAGTTGTATTAGTGCATCAGGGGGCAAGAGGATCCTCGTATATGTCTGCTAGTAAAGATTAGTGAAGCCATCAGGGCCTGGTGCTTTTTGTTTAGGCAGGTCTCGAATGGCTTTCTCTACTTCCATCACAGTAAATGGTGAAGTGAGAGCTTCGATCTTGGTGGTTTGTAGAGTGGGAATATCTATGGACTGCAAAAATTCTGTGATGGAGTGTAAAGGGGGAGGGGCAAAACTGGGATCGTCTTTAATATTGTAAAGGGAGTTTTAGACGGATGCAAACTCGTCTACAATGTTTTGTGGGTTGATTAATTAGCCCCTGTGTGTAGATTGTATATATGCTATTTTTGTTTTTTGTGAGCATGCTTTGAGTTGTGCAGCTAAAAGAGCGCCAGCTTTATTTCCTTGAGAGAAAAATATATGTTGCTATCTCTGTAGGAGGTAGGTAATTTTTTCAAATTCTAGGGTTTTGAGTTCACTTTGTAGGGAGGTCAGCTTGGTTTGCGTGTCCCTGGACAGGTTCAGTTTGTTTGTGTGCGTTAAGTCAGTAATGTCTCGTATGAGCTTTGTGTAATGATGTCTGCGTTGTTGCTGTCGGAAGCTCTAGAGCTTGATAAACGCTCCACTAATAATACTGTTTTATTAGTGGAGCGTTTATCAAGGGGTTGTTCTCTGTAAAGTTGGACTTAATGTCTTCTAGTAATGTGGAGACCAATTCTTAAAGACCTGATTCTTAAAGGACCACTCTAGTGCCAGGAAAGCATACTCGTTTTCCTGGCACTAGAGTGCCCTGAGGGTGCCCCCACCCTCAGGGACCCCCTCCCGCCCGGCTCTGGAAAGGGGAAAGGGGTTAAATCTTACCTTTTTCCAGCGCTGGGCGGAGAGATCTCCTCCTGCTCTCCTCCTCCGATCCTCCTCTTCTCCTCCCCGTCGGCTGAATGCGCACGCGCGGCAAGAGCTGCGCGCGCATTCAGCCGGTCACATAGGAAAGCATTCATAATGCTTTCCTATGGACGCTGGCGTGCTCTCACTGTGAAAATCACAGTGAGAAGCACGCAAGCGCCTCTAGCGGCTGTCAATGAGACAGCCACTAGAGGACATAGGGGGAAGGCTTAACCCATTCATAAACATAGCAGTTTCTCTGAAACTGCTATGTTTATGAAAAAATGGGTTAACCCTAGAAGGACCTGGCACCCAGACCACCTCATTAAGCTGAAGTGGTCTGGGTGCCTAGAGTGGTCCTTTAAAGGATCACTATAGTGCCAGGAAAACAAACTCGTTTTCTTGGCACTATAGTGTTAATAGGTCCCCCCCCCCCACCCTCATGGCCCCCCTCCTGCTGGGCTCTAGGGGGAGGAAGGGGTTAAACACTTACCTTTCTCCAGCGCCGGGCTCCCTCGGCGCTGGGGACCCTCCTCCCTCTTCCGCCAAATGCTCATTTATTCAGTCAGTCCATAGGAAAGCATTCTCAATGCTTTCCTATGAACGCTGGCGTTTTCTCACTGTGAAAATCACAGTGAGAAGCGCGGAAGCGATGGGGTCGGACCATATTATGAGACCTATAGTGGTTGCCTGAATTTTGTCAATTAATTTAGTAGGTACCAGGAACCTATCAATCCTTGTATACATGTTGTATACTGTGGAGTGAAAAGTGTGGTTTATTTCTGTGGGATGGAGCATTCTCCAAGGGTCAACAAAGTCATGGCGTAAAATAGTGTCAGAAATTTTGGAAGCTATGGTTATTTGTTGTTTGACTGTCCTTGCATGGACCGAGAGGATAGAGGATGTGTCAGTGGAGGCATTCAAAAGGAAGTTGGTATCACCGCCTAGTATAACATCACCGAATTGGTACAGTTAGATTAGGCTGAACATCTGAACAAAAAACTCATGCTGATTATCATTTGGTCCATAAACATTGACTAGCATATAGGGGGCATTATTGATGTAGCATTGGATTAACAAGTACCTTAACAAGTATGTTTCTTGGAAAAAGGCCACTTGTGCCTTACGTTTTTTCACTTCTGCTAAGACTTTAAGCCTTTAGTGTTTAAGGACAATATTGTGACTGTCATTGGTTATGTATGAGGTTGTAAGCTATGATTCTCAGGATGTCCCTTCTGTATTGGTTCGCCCTATTTCAGCCCTGGTCCCCAACAATATGAACATTCCCTTGCTAGTTTTTAGCTTAATGCTGAGGTTGTTGGCAGTTGTCGTGCTGCCTAGCTGGAGATATAGGTATGGGGGGTTGGTCAAGAATGCAAGAAACCTGGGTCATACAGGATAGGTGTATATAATGTGGCGGAGCCCGACAGAAGAGCAGATTGGTATATGTAAAGGTAGTAAATAAAGGTAATGAGTAAACAAAGTAAACAACAAAACTATATACAAAGGGCAGTTGAAGATGGTACAGTGTCATACAGACGGCATATGTAAGGCTATGTGCAGCCTGGTGGGGGGTAGATTTTTCTCCATACAGGAGACTAACGCTGCGGCCTGAGAGGTCTAGAAATGTGCACTTGCTAATGAGGTGCAGTAAGCATTCTTATGGTGATAACTTTAAACGTGTTAACATAATATTTTAAAAATAAAACGTGAGATGTTAGAAAGGAGAGGCAAGGCCCCAGCTCATGACAGATATGTTAGGCGTGAGAGTGCCTCGTGTGGGGGGTCATGTTCTTGCGGTGTGAAACATAGTTACTTAGCTGTAGACGTGGTATTTCAGTCTCTGGCAATCCTCGCTGGGGAGCATTGGGGCATTTTCCATGCTATATTTGTGGACGGTGTATTGGAGGGAAGGTTCCATTCTTGGAGCAATTGGTGTCGATCTTCAACTGTGAGGATATGTTTTTCTGTGCCATTGCATTTAATCATCAGTTGAGCCGGGAATCCCCATCCGGAGATGATGCCAGCCCCCAGGGCTGGTGTTATGGGTGTCAGGGCTTTCCTTTTGAGGAGTGTGGCAGTGGAGAGGTCAGCATAAATTTTAATTACTAAGAATTTGCATTGCAAGTCCTGTAGAAGTCTGGAGGCTCTCATAATTTTTTCTTTAGAAGTGTAATAGTGGAACTTTGCTATTACGTCACGTGGGAGTGATGCAGGTAGGTTCCGTGGCCTCGGAAGACGGTGGATCCTATCAAGTAGGAGATCTTGTGTGGACAGATCTGGTGACAGTGTGTGGAAGAGATCTGAGGCAAATAAGTGCAGATCCTGGGGGCTATATCTTCAGGTATCCCCCTTAGTCGTACGTTGCTCCTCCTGTCCCGTTCTTCATGGTCCGCCACCTTGTCTGTTAGGAGATCCAGTCTGGCTGTAATATCTGTGAAGGCATCTGCTAAGGTATTGTGAGCACTGCTAATGTCATCTGTCTTGTCTTCTAGATGTGCAGTGCACTCACTTATTGCCTGTATGTCAGCTTTGATGTAACGAGCCAGTTTTGAGAATTTCAGCTGCCTAGAGCTTTTCAGTTCAGACAGCATTTTATGTATTGATGAATCTGTCACTAGTGTGGATGTAGTCACAGAGATGGATGAGCTATCACTCTTATCTGAGTATGATGCCGGTGAGTTAGGGCCATCTGCGCCATCTTGGTTTCGCGCATGTGGCGATGTTAGTGCCGATATTTGCAGATGTGCTGGTTTTTGTTTGGTTCTTTTTACAGAGTGTTGTGCCATGGTGGTCGGGCACCAGAGTGGAGCCTCTTGTGTGTCTTGGAATGCTTGTTTAATCGCTGTATGTAGTCTCAGTGTGTAGGAGCTTGTGGCTCATGCGGCCATCTTGGTCGGTTGCAATACCACGTCCCTGACCAAGCCCACAATTTTAATTTAAAGAGATTCCTACTATTTTACCTCTGATCCTAAAGCCAAATTAATATATATATATATATATATATATATATATATATATATATATATATATATATATATATATATATTAAGGCCGTTTGGCCTGTTATTGTGGGAGGGGCTTAAGTTAACTCACTCCCCTATATAAGATACACCCCTTACCTGACTCCTTATCGATCAAGGTCAGCTTCTGAATGCACCAGTTCATCCAGTCGCCATTTTGGAGTACTTCTGTTTCTCACAAAGTCTTCCACGCTGAGCTGTGTCCAGGAATCCTTCTGCTGGCTTTTCAGTCCGACCAGCTTCTTGCTTATTTCATCGCCGCAGATAATGTCCTAGTGACTTTCAAACAGTAAGTTGACCTACCCGTTACGCCAGGCAACAGTCCCACAGCATAATTTACGGGTCAGATCCTCATTTTACTGTTTTCGTTCAGCTATTTCATGCTACAACTGCATATTCAATCTGCCTGTTTTTCAAACCGTTCGGTTACACGGCATTTTCGTACATATGTATTACCTCATTCGGATTTTATGATTGTAATTCTGTGTATTTCCCCGCTCATGCACCTTACCAACAGTGCATTCGCATAGATCTCTCCGTTCATGCACTTCAACACACGAACAGACAATATTCACATGTTCCTTTCTCATTTGTATCTCAGTCATTGCCGGGTCGTGCAGTTCATACTGCACGAACGGGATACATAATTAACTATTCACTAATTTATGCTCTACAGGCGCCTGGGCAGACTGCCGTACGGCCACACATGCTATACTTTGCAAGTACATACTTTTGTCCAGTTAGTGCAGTTAAGAGCATGAACGGACAGTTGTGAGTTTAACTTAATTTTCACACACTAATTTCAAACTCAGGATTATAGCATTTTACATACATCAGGCAACAATCTTTAACCTAATAAAACACTCTGTACGAACATGGCATGGTTAATTATGTTCTAAGTTCATATGTTAATTATACATATTTCGTTACATAGGTTAACAGGTGCCACACTGCCACTTACCGGTCAGCAAGGCTATTGCTATTACTAAGATATCACATTACTTTCCACTAATCTCTATACATAATCTCTACCTACAGACCACTTCATATATTTTCACCAGGGGGGTTTTACAAACGCAGAACCCTATATATAAACACCTAACAACAAAAATATGGCTAACATATACATATATAATTCATAGCAAGTAGCAGTTATTACACATGAATACCATATGAAAATGGGGTATCATACATACTACAAACTACCTATGACATACATTCCTCCCCATAATGATAGTACATAACCTACTGCAACCTAAATGAAACATATACGGGTATCACATATAAATTTAAATTAGAACCTTACGTTACATATTACGTTCACCATGCTAGAACTCAGACACGGCCAACTACAGGTCGGTAAATACGTACTTACGGAGATCTTACAAACACCATCTCCTGACCTCTAAAGGATCAAAATAAACATAATTAAAGTTTAACATGGTTGTGCCAAATTGTATTAATTTTTATTTATTTTTTTATACGGTTTCATCTATTTAGTTACAGGTACTACTGTTACCTATACTGTTACCTATACGGATTATCAGAATTAAAAAAACTATACTTCCAGGTACGTACACCTGCTTACAGTATATCCATATAAGACCCCACAGAATAGATATAAATACTGGCAATTAGGATCATAGGGGCAATAGAGTTTTCCCTCTTTTACGGCAATATGCTTCAGTGGCCACAAAAAATCCCCTCGCGCCAATATATAGATAGAGCCTCTCAAAGCCACTTGGCAACTAGCAGGGCATCACCTGTCACCTAAACATCAAGCATAATTGTTTTGCCATGGCATAGCTAGCAAGCCAGTACTAAACCACTCGGTTCAAATAATAATTCTATCTTTATTTTATTTAAGTATGTCTCAAGAAGGTGGCGAAGAGTTATCTCCCCCTAGCACTCCAGCTAGGGTCGAGACACCTTCACTTAGGGGAGAAGTTGCAAGTCCAGCATCAATCAGATCCTGGACAATCCCGTGCATCACCACCAAGCTAAAGATGCGACAAATCCCCTACCCTGCCACAGCGAGAAAAGCAGAGCTTTTCAAATTCCTATGCACAGCAACCGACAGCACGGAAGCAAGGGAAGGCACCAGCAACACCAACTCAGGCGACATCCAGACTATGCTGGCATTGCTCATGACCTCCAGACTGGCTAACCTCGAGGCGGTCACCACAACTCTCACCAAGGCTGGCCTTCCCAACACCGTACAACCGGCACCTACCGAACCACAGGCTACTGGTACGGTTAACTCAGCAGATACTCAGGATGTTGATCCTGCGCACAAAATCCCAGCCCTCATCAAAAGAGACATCCTGGAGGGCAAAGATGTCAATCTAGCATCCCTACTAATTGCCTCCGAGGATGGTTGTAGAAAACAAGACTTGCATGTATGATGATGTATCTGTGGTGGTCAGATCTAAGGACGCCTGGTTAAACTGAAAACTGACCATCCCGTAATTTGTGTTAGCTTTTGGTATTTTTAGAGATGTCATCTGTGAGGTGTACCCTAATAGAAGGAAAGAATTTGATCGGTACATGTACAAGTTGGTGGACCTGGGACACAAATATGGACTGTCGGCTTGTTACAACTACCATAGGTCATTTTCCACCAAAGTATCTGGCGCTCTCTCCCAGTATGCTGTCCATATCAACTGGAGCAAGCTAGACCCCAGCTTTTCTCTGGCACTTCGCAGGTCTAAAAACACCGGCTTGTGCATCCCCATACAACTAACTTTTGTTCCAGCACAGCAGACGATCACAACCAGACACCTAGCACTAGCTACGCTGGTAGAACAGAGAAAACCTCCAGAGACAAAATGGGCCGTCCTATCATTTTCTTTGGCAAATCCCAGATTTGCAACAATTTCAATGCGGGCACATGTAGCTTCAGTGCATGTAGACTATTGCATATTTGTTCTAAGTGTTTCAGGGCACATGCAAGAACCATGTGTCCAAATAAAATGTACCCTAAACCATACTGAACATTAATGTATTTTCAGCACTACTGACTAATCACCCCTCCAGACATTTGGTTCAATTTCTCATTACTGGTTTATCAGAGGGATTATATACAGGCATCATTCATATGCCCACAGGCCATCTAGAATGCCCTAATTTACAATCAGCGCAACAGAACCCTACTGCTGTAGATACGCTCATAGCCAAAGAATTGGCCGAGTGGTTCTTGTTCGGGCCTTTTAAAAATCCCACCATTCACGGCATGGCGCACAAATCCCATTGGGATTGTCACAGGGAAATCTTCCCTTAAACAGAGACTCATCATAGATCTTTCAGCCCCTCATACCTCATCTACCCCAAGTCTCAACTCCCTTATTCCCTACGAAGAACTTTCCCTGACATATGCCACTATAGATCATGCCATCACAGCCATTACGCAAGCAGGGGTCGGAGCCTGGCTCAGTAAGACAGACATTACAAATTCCTTCAAATTACTCCCAATCTACCCTACCCTCTGGCATTTACATGGCATCAAATGGGCAGCCAACTATTATTTTTTTCTCACGCTTAACCTTTGGGTCAAAAAGTAGCCCAAACATCTTTGACACATTTGCAGAATCACTTTGCTGGTTGTTACGAAATATTTCCAGATGCCCCAGAGTCATTCATTATCTTGACGACTTTCTGCTGATTGAAGAAAACTCCTTTCCACCCAGAAGTCTCAAAGAAGCCATTACAAAAACAGAAGGTCCCGACACCATCATTACATTTTTGGGCATACAACTTGACTCAGCATCCATGCAAGCAAGCTTACCACAAGAGAAAATTTCAAGCATTCTCAACAGCATAAATCATTACATATTGCTGGGGACTTGCAACCGCAAGGAACTTCAATCTCATATTGGTTCCCTAAGCTTTGCTAAGCGCATTAACCCACCAGGGCGTGCTTTTATATCCCGACTTCTTTGTCTTTTTCCACAATTCCGACACGACAACCATAGACTGTCCATGGATATGCAGGCCACAGCAGACCTACACAGTGTGATCCCTGTCATGCCACACTCCCCATACAATTACCTTTTGGGGGGGTGTATATGACAGGGACCAATCATAATAGATGTTTGGCTATTTATACTTACCCCTTTCCCTTAGTTCCTTGCCCTATCGTGGTTTCTGCTACAGTTCCCTTTTGTGGTGTTTAGTTGTGTTTCTTCGTTTTGACCTTGGCTTTGTATTCTGACTTCGTTTACTCTTTATCCTTATCTGTTCTGTTTGCCGGCTTGCTGTTTTCTGTGTACCAGACCCCGGCTAGTCCTAGTTTACGCTGTCTCTTAGTGCCCTTGACCTCGGATCGTTCCTGACTCTGTACTTCTCCTATATACATCGAGTCCGGCCACTCTAAGGACCGGTAGACGTATCTTCCCTCTGTGTTGTCTTCTGTTTAGCTGGATCCTGCGTGTTGGGGTATAATCTCGTTACAGAGTGGCCTGGAGAAGTTCATGACTTAGAAGGCTTTTTTACAACCTCAGCTCTTTTTGTTTAGTTGTGTTTCTTCGTTTTGACCTTGGCTTTGTATTCTGACTTCGTTTACTCTTTATCCTTATCTGTTCTGTTTGCCGGCTTGCTGTTTTCTGTGTACCAGACCCCGGCAAGTCCCAGTTTACGCTGTCTCTTAGTGCCCTTGACCTCGGATCGTTCCTGACTCTGTACTTCTCCTATATACGTCGAGTCCGGCCACTCTAAGGACCAGTAGATGTATCTTCCCTCTGTGTTGTCTTCTGTTTAGCTGGATCCTGCGTGTTTGGGTATAATCTCGTTACATTACGATAGGGCCATGGACCCCGCAGATTTAGCTCAACAGATGGCGTCCCATGAGGCTAGATTTGTAGAGCAGGATCACCGTATGGATCAGATAGCCCAGGCTCTCCAGACGCTCTTATCTAGAACCATTCCAGCAACCACACCTAACCCTCCTACACCCCTTCTTCCTGAAGTATCTACTTTGCCTAATACTTCGGCCCATTTCACACCTCCTCCTAGGTATGGAGGGGACTCTAAAACATGCAGAGGGTTCATTAATCAAATAGAATTCCACTTTGAGATGTATCCACGTTCATTTCCCACAGAGAGGTCTAAGGTTGGGTTCCTTATGCTTCAACTTACCGATAAAGCACTTGAGTGGGCAAATCCTATTTGGGAAGCTAATGGACCTATGGTGCATGATTTCAACAGTTTTCTTACGGCTTTTCGTAGAACTTTTGACACAACGAAAAGGTCAAAAAATGCCGCCAGAGCATTAATGAGAATTAAACAGGGTTCTAGGTCTGTGGCTGACTATGCTATTCAGTTTCGTACCCTTGCTTCACAGGTAGATTGGATCAACAATGGGTTAACTACTGCCTTCATGGAAGATTTATCAGACACTATATTGGATGAGGTAGCAGCTAAGGAGCTTCCTATTGCATTAGAGGACCTTATTGACTACCTCATTGATATAGATAATAGGATTCGTGACAGGCTCCATACTAAGAACAGGAATAGACGTTTTGTTACACCTATTAACCCCAGAGTTAATATACCGGAGAGTGTTAAAGTATCTGATGAGGAACCCATGCAATTAGGGGTTTCCAAACTCTCAGATACTGAAAAATTACTTAGAAGAAGGGACGGACTCTGCCTATACTGTGGTAGGAGAGACCATATGGTAAAGGAATGTCCTTTGCTTCCTGAAAACTCTCGCACCTAAGACCTTATAGGGGACTGGCCTTGGGTGTGATATCTAAGTCTCCTAAATTGCCTCCTAACCGTTTGCTTCTCCCTGTTTCTTTACATATGGGAGAGAGTTGTATAGCTGAGCACATATACGCTCTGGTTGACTCCGGGGCAGCTGAAAATTTTATAGACTCTGGTTTTGTGAAGAAAAACAACATTCCCATCAGAGAGAAGGAGATATCCTTGGCCGTTGAGGCCATAGATGGTAGACCACTAAGTTCTCCAGTTGTTACTCATGAAGCTGTACCGTTACACATGTACACAGGGGTTTTACACTTTGAAACCATTCGGTTCCAGGTCATCACCTCTCCCTCTTCACACTTAGTGTTAGGGTACCCATGGTTATGTGCTCACAATCCCATTTTCGACTGGGAAACAGGGCAAATAAAATCATGGAGCAAAGCCTGCCACGAGTCTTGTACTATTGAAGTCACACCTTTGAATTCCATTAATGTTCCTACCACTCCTCCTTTGTCTACGGCTATACCCTCTCAGTCCTTATTTCTTAAGACTGTGTTTGATAAAAGGGAGGCTGACAAATTACCGCCTCACAGACCCTACAATTGTGCTATTGACTTATTGCCTGGCACTATACCTCCAAAGGGCAGGGTGTACCCTTTATCGGTTCAAGAAAACCGTGTCATGGAGGAATATATTAAGGAATCACTAGACAAGGGATTTATTAGGAGATCCTCTTCTCCGGCTGGAGCGGGGTTCTTCTTTGTATCGGACAAAGAAGGTGATTTAAGACCGTGTATCGATTATAGAGGTCTAAATAAAATCACCATCAAAAATGCATACCCTATACCATTAATCACGGAATTGTTTGACAGGCTCAAACATGCTACGGTATTCACCAAACTGGATCTTAGAGGTGCATACAATTTAATACGTATCAAGAAAGACCACGAATGGAAGACAGCATTCAACACTAGATCATGCCATTATGAGTATACTGTTATGCCATTTGGTCTTTGCAATGCCCCAGCAGTATTTCAAGAATTTATTAATGACGTCTTAAGAGACTTTATTCACACATTTGTAATTGTGTACTTGGATGACATATTAATATATTCTACAGACTTACACACTCATCACAGACATGTTACGACAGTTCTGAAGACCCTTCTTGCTAATGGTCTTTATTGTAAACTGGAAAAATGTCTATTCGACCAATCCGAAGTCCAGTTTTTGGGGTATTTGATTTCTGCTAAAGGTTTTCGTATGGATCCCCAGAAGCTTGCTGCTGTCATAGAATGGCCTCTACCACAAGGTCTGAAAGCCATTCAGCGTTTTCTTGGTTTCTCTAATTATTATAGACGTTTTATCAAAGGTTTTTCGTCTATTGCAGCACCTATTACCCGTATGACAAAAAAGGAAGGCAATACTTGTGTCTGGTCTTCCAAGGCACTTCAGGCTTTTCAATTTCTAAAAACTATGTTTGCCTCTGCACCTATCTTACAGCATCCTGTCCCCTCACTGCCCTATATTCTTGAGGTTGATGCTTCCGATATCGTGGTAGGTGCTGTCTTATCCCAAAGAGAGTCGCCTGAAAAGCCATTGCATCCTTGTGGCTTCTTTTCCAAACAGATGTCCAAAGTGGAAAAGAATTATGATGTGGGTAATCGCGAACTCCTTGCTATTATTTTAGCACTTAAAGAATGGAGGCATTTGCTAGAAGGAACCAAGGATCCTATCCTCATATTTACGGATCACAAGAACCTACGCTACCTTAGTGAGGCTAAAAGATTGTCTTCTAGGCAGGCTAGGTGGTCACTGTTTTTGTCCCACTTCAATTATATTATCACCTATAGGCCGGGTGATCGCAACACTAAAGCGGACGCTCTGTCCAGACAGTTCGAAACTAATGACAAACAGGAGAGTGATGTTACTCCCGTCATTCCCCCAGAAAGGATAATAGCTACTACTATTTTGTCTATTTCCTTGTCCCTCTTGCAGGCCATACAAGCGAAACAAAGCATGGCTCCTAGCGAGAGGCCTACTGATAAACTATTCGTTGATGTTCTCGAGAGACGGGATATTCTGTCGTTATATCATGACACTAAGACTGCTGGACATCCTGGTATTTCCAAAACGGTGTCTGCTATTTCTCTGTATTTCTGGTGGGATTCCTTGCGCAAGGATGTCACTGACTATATAGGTGCCTGTACACTTGTGCCTGTATGAAATCTTCTCGTAGGGTTCCTTGTGGGCTGTTGCATCCGTTACCCGTTCCCGAGAGGCCTTGGTCTAACCTATCCATGGATTTTATTGTGGAATTACCTCCTTCGAATGGTAACACTGTTATCCTAATGATAGTTGATCGGTTTTCCAAGATGGCCCACTTTGTGTCTCTTCCGTCTAGGGAACTGGCACTTATCTTTGCTAGAGAGGTGTTTTGGTTGCATGGCATTCCCATATCTATTGTGTCTGATAGTGGTAGCCAGTTTATTTCCAGGTTTTGGAAAGCCTTTTGTTCAGAAATGGGTATTACACTCTCATTTTCTTCCGCATATCACCCCCAGTCTAATGGAGCTGCTGAACGTGCCAATCAATCTCTGGAGCAATACCTTCGTTGTTTCGTGTCCCACCATCAGAATAATTGGTCTGACCTCCTTCCTTGGTCTGAATTTGCTCGGAATAACGCTACTCATGATTCTTCCGGCAAAAGTCCTTTTTACATTGTTTATGGCCAGCATCCCGTTGTTCTTCCGGCTGCTTTCTCCTCACAGGGGATGCCAGTTCTGGATGAGCATTTAGCTGGTTTACGTAATACTTGGGAGCAGGTTCAGCGTTCTTTGGTGGATTCCACTGCTCGCCAGAAGTTGCAGGCTGACAAGCATCGCAGGGCGGCTCCTTCTTATGTCGTGGGGGACAGGGTTTTGCTTTCCACGTGAAATATTCGTCTCCGGGTGCCTTCCATGAAATTGGCTCCCTGCTTTATTGGCCCTTATCGTATTTTGCATAAGGTTAATCCTGTCTCGTATGCCTTGAGTCTTCCTAAGAATCTACGTATCCCTAATGTCTTTCATACTTCCCTGTTGAAGCCTTACGTACGCAACCGCTATACATGGCATACTCCTCCTCCCCTCCTGTCTCTGTGGAGGGTCATGAGGAATTTGAAGTATCTGCCGTTCTTGGCTCTCGTTTCCTTAGGGGTTGACTTCAATATCTTGTACATTGGAAGGGCTATGGGCCTGAGGAGCACAGTTGGATTTCAGCTGATGCTGTTCACGCTCCTCGCCTGGTGTGTTCCTTCCATTCTCGTTTTCCTGCCAGGCCCTCCCCGCCCGGAGGGCGTGTAATCAGGGGGGGTACTGTAGCGGTACTTACCCTTCCGGGTGCCGACCGGGGTCCTCTATTCAAGCCGCGCGCGGCTCAGCTGCTGCACGAGCCGCGCGCGGCTCATCCGACAGCTGGAAATGGAGGGCGGGCAGTGACCGCGAGAAGCGGTCACGTGTCCCGCCTGACACTAAGAGCGCGCCACGAGTCTCGGGCGCGCTCTTAAAGGGACAGTGGGAGCCTAAATTAGAAAAGGTCTCCCATTGGTCCCTGTCATGCCACACTCCCCATACAATTACCTTTTGGGGGTGTGGATATGACAGGGACCAATCATAATAGATGTTTGGCTATTTATACTTACCCCTTTCCCTTAGTTCCTTGCCCTATTGTGGTTCCCTTTTGTGGTGTTTAGTTGTATTTCTTCGTTTTGACCTTGGCTTTGTATTCTGACTTCGTTTACTCTTTATCCTTATCTGTTCTGTTTGCCGGCTTGCTGTTTTCTGTGTACCAGACCCCGGCTAGTCCTAGTTTACGCTGTCTCTTAGTGCCCTTGACCTCGGATCGTTCCTGACTCTGTACTTCTCCTATATACATTTAGTCCGGCCACTCTAAGGACCGGTAGACGTATCTTCCCTCTGTGTTGTCTTCTGTTTAGCTGGATCCTGTGTGTTGGGGTATAGTCTCGTTACAGAGTGGCCTGGAGAAGTTCATGACTTAGAAGGCTTTTTTACAACCTCAGCTCTTTTTGAGATCTACCCCATCGTAGCGATGGCTGTAGCATGGGGACATTTATGGACAGGCTTGTCAGTTCATTGTCACTCAGACAACCAGGCCACATGCCACATCATTAACAAAGGCAGTTCATCATCCCCAACAATCATGAGGTTTCCTAGGAAACTCACGTGGTTGGCAGCATGTCACAATTTTTAATTGGTTTGCTTTTATGTTCCAGGCACCAGTAACATAGCAGCTGACAGTCTCTCGTTTTAACTTTCAGGCCTTTCGGCAAGCACTCCCATCAGCTGCTCAAGCAGCAACAGCCGCCCCTCAATTCCAACAACTAACCATGGACTAGAATTAATCATGCAACATAGCAGGGATCTGTCAAAAATAGCACTTTCATCCAACACTCGCAAAACATACAACAGAGCCTTCTCACTATTCACAAGATTTCTATCAGACCACGACATATCCCAACCTTTTCTCATGACATCTATCATAGCCTTCGCCTCTTTTTGCCATCTTAAACTACACGTATCCTACAATACCATCAAATTATATCTCACAGGCATTCAACATCACATGCTAACCCTACGGCCTAATACACATAGCTTCATGCCTTCTTATAAGGTAAAGAACATACTCAGAGGCATTCAGAAATCAGTCCCTCCACGTTCCCCACAATGTTTACCTATAGACAATATACTGTTTCAGTCATTATCCGTTCTATTAGACTCCAAACCTTTCCACTTTACCACCAACACTGTCATCAAAACTGCCATGTACATGGCCTTTTACGGTTTCCTCAGGCCACGAGAATTCACTACTATCACCACCACTCAGACAGACAGATGCCTCCTACACACACACCTACGCAAACATATGGACCACTACATACTAGCACTACCACAGACAAAAACAAGTCAACACGCACCTCCAGTTGAAATCACTTATTATCCTACCCACAAATGGTGTCCAATGGGGGTTCTGGATTCATACCTGTTACATACCACATCACTACCATCACCTCATCTATTCACACTACAAGGCTATGTGCTCACTACCACTATTTTCATCAAATACATCAGATCCCTGTTAACCATGCTAGGATTTAACCCTGCTCAATACTTAGGTCACTCCTTCCGCATTGGTGTGGCCTCCTCCGATTCCAGTGCTAACATACCAGTGCCATCATAAAAACACTGGGACGTTGGAAGTCATCCGCCTATACAACTTACATCCCAGAGCCAACACAAGAATTAAGAAATGCATTTAAAGCTATATCTGGATAAATTGTATATATTGTTGCATGTATTACCGTATATACTTGAGTATAAGTCGATTTTTTCAGCACATTTTTTGTGCTGAAAATCCCCCACTCGACTTATACTCGAGTCAATGTCTGTATTAAGGCAACTTATATTGCCATAATACAGACCAGGACCGCCGGGCTCATTACAAGCCCGGCGGTCCTGTTGGGGGCTGGCAGGAAGCTGTTACTTACCTTTCCTGCAGCTCCTGTCAGCTCCCTTCTCTCTCCTCTGGTCCGGTCAGCTCCCTTCTCCTCCAGTGTAAGTCTCGTTAGAGCTGCGGGGTCAGAGTGTTGCCACGGGTTACCGTGGCAACGCTCCGCGCCACCGCGTGACTTACAGTGGAGGAGAAGAGTGCAGACCGGACCGGAGAAGAGAGAAGGGAGCTGACAGGAGCTGCAGGAAAGGCAAGTAACAGCTTCCTGCCAGCCCCCCTCCTACACAGCCCATCCACTGGACCACCAGGGAATGAGAGCCCCCCTCCCTGGCCATGTATCAAGCAGGGAGGGGGGACGAAAGAAATATAAATAAAAAATTAAATAACAATAAAATAAGAAAAATTAAATAATATTAAAATAAAAAATATTAATATATATAAAAAAAATAATAATAATAAAAAATAAAAAAATGCCCACCACCAAGGCTCTGCATCACATACACACACTGCACTCATACACACACACACACACACACACACACAGCACCCATATACACACACTGCACTCATACACTCACACACACTGCACTCATACACTCACACACACACTGCACTCATGCAAACACACTGCATTATATACACACTGCATTCAGTATATTATATACACACACTGTAAATAAATGTTCAATTAATATAATTTTGGGGGGATCTAATTTCATTTAGAAATTTACCAGTAGCTGCTGCATTTCCCACCCTAGTCTTATACTCGAGTCAATAAGTTTTCCCATTTTTGGGGGGTAAAATAAGGGGTCTCGACTTATATTCGGGTTGACTTATACTTGAGTATATACGGTAAATCATTTGGTTATTAATTTTTTCCCTCTTTATTTACAGGCCTACCGTATCGTCGGTCTCGGCACACCACAACCGACTTGCTCTTTTATACTATCCTAAGTTATTACTAAAAACCTTACTCCATATACGGCTATAAGCCCCTTACACAAATATATATATTTGTGTAAGGGGCTTATAGCCGTATATGGAGTAATATATATGGAGTAATATATATGTATATATATACACACATATATATATATATACATGCATATCCAACATGGGGTTGGCAAACACATTCCTGTCCTGTTCTTGCCTCTGTGCTATTCCGTGCCCCAATAAAACATCCCGGAGAAATGCACTTAGAGGGCTTGTAGTCTTGTGGAAATGTTGACTGTACCTTTGCACAAATAAAGGATTTATTGCACAAGACTACAAGCCCTCTGAGTGCATTTCTCTGGGACGTTACATATATATATATATATTTTTTTTTATATATATATTTTTCAGATTAGATTTTTAACACATACATATAAACATGTTATTCACTTTTTATTGTATTCGAAAATATACAGGGTTAATTGTGGGGCAAAATATAAAAAATAATATTTTGTAAAAATTATGAAAACTCTATAATTCAAATAATTTTGAATTAACTGAAGAGTTTCTGTGCGTGCAGCGCAGTGGGACCAATGTAGGTGGTTTAAACCCTTCTTAAACTGAAGTTTGTGCACTGTGTTTCCATTACCCATCTTTCTCCCTTTATCCCTCTCTATCAGCTTATTTTTATTTACCTCTTGCTTACTTGTGTTCTTCCCCTTTTACCACTTGTGCCCACCTCCCCATATTCATCTCTTCTCATTCCCGCTTCACTTGTTCCCCTTGTCTCTTCACCCTTATTTATCTCTTGTCATATGTCCTGCCCTTTGTTCCTTTCTTCTCATACCCCCACTACCGTCACTTGTTCATGTCTTCCATTTTTCTTCAATTTTTGTCCCTCTTTTAATAACCTTCAAAGCACACACATTATTGTTGCCCAGCCCATATTTTTCACAGCCTCCTAGACATTAGATATTCTCATGCTCTGACCCATAGAGGTGTAGTAAATGCGCTTTCTTTATATCCCTTCGTCTTCCATTTTGTCTTCTTACCTTCTTACTGCCTCTAATTCTATATTACTACCATTTCCATGTTATTGAGGTGGTGGTATTGCATTTTACTTATGCCTGTCTTATACTATTTATATTTCACACTTCTTCTATATGGTGACTAAACGTGTGCAATGAAGATTGTTAAAACAAAACAAAAAAATATATATACAAGTTAGGATGTTAATGCACAAATAATGATATTCCTTGTTAACTAATGCAAGAGTACTTTGCATATATATACTATGTACATATGTACCACTAATGGAAATGACCTGTATTGGCATTCTAATTTGCCTGAGCACTATGTTTTAATTTCCTGTTTCCTAACTGCTGCAGTTTACTATTAATTGTATTAAATAACTTTTGTTCCAGTTAGTACTTTGTTCAAAGTCAGGTACTGTTATAAGAAATTCCTGTCATAATTTCCAGCACGTTAAGGGATTGTGAGAAGCCAGTCAAAAGCTACAATCATGATCAGGCGTTGTGTCATGGTTCAGCAATCACTCGTAATCCAGAGCCAAAATGTCACTATTCTTTAGAAGGGTCGCAGAAATACAGGCTGAGATGGGATTCTTGGTTTATATAAGAAATATGGGCTCAAAGGGTTATTTACTAAACTGGGCAATGTCAGTAAAATTAAAACCTAAACTAAAAATTAGCTTAAAATATTTTATTTCTAATTTGGCTTATAATTTACAAATCCAATGTTTTACTTTCTGCACAATTCAAAAAGTACAAACTATGAGCAGTTAACCAATCAAGATTAACATAAGGGAGAAAGAAAACGCATACAATATCTTTTTTTATATCAATGTAACTATATACATAATATATATATATATATATATATATATATATATATATATATATATATATTGAAAATTAAGTAGGTGTTCTTTTATATGCGAGTAAGAACAAAATGCACATAATCAAGTAGGACGTATAACATAATCATTCCACACTATATTTGCATAACCTAACGTTAAAAAGAAATCAGAGGATAGATGATATTATTAAGATATGAGATAAAAGTAAATTCAACACCTGACAAGTAGCAGATTTTTATCATAACTCACAGATGCTCTTCAAATAATACAGTGGAGAACAATGTTACTTATACTTACGAGTATCAGCAATTTACCAGCCAAGTACAGGAACTTCTCTGTCTCATCCACTTCTGGGTTGTGAGAAGTGAAACTGTTTGAAGCTCCTCTTATTGCACCACTATACAACTGTGCTCAGGTACGCCTTCTTCATGATATCAGAGAAAAGCATATACAACATAGTGTTTCTTTTACCGCTTGCCCTTCACCTCTCCTACTGTTATATTATATATATATATATATATATATAAAACCAGGAAGGCTGCACTCACCTAAGCATACGTACATTATAAGAATGTTCCTGGGATCAATTGATATAACATACAAAATCCAGTGCACTCACTCACTCACTAAACAGCAGCTTCAGAGCTCAAATCATTAAATAGTTTTGTTTTTGTTTTGTTTTTTGCTTTTTTTATACCTGAATTAGGCAAAAATAATAGGGTTTAGTTACCCTATATATTACCTTCAATAAATTGAAGGTACTTAACTTGCTGAATGCAAGTAAGTGCCACATGTATATAATGAGTACCTCATATACACATATAAAGATACATGCACTATAACCTTAGAAAGATAGAATTAGAGAGATCAATTTCTACAAAAAAATGTGTTACATAAAACAATCCTTATCTGGCTAGTCCTTAACCCTAAAAGTCTTATCTAATAATACAAGGAACCTTGCAATAGTTATATTGATTTAAGGGCAATACATTTGACTTTAATAGCCCAGCTAATGCCCTAGTAGTCAAATCAAATCTTAATAAGTGAGAAAGAAAAAAACAGAGCCTGAGTGTAAATGTAAGAAAGAGTAGTGGTAGAAGAAAATGTGGGGGGGGGGGAGGGGGTAATCCCTAAACTGCTAAGTGATACGAGTGAAAAAAAAAATACCAGTAGGTGTCTCTATAGAGTAAAAATCTAAATAGATATTGTCACATTTGCAGATAAACCTTAAAACATAACTTTTAATTAGTATATTGAAAAAAAATATGGAAAGAAAAAGTGATAAAAGCAAAAAGCACCAAGCTAAATATTAGTCCAGTATAGGTAATCTTGCTACAACTAGCACAGAACCCTCAAATTGCAAATATAGCAGGGAGAGTAGAGTGGGAAAAATATACTACTAAATCTAAATGCTCCTATTACTACATACATATGCAGTAAAGATGCACAAAGAGGAGCGCAGAGCACATGTGTTCACTAGACTCTCCAGCAGTCGAGAGTCTGATCAATGTGTGAGGAATGCCTCCTATGCACACAATTAAAGTAACAGTGACAGAAGGGGATGCTATAGTGCCAGGAAAACAAGTTTGTTTTCCTGGCACTATAGTTTTCCTTTAAGGGTTAAGACCTAACACATCCCTGGAGTGTCTAACTGGTGCGTGAATTCTGTTGTTGTTTTTAGGGATCCCTTTTGTGTGGTTGTTTGTTTGTTTTGTGTGTTTTGTGTAAGTTACACTATATGATCAGACATTACTTTTGCCTAAGTCAGTGTTTTTTAAGCTGGTGTTTAGTTAGTGAGTGCCATGGGTTCTGTATGAAATCTATATCTATATATATGACTGAGTATATACAATATATAATTAATTTACAGTATAACCCTGCACTCCTTCCAAAACACATGTATGTACGTAGTGGGCATTGGATATCCTCCTTACCAACCATGAACTCCCCAATAACAGACACTAGATCTTTGGATATAACAGGCCACAGAATTTATTAAAACATACAAAAACTGTATAACGCATACAATTCATATAAAACTGTACATATAAATAATGGTGCATAATGTCATACAGTATGCCCTTAACGTAATCAAAACGCCTTTGCCAATCTAACTCGGCCCTTTCCAAAGGCCCTCACCTCCCCCATCAGCATAATAAATTCCTCTTCCCGTTTGGGCTCTCTACCAGCCGGCTTTTAGCTTGGTGGGGACCGGACCATAATGCTCCCCACCAGACGGCTTTTAGTTTGGTGGGGACACATCCAACCTGGTACCCCTTATGGTTTACCATAAGAGACAAGGGAGGATGAGACCCGGCCATTATCCCCTAACTCCTCTACCTACAAACCATCTCTCACCCTATTTTACAAGGATATGCCGACCGCCTAGCTGTGACAACACCCCGGGCCTAAATGACAAGGGGAGGATGGGCGAGAAACTGTTGCTGGCCTGGATCCTAAGTGGCACTGAGGTCAGCTTACTTGTCACCACCCACTTCCTCACATTCAACACTCCCACCCATAACAAACAGCCAATCACGTTTCATCCATTTCCACACTCATACATGTGCCCTTGTCCGCTAAGCTGTGCACTCTCCCTTGGGCCTGTTCTTATACCGGGTGCTAGATACAGTTAAATACATTTTAAAAACATTTATCTGCACTTATGGTCTTGTTGTACATTATTCTTTATATATAGTGATATATTTACATAGGCTGAAAAGAGACATGTGTCCAACAAGTTTATACCTTCAAATATAAGTAATTGCAATGCTGTACAGAGATGTTGACGTTTCAGTCCCCAATAAGGACTTTCCTCAGGACAGGTAAGTAACAATTATGTGTCAGAAAATAGTATGTATATATATATATATATATATATATATATATATATATATATATATATATATATATATATATATATATATATATCTTAAATAGAAGAAAGGTGCACTCACAGGTCTTCATCCAGGTACTAAGTAACTGCAATTACCCTATAATTTATATGTATATATGTGTGCACTTTTCAGATTGGTAATATGCTAATATAGAACTTATCTGTTAGTTCTAGGTACTGTTGGAGTCACTTGGGGTTTGGGGACTGTTTTTAGCACTCACTGACACTGCACATACAGTAGGAGCACTTTATTCACGTTTGGTTACTCTCCAGCCGTTTTAGTCTTACAGTGGGTATCTAGATTTTCAGATCTTACAGTATGTATAATACCCTCCGTTTTGTTATGTTTTAAATTCATGGGTTTCTTATTATATCATTGATTTGTCACCACAGGCACTCAATTTAAAGCTCACTTGATCCCCCCCAGAGCTGGTTTTAAGCTCGCGGCAAAGTAAAGACCCACGGAGGATTTGTTGATTACGTTGCTTAGCAACGACGCACAGTACACGCGACATCACTTTCTATCACGTGGTTACACGAGCGCTCTTCCGGGTTTCGGATAGCCGGGCGGGAATTTGTCTCTACACACCGGTAGGTAAGTTCACCTTATTCACTCTCCTATATATTTATGGTTATTTCACGGTTAGTTTGATCTTGAAAAAGACCCTATAGGGGTTGAAACGTCGATTGATTTGACTACACATGTAAAGCACAGCAAGGAATAAAATACCTTTTGGATGAAGACCTGTGAGTGCACCTTTCTTCTATTTAAGCTATATATTGACGCTGAGGTTGCACCCAGGCAGGATTACAACAGAGATTTCTATTGAGGAGTGAGTGCCAAGAATATCGTTGTGTATGTGTATATATGTGTATATATATATATATATATATATATATATATATATATATATATATATATATATATATGTACACAAGCTAAAATATATATACTATAACTTAAGATATAGTAAGCACTCCAGAGTCTTTTTTAATATTATTATTTATAAAGCACTAACAAGTTCCGTAGCGCTGCACAATGGGTGGACTAACACACATAGTTGTAACCAGACGAGTTGGACACACAGGAACAGAGGGATTGAGGGCCTTGCTCAATGAGCTGTCATGCTAGAGGCAGGGCCGGATTAACATAGGGGCTGATGGAGCTGCAGCTCCAGGCCCAGGCCCATGGAATAGGCCCATTGGTTTAAAAAAAAAAAAAAAAAAAATATTTTTTAACTTTTTTTTTTTTTTTTTTTACACACTACTCTTAGGGTTGCCAGGTATTTCTTATGTATTTCTTAGGGTTGCTAGGTATTTCTCAGACGTATTTCTCAGGTATTTGAGGCTGCCTAGCCGGTGCCGGTATTGCAGTAATACCGGCAATACAAATGTCTGTCTCAGTATAAACATAGATTATTCTGCAATACCAGCGCCGGCCAGTAGGGGTCGCTGTTTGTGTGGAGAGAGGCAGTGATAAGAAGTTACGGCATCTCCCTCCCTGCCTCTCTCTACTCACTGATCCGCGGGGGAGCAGCTCTGCACAGAGAGTCCAGACAGCAGCTCCGAGACATGGGGACGCTGAGACATTGGGACACTGGGGAACATGGGGACCCTGAGCATGGACATCCGCAGGAATTTTTCCGGGCTGGGGGGGGGGGAGGCATAATTGTAATGACATCCATGCTTGGCCCCTTTTTGACAGTGTCATGAAAGGGAAGGAGCATAGTCATTTTCACATAAAGCAAGGATGAATAGCGTTTTCACAACTATGGTGTCAGGAATATATGTTTGTATTCCTGACACTATAGTGTTCCTTTCATCAAATTACAGGAACATTCTGGTCACCATAACAACTTTATCTAAATGGAAATGCTGTCATGCATGGAGGCCCCTGGGTGCTCTTTCTTTGAAGGGGTGAAACCGCTCTCAAATGGTTTACCCCCAAAGGCTTCCATCAGCTCCAGATCTCCAGGTCGCTCAGTGGTATTCGACTTCTGAAACAGAGTGTCAGGAAGTGCAGATTGACGTTGGGCATGGGTGCCGCTGATTGGCTAGAGTGGTCAGCTGACACTCTAAGCCAATCGCTAGTACCCGATTCATAAAAATGTTTCACGTTTTTATGAATGGGGAGCTACTGATTGGCTTAGAGTGCTAGCTGACCAATCTAGCCAATCAGCGGCACCCCTACCCAGCGGCCCTCTGTGTTTCCTGACACTCAGTAAATAAAAGTGAACACATTAACACTGATATTGTTTGTTTTTACCTGGGGAGATGAGAAGGTCCAAAGTTTCCCTGCCAGGCCTTATGATGTGGTATCCAGAATGAAGTGCTCCAATCTCATATTTTCTTCTCCTTCATTTGACACAGTCTTCTTTGTCTTCTGAGGCTCCTTCTGCTCCTTTACCTTTCTGCTACTTTCTGCTTATTTTGCGCCCTTCTGCTCCTTTCTCTTTCTGATCCCTTTCTGCTCCTTGATGGCCCTTCCTGCTTCTTGCAGACCCTTCCTGCTTCTTACTACCCTTCCTGCTTCTTTCTGCCCCTTCCAGCTTCTTGCAGCCCCTTGCTGATCCTTTATGTTCCTTCTAATTCTTCCTGCCCCTTCCTGCTCCTTGCAGCCCCTTCCTGCTCCTTGCTGCCCCTTCCTGCTCCTTGCAGACCCTTCCTGCTTTTTGCAGACCCTTCCTACTCCTTTCTCCTTGCTGCCCCTTCCTACTCCTAGCAGACCCTTTCTACTCCTTGCTGACCCCTCCTGCTCCTTGCTGCCTCTTCCTACTCCATGCTGCCTCTTCCTACTCCATGCTGCCCCTTCCTACTCCATGCTGCCCCTTCCTACTCCATGCAGCCCCTTCCTGCTCCTTGCAGACCCTTCATGCTCCTTGCAGACCCTTCCTGCTCCCTCTTCCTACTCCTTGCTGCCCCTTCCTACTCCTTGCTGCCCCTTCCTGCTCCTTGCTGCCTCTTCCTATTCCTTGCTGACCCCTCCTGCCTCTTGCAGACCCTTTCTACTCCTTGCTGCTCCTTCTACTTTACCCTCCTGCTCCTTGAACACCTTTAGACCCCTTCCTGCTTCTTGCTGCCCCTTTCTATTCCTTGCTGACCCCTCCTGCCCCTTGCAGAACCTTTCTGCTCCTTCTACTTTACCTTCCTCTATGCGGTCTCCCCCACCCCCCATCCCTCACTTACCTGCTCTGTAGGCTGCCTCTGTGCTGCTCCCCTGCGGTTTCAGTCATGAGAGAGAGGCAGGGATAAGCTGTAGCTTCCTGCCTTTCTCCATTCACAGCGCCACCTACTGGCCAGCGCTGGTATTGCACTGTATTCTCACACTAAAACGAAAAATAGCAGCACAAGCTGAAAAATCCAGGGGAGGGGGGGGGGCAAGTACCCTCCTTTACCCCCCCCCATTCGGACGCCCATGACCCTGAGAGACTAGGGACACAGTGGCCCCATGTCTCCCAGTGGCCCCTAGTCTGTGTCCCCATGTCTCCCAGCCACTGTCCCTAGTATCTCAGTGGCCCCATGTCTCCCAGTGTCCCCATGTCTCTAAGTGTCCCCTAGTGTCCTAGTGACATCAGGACACTGGGAGACATGAGGACACAGACTCTAAGGGACACTGGGAGACATGGGGATACAAACACTAGGGGACACTGGGCGACATGGGGACACTGAGAGGCATGGAGACACAGGGAGACATGGGGACACTGGGCGACATTGAGACATAGGAGACATGGCAGTGTCCCCATGTCTCCCAGCCAGTGTCCCTAGTATCTCAGTATCCCCATGTGTCCCTGGTGTGTCTCAGTGTCTGTAGTGTGCCAGAGTCCCTAGTGTCTCAGTGTTCCCTAGACTCCCAAAGTCCCCTAGTCTCCCGATGTCTCTGTGTACCCATGTCTCCTAGTGTCTCAGTGTCCCCTATTATAAAAGAAAAAATCCCAGGCACTCACTGTGATAGATTTAGGCAGGTTTATTGGACACCGCAACGTTTCGACCTATACCCAGGTCTTTATCAAGTCTCCAATGTCCCCTATGTATCAGTGTCCCCTATGTATCAGTGTCTCAGTGCCCCATATCTCTCAGTGCCCATAGTGTCTCTGTGCCCATAGTGTCTCTGTGCCCATAGTGTCTCTGTGCCCGTAGTGTCTCTGTGCCCGTAGTGTCTCAGTGTCCCCTAGTATAAAATAAAAAAATCTCAGGCACTCACTGTGATAGCTTTAAGCAGGTTTATTGGACACCGCAACATTTTGACCTGTACCCAGGTTTTTATCAAGTCTCCAGTGTCCCCTATATATCACAGTGTCTCAGTGCCCCATGTCTCCCCGTGTCCCCTCGTGTCTGTCACCCAGTGTCCCCAAGAGTCTCAGATTTCCCAGGTCTCCCAGTGTTGGGGACATGGGGACACTGGGAGACATGAGGACACAAACACTAAGGGACTGGGAGACATAGGGAAACAGACATTCCCCCTTTTTGTGTATGTTCGCCCTTTCGGCCGTTCTGGTTATGTGATTTGTGTCAGTAGCCCACCCTTTTACCGCATCCATAGACTTCCTGCTTTACTGGACACTGCTGTTAGGGGGCATGGGTTTACTTGAAAGATGAAAGCATGAGATTAGCAAAGGGTATGTGTTTTCTCATAGTTGCATCCTATGAGTTTCCCTACAGCATCATCTCCATCAGATACATGTCGCTTAGGAGGTAGGACTGTTTTAGTGTTTTTGGTCAATAAGATTTTGTAATTAGGCCCATCATAATTATCAGCACCAGGCCCACTGGGCTCTTAATCCGGCCCTGGCTAGAGGGAGTGGGGTAATGTCAAGGAAAGGGTAGGGTAGAATAGTAGGTTGCTAGGATAGTGTTCATTGAGGGCTTAGTGTTTTGTTTTGATGACAGTTGCAGGAGCGGAATCAGGGTGCGGTGAGGGAAATCTGTTCACAGTTTAATTCATATGTTTATTAAAGTTTCATATTTGATTTTAAAACTTTAATTGGTGTATTGTTTGCCAACTGCAGGATTTAAGCACCAGGCACATTGCAGATCTGTTTGGACAACTGAGTGCAAATCCATTGTGAAGGAGGTCTGAATACTTTCATATGTGAAACTATATATACACAGTGCATTCAAAAGTATTCAAACACCCTTCATTCCTTCATTTATTTATTTTTTATGTTTCATTCTTTTGCTTCAATTCTTTAGACTATTTTTATCACATCAATCTACACTCAGTACACTATTATTAAAAAGAAAAAACTGAAATATAAAATTAACATAATTATTCAGAGCCTTTGCTGTAACACTTAGCTTTACCTCAGGTGCATCTCAATTCTCTGGATCATCTTTGATATATTTCTATACTTTGATTGGAGTCCACCTGTAGCAAATTCAATTTATTGGATATGATTTGAAAGGTATCCCTTCTCCAAGTCTGCCAACAAGGATGCAGTGTGTGTAGAGTGGATACAGGGTATATGTTGTGGATGCAGTGTGTTTGTGTAATTGGATGCAGTGAGTGTAAAGTGGATGCATTGTGCGTGTAAAGTGGACATGGTGTGTGTTAGTGCATTTGTAGTGGATGCAGTGCATGTGTGTGTAGTGGATGCAGTGTGTGTGTTTTTGCAGGAGATGTAGTGTGTGAATATATATATATATATATTGTGGCGAAACCAACCTCGCCACTGGGCATTGGAGAAGCCTGTTTGCCAGCCTCCTGCCCTGCGACTATGGCCCTGGGATGTATTGCCCTTCTAGCATACAATAAATCCTCCCCCAATAATGAGACGACACTTCACTTTGAGGGTTAAGCAGGAACTCACTGTAAAGGCCAACCCCCGGAGTGGATAAGGAGGGGGAGCATGACTGCTGCCCGGAGAGGTTGCCATGGTGACAAAAAATTGATACAATGTTTAGGATGAACTTGGACCGGGGTCACTGGGAAATACTTACCAGACCACTGGAGAGCACGCTGAGGGAACCTAGCAGTGCTGTTTCTGGTCATCTTAAAAGGAAAAAAACTGCTGTTAGTGTTTTAAAAACTGCTGTTCCAGAATTTTGCCACTGCAGTTAATAACTTAACATCATGGCTCATGTCCCTGACATGCCCAGAGAGGCTCTACTCATGATTTTGCAGGCCTTTAAGAGGACACACGGCGCAGAGTCCTATGCTGCACTGCTTCACAGCGTCCAAAACACCCAGGAGTCTCAAGAGGGGTCGGGGCCCACCAGAGGACGTCGTACCCGCCGTTCCAGGCCGCCATCCAGATTGTCTCCCAGTCCGGTGAGGAGAGCCAGGGCTGTGCCACCAACTACTACCAGTCCGGGGCCGAGCGAGGCTGGCCCCCTGCGGAGGAATCCGGTTTCCGGAAGAAGAAGGAGCGGGGAGAGGTGTTCCACGCGTCGGATGGCCCGGTCGGGGCCTGGCCATCAAGATGGCGGATCCCAAGATGGCACTGTGGGAGAGGTGAGGTCGCGCAGTCCTCACCCTTCTCTTCCGGCTGCAGCGGATGTGACGTCAGGGCGTGCGGCTGCACGCCGGAAGAGGCGGGGCGCCGCACGCCGGAACGCTGGTGGCGCGTACGTGACGTCTGCGGGTCAAAGAGCGCAGACGTCACAGGCCACTGCCGAACCCGGAAGTCCGGGTGAAGATGGATCCGGGGATTCCGGAACGGAGCACCGCTGGCCCCCCGAAAGTGGAGATGGCCAGCGGGTGCAGGCAGGCCGGCGGAGGAACTCGCCAGGGCATCTTGGGACCACCAGGGAGAGGAGAGGGACGCAGGATTCCCCTCTTCTTCATCACCCCAGGAGACCTGAAGGTGCTTCTGCAGCCACAGAGGAGGGAGGGACGCAGGATTCCCCTCCACACACCCACCCCAGAAGATCTGGAGCTACCATGGGGGTGAGCCGCCAGCCCCCTGGAGGGCAGGCTGGCAGGCTGGCCACAGGACCTGTATTGACGGATGGATCAGATGTGGAGCTGATGGAGAGACCCCTGCTCCAGAACCGTGAGTTGGAGTGCGCACGCGCTTGGTTAGGGGCAGAGGGGGTCTCTGGGCTGGAACAAGGAAATACTGGGGAAGTCATAAAATTGCTGCGCTTAGTATTAGATCGCTTAGGGCAGGTTGGCTTAACTGCGCAGGACGCTTCGCTTCCCACGGGGACCCCTCCGTTGGGTTCTCTGGAGGGTACTGCAGGGGGGCCGGTGTGTGACATAGCCCCCCTGGGGATGCATGTGTCGCTGGAGGTGAAGGAGAAAATATTGAAGGGTGAGTATGTGGACCTCATATCGTTAGTCCCTTTTGATAGGGAATCTGCTGATAGACCGCGACGCGGTGAGGCGACGGAGATTGGAAAAGGTAAGGAGCTCCCCCGTACCTTCGGTAATTGGTTGCAAGGATTTGCAACTTACGCTAGTATTTTGTCGACGAGGTTTCCAGAGCGGGCCCCGTCTTTGTTTTCTTATTTGGATTTAATTTGGGGGGCTTATAAAGTTTATGGGGGTCAATGCTGGTTTAAATACGACCAGCAATTTAGACAAAAAATGGCGGTTCGACCGCACATGCATTTTGGCATGCAAGATGGTAACCTTTGGTTACTTCTCATGACCCCGTGCCGTCCAGCCTCATCGTCCTTTCCTTCGGCCGCCGGCGCTCCTGGTGGAGTGTCGGCCGGGATCAAGAAGGGCATCTGCTGGCTCTTCAATGAGAGTCAGTGCAGGTGGTACAACAGTTGTCGATTTAAACATGAGTGTTCCCACTGTGGTGGGGCTCACCCGGCAGTTCGGTGTTTTAGAAGAGGAAAACCCCTCCCCAGGACGTCATCTAAGGATGACGCTCCTCGGGGGGAGGACTCCGGTTCGGGCGGAAAAACTGCTTCCGTGGCTCGCACGGTACCCCAGGCATAGGGATGCGCGGGTGCTTTGGGAAGGTTTCACCGACGGTTTTAGGATCCCATTTACTCCGTCTGGGGAGGCGTCGTTTGCGCACAATTTGTCCTCGATTCGGGGTAGGGAAGGGATTCTGGCGGCTAAGCTGCAAAAAGAAGTGGACTTGGGACGGATGGCGGGTCCGTTTTCCTTTCCTCCGTTTGATAATTTGCGGGTGTCCCCTTTGGGCCTCGTTCCTAAGAAGGAACCGGGGGTGTTTCGGCTGATTCATCACCTGTCTTTTCCAACGGGGGCTTCGGTTAATGACGGGATTGCGAAGGAGGATAGTCGGGTCCGATACGCTTCTTTTGATCGGGCTCTGGATCTCGTTCGGGAAGCAGGGCCTAGGGCCCTGATGGCTAAGTCTGATATTCAATCGGCCTTTCGGTTGCTCCCAGTTCACCCTTCCTGTTTTCATTTGTTGGGATGTCAGTTTCAGGGGGAATTTTTCTACGATATGTGCCTCCCCATGGGTTGCTCGATTTCTTGTTATTATTTTGAAGTTTTTAGCTCATTGCTGGAATGGATCGTATCGGAGGTGTCAGGTTTTTCTTCCCTCTTGCATTATCTTGACGATTTTCTGTTCGTCGGTCCGGTTCACTCTTCGCAATGTGAATATTTGTTGGGACAGTTTAAGGCTGTTATGCGAGATTTAGGGGTTCCAGTGGCAGAGGACAAGACAGAGGGCCCGAAGGCGGTTATTTCCTTCCTGGGTAAAGAGATTGACTCCATCGGTTTGGTCTTTCGTTTGCCCAGTGATAAATTGGGAACTCTTACGACCATGGTTGATCGGGTGAAGGGTGCGCGGAAGGTGCAGCTTCGTCAGATGCAATCCCTGTTGGGCCACTTGAACTTTGCATGTCGGATCATGCCTATGGGTCGGGTGTTTTGTAGACGGCTGTCTCTGGCTACTGTCGGCATTAGCCTTCCCCATCATTTTATTCGGGTCACCAAGCGGCTCAAGGACGATTTGAATGTCTGGAGTGAGTTCCTCGCAGGGTACAATGGTCGGACAATTTGGCGTCGTGAAGCGATATCTAACGTGGCCCTGGAGTTGTTTACGGATGCCTCCGGCTCCCTGGGCTTCGGGGCATTTTTTCGGGGACGTTGGTGCGCGGAGCCTTGGCCTGCTGCATGGCGCGAGGCGGACCTGATACGTAACTTGACTTTTCTTGAGCTTTTCCCTATTGTGGTAGCAGTGGAATTGTGGGGGGAGGAGCTTGCGAACAGGCAGGTGGTTTTCCGCACGGACAACATGAGCGTGGTCCATGTGGTGAATCGTTTATCATCTGGCTCGGTTCCAGTATTGGCTTTGTTACGCCGGTTGGTTCTGCGTTGTTTGGAATTTAACATTTGGTTCCGAGCAATCCATGTTCCCGGAGTGTCTAATGTCATTGCCGACTCTCTTTCTCGCTTTCAGTGGGATCGTTTTCGGGAGGTCGCTCCAGGAGCCGAGGAAGCTGGTCTGGTATGTCCCACGTGCTTATGGACCCTCGATTTCGGAACCTAGCAGACCTGTTCAGGAGATCGCTGGCTCCCGCTTCGTGGTCTGCCTATCGGGCAGTGTGGGATCGGTGGCTGGTCTTTGCGAGAGAGTTCGGTTTGTACTCCTCTGAGGGTAGGTTGCTGTCTACTTTGGCTTTCATGTCTTCCTTACGGGAGCGCGCAGCTTCGGTGTCATCGGTGGAACGCAGTTTAGGGGCTCTTTGTTTCCTGATGCGTTGTATGGGGTGGGAGGACCTTTCAAAAGAGTTTGTGGTCCAGAGGGTTCTTCGGGGATGGAGGAAAGATAGGGTTCCTGATTGTAGACGGCCGGTGTCCGTCCACTTATTGGATGATCTATGTGGGGTTCTCTCTGCGGTGT
Organism: Pelobates fuscus; assembly: GCF_036172605.1. Lineage (NCBI taxonomy): Eukaryota > Metazoa > Chordata > Amphibia > Anura > Pelobatidae > Pelobates > Pelobates fuscus. Next base: position 157,559,096 of record NC_086317.1, read on the forward strand.
GCTTCTCCCCCTTCGAGGCGCTGCTTTTCAGGGTGGCCTTTTCTCTGTGTTTTTACGCTGCGCTGCGGATAGGTGAGTTGGTGGCCGCGTCGGCTAGGGCTCTGGCATCTCTTCAAAGGGGGGACGTTCGCATAGGGCAGAGTCGAGTGGAGGTTTTCATTCGGAAGTCCAAAACAGATCAGTTAGTTCGGGGGAGGTCGGTTAGCATTGGTGCTACTGGGGGTAGGTGGTGTCCTGTGGCGCTGGTAGGTCAATACGCGCGCTTACGGCCGGAGGCTGCAGAATCCTTTTTGCTTCACGCAGATGGGTCAGTCTTAACCCGGTCTCAGTTCTCCAGTGTTTTTAAGACTAGTTTGCGGGCTTTGGGCATAGAGGATAAGGGATATTCTCCCCACTCCTTCCGGATTGGTGCAGCAACTCAGGCGCGACAGGTAGGGTTGTCCGATGCTGCAATTCAGCGCATGGGTCGATGGGATTCTCGCAGGTTTCAACTGTATATACGTCCTCATCTGTTGGTAGTTATGATGTGTTGTTTTCTTCACAGGTTCCCCCCGGTATGTTTGGATCATCGGTCACTCCTTTATTTATTGGGCGGCTAGGCGCGCTGAGCACAGACCGTACGGCCGGAATCTAGGGCTCCCGCATGAACAGGTTAGGGTTCGATGGCGGGGGATACGGGGTTTGGAGTGGCACCAAGTGTATCCGGAGTGCGTCGCGCTCCGGCGCTTCGTGACCGGGTCAGTGGTTCTGGTACTTCATGCCGGGGGGAATGACTTGGGACGGTGCCGAGCTGTGGATTTAATTTACGCGTGCAAGCACGACTTGGCCCGCTGTATGGCGCTTTTCAGCGAGGTCACACTGGTGTGGTCCGAAGTTATTCCTCGACCGAAATGGGGGGCGCTGCCACACGCCAGGGCGGTGGAGCGCGGCAGGCGTCGTTTCAACATGACGATTTCACGTTTTGTGCGTAGGCTTGGTGGCTTTGTGGCTCGTCATGTGGAGCTGGAAGGGAACAACGCAAACATAATGAGGGCTGATGGGGTCCACCTAAACGAAATTGGGCTGGATATATTTAATTTGGGATTACAGTCAGGCATTGAACAGGCGCTGGCTTCGGGGGGACGCAGGCCTCTCCAGGGATAGGGGAGAGGCTGCGGTGGCGGTTTGTCCTTCGCCAGCAAGTGGAACTGAGAGCAGTGCCCGGACGGGCTTGGGGAGTCGCAGCCTGGTCTGGTTGAGGACGGACTTCAGGCTGAAGAGGCTCTGGAAGATTTGTTGTGTTAGCTGTCTGCTGGGAAAACCCAGCAGCTGACAGTTGGTTTAAATTATGCTGGCTTAATAATAAAAGCTGTGGCCGTTGCCCTTACCCACAATTTGGTTGTCTGTGTTTTATTGGGGGGAAGGGTAACGGAAGATAAAAGGGAGAGGGTCAGCAGTCATGGCCACACACTGGCTTTTATGCAAGTCCCCATGCAAGGGGACATCCCACAGGGTGGGACACAGTACAACCAATCATTTACAGGAGAACCGTAAAACACACCCAGCACAAACATACAATCCCTCCCCTGTGCCTGTGATATAATTACTGAACACAATGGGTTAATGTAATTTATCACAGGCAGGAAAAACATAAATTTTACTTACCGAAAATTTCTTTTTCCTGAAGATTAGAGGCAGTGCTTATACCACAGGGATTTCCAATCTGGAGGGAAAAAACAGGCAGGCAAATCTCCAAACATGTTAAACCCTCCCCTAATTACCTCCTTTCCAATAAGTAGCAGCTCCTCCTGATCATACCCAGAAAATACATAAGCCAAATAGCTGCAAAATTACTTAGTATATTAGAAAAAGGGGCGGGAATTGTAGCACTGCCTCTAATCTTCAGGAAAAAGAAATTTTCGGTAAGTAAAATTTATGTTTTTCTCTTCAGATTAGAGGCAGTGCTTATACCACAGGGATATAATAAAGCAGATCCTGAGGGCGGGTTTCATTTCACTACTGCTTGAAGCACCTTGCGCCCAAAAGCTGCATCCTCCGAGGCCAGTATGTCCAACTTGTAGTGTCTTGAGAACGTATGGAGAGAGGACCAAGTAGCAGCTGAACAAATCTGAGAAGGAGAAGCAGCTGCTCGCAGAGCCCATGACGTCGAAACAGCTCTAGTAGAATGTGCCTTTATAGGGCCTGCAATTTCCGTGCCACTCTTAGAATAAGCCAACAGAATACAATCCTTCAGCCATCTAGCCAGAGAACTCTTCGAAACCTTCATACCTTTTCTTGTGCCCTTGAACAAGACAAAAAGACTGTTATCCTTCCGGAAGGATTCCGTAGCTTTAAGATATTGCAAAAGACATCTCTTACGTCTAGGCAGTGAAATTTACTTTCCAAGGCATTAGACGGATTCTGACAAAAGGTCGGCAAAACCACTTCTTGGTTGACATTCGAAACAGATAAAACTTTAGGGATAAATGAAGGATCGAGCTTTAGAACCACCTTGTCCTGATGAAAACCAAAAAGGGAAAATTCGCCCGAAGAGCTTGGATCTCACATACTCTTTTAGCTGACGTAATAGCCACCAAAAAAACGGTTTTCAACGAAATAATCTTCAGGGAAGCTTCCTCCAATGGTTCAAAGGGCGGTTCACAAAGCGCGGAAAGGACCAAATTTAGATCCCAGGGAGGACAGGTTTCCCTAACATAGGGCACCAAACGTGTCAGAGCTCTTAAGAACCTTGAAATCAGAAAATTCGAGGCTAAGCATCTGAGGGAGAAGAAACTGATAGCAGAAACTTGTAATTTCAATGAAGCAGGTTTAAGACCTTTTGCAAATCCCATCTGAAGGAAACTTAGAATCTTCTGGATGGACGCGGAAACAGGGTTGACTTTAAACCTACAACACCGCTGACAAAAAAACTTCCAAATCCTAGCGTAGATCCTTGAAGTAGATTCCTTGTTAGTTGCCAACAAAATTTTTATAACTTCAGGATCCCGACCTTTACTCTCTAAAATCTGGAGTTCAGAAACCAGGCCGTCAATCGGAATCTCCGAAGGGTCGGAAGAGGCACCATGGCGTCCTCTAGAATTCCTCCTGAAAGAGGAAGCTTCCAAAAGGTGGCCCCTGGAAAGTTCAGAAGAACCGAGAACCAACTTCTTCTTGGCCACCAGGGAAGGATTAGGATAATCCTTACAATATCCAGCCTACTTTTTGAAGTATTCTGGGAATAAGAACTACTGGCGGGAAGATATATGCCAGGTTGAACTTCCGTGGTACTGACAGGGCATCTATGATATCTGGCTGGTCTGCTGGATTTAGGGATGCAAAACGTCTTGTCTTCCTGTTTATTCCGGAGGCCATCAGGTCTATCTCCGGAACACCGAAGCGGTCTGTAATGAGCTAGAAAATTCTGCATGACAAGGACCAATCTGCTTGTTTCAAATGATGCCGGCTCAGGGCATCTGCCACCACATTGAATTTCCTAAAATGTGAACTGCTGAGATCGACATAAGGTGAACTTCTGACCACAGCATGATCATTGAACAAAGGCTTTCTAATTTTGTTGATCTTGTACCTCCCTGTTTGTTCAAATATGCCACTGTCGTTCGATTGTCTGAACGAATTTGAATATGTTTATTTATTTATTTATTTATTTATTATTGCCATTTATATAGCGCCAACAGATTCCGTAGCGCTTTACAATATTATGAGAGGGGGATTTAACTATAAATAGGACAATTACAAATAAACTTACAGGAACAATAGGTTGAAGAGGACCCTGCTCAAACGAGCTTACATTCTATAGGAGGTGGGGTGTAAAACACATTAGGACAGGAATTTACAATCAAATAAGGTGGGCTGCCCTTTAGGAGAGGGAAAGAGACAGGTATGTGAGGTAAGGGTTAGTCTTGGAGGCCATAAGCTTTCCTAAAGAGATGGGTTTTAAGGCACTTCTTAAAAGATGCAAGACTAGGGGAGAGTCTGATGGCGGTAGGCAGGCTATTCCATAGGAAGGGAGCCGCCCGTGAGAAGTCCTGCAAGCGCGAGTTGGCCGTACGAGTGCGGACAACGGACAGGAGGTGGTCACGGGCAGAACGGAGAGACCGAGAAGGGACATACCTATGGATCTGTGAGGAGATATAAGAGGGCTCATCTTTGATGAGAAACTGAAATGCCAAGAGCGCCATCCATACGGCCTTTAATTCCCTGAAGTTCGAGGAATTTCTCATATCCTTCTCTTGCCAACACCCATGCTTCTTTATGTCTCCCAGATGGGCCCCCCAGCCCAGTGCAGAGGCGTCTGTTGTTATTATAGTGAAGGACTTCATCCGGAATGAAAGACCTGCGTGCAGGAATCGAGAAGAGGTCCACCACTGCCGACTTCTCAAAGTTAGATTGTTGAACCTCTTAAGCCCCTCTAGGCCGAGTTCCTGTCGATTCCAGACTTGCAGAATGTTTCTCTGTAGAGGTCTCATTCTGGCTTTTGCCCAACCGACTGCCGGGATTGAGGCTGTAAACAGACCCAGTAGGCACATGGCTTCTCTGATCGAAAACACACCTTTTTCTCTGAGATTCTGGATTAAACGCTTGATCTTTAGTTTCTTCTCTTCTGGCAGGAATAACTTCATAGCGATAGAATCCAAAATTAGACCCAAGCACTGGATCCTTTGAACTGGCACTAGTTCCGATTTGTTGACATTTATTAGCCAGCCATGATTTTCCAGCAATTTAATAGCTGTCCCCAGGACTAACTGTAGCTGATCTTGGGACTCTGCAATCAACAGCCAGTCGTCCAAATAAGGAATGACAGCGATGCCCATACCTCTTAGAAAAGCTGAGACGACTACTAGAAGCTTTGTGAATACCCTGGGCGCTGATGACAGGCCGAAAGGCAGTGCTCTGAATTGGTAATGTCTGGTTACCGATTGGCAGCACACAGCAAACCTTAGAAGACTTTTGCTGGATTCTGCTATGGGTACATGAAGATAGGCATCTTTTAAATCCAGGGACGCAAACCAACTTTCTGGATGAATAAGCAGAGTCGCTGATTTTATTGATTCCCTGAGGAATTTCTTTTTGATAATCCGCCTGTTTACGGCTTTTAGGTCTACAATGGGTCTGAACGATCCATCTGGTTTTGGCACCAAGAAAAGTCCTGAATAGGTGCCTTGATGTCTTTCCTTTAGAGGAACTTCTTCCACCACTCTTTTTTGTAACAGACTTGATACTTCTCGCATCAGAGAGAGTTCCATATCCAGAGAATGAACCTCGGAACATAGAAACATTTTCTTTGGGGTTTGTGATAATTCTAGAGCGTATCCCTGCTTTATCACTGCGAGGACCCAGTGATCTGATGTTGTCTCTTTCCAGTGATCTAGGAAGTGACTCAACCTCTTTCCTTCTTCCTATAATCAAAGGCTCTTTTATGTTGACCCCTGAAATAGGTTCTACGAAAGGAACTTCTAAATGAGGGAAGCGTCTCCGAATTCCGGCTTCGAAACTGCTTCCTATCTGACTCTGGTAAAGCTTTCCTTCCTTCCTTCATCTGTTTTAACAACTCATCCAATTTCGAGCCGAACAGTCTTCCTGGTTCAAAAGCTAGTTCACACAGTGAATTTTTAGATGCCGCATCTGCTGACCAATTTCTAAGCCAAAGCGCTCTTCTGGTGACTGTTGAAATACCCATATTCTTGGCCGACAATTTCAGGCTTTCTGCAGAAGCATCTACTAAAAAATCAGCTGCCATCTTGATATTTTTTAATAGTTTTACCGGGTCTTCCTGTTTCTCGCGTATAGACCTTTTCTAGCTCTTCCAACCAAAGTTTTTGGGCCTTGGCAACGGATGCCCCCGCAATCAAAGCTTTAGCTTGGGCTGCAGAAGAGATGAACAACTTTTTTAAGGAGGAGTCCATGCGTTTTTCCATGACATCCTTCAGCCCGCTTGAGTCTCCAATCGGTAATGTAGTCTTCTTACCTATTTGAGCAATAGGAACGTCCACTACAGGGACTGTATCCAGCTTACAGTCTTGTTCCGCTTCTATGGAAAAGAGAGTTTTAAAAAATGTTTAGAAATAAACGGCTTGTGACTTGGGAATTTTCCATTCTTTTAAATCAACTCCCTAATCTGTGGGTGAAAAGGAAACATTTTGGACTTTTTCCCTGTTTCCTCAATTTCAAAAATGCACTGCACTTCTTTAATCAATTTCCCAAATGGCTTCTTCTGGGAATGCAGATTCCTCATCTGATGAGTCACTACCTGAATTTTCGCCATAATCAGAACCACTAGTTCCTGAACTAGTATCGGAACTTCCCAAGATCTCAGTCTTTTCTTAGCATGTTTTACAATCTGTGAATCCTGGGCAACCGAAGCCTGGACTGACTGCAATGCTGCCGACTGTATATCCACAAATGTTTGCTGCATACCTTGTTGCAACCAGCTGAGAAAAGTGGACATTTCTGTTCTTTTTGCTTCCTCTGAAGCTTCTTTTGAACACAATGAGCAAATTTTCTTTTTACAACCATCTGGCATAGGTTGGCTACACACAGAGCACATTAAATGCTTGGCTTTAGATGTACATTTCCCCTTCTCAGCAACTTTATCCAAATTTTCAGGATTAGACATACTGGGAACAGAAAACAAGAAAGGGAAAATAATCTAAATTTTCTCCTTAAAGATTCAGGCTAAAACCATTTAAAATAAAAACTTAATCAGTCTTACCTTAAATGGCCTGAGAGTGTGTTGGAGGGCAGGTGAGAAACACACTTTGCAACCGTTCTGAGAGCTCCTGGCAAACAGAGTTTGCTGCTGGTAAATGCTCCTTTTAAGTCCTGTAACCAAACCAAAACGCCAAGTTCAAATTTGGCGCCTGAATCAAGGTTCGCATTGCGCATGTGCATAGCGATCTGCGACTCCCTGGTGGAACGCAACGCAACCTGTGCGTGCGTTCCACCGACAGGACCTCCCAGCCAACGCACGCCTGCGTCCTTCGTCAGACCGGCACCTGGCACGGAAGAGACGGCATAATAAAATTTCAGGGACCACGCCGTCCGGCGTGTAAAACGCTACTTACCCGGATAAAGGAAACAGAGCCTCCCGAGCCTCAGCCCTTCTCACCTGCTTCCTGGAGAACCTCCTGTCTAACCTCCCCTGCCGAAGGCAGGCAAAGAACTGGGTATGATCAGGAGGAGCTGCTACTTATTGGAAAGGAGGTAATTAGGGGAGGGTTTAAAATGTTTGGAGATTTGCCTGCCTGTTTTTTCCCTCCAGATTGGAAATCCCTGTGGTATAAGCACTGCCTCTAATCTGAAGGGAAAAATACACTATTATAAAACACATCACAGGGACCCCAAAACATGCAATAACCCCATAAATATCCTCGGAACCGGGGGATCTGGGTGAACCACATATCCAAAATTCACCCAGATCCGTTCAGTAGTTTGGAAGATACAGTTTAATGCAGATTCCGCAGAACATATCCAGGCTATATGAAAAATAATTACTGTATAATGTGTCCCCTGTTGTATAGTTTAAAACTACTGCACAATGTCTTTGTGCACCAAAGACCGGCGAGATGGCACAGTGTAGAAAAGTCTAAACAGTGTCTGTGAGTTAAAATGGCCGCCATCCATTGTTCTCACCATGTGCCTCTGATACATGAAATGGTGGCCACCCAGTAACTCCACAGTATGTCCCCAGATGGTTCTTAAAGGGCCAGTAGCAGCATAATAAAATACAATATGCTCAAATCAGTTCCTAGAAGGGCAATACATCCCAGGGCCATAGTCGCAGGGCAGGAGGCTGGCAAACAGGCTTCTCCAATGCCCAGTGGCGAGTTTGGTTTCGCCACATATATATATATATACACAGTCATTAATATATATATATACAGTCAGGTCCATAAATATTGGTACATCGACACAATTCTAATCTTTTTGGCTCTATACACCAACACAATGGGTTTGAAATGAAACAAACACGATGTGCTTTGACTGCAGACTTTCAGCTTTAATTTGAGGGTATTTACATCCAAATCAGGTGAACGGTGTAGGAATTACAACAGTTTGTATATGTGCCTCTGACTAGTTATATTCCAGGAATGATTTACCAACCTGAAGATGAACAGATTTCTCTGTCAACTAGTGTGCTGAAAATGTCAGCTTGCCCTCTCCTTTCAAACAGTAAAGGGAAGAATGTAATGGCCTCTGTAACGGATCCCCTATACTCCGATTGAGTATATCCATTGTAATTCTCCTAAGTCCCCAGTGAAGCAGTGATTATAGCTCTGGTATACCCAAATATCAGCAAAGAATTGATAAATGGTACAAGAAGACTGGTTTATTATGACTCTGTGGCCAGCTTATATACACAGACCCCCAGCATGGGGTCTCCAGCTGTAACATAGTAAACCACTCCACCACATGCTCAGGACACTCCCACAACACGCCTAGGAGTCTCTGTGTCTGGGAGATAATTTAGTGTACTTTGCTTAACCCCTTAAGGACACATGACGTGTCTGACATGTCATGATTCCCTTTTATTTCAGAAGTTTGGTCCTTAAGGGGTTAAAGGACCACTATAGTGCCAGGAAAACAAACTTGTTTCCCTGGCACTATAGTATTAATAGGTCCCCCCCACCCTCATGGCCCCCTTCCCGCCAGGCTGAAGGGAGAGGAAGGGGTTAAATCACTTACATTTCTCCAGCGCCGGGCTCTCTCGGCGCTAGGGACTCTCCTCCTCCTTCGGACGTCATCGGCTGAATGCGCATGCACGGCAAGAACCGCGCGCGCATTTAGTCAGTCTATAGGAAAGCATTCTCAATGTGAAAATCACAGTGAGAAGTGCGGAAGCGCATCTAGCGGCTGTCAATGAGACAGCCACTAGAGGCTGGATTAACCCATTTATAAACATAGCACTTTCTCTAAAACTGCTATGTTTACAGCAGGCAGGGTTAACCCTAGATGGACCTGGCACCCAGACCACTTCATTAAGCTGAAGTGGTCTGGGTGCCTACAGTGGTCCTTTAAACTAATTATCTCCCAGGCACTAGAGTTACAAAGTATAAAATATTAAAAATACATATAACACATATAGGAACCCCCACAAATATTATATCCCCGGATAGCCTGGATCTGAGTGCCTAAGTTGTCCAAATAGCGCTCAGATACCACGAACACAGCCGAATCGCCACCGGGGTAAAGTTTTGACCAACCGCACACATGGCATCTGCCCAAATTAGTTTCAGAGAAATGGTATCGGTTGGTCACTTTTGGGAGTTCCGTACAAACAAACTGTTAACACGGTTCCCCTGGCTCATAGGTAGTGATTGTTCATCTAGTTCTTGCAAACAATCCTACCGAACAGCTCTCTCCTGTCTTGTCAGGAACAGAAGCAGGCATTTGTATGAAATCACTGGTGTTTGTGAGGTCGAGTGTCTGACTTATAGTTCCAGACACTCGATGATCAAATCCCACTGTCTGCGTTCGTGTGACAAGATGGCCGCCATTTTATCCAGCACGTGTCATTCGGTTATACGAATGGTAGCCACACAGGGAGAGCCCTTAAGTTGGTGATTACCTGTAGTTTGTAGTTAATGAGCCAGGGGGGTGGTCATGTTTGGTAGATTGCAGCTCCCAAACTGAGGAAATGTATTTGTGTTCGGGAAACTTTATACCATGAACTAGATGGGAAATGTCTTGTGAACATAAGAAATAGTGAGCTTGTCACATTGTATATGGCCCATAGTCGATGGGCAGGAGGTCGCTTCCTCATTACTCCATAGGTTCGTGGCAAACATCCAGGGTAAGGAGCGTTTGTCACAGCCTCTACCATTTCAATGTTAGTATTGGAATTATATGGTTTAACAATAATTATCATATGTGCTCATTTTGCTTAAATACAGACATTCTTTTACAGTGTGTTGCCATTTTCAGTAAGCAGGACTACTAGCAATGCCCTCAGGGTCCTCATAAACATTCTCTTTATATACATTTGCCACATCTACTGTATGTGAGAAAACTTGTATTTTTGCTTTGTTAGATACTCCAAGATAAAGTATACTTTAATTGGCTAAAGCTTTCCCCAATACTTCTAAAAAAGCTGAATTAATAAAATAAAACATTTCTAAGTTGTCTAAAAAGCAACCTCTACGCAAAATTGCCAATGTATAGTATGTTTATGTGCTATCAATGCATTCCTTGTTTTAAATAAACATATTTAAAACGTATATGCTTATATTTTTTTAAACGAAAAGTGCATACTAGTGAAGGGGCCAGTTATTTGTTTCTTGCTTACATTTCAACTTTTTTAAATAGGCTTCTAAAAATATATTGGGAATTGAGTGTTCTTTTGAATAGCTCCCTACTGCAATCATGTGATCATAAGGAATGGGGAGTGGATAAGGGGGGTTTCATAAACCCGGCCCATCTCATACCATCTGTCTTCTGCACCCCTGTTTAACTATCGCCCTCCTGCTATGACGTAGTGAGATACTGGTGTGCAACTATGTCTGCCCTTACATAACAAATGTCCTAAGGACGCTGAATACATTTTAATTTTAATATGTATTAATTTTTATTATGTATAGAACTGTTAGTATCAAATGTAAGGACCATGCACAATGAAGTTATTTAACTTTTTCTAACATTTACTTTTTGTTACATTTCTCACGGATGAGATTCATAAGAAATATGGTTAACCGTGCATGTTTGTTTGCTTGTTTTTTTTTGTATAATAAAACAGGAGGGTGAATTTAATAGGAAAAAGAGAAATAAAACTTGTTTTTTCCAGTTATGGGCAACTGAATTTAGCCACATACATTCAGAACAGATACACTACTGTCCTGAAAATGAAAGCCATTCACACATTTTAAAAAGCTCACTCTTAGAGAAGGAAGGATCAGAATAAAAGGTTCAATTGTTTCTGACTGTCAAAATATATTTTCTTGGAAATTATTAAAAAATTACCAGAAGGTAGACAATTATTTGTTGTTGTAAGTAATACTAAGAAAAATGCAGATGATTGGGGTATTTACTTAGAATACATCTGTCTCCAGTGAAACTACTTGTTACTAGAGTTTAAAATTTATTTAAGCCCTTAAGGGCCAAACTTCTGGAATAAAAGGGAATCATGACATGTCACACATGTCATGTGTCCTTACGGGGTTAAATGAGAAATGTAATGTCTGTAATTTGTGATCCAGTATATATATATATATATATATATATATAAAACAACTTCCAAAGATAGCACTCCAAGGTCTTGATAAAAATTAACTTTTATTTTTCTTGCTAAAACAACAAAGTGTCAACGTTTCAGCCTGATCCCCTCAGGCTTTCGTCAGGACATGTCCATACGAAAGCCTGAGGGGATCAGGCTGAAACTTTGACACTTTGTTGTTTTAGCAAGAAAAATAAAAGTTAATTTTTATCAAGACCTTGGAGTGCTATCTTTGGAAGTTGTTTTACATTTTGGCTGACAAGCACCGGGCATTGAACTACTGGACAGGTGGAGTGCAAGATTCTTTGTTTTTTATATATATATATATATATATATATATATATATATATATATATATATATATATATATATATATATATATATATATATATATTTGTGTAAGGGGCAAATAGCCGTATATGGAGTAAGGATCCAGCATAAGCGTAGGATAGTATAAAGGGAGCAAGTCGGTTGTGGTGTGCCGAGACCGACGATACGGTAGGCCTGTAAATAAAGAGGGCCCACCAAGGAGTAAGAAAGTAAAGTAAATGGAAAGAAAAGAGAAAGTGTTGAAATGAGGAGTGGGTGGGAGGGTCATTCTGATGCTGACCTCAAGTGATATGAGTCAGGTAAGGGGTGTCCCTTATATAGGGGAGTGAATTAATGTTAAGCCCCTCCCACAAATACAGGCCAAACGGCCTTAATACTTGTGTAAGGGGCAAATAGCCGTATATGGAGTAAGAATCCAGCATAAGCGTAGGATAGTATAAAGGGAGCAAGTCGGTTGTGGTGTGCCGAGACCGACGATACGGTAGGCCTGTAAATAAAGAGGGCAAAAATGAATAATCAAAGATTTAATACAGTCAACAAATATATACAAATTAACCAGACATTTCCTTAAATGCATTACAGTATTTAATTCCTGGAAGAATTTTGAAGGTAGGAATCTAGGACCGAAAGTGGACACCTTTTGTTGTGGGTAGGATAGTATGTTATCTCTACTGTTGGTTTGTGTTGACTCGTTTCGGAATGTGGTAGAGCCAATAGGTAATGATATATGTGTTTACGTACGTGGGATCGTTGAAGACAATGATCTGTCTGAGTGGTGGTGATGGTAGTGGATTCTCTGGCCCGAGAAAGGCGTGAAAGGCAATGTGCATGGCTGGTAATGGCCGACTTGGTAGTATAATTGAATGGTTGTAGATCTAATAGGTCCGATAAGGATGAAAAGTTGGATGGCTATTGGTAATCTCTGAGAGTATCGAGGGGGAATGGATTCCTGAAAACCTCTGAGTATATTCTTGTCTGGTATGATAGCATGAAGTTATGGTAGTTTTGGCCATAGGTTATCCTGTGTTGTTGAATGCCTGAAAAATATATAATTAATGGTGTGTGAGATAGTTTAAGGTGGCAAAAAGAAGCAAAACCTAAGAGAAATGTCATGACACAGGTTGAGCTATGTTGTGTTCCAATGAGATTCTTTAAGCCAGGTAAAAAGCTGTGTTATGTGTTCTACAAGTATGGGATGAAAGTGCTAGATGGGATAGTGCATGCTATGCTGCATGAGTATGTCTAATCCATGATTTTGTCTCTGGAACAAAAGAGTGGCCGTGACTGTATGGGCGGCTGTAGGAAGCGTATGATGAACATGCCTGGAATATAAATGAGACAATTGTCGGCAGGGATGTATACCCCCTTCTGGTACATGAAAGTGAAATGTGATAAGTGGCCAACCAAATGAGTTCCCCAGAAATATCATGACCTTATGGATGAGTAGTGGCATTTGTTGATGATATGACATGTTCCTAGTTGTCTGAGTAACAACTGATTGATGACCCTGGCCATGATTTACCCCATGCCACAGCAGCTGCTACAATGGGGTAGATCTCCCAAAGGGGCTGAGGTGGTGGAAAAAGTTCCAAACCTGGATGCCATGGCCAACAGCTCCAAAGCAATTGTTCCCAGTAGATCGCTGCCAAACCCGTAGTAGACGCCGCATCTGAACATCTGGTTGGAGAAGTGTCAGACAATCCTGAAAGGAACATGCTTTTACCATGCCAAGTGGTTAAGAAATTCACCCCCATGTGCAGGTCTGCTGTTGCTGAGGTGTCTAGGGACATCCTCTGATCGTCATGTTGAAAGTGTGGAAAAAAGGGGAAAGTACTCTGGATGGGAAAGCGTGGTCTTGTGGTATGATTGGCATGGCAAAATTAAGGAACCTGGTAGGGATTGTAGTTCCTTGCAGCTGTAAGTACTAAGCAGGAGGTAGTGATTGATGTAGTTGAGAATGTTCCCTATTTGTCTTGTGGTAACTTGCGTGTATGAATGCCGACTCAAGTTATATGCCCTGTAATGTGATGATAGTGTCTGAGCCTTATGTTTCTTATGGCGTACTGGGACGCCCAAGTGGTCAACCAGACTAAGCTGCCGTGAGGCTTCTAGGGAAAAATATGTTATCTTTGATCAACAAGAAGTCTTCTAGATAGTGTATGACTAAGGCCTCTGGATATGTTATCATAACCAGCACAGAGTATCTGTGAATATCGATAGTAGGCTAATCTGTAGCTCGAAAGTTGAGCAGGGAAAGGATTGCCCAATTTATGCCATGTAAGTGCCAGTGTGTAGGGTAGATGGTAGCCGTTTACTGCGTTGATGATATTGGTCTTACTTAACCAAGCTTCAACCCATGCTTGAGTGATAGCTGTAAAGGTAGATCAATGGTGTTGTATAGTAAGAAAACTCCTCGGAGGGTATGAGGGAGTTGAGACTTGGGGTAGCGGAGGTGTGTGGTGCCAATCAGTCTATGGTTAGTCTTTGTTTAAGAGAAGATTCCTTGTGACAATACCAATGTGTTTGTGTTTGGTGCCATGCTGTAAATGGTGGAGATTGGAAGACCCCTCTGCAAATCTTGCTATGAGTGTGTTTACAGCCAATGGTTTTGTTGTGCTGACTGTAAGTGAGGGCATGCTATATTCCTTGAAGGTGTGTTTATGATACCTGTATGGGAGCCCTTTGAAGCTCCAGAGCTTTAGTAAATCTACTACAAGTCTGGAAGGGTGATGAGTCAGTAGTGTTGAAAATGCATTAGTGTGTACAGATGGTGAGTACGTTATTTGTAAGTTGTATTGGGACACATGGTTTGTCATGTGCCCTGAACCATTTGAACATATATGCAACAGTCTATATGCAATGCAACTACTCATATCAATGGTCTCTGGTAGTTCAGAGGTGCTGGTACCTGGAGCCTGAGAGTGCTCGTCCATTTGTTTGGGACAAACTCCCTTCTGTATGGGTACCTGCACAAATAAACATCTCTACATATTCCAAATGCCAACCCAACCAAGGGATGGTCAGTTCCCGATTTACCTGGAATCCCTGGATCTGACCATCACGATACATCATCATACATATATATGCCTTGCTTCCCCAATGTGCTGGGATCATACGTGCAGGGTTAACGTCTTGTGTGTCATAAGAATTGATTGTACCAGGTAACCGAGTTTCGGTTGGTGCTGGTTGTAGAGTAGCGTGAGGCCCAGCCTTGTGAGGGCTGTGGTGACCAACTCCAGATTGCCAGTCTATCATAATTTTTTTTTTTTTTGGCTCATGAGTTTATGAGTGAGGCTAGCATAGCCTGGGTGTCACCTGAGTTGATGTAGCTGGGCCTTCCCCTGCCTCCGTGTTGTCCATTGATGTATGGAGGAGTTTGAATAACTCTGCTTTCCTTGCTGTAGCAGGGTAGGGGATTTGTCACCTCCTTAGGTTGGTGGTAATGTGTGGGATCGTCCAGGATCTGATTGCTGCTGGACTAGCAACATCTCCTCTGAAGGTGTATCAATTCTAGCTGGGGTGCTAGGAAGAGGTGATTATTCACCATCTTTTTGAGAAAACTTAAATAACAATAAAGATTTCAATTATTATTTGTACCCAGGGTTCTTGTACTGGCTTGCTAGCTAAGCCGTAAGGCGAAACGATTAGGCTTGGTGTTTTTTGGTGACTGGTGAGGCCCTGCTAGTTGCCAAGTGGCTTGAGAGGCTCTATCTATGCTTGGCGCGAGGGGATTTTGTGTGGCCACTGAATGTTGTGGCAGGATGTTGGCCTCTCGGTGACAGTAACCATAAAATAGGAAGGGGAGTGACAGGTGAGGCCCTCTCTATGATACAATGCGAGGCGGCTAGCTCATGAGTGGCCCGAGGGGTGTATGCCTCCGAGTGTGAGGCGGGGTGTTGGCCTCGCGGGACCACTAACAGAAGCATAATGCAGAGAAAAAAAGGGGGTAATACCTATTGGGCCCTAGAACCCTAATTGCCAGTACACTATTACTATTCCAGGGAAGGTAAGAGATGAATAACTACGTGAGCAGGTGTATGTACCTGGTAGTATGGTATTGAACCTGACAATCCGTATAGGTTTTTAGTAGTAACTGTAACCTGAATGGATAAAACCGTATGGCATAAGGAAATGTGGCATAGACCAAGCTTATCTTAATACGTACAGTATATGTGAAAAGTAAAGTGCCGTGATGTGTAAATATTAAACATCGTAGCCATACTGGTTAAATATGTATCAATCTTAACCCATTAAGTGCCGTATGTACAAGTGAAAATGTGGTCTGTCCCCACCTTGTAAGTTGTATGTCCCCTTGCTAGGGGAAAGTCTGTTGTGTGAGCAGCGTGCTGTGAAAAATGTATGTGAACTATATTACCAGTTACATATATACAGATGCGTCTGCTACTGTGTAATAATATATGTATTTATACCAGATGTTGATATAGTGCTTGCTATGTGAATTGTTGTATGTCTTATTGAATGGTAGGGGTCAGTGAACATGGTGTTGCAAAATGCAAGTGCACTGGAGATCTGCCGAGTGCCCTATAGGTGGCAGTGTAGTTGGATACTGATTGGTATGTGAAATGTTGTTTGTCTGTTGACCTATAGGTGTCAGTGTTTTGGTGTTTGTAAAACCCCATGAAAATTGTCAACGTACTTGACAGACCTGTAGGTGGCAGTGTTGATAGAACCACTGTTGGTCTTGATGTGAAATGTAAATTATTGTGACTTAAACCTGAAGTTGAGTCAGTGCTGGAGTTTAATTTATGGTTTATGGTTATGTTTAAAACAATCTTGTGTAATTTATATTGGCTGGTAAATTGTATATGACATGTGAAGACAGTTTTGCTGTTGACCAGTAGGGGTCAGAAATGCTGATTGTATGTTAAAATACCCTTTAACCCCTTAAGGACCAACCTTCTGGAATAAAAGGGGATCATTACATGTCACATGTCATATGTCCTTAAGGGGTTAATCCTACCGTTTGACAGATAGGAATCAGTATAAAAGCGAAAATGCTGTAGTTAGTTTGTTTGCTTATGAAGTGAAATAAAGTCTGAGAAGCCTGTAGTATACCGATTGACCGGTAGGGGTCAGCATGTAGGCGAAAATGCCGAGGTTAGATGGTTTGTACATGAAATGCAATAATGTCTGAGAAGCCTGTAGTACACTGAATGACTGGTAGGGGTCAGTGTGTAGGCGCAAATGCAGTGGTTTGTTGGTTTGTACATGAAATGCAATAATGTCTGAGAAGCCTGTAGTACGCCGAATAACCGGTAGGGGTCAGTGTGTAGGCGAAAATGCCGAGGTTAGATGGTTTGTACATGAAATGCAATAATGTCTGAGAAGCCTGTAGTACACTGAATGACTGGTAGGGGTCAGTGTGTAGGCGCAAATGCAGTGGTTTGTTGGTTTGTACATGAAATGCAATAATGTCTGAGAAGCCTGTAGTACGCCGAATAACCGGTAGGGGTCAGTGTGTAGGCGCAAATGCAGTGGTTCGTTGATTTGTACATGAAATGCGATAATGTCTAAGAAGCCTGTAGTACACCAAAAGACCAGTAGGGGTCAGTGTGTAGGCAAAAATGCAGTTGTTCGTTGATTTGTACATGAAATGAAATAATGTCTGAGAAGCCTGTAGTACACCAAATGACCAGTAGGGGTCAGTGTGTAGGCGCAAATGCAGTGGTTCGTTGATTTGTACATGAAATGCGATAATGTCTAAGAAGCCTGTAGTATACCAAAAACCGGTAGGGGTCAGTGTGTAGGTGAAAATGCAGTGGTTTATTGGTTTGTACATGAAAATGCAAAAAACGTCTAAGACGCCTGTAGTACACCAAATGACCGATAGGGGTCAGTGTGTAGGTGAAAAATGCGGTGGCTGGTTGTTTTTTTACATGAAATGCAATAATGTCTGAGAAGCTTGTAGTACACTGAATGACCGGTAGGGGTCAGTGTGTAGGCGAAAATGCAGTGGTGCGATGGTTTGTACATGAAATGCAATAATGTCTGAAAAGCCTGTAGTACACCGAATGACTGGTAGGGGTCAGTGTGTAGGCGAAAATGCAGTGGTTCGTTGGTTTGTACATGAAATGCGATAATGTCTAAGAAGCCTGTAGTACACCCAAAGACCAGTAGGGGGTTTAAACGAATGATATGCATGAACTTGCAATGGTTTTAGAACAGACTTAGACAAAATGCAGCCGTAAAGTGAGGACCTGACCCGTGCATGGTGCCGTGGGACTGATGCCTGGCGTGACGGGTAGGTCGACTTACGGTTTGTGAGTCACTTGGACACCATCCACGGTGATGGATTGAAGAAAGAAGGTGGTAGGCCGGAAAAGCCTGTGGCTGGATTCCTGACACAGCTCTGCTTAGAAAACCTCATGGAGTAATCAGGTAAAATGGCGTCTGGATGACCCGGAAGTGGAAATCATTCTGATGCTGACCTCAAGTGATATGAGTCAGGTAAGGGGTGTCCCTTATATAGGGGAGTGAATTAATTTTAAGCCCCTCCCACAAATACAGGCCAAACGGCCTTAATACATATAAAGTTGCAAGATTATTTAATTCAAAATAGCAAGAGGATTGGTCAGTGTGGGCAATATCAAGTGAAGCATGGAATTTACCCTAATGCAAATATATTATACTCCATTTTTAACTAAAAGTGTGGTCCTTCAAAGGAAGCATGCAAAGAAATTGCCTTTGAGATCAAAAATAAAAGTAAGAAAAACTTTATTAGATATTCAAGTAGACTTTAAACACACTTGGTAGTAAACCACAGTGAACTAAGGTATGGAGTGTATAGAGCAGAGTGTCTATTAATTGTATCCATGACACTCGTCTAGGCATTTGTTCTACAGTTAAATGTTACTTTTATCACTACTGTCTCACTACTAAAATCAAGCCCATCCGATCTTATTACTGATCACCAAGTCTAATAACATCTCAAGTGTGTTTTTAGTTGTCAGCTAGAAACTATTTGAAACTTTGTTATATTGATAACTGTTACTAAAAACCTTGAAAAAAAATAACAATTTCCAAAGGTTTGTAGATTGGTTCTTGTAGGTGACAAGTGTCTCAATAACTTATGTTTTATGTAGACATTGGATTTCATGTGTGCTTCTTTAAGATACCCCTGTTTTCAGGTAGTGTGCACACATGTATTTGTTATGTTATCGCTAGTTATATTGTATTTGTGCTTATTTGTCCTTTTATTGTTTTAATGGGTTAAAGAGGCATTGTTAGCTAATATTGCTCCTAGACTTCATCAACATAGAAACATAGAATGTGACGGCAGATAAAAACCATTCGGCCCATCTAGTCTGCCCAGTTTTCTAAATACTTTTTACTCATTATTCCCTAGCCTTATCTTATAGCTAGGATAGTCTTATGCCTATCCCACGCTTGCTTAAACTCATTTACTGTGTTAGCCTTCCAGCTGAAGTGGTAGAGGTTATTACATGCATCCACTACCCTCTCAGCATAGTAATACTTTATTATTATTTTTAAACCTTTGCCCCCTCTAATTTCAGACTATGTCCTCTTGTTGTGGTAGTTTTTCTTCTTTTAAATATAGTCTCCTCCTTTACTGTGTTGATTCCCTTTATGTATTTAAATGTTTCTATCATATCCCCCTGTCTTGTCTTTCCTCCAAGCTATACATGTTAAGATCCTTTAACCTTTCCTGGTAAGTTTTATCCTGCAATCCATGAACCAGTTTAGTAGCCCTTCTCTGAACTCTCTCTAAGGTATCAATATCCTTCTGAAGATATGGTCTCCAGTACTGCGTACAATACTCCAAGTGAGGTCTCCCCAGTGTTCTGTACAATGGCATGAGCACTTCCCTCTTTCTACTGCTAATACCTCTCCCTATACAACCAAGCACTCTGCTAGCATTTCCTGCTGCTCTATTACATTTCAATTAGTCGTGACCTCAAAGGGAAATACAAATAGAAAAATAATAGCGCAATACAGCAAATATATTTATAGAAATAAATGATAAGAAACTAAGTATAGTCCACTCACATGAAGTAGAGCTATAACAGAGCTCTACTGTAAAAGCGCTTGGACGGTACAATCCCCGTCTTGGGATTCGTGGTGGTTGCCGCAGATTTATTCAAAGGTGCCAAATATGGAGTTGGTATGAAAAGAAAAAATAGCAGCAATATGGTGAAGTAAGTCCAAGTGGTAGAATAAAATAGTAAAAAGTAATGTACTTACACTTTCTAGAGCATGTAACCTGCTCTAGTGTGAACAGCTTAGGTGGTATGATCCCCACCAAGGATATACAGGATACCAGGAAATGAAGATAATAAAAAAGTAACTTAAAAGTATACTTTAATGTAAACAGACTAGACAATGAATATTAAAATATAGATATAAAATATAATATATAAAATATAGTCCCACTTAACGCGTTTCGCCTGATAGGCTTCTTCAGAAGTGACACTTCTGAAGAAGCCTATCAGGCGAAACGCGTTAAGTGGGACTATATTTTATATATTATATTTTATATCTATATTTTAATATTCATTGTCTAGTCTGTTTACATTAAAGTATACTTTTAAGTTACTTTTTTATTATCTTCATTTCCTGGTATCCTGTATATCCTTGGTGGGGATCATACCACCTAAGCTGTTCACACTAGAGCAGGTTACATGCTCTAGAAAGTGTAAGTACATTACTTTTTACTATTTTATTCTACCACTTGGACTTACTTCACCATATTGCTGCTATTTTTTCTTTTCATACCAACTCCATATTTGGCACCTTTGAATACATCTGCGGCAACCACCACGAATCCCAAGACGGGGATTGTACCGTCCAAGCGCTTTTACAGTAGAGCTCTGTTATAGCTCTACTTCATGTGAGTGGACTATACTTAGTTTCTTATCATTTATTTCTATAAATATATTTGCTGTATTGCGCTATTATTTTTCTATTTGTATTTCCCTTTGAGGTCACGACTAATTGAAATACTCAAGAACATATGTATGTATCTTTGTATATTTTATTTTTAATACTATAAGCGCGGTATACGCCCTCTCTCTTTCTACTATTTCACTCACAAGGTTGGGGAATCCTTGTCCTGTATACTGCTGCCTGGTTTCTATAGTGAGCGCCTATTACCCTTTTTCTTTTGTGCTCTATTACATTGTCTGCCTACCTTTAAGTCATCAGAAATAATCACCCCTAAATCCCTTTCCTCAGATGTTGAGGTTAGGACTCTATCAAATATTCTGTACTCTGCCCTTGGGTTTTTATGTCCAAGATGCATTATCTTGCACTTATCCACATTAAATTTCAGCTGCCACAATTCTCACAATTTTTCTAGTTTACCTAAATCATTAGCCATTTGGCTTATCCCTCCTGGAACATCAACCCTGTTACATATCTTAGTATCATCAGCAAAAAGACATACCTTACCATCAAGACCTTCTGCAATATCACTAATAAAAATATTAAAGAGAATGGGTCCAAGTACAGATCCCTGAGGTACTCCACTGGTAACTAGACCATGCTTCGAATATACTCCATTGACTACAACCCTCTTTTGCCTGTCACTCAGCCACTGCCTCACCCATTCAACAATATTGGAATCCAAACCGAGAGATTGCAGTTTATTGATAAGTCTTCTATGGGCAACAGTGCCAAACGCCTTACTGAAATTTAGGTAAGCAATGTCTACTGCACCACCCTGATCTATAATTTTAGTTACCCAATCAGAAAAATCAATACGATTAATTTGGCACAGTGGTTTATTGACTATTTTTGATTTTACTGACAAGCCTAATGCAATTTTCTGTTGCCTTCAGCAGTGCAACCCATTTCTCTTGGACTCCATTTAAATGTATCCTGTCTGATAATGACTCCCTTTTACCTATTCTAATTTTAGAAAAGTCTGTTTTTCTAAAGTCTAAAACTTTTGTTTTTGTGTGGTGTGACTCAGTCACTGTTCTTATATTAAACCACACTGACTGATGATCACTGGCTCTTAAACTTTCACCTAAAGTAATATTTGATACCAAAGCTCTATTTTTTAACACTAATTCTATCTCTTTACGAGTTGGCTCCTCAATGACTTGTTTTAGAGACAATCCCAGTAGGTGGTTTAGAAAATGTGTGCTCCTGGCACAAGCAGTTCACATCAGGAAGATTTAAAGTCACCCATGATAATAACTTCCCTCTTCATTGTCATTTTAGCCATTTCCTCAACTAGTAGATTATCTAACTCTTCTATTTGTCCTGGAGGCCTACAAATCACACCTACATGAGTGACTGTGTGAATACCAAATTCTAACATAACCCAAAAGGACTTTATGTTCGCCTCACTAACTTTTATTAGGCTAGACTTTATGCTATCCTTCACATACAGGGCCACCCCTCCCTATTTATTGTCTTCCCTGTGTTTTCTATATAAAGAGTACTATGGTATTGCTATGTCCCAGTCACTTTTCTCATTATACCATGTCTCAGTAATAGCGACTAAATCTACATTATCAGTTGCCATTATTGCCACAAGTTCATGGATCTTATTCCCTAAACTGCGAGCAATTGTAGACATGACTCTAAGCTTATCATTTTTTAACACACTTGCTACAGGCACCTTCTTTCCTTGTTTTGGAGGGCAATTGGATTGATGTTTTATCATCCCTTTTGCCGCACACCCCCACACACATCCCCCCACACACATCCTAGACAATCCTCTGAACTGCTCACTGAGAAAATGTGTTCCCTTTTGAGAAAGATGCAAACCATCTTTTTTTGTGCAGTTTATTTCCATTCCAAACAGAGCTACCATGAGAAATGAAGCCAAATCCGTGCTCCCAACCCCATTCCCCAAGCCACACGTTAAAGTCCCTAATGCGTATCTGCCTGTCGTTCTGAGTGTTATACACAGGCAGGACTTCAGAGAATGACAGTGTGGAAGCAACCTGCCGTATATCATTGTCAAAAACACAAACAACTTCCTTTACCTCTGAAACATCATTGCAAGCCAAGTAATTTGTCCCTAGATGGACAAGTACATCAATTCCCCTTCCTGCTTTGCTCGCTTAACAATATTACAAATACGTCTCCTGTCTCTGTGAGCAGTAGCTCCGGGAAGACCACTATTGTCCAGCTCCACACCTCTTATGATAGAATCCCGCAACAAAAACTGCTTTCTATTAGGCCTCACCATAGTCTCAAAGCCTGTCTTCATAATACCACTACACTCTGTGCCTGAGAATGTCTCCACAATACCACTACACTCGGTGCCTGAGCCTGTCTCTAAAACACCACTAAATTCAGTGCCTGAGTCTATCTCCACAACACCACTACCCTCAGAGCCTGAACCTGTCTCCACAACACCACTACACTCAGTGCCTGAGCCTGTCTCCACAAAGCCACTACCCACAGTGCCTGAGCCTGTCTCAACAACACCACAAGACTCGGTGCCTGAGCTTGTCTCTATAACACCACTACACTCAGTTCCTATGCCTGTCTCCATAACACCACTACATTCAGTTCCTGAGTCTGTCTCCACAGCACCACTAAAGTGGAACGTGAAACAAATGCATAACAACTATTACTCTGAACTAAGCCTGCCATTTTAATGAGGTGAATAACAAAAATCAAACAAATCTTATCTTTTTGTTTCCTCCTGTATGCCTCAGATTACCTCCAGAATATCTCCAATTACACACTTTGAAGCAGCAACCAAGCTATATTAGCCAAGCTAATGACCACAACACTTACAGAACTCCTAAAATCACCACCCACTAGGAATGTTTAAGACCTGGGTAGGCCTGTGCTTATTTGCAAACAATAGCTAATTAACCAACAATCAATAGCAAGTACATAGCTAATCAAATCAAATGCCTTACCAATTACCAACAAGAAATTAAACCTTGTACAATCAGTAACCTTTTTCTATAGATGTATCTTACCTGTAACCGTAACAAAAAAAACTCTTAAAGTCTGATGAGGTGTTTGTGGTGTTTATTCTGCAACACGAAGGATAATTTCTGGCATTGGGATTTGTTTGAAAATATATTTTTAATTCCCTTTTCAAGTCCGTCACTAAGTATTTGATAGTCTCATTATAAAATATCAATAACTTCTCTTTGGTATAACATACAGATATGGTCTATTTTCACCAGTATGTTAGTGGTGACTGGTAAAGGCTGTGTAGGGAAATATCTGAGTGATGGGATTGTGATCTTGTTGACTATATTAACAGCTCAGCAGCAACCATTAACATGTCGAGATATATCAGATAAGAGATTGTATTTCCCTTTTTATTAGCATAAATCAACCCTTGGTCTTCAAGTATTTGTTACATTTTTTTGGAGTCTTGGATTCTCTTCCTATTTTCCATCCAAGTTAGATATGCTTGACATGACACTGCTGTTAATTGATGCTTGAATATTCAACATTTTTAACAATAGCAATTCATCTTGCTACAAATATAATACACAGGTAAAAGAGAAAACAGACAGAATGATCAAACTTTTGGACATGCATTCAAAAAATTCTAAACATGTTTATCTGCTGGTGATGAGATCCTTTATTCATAATTGTTTAAAAATTAATAATAATTCAGACAAATAGTGGACTCTGTTGATACATACAACTTTCTTAGTGGCTTTACTATGACTTACTGGCCATGCTGATTATTCTTGCACTGAAAATAATGTTTATAGGGAGCCTTTGTATAATATAAATGAAAATAACTAGAGTTGAGCGGACACCTGGATGTTCGGGTCCGGCGGGTTCAGCCGAACTTTGAAAAAAAGTCCGGGTTCAGGCTCGAACTTGACCCCGAACCCAAACACCATTGAAGTCAATGGGGACCCGAACTTTTGGCCACAAAAATGCCTCTAAAAAACTCCTGGAATGAGCCAGAGAGCTGCAAAAGCAAGTAAAATGGGAGTAAGAGTAGGACAAGTGCCCTGCAAACAAATGTGGATAGGGAAATCACTTAAAATAACATAAACATTTAAAATACAGCTGAGCCATAAAATAGCACTAGATGGAATCTTTGATTTTAGCTTTGGAGGAACATGAATCAAAATCTAAAGCATGGCTGTCAGGAAGATCACCAGAATGATCCATTTGAGAGAGGGTTGGAGTGCAGGGTATTCTCTTTCATTGTTCAAACTGAGCTCAACTCCTGATGCATGGAGAAAAGGCCTTCACAAGCCTCTGCTATTGTGTACATAGTTTATACTAAGTGACCCATAGGTTGAGGAGGCGGTGATCGTGGCGGTGGAGGAAGAAGCAGCGGTGGAGGAGGAGGAGGAGGTAGCCAACACTGTATTTTATGTTTTTTTTGTTTTGTTTTTATTGTGGTAGCCCACAAAATATTTGGACTTACAAATAAAGAAACATTTTTGGCCTGTGGTGCATTTCTTGCAGTTCTGCGGCATGGAGAAATGCTCAACTCCTGATGCATGGAGAAAAGTCCTTCACAAGCCTCTGCTAATGTGTACCTAGTTTATACTGAGCGACCCATAGGTTGAGGAGGCGGTGACCGTGGCGGTGGAGGAGGATGAGGTAGCCAACACTGTATTTTATGTTTTTTTTTGTTTTGTTTTTATTGTGGTAGCCCACAAAATATTTGGACTTACAAATAAAGAAACATTTGCAGCCTGCGGTGCATTTCTTGCAGTCCTGATGCATGGAGAAATGCTCAACTCCTGATGCATGGAGAAAAGGCCTTCACAAGCCTCTGCTAATGTGTACCTAGTTTATACTAAGTGACCCATAGGTTGAGGAGGCAGTGATCGTGGCGGTGGAGGAGGAAGCAGCGGTGGAGGAGGAGGATGAGGTAGCCAACACTTCTTTTATTTTTTTATTGTGGTAGCCCACAAAATATTGGGACATACAAATAAATAAACATTTGTGGCCTGCGGTGCATTTCTTGCAGTCCTGATGCATGGAAAAATGCTCAACTCCTGATGTATGGAGAAAAGGCCTTCACAAGCCTCTCCTAATGTGTACCTAGTTTATACTAAGTGACCCATAGGTTCAGGAGGCGGTGACCGTGGCAGTGGAGGAGGAGGATGAGGTAACCAACACTGTTTTTATATATGTATATATATTTTAATTGGGGTAGCCCCCAAAATATTGGGACATATAAAAAAAGACAACACTGTTCCGCAGAGTAGCTGTTGACATTATAGTTGCGCAGGAACTTTGTTGACTCTAGAGAACCTTGGGCAAATCGCACATCCCCGTGGCGGCGACTTTGCATGCGCATGTCATCCATATCAACTTTAGATGCCAGTTTCTGCGCCTACCGTGGTTACCACGGGTAACGGGGAATCAGGGTTCCATTTCGTACAGGGATAGAAAAAGATACTCAAAAAGCTGGAGTAATCCAGACTGGCTGAGTATAATACTGGAAAAAATAATAAATGAATGGGTAGATAGATAAATAACCATACGATATGGGTACGGAGTAATCTGAATTAAGTATATAAATAGATATTAACTAAACCTAGTGTAATCCAGCCTTAATGGCTCACCTCCAAATAGATCCAGTGATACCTTGGTACCTATTCGCTCCAGAAATCCCCTCTGGGTACTGACTTTATTAGACAATTAGGTACGGCCAAGTCCAGTGGCTAGAGCGTGTGGAATAGGTGTCTGTCAGGCGGCTGACATAGGTATCTGGAATAGGTCACTGAAAAAGTCTGGGTAATAGTTAGCGCCGAATGGTTACTGATTAACTCTACTATACACCACACCTATGGTAGTATGGTTGTAAGTGACTGGTTAAATCGGAAGCCTGTATCGGCGTCAGGGGGGGCATGCAGCTTCACCACTGTAGATTAACCATTAGCATCTAGGTACACATATAACACTAGAAATAACTGCTAAGTTCCTGTAACGTTACTCTTGTAGTAGTCACAAGATCTACTGGGATGTGTACTGCATGCTTGTCAAGATAACCCCATAGTACTTGAGGAAAAATCCTCTACAGACTATAATATGTAAAAAACTGTGACCCAGCAAAAGGAGGTGAAAGAAATAGTTAGAGTGACTCTATGTGCAGAACCATACTTAGGATGTTGGTTGCCTGCACATAGTGATAGATAGCCCTAGTGAGAAGAAATAGCGAGTGAAAATGAGCCCATAGAGCCCGACGCGTGTTTCGGTGCTTGCTTAGATGCACCTTCGTCAGGGGCTCCATTTCGTACAGGGACCCTGAGAAACGGCTACCACATGCAAGGAAGGCAGCCGCGCGCAAATGACCCACTCCCGACGCGGGAAGGTAGTGACGACAAATAACAATACAGGACTCTTTAGAGGCCCTGTAATTGTAATGAGTCCACTTGAAATCCTTTAACTCTGATCAATTGGAGGGAAGTCTGGTGCAGAGCCACTGACCCGTGCGTGCTGCAGCTGAAACTCTACTATCGCCTGCTGCTGCTCGCACAGTCTCATGAGGCGGTGAGCGGGAAGACCGAAGTTACACTGCAGCGCAGACAGGCGAACAGCAGCAGGGTGACAACACCAAAAGCACGCACAGCCACTACAGTTAATGTCACATCCTGTTTCAAGTTGCGGATCAGTCTGGTGATGGCCTCTGGTATTTAGTACTCTTTTTACTAAAGCTGCATCAGGGTCCTGATATGTGGACGCACAAATGCTGGTGCTCAACAGCAGGGGGCGTGTGGTTACCCTGCACCAGACCCTGCTAATCCATTCCACACTGTGACTCCTAACTTCAACATCAGACATACTGGGTCCCGGTCATCCGACCGCCGCCCAGACAGTGTCTGGGTCCTGGTCAAATGAGTATAATTTGAAACTCTCTCCAATATGGGATCGTAGGGAAATCAATTTTTTGGACCTGACTTTATTCTGTGAAGGAAGTGAGATTAAAACTAGGTGTGTTTTTAAACCAACTGATGGAAACAGCTATGTTCATAAACGTAGCTGTCACCATCAACCTTGGTTGAAGGGGATTACAAAGGGACAACTTACCCGAGTTAGGAGGAATTGTTCCCATATCAAAGATTTCCACATGCAAGCCCAACATGTAGCTAATAAACTTGTTAAAAAAGGCTATAATAAGAAAAGAATTGAAAGGGAAATTCATATAATGTAAAAAAAAAATAGGAATGATTTTTTGATGGATCACCCTAGTGAAAGAAAGAAAGAAAGGGGAAAATTTTGGACAAGCTTTCTTTACACAATATAACATCGATCATCCCAAAATTAGGAGGAGTTTATGTAAATATTGGCCAATATTGTTGGAGGACCCCATTTTCGGGGAACATCTCCCCCAAAAAACAAAAATTATATATAGGAAAAAACAAAATCTAAAAAATGTATTAGCACCAAAATTATGCCTTAAAGAGTGGATCTAAGAATAAAAAGGGTGCAAAAGGTTTTAAGGGATGTAAAAACTGTAAAGCATGTTCACAAGTGAATACTGATAAAGCTATGTCATATACCAGCTCCACCACTGGGAAACAGTTTTTTATTAAATCAGAGATAAGCTGCCGCTCGGACTTTGTGGTGTATTTGCTACAGTGTCCGTGCGGCAGCCAGTATGTGGGACGCACAAAGAGGTGTTTGAAAGTGAGGTTCCTTGAACATATTAACAATATTAAGAAGAAACTTGACACCCACTCAGTCCCCCTCCATTGTAACAGTTGCCCACAACTTTTTCTGAAAGGGCTGCGTTGCATAGGGGTGGAACAAATTCGACCACATTGGAGAGGGGGTAACAAAGAGAAACGTTTGGCTCACAGAGAGTCATATTGGATTCATAGATTGGGTACCCTCACTCCAAGGGGGTTAAATATAGATATGGATATGGTCTGCTTTTTGGATTGATTAAGTCGATGAGAGATATAAGAATAATTATTTTGAGAATGTAATTGAGAAGCCATCTGATTGGTTAATCAATTGCGTTAGATACAGTATGGATGTGTAATTAAGGATAATGTCACTTTAAAGTTTCTTTATTCACTTCTATGTCACAAATTCATCAAATATTATTTGAAATAGGAAAAAGATTAAATCATTAATATTGCAAGAAATAATAGCTTGTGATGTATATTGCGTTGATTTATGATTATATTGAATGCAAACTTGGATAGGAAGTTGTTGCATTCAATTTTAATTTTTGATGATTTATTAATTTGGTTAGATGTAGAGGATATATTATTGATATTATTATCATTAGGATTGTTATTGTTTATATGCAATATCTAATAGCCCTTTTGTTCAGCTTTACCAGGGTACCACCACTGTGTGTATTAATAGTGGTTTCCAGGTTGTATTATTTGCGATCATGGTGGAACGCACGGCCATGTTTTTCTCGGGTGTGGAAGGCACACCGGTCACGTGATAAGAACGTAACGCGTGACGTATGCGGAAGTGGCAGGAAATAATGCCGAAAGGTTTTTAAATCATCTGCGAAGGAGCTAAACCTGGAAGAAGATGCTGGGTAACGAATGGAAGTTCAGAAAAGAGAAAACACCCACTATTCCACCAATGACTTGAAGGGATTAGCCCTATATAAGACTTTATTTGGTAGCATTTTTAGGATGCCTTGTTAGTTATTGTACATGTGATTATTGTTTTTATTGAAAGAGGTCCCTGAGGAAGTCCTTTTGCACAAGGACGAAACGCGTAGGACCGGTGACCTTTTTATATTTGTTTTTATATTTCTATTTTTTGTACACCTCCTAATTTTATGAGTGAATAAATTGCCTTTGAAGTATTCATTTGGTTGGAGTCTTTTGGATCATCTCGCTGACCCTGATACCCGATCGGCTATCACTCGAGGAGAGACACTCAACAACCCCCCAACAACATCGTGGGGAGGCACCCATAAAACGCTTTACCATCTTGGAATTTGTGAGTGCATATAAACCAATATATTATTTTGAGTATAAAACAATATTTGCACTATGTCTTATCCTCTATTTTAGGTACACCAGCAGAATCCCTAAATATCCTATCATTCACACAGTTCTGTCATATGGTTATGAGCTGGGAAATAACCTTGGGAAGCTGTGTACCTATAAGTTAAGTTTGTTTTTGTTTGCACAAATCACTTTGTTCACGGGTGGTTGTGTGTATTTGAAACTCCACTATTGCCTGCTGCTGCTCGCACAGTCTCATGAGGCGTTGAGCGGGAAGACCGAAGTTACGCTGCAGCGCAGACAGGCGAACAGCAGCAGGGTGAAAAAAGAATGCACAGCCGCTACAGTGAATGTCACATCCTGTTTCAAGTTGCGGATCAGTCTGGTGATGGCCTCTAGTATTCAGTACTCTTTTTACTGAAGCTGCATCAGGGTCCTGATATGTGGCCGCACAAATGCTGGTGCTCAACAGCAGGGGGCGTGTGGTTACCCTGCACCAGACCCTGCTAATCCATTCCACACTGTGACTCCTAACTTCTACATCAGAAATACTGGGTCCCGGTCATCCGACCGTCGCCCAGTCAGTGTCTGGATCCTGGTCACCGGACTGCCCACCTGACTGTGAACTACGAATGGATCGTTAAATCTGGTACGAACCAGAACTTTGCAGTTTGGGTTCGCTCAACTCTATTATGGATCCTTTGATCGCTACATGTATTACTTGGATAACTGGTAATTCCCGAGCTAATACATGCCGATGAGCGCTAGGGGACGTCCGCTTCGCTTTTGCACCCTGCTCCCTCTTATGTCGTGCTGGTGCCTCTGTGCGACCAGCGCCTCTTCCTCCAAACTGCTCACGTCACTCGCATGAACTTGATTCCATGTGGGGTCTAGGACCTCATCATCCTCCACATCATCTTCCACCCACTCCTCAACCCTGCCCTCCCTGCCGGTATGCACACTGCAGAAAGCCACAGCAATTGGCACCTGTGTATTTCCAGCATGTAAAGTCTGCAAAGGACATATGGAAATTGTTTTAGAATTTCCTCCAGGCAACAGTTTTCCCTATAAACTGACCTCTCAGTTTGACTTGTGAGGGTATTGCCCCAGAATTACAATATTGTTGAAGTACCTCTTAGCTATTGATCACTGGTTTAAAGATAGCAGCTTGTTATCTGGTAGTTTCTAGTGTAGAAAAGTGTTGTAGGTGTGAAACAATATTACAAGTGACCAATGTAGTAAATTTGAATCAAAGTTACGCTTCAATTTGACTCTCAGATATGAAGTGCACCGCAGGCCCCAAAATGTATTATTTAGCAGATTAGCAGCAAAAAAATTACCGTATATACTCGAGTATAAGTCGACCCGAATATAAGTCGAGACCCCTAATTTTACCCCCAAAAACTGGGAAAACGTATTGACTCGAGTATAAGACTAGGGTGGGAAATGCAGCAGCTACTGGTAAATTACTAAATAAAATTATATCCCCAAAAAATTATATTAATTGAATATTAACTGTGTGTATATAATGAATGCAGTGTGTGTATGAATGCAGTGTGTGTGTGTGTGTGTATGAATGCAGTGTGTTTGTGTGTGTGTATGAATGCAGTGTGTGTGTGTGTGTGAATGCAGTGTGTGTGTGTGTATGAGTGCAGTGTGTGTGTATGGGTGCAGTGTGTATGAATGCAGTGTGTGTATGAGTGCAGTGTGTGTATGAATGCAGTGTGTGTGTGTGTGTGTGTGTGTGTGATGCAGAGTGTGTTTGTGTATGTGATGCAGAGCCTTGGTGGGGGGTGGGCATTTGTATTATTTTTTTTAATTATTATTATTTTAATATTATTTTTTTGTTGTTATATTATTATTTTATTTTTATTTTATTATTATAATTTTTTTTAATATTATTATTTTATTTTTAATTTATTATTAAAATTTTGATTTATTTTTATTCGTCCCCCCTCCCTGCTTGTTAGCTGGCCAGGGAGGGGGGATCTCATTCCCTGGTGGTCTAGTGGTAGTGATGTACCGAACTGTCCGCCGGCGAACAGTTCCCGGCGAAATTAGCGTGTTCGCGTTCGCCGCGGCGGGCGGACACATGCGCAGTTCGATCCGCCCCCTATTCGTCATCATTGGGCAAACTTTGACCCTGTGCCTCTCGGTCAGCAGACACATTCCAGCCAATCAGCAGCACTCCCTCCCTTCCACACCCTCCAACCTCCCTCCCAGCATCCATTTTCGATTCATTCGGAAGATGCATGCTTAGTGAGAGGAGGGAAAGTTTAGCTGCTGCTGATTAGATAGGGAAATTGATAGCTAGGCTAGGGTATTCAGTGTCCACTACAATCCTGAAGGACTCATCTGATCTCTGCTGTAAGGACAGCACCCCAAAAAGCCCTTTTTAGGGCTATAACATCAGGCTGCTTTTTTTTTTTTTTTCCCTGTGTAATGTAATTGCAGGTGCCTGCCTGCCAGCTTCTGTGTGAGGTTCACATTGGATACTGTGCCTATTTGCCCAGTGCCACCACTCATATCTGTTTTAACAATAGGTTAAGCTTTACATTTAAAATAAATATTTTTTTTTCACTGTAATAGAAGAGCAGTTGCCTGCCTGCCAGCTTCTGTGTGAGGTTGGATGCCTTGCCCATTTGCACATTCAGTGCCACCACTCATATCTGTTTTAACAATTGGTTAAGCTTTAGATTTAAAATAAATATTTTTTTTTCACTGTAATAGAAGAGCAGTTAGTTGTCTGCAAGCGTCTGTGTTTCAGGCCTACTTCAGCGTGTGCTCTGCAGACCTGTGCCAGCGTGCTTTTACAGTTGCCACTCATATCTTGTGTCCCTATAGCGTGCTTTTACAACCAAAATTTTGTTTCCACTGTAATAGAAGAGCAGTTGCCTGCCTGCCAGCTTCTGTGTGAGGTTCACATTGGATACTGTGCCTATTTGCCCAGTGCCACCACTCATATCTGTTTTAACAATAGGTTAAGCTTTACATTTAAAATAAATATTTTTTTTTCACTGTAATAGAAGAGCAGTTGCCTGCCTGCCAGCTTCTGTGTGAGGTTGGATGCCTTGCCCATTTGCACAGTCAGTGCCACCACTCATATCTGTTTTAACAATTGGTTAAGCTTTAGATTTAAAATAAATCATTATTTTTCACTGTAATAGAAGAGCAGTTAGTTGTCTGCAAGCGTCTGTGTTTCAGGCCTTCCTTCAGCGTGTGCCCTGCACAACCCTGCCAGCGTGCTTTGACAGTTGCCACTCATATCTTGTGTCTCTATAGCGTGCTTTTACAACCAAAATTTTGTTTCCACTGTAATAGAAGAGCAGTTGCCTGCCTGCTAGCTTCTGTGTGAGGTTCACATTCGATACTGTGCCCACTAGCCCAGTGCCACCACTCATATCTGTTTTAACAATTGGTTAAGCTTTAGATTTAAAATAAATATTTTTTTTTCACTGTAATAGAAGAGCAGTTAGTTGTCTGCAAGCGTCTGTGTTTCAGGCCTACTTCAGCGTGTGCTCTGTAGACCTGTTCCAGCGTGCTTTGACAGTTGCCAATCATATTTGGTGTCTCTATAGCGTGCTTTTAAAACCAAAATTAGTTTTTCACTGTTATAGATTGAATAGCAGTTACTTGTCTTCAAGCGGGTGTCTCAGGCCTACAGTGTGTGCTCTGCAGAACTGTTCCAGTGCACATTGCCAATCATATCTGGTGTCTCTATAGCGTGCTTTTAAAACCAAAATTTGTTTTTCACTGTTATAGATTGAATAGCAGTTACTTGTCTTCAAGCGGCTCTGTCAGTCCTTCCTTCAGCGTGTGCTCTGCAGAACTGTTCCAGTGCACATTGCCAATCATATCTGGTCTCACAGTAGCTTGCACGCATAGTACCACTAATCCCCCAAAAAATGACAGGCAGAGGCAGGCCACCCCGCAGGGGCCGTCGTGGTCGTGGTGCTGTGATTCCCTTTTGCCCTAGAATAATGCCCAGTTTTCAGAATCCACGTACCCTGAACTTGAAAAGTTCTGAGGACTTAGTTGACTGGCTAACACAGGACACCCAATCTTGTACAGCCTCCGCTCGGAACCTTGACGCACCATCCTCCTCCAGCTTAGCTTCAGGCACCTCTCAAGATAGCACTCACCCGCCTGCCGCCACCACCAAAACTAGCACCACAGCCGCTTTACTTGGTATGTCAGAGGAGTTATTCACACACCCGTTTGAAGAAATGAGTGATGCGCAACCATTATTGCTAGAGGATGTAGATAACAGGGATATGTCTCAGGCAGGCAGCATTAAACACATGGAGGTACGGTGTGATGATGATGATGTTGTACCCGCTGCTGCTTCCTTTTCTGAGTTGTCAGATACAAGCGAAGCGGTTGATGATGACGATGCGTCCATGGATGTCACGTGGGTGCCCGCTCGGCAAGAACAAGAACAGGGCGAAAGTTCAGATGGGGAGACAGAGAGGAGGAGGAGACGAGTTGGAAGCAGGGGGGGGTCGTCGCAAGGAGCTAGTGGCACAGTCAGACAGCATGCATCGGCACCCGGGGTCAGCCCGACAGCACGCCAATCAACGCATGCTGTGTCCACCACCAGAATGCCGTCATTGCAGAGGTCAGCAGTGTGGCATTTTTTTTGAGTGTCTGCCTCGGACAACAGCGATGCCATTTGCAACCTGTGCCAAAGGAAACTGAGTTGTGGGAGGTCCAACACCCACCTAGGTACAACTGCTTTGCGTAGGCACATGATCTCACATCACAAACGCCTATGGGATCAACACATGAGTACAAGCAGCACGCCTACTCTAAGCCGCCATCCTCCTCCTGGTCCAACATCTTCAGCCACGTCAACCACTGCTGTCCTTCTTGCCCCCTCTCAACCATCCGCCACTCCGTCTCCCGCCTTGAGCAGTTCCCGCTCATCTGCCCACAGTCATGTGTCTGTCAAGGACATGTTTGAGCGTAAGAAGCCAATGTCACCAAGTCACCCCCTTGCCCAGCGTCTGACAGCTGGCTTGTCCGAACTATTAGCCCGCCAGCTTTTACCATACAATCTGGTTGAGTCTGAGGCGTTCAAAAAATGTGTAGCTATTGGGACACCGCAGTGGAAGGTACCCGGCCGGAATTTCTTTTCACAAAAGGCAATCCCCAACTTGTACTCGATTGTGCAAAAGGAAGTCATGGCATGTCTGGCACACAGTGTTGGGGCAAGGGTCCATCTGACCACTGATACCTGGTCTGCAAAGCATGGTCAGGGCAGGTATATCACCTACACTGCGCATTGGGTAAACCTGCTGACGGCTGACAAGCAAGGAATGCGTGGCATTGCAGAGGAGTTGGTGACACCGCCACGAATTGCAGGCAGTCCTGCTGCCACCTCCTCTACTCCTCCTACTCCATCCTCTTCCATAACCTCCTCGGCTGAGTCCTCTTGTGCTGCTGCTTCTTGCTCCACATCAACGGCACCCCCCCAGCTCCCCAGGTACTATTCCATATCCCGGATACGGCAGTGTCACGCCGTCTTGGGTTTGACTTGCTTGAAAGCAGAGAGTCACACCGGACAAGCACTCCTGTCCGCCCTGAACGCACAGGTGGAAAAGTGGCTGACTCCGCAGCAACTGGATATCGGCAAAGTGGTGTGTGACAACGGAAAAAATTTGATAGCGGCATTGAAGTTGGGCAAGTTGACACATGTGCCGTGCATGGCACATGTGTGTAATCTGATCGTACAACGCTTTGTGCATAAGTACACAGGCTTACAGGACGTCCTGAAGCAGGCCAGGAAGGTGTGTGGCTATTTCAGGCGTTCCTACACGGCCATGGCTCACTTTGCCGATATCCAGCGGCGAAACAACATGCCAGTGAGGCGCTTGATTTGCGACAGCCCTACACGTTGGAATTCAACACTCCTAATGTTCGACCGCCTGCTCCAACAAGAAAAAGCTGTTAATGAATATTTGTATGACCGGGGTCCTCTGGGGAGCTGGGAATTTTTTTGCCACGTTACTGGACGCTCATGCGCAATGCCTGTAGGCTCATGCGTCCTTTTGAGGAGGTGACAAACCTAGTCAGTCGCAACGAAGGCACCATCAGCGACATCATACCATTTGTTTTCTTCATGGAGCGTGCCCTGCGAAGAGTGCTGGATCAGGCTGTAGATGAGCGTGAAGAGGAAGAGGAAGAGTTGTGGTCACCATCACCACCAGAAACAGCCTTATCAGCATCGCTTGCTGGACCTGCGGCAACGCTGGAAGAGGATTGTGAGGAAGAGGAGTCAGAGGAGGATTGTAGCTTTGAGGAGGAGGAGGAGGAGCAAGACCAAACACAACAGGCATCCCAGGGTGCTCGTTGTCACCTATCTGGTACCCGTGGTGTTGTACGTGGCTGGGGGGAAGAACATACCTTCAATGACATCAGTGAGGAGGAGGAACGGGAAATGAGTAGCTCAGCATCCAACCTTGTGCAAATGGGTTCTTTCATGCTGTCCTGCCTGTTGAGGGACCCTCGTATAAAAAGGCTGAAGGAGAACGACCTGTACTGGGTGTCCACGCTACTAGACCCCCGGTATAAGCAGAAAGTGGCGGAAATGTTACCCAATTACAACAAGTCGGAAAGGATGCAGCATTTGCAAAATAAATTAAAAAGTATGCTTTACACAGCGTATAAGGGTGATGTCACAGCACAACAGGAATCTAACAGGGGGAGAGGTGGAAGTCATCCTCCTCCTCCCACGACCACGCCGGCAAGGACAGGACGCTTTAAAGACGTGTTGTTGATGGAGGACATGCGGACCTTTTTAAGTCCTATGCATCGCCACAGCCCTTCGGGATCCACCCTCTGAGAGCGACTCGACCGACAGATAGCAGACTACCTCGCCTTAACTGCAGATATCGACACTCTGAGGAGCGATGAACCCCTTGACTACTGGGTGTGCAGGCTTGACCTGTGGCCTGAGCTATCCCAATTTGCGATAGAACTTCTGGCCTGCCCCGCTTCAAGTGTCCTGTCAGAAAGGACCTTCAGTGCAGCAGGAGGTATTGTCACTGAGAAGAGAAGTCGCCTAGGTCAAAAAAGTCTAGATTACCTCACCTTTATTAAGATGAATGAGGGATGGATCCCGAAGGGACTGACACTGGGCGATACATTCGATTAAAAAAGGCCTGATGAGATGAGCTGCCTTGGGCTAAAAATGGTCCACACGCTGCTGTATTTTAGCTCTGAATGACGTTTGACTTGCGTGACTTATCCGCCACCAACTAGGGTTCAAGCCGCCATGTTTTAGGGCACTTTCTGCCTGTGAAACAAACATCAATTTTTCTGGCCGCTGCTACAGCAGCGGCTGCAACAATACCTAATTTTTCAGGCATGTGTACATGCCTAATTTTTAGGCCCACTGGTGCAGCACTGTGGCTTCAAAAACCAAACCAAAAATTAAAATCCTCCAAGATGGCACCAATATACCAGTGGTCTAAGCATCTTCCCACCTTGGCCTAAAAAGGGGAGGTGATTCAACAATTAAAAATCTCTGCCATTTACACGTCCACTGATAGGAGACGCGGAAGGTATTAAACTGATATGAACAATACTCCACTCCTATCAGTAGGTCCGTCCCATTGTGATTTATGCCCCCCACCCACCGCGCAGGGATGGGGGCCGGGGGGGAGGAAAGTAGGCCCCCCCATTGTGATTTATGCCCCCCACCCACCGCGCAGGGGTGGGGGCCGAGGGGGGGAGGACAGTAGGTCACCCCATTGTGATTTATGGCCCCCACCCACCGCGCAGGGGTTGGGGAGGACAGTAGCTCCCACCAGTGTGTATCAGGGGCTTTGAGGACAGGTGTCAATCCATACCTGCCAAGTGACCCTATGTAGGGGGAACAGTCCCTATTCTGCTCTGTGTCAGTGTGTATCAGGGGTTTTGAGGACAGGTGTCAATCCATATCTGCCAAGTGACCCTATGTAGGGGGAACAGTCCCTATTCTGCTCTGTGTCAGTGTGTATCAGGGGTTTTGAGGACAGGTGTCAATCCATATCTGCCAAGTGACCCTATGTAGGGGGAACAGTCCCTATTCTGCTCTGTGTCAGTGTGTATCAGGGGTTTGGAGGACAGGTGTCAATCCATATCTGCCAAGTGACCCTATGTAGGGGGAACAGTCCCTATTCTGCTCTGTGTCAGTGTGTATCAGGGGTTTTGAGGACAGGTGTCAATCCATATCTGCCAAGTGACCCTATGTAGGGGGAACAGTCTCTATTCTGCTCTGTGTCAGTGTGTATCAGGGGTTTTGAGGACAGGTGTCAATCCATATCTGCCAAGTGACCCTATGTAGGGGGAACAGTCTCTATTCTGCTCTGTGTCAGTGTGTATCAGGAGTTTTGAGGACAGGTGTCAATCCATATCTGCCAAGTGACCCTATGTAGGGGTAACAGTCTCTATTCTGCCTCTATTCTGTGTCAGTGTGTATCAGGGCTGGGCTTTGAGGACAGGTGTCAATGTTAGGTGATTTCTGCCCTTTATGGATTAAAAGCAGACTCTGCATCAACTGTGCAATTTTCCATGGGAGTTTTGCCATGGATCCCCCTCTGGCATGCCACAGTCCAGGTGTTAGTCCCCTTGAAACAACTTTTCCATCACTATTGTGGCCAGAAAGAGTCCCTGTTGGTTTTAAAATTCGCCTGCCCATTGAAGTCAATGGCGGTTCGCGCGGTTCGCCGGTTGGCGAACATTTGCGGAAGTTCGCGTTCGCCGTTCGCGAACCGAAAATTTCGGGTTCGCGACAACACTATCTAGTGGATGGGCTGTGTAGGAGGGGGGCCGGCAGAGAGCTGTAATTTACCTTTCCTGCAGCTCCTGTCAGCTCCCTTCTCCTCCGTGACGGTCAACTCCCCTGTAAGTCTCGTGGTCTGAGTGCCGCGCGGAGCGTTGCCACGGTAACCTGTGGCAACGCTCTGGCCCTGCGGCTCTCGCGAGACTTACACTGGAGGAGAAGGGAGCTGACCGGACCAGAGGAGAGAGAAGGGAGCTGGCAGGAGCTGCAGGAAAGGTAAGTTACAGCTCTCTGCCGGCCCCCAACAGGACCGTCGGGCTTGTAATGAGCCCAGCGGTCCTTGTCTGTATTATGGCAATGTAAGTTGCCATAATACAGACACTGACTCGAGTATAAGTCGAGTGGGGATTTTTCAGCTCCAAAAATGTGCTGAAAAACTCGACTTATACTCGAGTATATACGGTAGAATGTTTACAAGTGCGCAGTAAGCACACTATTAGACGCTTCGATTTGACTCTCAGATATTAAGAACAGGCCCCAGAATATACTATTTAGCAGTTTAGCACCCAGAAAATACTCGAGTATATACAGTAGAATGTTTACCAATGTTTAGCGGCAGCATCCTCTCCCTACACTAATAAGACCGCATGTGCGTGCGGCTCTACGCGACTTCAGCTTATATGTAGAGGCTGGGTCACATGCTGCACTGGCCAATCACTAAGGGCACATGAGTCATAAAGATTATAAAAAGTACCTTTTTTGACAAGCATGTTCAACTTAAGAAACTGTCTTCCTGACCTATTTCATGTTTGATTCTACATTAAGCTATGCTTTCACCAAGAGATACAATATTGTTTTATATGCATTTTGTTTGCACATTACATTTTCCATATGAATTTCATTAAAAAACCTTCTTTTAACCTTAGTCAACATTGTGGGAAATTACCAAGGTCAAATCAGATGCATGCTATAGTTCTGACAAGGCCCTGGGGAGATAGCGCAGCTAAGCGGACAAGGGCACATGTAGGAGTGTGGGGATAGATGCAGGGGAGGGTCTTTGACAGTGGGTGTATTGTGTGGGTGGGGGTTAGGGCTATGTGAGCTAGCAGGGGGGAGGTCTTACCTCAGTGCCACTTGGGATTCGGGCCAGTGAACAGCTTCCCGCCCGCCCACCCCGAGTAGATTTAGTTAGTCACAGCGAGTCGGGGGTATGTCCTTGCCAATTAAGTGTGGTTATGTTAAGGATGGAATAAGTTCCTCATGTTTACAGGTCTCAGCCTCCCCTGCTTCAAAAGGTTTAACTTTAGGTTGCCTGAGGTCTCGTGCCCATCGAGCGTGGATAAGGTCGGCTGATGGCAGGCATTGGAATATGTTTTTTATGACTGGGGGGGAGGTGAGAGGCAGTGGTGTTTAGGAGCCACTGCAGGTTTTTATTGGCAAGGACGGGGGGTTCTCTGTATAGCACTTTATGTTGAATTGTTATTTATATATATATGTTGTTTATGTTTTGTTGCTAACAATTTCGTTACAGAAAGAAGAGTTTAATATATGGAGTTATGGGTGTGTTATACAGTAATTTATTTATGTTTTAATAAATGCTGTGGCCTGTTCATCCATACCACGTTGTCTGTCGTTATTGGGGGAAGGTTGAATGGGGTTTAATTATGTTTATGCTGCATCGTAATTCCCCACTACGTACATACATGGCTCTAACATACGTTACTGTGACATTATCTGTACTACACTGATATGTGTCATGCTTTGGCACAGTGCTAGTGAAATATTAACATATGCATAAGCAGAGGCAAACCACATAATAAAACACAAAAATCAAAGCAAAATGTTGGCTTCATGTAAAAATATATGATGCCTCTGCTGAACACTTCAGAAATTCTTACAGTACCATTTGCTAAACTCAGAAAAGGTTATTCACTAAAGTTAGAACTCAAAGTGAATTCATAGTGAATTTCAAATTTGAGTAGTTGAAATGAAACCATAGCTGACTTAGTGATACTTTATGATTAACGGACTATCTGTGTCACTACACTGACCTGCGAGAAGCTTTGACTCAGCACTAGTGACGTAACATATGACTCAGCAGAAGAAAAACTCATAAAACACAAGAATGAAACATTTTAAATGAACAAATATCCTTATTAACACTTAACACTACTTGTCAGCCTTAATAATACACTAAACTAACACACATTCTAAATTAACTAAACCAGGCATCAGCAAACAGGAGATCCCCAGATGTTGTAGAAAGGCAACTACAATTTGACCTCCCCAGAACTAAATACACATTCTAAACCTAGAAATCATTCTAACTATCCACCAATTATTTACTCTAATTCTAACCATAAACATAAAAAACCCTTAACCCCTTAAGGACCAAACTTCTGGAATAAAAGGGAATCATGACATGTCACACATGTCATATGTCCTTAAGGGGTTAAACCAAACAATAACAACCATAATATAAACTCAAATACTTACCCTCTGACCCTAATCTACCTCCACTGTAACCCAATACTAAACTTTAAGTCAAAGCGTATAGCAGTCATGTAAGGCATTCACTCTCCCTGAATAACTTCAAGAACAATCACAGCATCTTGGAGACAATGTGTGTCTCTCGTTGAAGTATAAGTTATATCAATAGCCTTGTATACACTCATCCCAGTATGTACTGTGTACAGAGGATGTCCCGAATGCTACCTGTGCCAATAACTGTTCTCTTTTACATGGTTCCATGGCAATCAATACCTGGGAAAGCCTCCGGGGAACTATTGCCAAGATAGTCCCCAAGAGGTATCTAGAGGCAATAGTCCCCCAGAGGCTGTCATGAGACATACTGCAATAGTAGGTCTTTACTCGATTGGTTGCTATTTCGGCTGTCTTTAATGCACTTAGCGGCAACTTAACTGTACTCTGTTAATTTACAGTGTATATCAACCATCGCTAAAGGATTAAAGAAATGGTGCATGTTGGTTTTTCTGGCATATTAAACGTGCACTGTTCCCTTTCATTCTCCAGAATGTCAGGGGATGTCCAGTCACCTGGTAGTAAGGAGAAACGATACCAAAATACTAAATCGCCAATAAACAGAAAGAAAAAAGTTGCAGATAAGACCAGTGACAAATGCATCCAAATTTCCATCGGGAAAGAAATTTGACATGAATGTTTATTTTTTTTCAACTGCCGAATGAAAACTGTACAACTGACAAACAGTTGGATAAAGTTAATGTTTATGTTTCAATATGTATGTAGTTAATGTATGGCAGGCTGAGAAGCATAGTAATACTGTTACTGCTTTATAAAACATTATATTTTGCTTGTGTGATCACTGAGCTTCTTCTTGCTTTAATGTCCACATTTGTCTCTGTTTAGTTTATTATTTGCTCAGTACAAACATAACCCATTGTTGAAGTGTACTACACTTTTGAAGAATTATGAAAAACACTTCAAGTCGAGACTAAAGACCTTTTGTTATTTAAGCATTTAGTAAGATCATGGTAACAGTAGTATAGGTATTACAAAACTAACAATCTAGTTTCAATACAATCAGCAACTTAGCAATAAATGTTAATGCCTCAATAGAAACAAATTAATTGCAAACAAGTATGGTCTAGGATTTGGGGGCCAACACAATCAGGGTGTAGTAATGTAACAGTTCTGAGAAGTAACTTTCTACTTGACAAATCTGGAAATTCAGTATCATACATAACTCTGTCCAAGGTTTAAGCCCATATTCTACCTTCTAAGGAAATTGGCAGGGGCATTGGTATGGGAGACTGACAGGAGGCCTGAGATGGATCCTGAAAACTCCCAGGTCTAATTTTGGCACTATTCATTTTATCTTTAACTCCAGAAACCCCTGTTAAATTGAGAGAGAAGGGAAAAAATACCACCAATTATATAATGTAAGTGCAACATTGATGCACCATCTTTGGACTTAACTATACAGCACAATGTTCGGATATTGCTGTGGGTGGAGGGTTTTAATGTAGTGTAGTGAATAGTTAAATACAGTATGGATTGAGGTTTATCAAAGTTTATTATGGTGTGGAGTTTATAAATATAGGATAAAATAATACTATGAATTCAATAATTGCAGGGTTATTCTGTAAAGAGAACATTGTCAGGAATACAGGGTAATTTCAAAGTTAAAATTATAGTTTAAAAGGAACACTATAATGTTAGGAAACGCTCTCCTCATTTTATGGTCTTCTACTCCCGATTTTAATTCATGGCGCCCATGTAAGTAATTTAAAAAATGTGGGGGAAAGGGTTTTACTCACCATTTTTTATGTGCCGTGACCCACTCCGTGCAGCCACCTGCTTCTCCAAAAGTGACATCAACCCTCATGCAATTTCCTCTTTTTCTTGTCATGCAATCCAATTCATGTTAATTCGTTTATAGAGAAATATAGGGGACAGGAAGTACTAATCCAGCTTAGTGCTTCTCATAAGGAAGCATGGGATCCAGTGCTTCTCTATGATCATTACTAGAGGATATTTGAGGTCCTCGTGCAATGCGTAAGAATGCTGAACATTGCATAACCGAGTCTGACTCCGTTATACCACACACTAGTGTCTGTCAGGAAGAGGTGTGTTTAGCACTGCAATGTATCTATAATATGGCAATATTTTACATTCAAGCAAGAGGATCAGCGCTAATCAACAGAAAAAAAGTTGCAGCAACCCAAATTAAGGAATTCCTCTCAAACCCTTAGTACACGGAAAAAGCAAAGAACACAGACATTAGGGCTGTGTCTACAGTGTATAATAAATAATAATAAAAAGTCCAGATAAAAGAAGTCTTAAGTAAAAAACACCCTTTTGTATAATGGGAAAGTCAAGTAGTCCGTGTCAAAGCAGAAAAATCTGATAGGATCAATGATAAGTATTTTTTTTTTAAAGAATATATAAAATGAGTGAAAACACATTTATGAATGTTATTACTCAGCTTTTATGTAATGAAAGGAATTTTTTTGCTAAAACTCTACTTTGTGTTTTATAATAACTATCCTTTAAAGCTACCTGGCATTCTATATATTTTTTTTTACATTTTCTTATCATTGCTCCTACCAACTCCAAAGAAATCTTAGGTGGGGATCATTTCCCTGTTGCCTGATTCATAGAGCAGTTGGTCAGCTCTACCTTTGTGAGTATATCTTGTTTTATGCTACTTTTATAAGTTTGTATAACATACTGTGATATCTGTTGCATTTTATCTTTACTTTTGGGTTTTCGGACTTTCCTTTTTTGAGGACACCCACACCATATCCTGTAAGTGGGGATTATACCACTGAACGCTATTTACGCTTGAGCTGGCTATAGCTCCATCAAATGTGATTACCTCATCGCTATTTTTACTACCTCCACTCTGTACGTATTGACATATTGCACTATTGGAGTCTCTCCCGCTTTTGGCTTTTTATATTATATGTGGATTTCATCACAGAACGTTGAATACCTTCTAGACAAGACTTTTCTGCTTTGACCCTCTGACTACTTGACCATTATACAAGAGGGTATTCTTTAC
This sequence comes from Pelobates fuscus, assembly GCF_036172605.1. Taxonomy (NCBI): domain Eukaryota; kingdom Metazoa; phylum Chordata; class Amphibia; order Anura; family Pelobatidae; genus Pelobates; species Pelobates fuscus. The sequence continues at coordinate 157,602,820 of NC_086317.1, forward strand.
TTAAGACTTCTTTTATCTGGACTTTTTATTGTTGTTTATTATACACTGTAGGCAAAGTCCTTATTCCTGTGTTCTTTGCTTTCTCAATATTTTACATTGCAGGACAAAAAAATGGCAGGGCACTGTACCGAGACCACTTCATCTCAATGAAGTAGTTTTGGAGCCTATAAAAGTCCTTTAACATCAAAGAAGCCAAACTGGAAGAATAGCTGAAGTGGATATTTTTTCTACGTTGGACTTAATCTAGAAATTACTTTGAATTTGCTTTTAATTTCTAACAATTCTCACTTTTGTGAATAACTCGGTTGATGTGATTTACAAAACAGATTATGATTTAACGGTTTACTTAGAGCATGGCTTATGGCTGGCATTAGCAGAATCTTAAGTAAATATATGTTAGAGGGAGCTTACAATTTACCCTTGGATTATAGCCCCTGCTCTTTTTGTCTCCTAGCAACACTCCTGGGAAAGGGCAATGAAACTGGTTCTACGATCCCTAAATAGAGGTTCTACAGCAATATTCTACCATTCATGATGATAATACAATTCAAGGTAACTTATGTAAGAAGATGTAATCTGTTGTTCTACTGTGCATTTTGTAAAATCTGATTGAACTTGTTCTTTCTATAGTATATAGCAGAGGTAAGAAACCATTAGCATTCCAGATGTTGTGGACTACACATCCCATAATGCTCTTATAACCATAATGCTGGCAAAGGATCAGGGTACATATAGTCCACAACATCTGGAGTGCCGAAGGTTGCCTATACCTGGTGTTTCATATTAAGTATAAAATCATCAATGGTGGTGAAGTACTTTCATAGATGACATTCAGAATTTTTTGTATAACTGATGGTGGTGTACAAGAAGGCCACAAAAATAATACCCAAAGTAGTACAGGTACTAGAGAAACTGTAGCCTATACTGTAATATTCAAATAAATATTATCAAATAATAAATGTTAGCACCAAAATTAGCATTCAAAGTAATGGAGTATTGCAATTTGTGCATCTACATTACTGGACTAATATGACAACTCAAAAACAAAAACAAAAAAGGTGTAGCGCTACATACAGATGTGAGAGTAAGTTGAACCAGTCCAAGGAGTGCTTTTCCCAGTAATAACTGCAGGATGGATATATTTTATCTGGGGTATGCCTACAAAATGAATTACAAACTCCAATAGTGTGATACTGTAGTAAATTAAATATTATTATATTTGTTTTTGAAAATACACTCACATTCTCCTGAGCTATACACCAAGCTCAGGGATAAACGCATGCAGGTCCATAAAGGCGACCTTCCCCTTCTTCTGGTTGGGTGGTCCTGTGTAATAAATTCTATTCAAACAGAAACCAATATGTGGTGCAGTATATCCAATAACCAGTGATGCAATATAAATTAGTAAACAATGTACTCACAAAGGTAGAGACTCTATATTGGCTCTGTCACAGCACGTTGTGTAGTTGAGGACTACACTCCTGTATGCAGGAACCAACAGCCCAAATAGGTGAATGTAAAATGCTTTATTAGGAATCTTACGTTAAAATTCTAATGGCCAATTAGAAAATAAAATCAAAAAAAGGACAATATCCCTTAAAGGGGTTAAAAACACAAGTATAATATAGCAAATATGGGCATGTAGGTAATCATAACAAATTCCCAAATCCTGTCAATATGCTGTGACAGAGCCGATATAGAGGCTCCACCTTTGTGAGTACATTGTTTACTACTTTATATTGGATCACTGGTTATTGGATATACTGCACCATATATTCATTTCTGTTTGAGTCCTAGAATTTATTACACAGGACTACTGAACCAGAAAAAGGGGATGGTCGCCTTTACGGACCTGCATGCGTTTATCCCTGAGCTTGGTGTATATTTAATTTACTACAGTATCACACTATTGGAGTTTGTAATTCATTTTGTAGGCATACCCCAGATAAAACAATCCATCCTGCAGTTATTACTGGGAAAAGCACTCCTTGGACTGGTTCAACTAACTCTCGCATCTGTATGTAGCGCTACACCTTTTTTGTTTTTGTGTTTCACGTGAGTTGGTGTAAAAAGAAAGATTACATCTTGGTGTTAAAGCAGCTATTACTTTAAAATTGATATACATCTGTAATATTAATCTATAAAACTTATATAGATTTAGCGCCAGTATATATTCTTCATTTTTTAATATGACAACTCAACTATTATAATTCACTTAACACATTTAAGCTTAACACATTTAAGTTAAATCTGTGGACTGGAATTATGCACTGTTGTTGATTTGTTGCGTAAAACTTTGTTGAATCATAAACAAAATGCTTGTTTCAATACAGAAGGTGGAAAATGTATGATTTCTCTGCAGAACATTTCAGAAATTCTCACAGGGCCATTTGCTAAAGTCCAACAGGATTATTCACTAAAGGGAAAATTCAATGTGATTTAAAATTGAACTTCAAATTTAAGGCCGGAGTAGCTGCATTGATAGCAGAACTGAAGTAGAGTCTTTCCAGTTCATTTATTTTGACTTTTAAATTTGAAATTCACCTTGAATTCTCACTTTATTGAAAAATGTAGCAAATGTTAAAAAATTCAATCCAAGTAAAAAAAAAAATGAGGCAAAAATAGCACAAGATTCTCAGTTATGCCTTTGGATATAAGTCAAGAAAATGTAGAGTTTATTGAATAATCCTCTCAGTCTTTGTTGACATCATATAGATTTTAAAAAAAATAATTTCTCATTGGTAGCATTTTAAAAGCTTACATTCTTCATAGAATGTGATGGTTGTGGCCACCAACTGTGACAACAGGGCAGATGACAACATCTCAAGGACAGGGCCGGATTAAGAGCCCAGTGGGCCTGGTGCTGACAATTATGATGGGCCTATTTACGACCAAAAACACTAAAACGGTCATGCCTCCCAAGCGTCATGTATCTGATGGAGATGGTGTTGGAGGGAAACTCATAGGATGCAGCTATAAGAAAACACATAATCTATGCTAATCTCTCTCTAATGTATGCTTTCATCTTTCAAGTAAATCCATACCACCTAACAGCAGTGTCCAGTGAAGTCAATGGGTGGGGTAAAAGGGTGGGCCACTGGTGCGAATCACGTCACCAGACCTCCCAAAAGGGGAGAACATGCCCAAAAAGGGGGCATGTCTGTCCAAAGAATTTGAAGGACAGCCTGGCATGAATGCATGTCAGGCTGCCCGCCAATCCTGCAGGCTGCCCAACTAAGGGCATACTATGCAGGCAGCATTCTGAGCTTGACATAAATGCGTCTAATGATGCGCTCACTCCATGCTTTCTAAGGACTGTCCCCTAGCACTCGCTGGTCCACTTGTCTCCTTATCTTCTTACTAGCAGGCAGAAGTTCCTGGTATACAGTCTGAGACAGAGAAAAGGTGTATGTAGTGAGTATAGAAGAAAGGAGGGGACATACCACAGTGTTAGAGAGACCAACAGCATTACCTAAACTAATTTTATTGTCAGCCAGTCCACACAGGTTTTGTTCCCATACATCCCTCTTAAGCTTCCAAACTTAAAGGGACACTATAGTCACCAGAACAACTACAGCTTATTGTATTTGTTCTGGTAAGTAGAATCATTCCATTCAGGCCTTTTGTAGTAAACACTGTCTTTTCAGAGAAAATAACTCCACTGGCCACTCCTTAGATGGCTGATAGAGGTGCTTCCTGGGGCAGTACTGCCTAGTGTGCAGCACTGCCATTCCGTGTCTCCCCCCTCTGCATGCAGACACTGAACTTTCCTCATAGAGATGCATTGATTCAATTTATCTTTATGAGGAGATGCTGATTGGCCAGGGCTATGTTGGACTTGTGCTGGCTCTGCCCCTGATCTGCCTAGTTAACAGTCTCAGCCAATCCTATGGGCAAGTATTGTAATTTGCGCAGACCACCACTTCTGATGATGTCAGCAGACAGTCAGTTCAGAGGCAAGCCAGCAGCTGCAGACTTGAATACAAGTTATATTTTACTATACTTAGGGAGGCAAGAAGGAGCCAGGGTGGTGGTTTTAACATAACAGGGTCAGAAATACATGATTGTGTTCCGGACCCTGTAGTGCTCCTTTAAGCAAGAGTATGTGAAGAGTAGTTGGGGTTGCCACCTTTCTTGGGAAAAAATACCAGCCTTAATCATTTGTATAATCACAAGGAGTGACATCAGAGAAAATTCTGTAAAATCACCAACAAACTACTCACAGTTTGATTCTGCTGTATAGATGGATTGCTCCCAATGTCTCCCTGTCTCCCAGTGTCTCAGTCTTGCAAGTCACCCAGTGTCTCAGTGTCCCTATGTATCACAGTGTCAGTGTCCCCATGTCGCCCAGTTCCCTAGTCTCCCAGTGTCTCAGTGTCCCCATTTCTCCCAGTGTCCCAATGTCTCAGTGTGTCCCCATGTCACTAGGATACTGGGGACACAGTGAGACCCGGGGACACTGAGAGACATGGGGACACTGAGAGACCCGGGAAAACACAGACATGGGGACACTGGGAGACATGGGGACACTGAGACATTTAGGGAAACAGGGAGAAATGGGGAGACTGAGACACTAGGGACACAGACACTGAGACATGGGGACACAGACATTTGGGGACACTAAGACACTAGGGACACAGAGACATGGGAACACAGACACTGGGAGACTAGGGGACACTGGCTGGGAGACAGACACTTGGGGACACTGGGAGACATGGGGACAGTTGTGGACATAGACATGGTGACACTGGGACATATAGGGACACTGGGAGACATGGGGACACTAGGCACACTGAGACACTAGGAACACAGACACTGGGAGACATGGGGACACTGCAACATTTGGGGACACTAAGACACTAGGGACACAGACATGGGAACACAGACACTGGGAGACTAGGGGACACTGGCTGGGAGACAGACACTTGGGGACACTGTGAGACATGGGGACAGTTGTGGACATAGACATGAGGACACTGGGACATATAGGGACACATGGGGACACTAGGCACACTGAGAGACATGGGACACAGACACTGGGAGACTTGGGGACACTGAAACACTAGGGACACTGGCTGGGGGACATGGGGACACTGGGAGAAATGGGGACATAGTGTCTCTGTGTCCCAATGTCTCAGTGTCTCCCAATGTCCCTATGTCTCACAGTGTCCCCATGTGTCTCAGCATCCCCATGTGTCCCAGTGTCCCCTAGTGTCTCAGTGTCCCCATGTTTTCCAGTGTCCCCAAGTGTCTGTGTTCCCAGGTCTCCCAGTGTCTGTGTCCCCATATGTCCTAGTGTCTCAGGGTCCCCTAGTGTCTGTGTCCCCTAGTGTCTGAGTGTCCCCATATGTCCCTTAGTGTCCCCTAGTGTCTCAGTGTCCCCACGTGTCCCCACGTGTCCCTACTATCTTTCCCCCATCCCTCACTTACTGTAGAGCTGTTGTCTGGACTCTGTGCTGTGTTGCTGCTCCCTCATGGATCAGTAAATGTAGAGAGAGGCAGGGAGGGATATGCTGTAACTTCCTATCCCTGCCTCTCTCCACACACAGTGACCACTACTATCCGGTGCTGGTATTGCAGAGTAATCTCCATTTATTCTGAGAAAAATACCTGCATTTGTATTGCTGGTATTAATGCAATACCGGCACGACCAGGCAGCCTCAAATACCGGCTGTGCCAGTAAAATACCAGTCAGGTGGCAAACCTAAGAGTTGTGTGTAAAAATGGGCCTATTTTTTAAATGGGCCTATTCCATGGGCCTGGGCCTGGAGCTGCAGCTCCATCAGCCCCTATGTTAATCCGGCCCTGCTCAAGGATCAAAGCTTAATACTGGAACAGAAGAAAAGTTATTCTATGAATCAAGTTCAGATAAAGATGCCTCTGTTGATTGATTCTTGGTAGAGAGATGGCTTCACAGCTGAACAGATTATTTTCCCCTTTTTATCTCCTTTTTTAACAAAGTTCTCTGTTTCAAACTTCTGTAGAAATAAACAAAAAAAACATACATTTGCTTGAATCATTCAAAAGGTCAAAATATTCACATCACATAGAGAGTCAACCAATTTGTGTTTTACTGTTTCAAGAAACACAATCTGTAATTTAGTTTAATAGAGTCTTATTTTTAGGGATTTATTGTGAAGTGCATTCTTTGTGAATAAGGAAGCATGCCTAGATTAATCTAGTTGCATTTGAAAAGCAGCTGATGTGGATAAAAATATCTGTTACCAGTTTGAAAAGTAAAATTTTTCTGAGTTGATTCATATGTACAATTTTTTTTTACATTTTTAACATATGTACACCATAATGAAATGGGACGTCATAATGCTTAGATTGTTTTCTTTCTCCTGCTTCAGTGGAATGTATTAATAGCCATTCAGTAAAGACAAATAAAGGATCATCAACATCAGAGGAAAGCAGTGAGATTTTTTTTTAATGTATATGTATTTTAAACGTTTTTATAAAGGTTTTAAAAGGGACACTGTAGCGGAGTAGTTGTATTATCCACGATATTTCCGCTGGTAGTCAGGATAAAGCAGGTAAAATGTAGGTAAAATGCAGGTAGCGTAATCACAATCTTTTTCTCCCAAGAACTAGACGACACATCACTTGGAGGTCAACTGAGCATTTTTTTAAAAATTCTTTATTTTTGTGGGTATGCAGAATTTAAAATTACTTTACATCATGTGCAAAAAGAGTTCATTTTATTTAATTTCTTTTGCACAATTAGGTAGCACGTTATGGATTGGATTTAATTTATTTGATTTGGTTTTTTGCTACTTAGACAGGAAGGGAGCAGGGTAACAGGTAGGCACTTGTGATAGTCACAGTGCCGAGGTACTCAGTTATAGGATCCTCTCTTAGTGAGCGGACCCTTAGGGGATTAGGTTTTGGAGAAAGGTGTTCATATACCTCTGGCTTAGAGGGTCCTTTTCCCACCTCTCCCCTATTTACTTACTGGTCTCTCTACCTAGTTCAACCTCCTTACAGTCGTTGTATGTTACCCTTTTTAAGCTTAATTCTTAGGCTCTAACATATTTCTCTGTTAAGGGATTATCAGGGTATATGTGTATCCAGTCACATTTACCCTTTCTACCCTGGTCTCCTCTTTCCTGTCTATTTTATCGTCTATACTATTAGGATCATTAAAGTTAGGGATTTCCGATTAACTCTTCCACTAGGGACCTTTGGTTCCATACTTTTCTATTATTTAATTTGTGGGTTATTCCCCGTTGGGAAGAGTTACTGGGGCGTTTTTTCTAACACCGACCTATGGGTTAAATTTTAGGCTCTTAGGTCGATGTTCTCTCTTATTTATATCATATGCAATATGTTTTCACGATATACAATACAATTGAGATAAACATCATATAATGGTTATAATTACACATATGCTAAGCCACCCGTTTTTTATATAGAGTCTCATCGGTTACTCCTCTTGCCGAGCTCATAGATGCAATGCCGCGTGTTAGGAGGGTGCATATAGCCAGCTGTATAAGCCCTGTTTATGGATGTTGGGGCTGGAGACTTGCGTGGGCCCTCAGATTGGGATTTGGGAAAACATGGGTATGTGGCCAGTGGCCGCTTAAACAGCCGAGTGTGGGGGGAGTCATCTTAAACAGAATCCCATGCTGTCTGCTTGCGGAGCCAGCTATCATATTTTAAAAAACTGAAACTTTGGAAAAAAGCTTTAAAATGAAAGTAAAGTTTGGAAATATGTTGTGAACTTAAGCTAAACATTTTTAAAAGTAAACCAAAAAACCTCAGTTGCATATCAGGTACTTGAGCTTGTGCGGAAAGTCCAACTCACAGTCCTGTATATACGACCCGTTTAGGTCGATAGTGGGTGACAGGTCCGCTGGGCGTTGAGCTCAGGTCAGGGAGCTTGTCGCCTTCGGTGTCGGTTCTCTGGGCGCAAACGGGGTTATATCTTCCACGTTCCACAGCGGGCGGGTGCCCGTAGGTGCAGCCGGCATCGAAAGTCCGAACGACTGGAGGAAGTTGGTCGCCTCGGATATATGGGACAGGTAGGACGTCTCACCGGCTCGTTCCGTTATAAGACGATTCAGTCCCCATTTATAAGGGATGGAATTCTCCCGGAGCTGTAGGGTAACCTGACGAAGGGATCTGCGCCACGTGAGGGTCTGTCTGGAGAGATCTCTATAAAACGTTAGGGTATCCTCCTCAAAGGTTACCGTAGGTGAGCCTTTAGCAGCGCTCATCAGGGCCCCTCGGTCTGAGTCCCGAACAAATTTGATCAATACGTCCCGTGGTGCTTCCAGGGGTGCCTTAGTCGCTTTAGGAAGACAGAAGCAGAAGTCCAAACCTACTTGCTTAGCCTGCTTTGGGACCAACAGTGTAGCTATAAGCCTCTTGCAATAGTGCAGCAGTTCCATGGTAGTGACCGATTCGGGCACACCCCTGATTCGCAGGTTTCTAGCCTTCGCCTTGTCCTCCATGTCGGCCATTTGGGCCGTCAGCGTTGCACACTGCTTTTGTAGGGATCCCAACGTTGCATCCCTGGCCGATTGTGCCACCCTGGTGCTCTTGAGGGACTCTTCAGCTGATACCACGCGGCCAGATAGTGTAGAAATCTCACTCCGGACTTGCGCCATGTCTGCATCGAACATCGCTTTAATGTTAAGCATCAGCGCCTTTATGTCGGCTTTTGTTGCAGGTGCCGCGTCTCCTAGCTCGTGCGGCTGTAGGGCTTTGTTTTGTGCCCTGCCGGGAGTGTAGACGGAGTCAGGTAGGCTATCTTCGTCTGATGAGTGTGTGGTGTAGGCCTGTAGGCCTCGCTCGGCACCATCTTGGCAGGCTCTTGCCGCTGAGCCGGGCGCAGAAAATTGCCAATATCTTGAGATCCGGAGTTGGGATCCGCTCGGCTTTTCTTATCCTTTTTCCCCATGGTGTAAGTGGTCCGGTGGCCTGAATGTTTGGTCCCGGAATTTGCTTTTATCGCTGGAATATGGGTTTTCGGAGCTGTTGTATGCTGCGACTTGCTCGTTCAGGCGCTGGCTCCGCCCCCGTCAATTGAGCTTTTATTCACAGGTTACAGTATTTATGCAGTTCCCCATGCAAGGGGTTTCCAAAGTGACCTTGCAGGGGTTGTCCAGTAGTGGACTACATGGGGGACTTAACTTGCAGGGCTATCTCCCACCATGCACTGCTGTACTAGAGAGATAATCATTCAAGAATGTATTATTAATGGGATTATCTCCTAGTACAGTAAAATACAGCTTTTTACATTAAAATCCATAACTGGCATAATATTCCTGACATTTAGTTAAAATACCCCTTGTTACCATAGCTGGGATCTGAGCGCATCATTGAGTGAACTAGCACTCAGATCCCTGCACAATTAAACGAACGCTGTTCGAATTGCATGTTCAGTCCAACCAGCATTGAAATGAATGAACTGACTGAGGGGGTGAAACTCCCGAAAGAACCGATTTCCCAAACGGGTTGGAAGTCCAGCGGGGCTTGTGTCGCTGAGTAGCCGATTTTAGTTCCGGGCACTCTACGTCAAAGCCCAGCTGGGTCTCCGAGAACAAAGATGGCCGCCGCCACGTGTTCGGATCTTTTGGATCAACAGCAAAAGCATATGTGAGGAAGGCTGAACTTGATGGACGCAAGTCTCTTTTCAGCTATGTAACTATGTAACTATGTAACATTAATTGGCGGTTGTTACAATGTTGCAAGGTTTAAGGTGGGAGACACACGACCTGCTGGTGTGGTCTCCCATTCGGGATTTTGCTTGTTCCACGAACAGTGTTGAGCTTCACTGTTCGTGGATTTCTAAGCAGAATGCTGGCGGTATTTGTGTGTTGGAAACACACGAATGCTCTAGACATATACTGGCGATAGGTGAAACAGCCTGAACTTTTACATGCCGACATTTCTTAAGGGGCTAGGTCTGTAACAGATACAGTACAAGCGCTAGCCTTAGGTATATAAAGACAGGGTTAAAGTGGCTAGGTTTGCCACACATATGGAATACAAATACAGACATGGGCAGGCAATCTTAAAGGGATAGCACCATATACATAGCATAGCAGTCTGGAATGGCTATATTTGCCACAGACACTATAGTCACCAGAACAACTACACCTTATTGAATTTGTTCTGGTGAGTAGAATCATTACCTTCAGGCTTTTTGTGTAAGCACTGTCTTTTCAGAGAAAATGCAGTGTTTACATTACAGCCTAGTGATAACTTCACTGGCCACTCCTCAGATAGCTGTTAGAGATCCTTCCTGGGTCATGGCTGCCTAAAATGCATCAAAACATGCAGTGTCTCCTCCCTCTGCATGCAGACACTGAACTTCCCTCATAGAGATTCATTGATTCAATTCATCTCTATGAGGAGATGCTGATTGGCCAGGGATTTGTTTGATTTGTGCTGGCTCTGCCCCTGATCTGCCTTTTTGTCAGTCTCAGCCAATCCTATGGGGAAGTATTGTGGTTGGATCATGCTACCACTTCTGCAGATGTAGGCAGGCATTGGACAGGTCTAAAGGAAACAGGGACAAAGTAAGCAGCTGCAGGCTTGAATACAAGTAAGATTTTACTTTATTTAGTGAGGCATGAGGGGACAAGGGTGGCTAGATGGTGGTTTTAACCCTATTGGGTCAGGAACACATGTTTGTGTTCCTGACCCTATAGTGCTCCTTTAATATATATCTTATGACTTACACATATCAAACTATTGTGTATATATATATATTTTAAAATAATTCCTATCACACTTGGTCCTCTCTAAATCTCAAAGAGCAAAAAATACCCATCTATTTCAACCATTAAAAACAAAATGATCTATAAGTGTGAGTAGGCCCATATATAGTTTTATATTTCTCACTGTACATCTGCAGACCCTTATCACCCATTATCTCGGGAAAATTGAGATTGGAGTGGATTGTTTTCACCTGAAGAAAGAATAATATGTATTGATGCCTGAGAGGGCTGTATTTCGAATTTGGAATTGTAAGGCCGGTTAGATATGTATAATCATTAAGAATGGATTTTGGTGAACGTATAACAGTTTTACTATTTTCGACATATAACGTTTTAGTTGCTGCATTTCTAGGCTAGTTTGTATTCAACTTTGGGATTTTCTTTTTTTAAACAAATTTTCTGCATACTTTTATCAACTCCTACTATATAATGCATTTATTTGTAGACAAAAAGGTGTCATAACTGGTGGCTATTTAATCTCAACATTCCATCCATGCCACTCCTTTCTAGCTATGGCACATGCCCTACCCACTGACCTAACGTCTAATACATATATTCCATATAAGTCCATATATAAAGGATGATAGGCCGGGAGCTAAACCTAATGAGGGAAGCTGAATTTCTATTTCCATTTCCATTGTCACTGTAATTATGCACTACATGTGTGACATATAGCAAAGCTACTGCATGACCTCTGTATTACACCTCCTGTGTGATTGCATTACCATATAGCTGGTTATGCATACAACATAAACCTGGGGTGGTAGCAATTCATTTAAAAAAATCAAAAACACTTTTTCATATATAATGAGTGTATTGTCTCAGTAGTGGCAGCAGACTGTCTTATAGTGAATAAATGGGGGAGAGGAGGGGATTTGCATTTATATTGAGGATGCTTTAGGCTTTTATTAAAACTTTAGCCTATAATTATTGCTCCAAATTTTATTTTGTTAATTGGATATTTCACCCCAGTATATACTTTTGTAGTTTTTGCTGACATGAGTGGTGCATTGGAATTAAGTAAAACACACACTTTCAATCTCAGCACTTCCATGTAGCCCATGGAGCAGCATAGCTAAGGGGAGTGGGCCTTGACATTGCCAGGAGTCAGGCATCTAAGGGTTAGTGGTTAGGGATTGGTCTAAGGAAATGGAGTGGGGTGGAGTTATAAGGGGAGTATAAGTAGTGGCCATTTTAGATCTAAGGATCACTTTAATCTAAAGTTGCACTTACCTGTTGTTGTGGCAGGATTTGTGTGGCTTTTTTCTTTTGTCTCCTCTGCAGGTTGTCAGCAAGATGGAAGATTGTCTGGAAGGAGTCCGGGCTGCTCTGCAGGAGAGGGGTCTCGAGTGGCTGAGGGATCGTCTTGGAGGCACCCACGGACTTCACAGGTGCTTTAAGAAGGGTAAGTCAGCCTCTGCAGTGGGGGGGCCCGAAGGTTCGACCATGTCCCCTGCCACTGGGGGCAATGCCAGTGAAGGTCGACGCGATGTTGCCTTGGCTAAACCGCTACGCTAACCCGGGAAGATGCTGGGTTGCTTGAGGAGGGGTTTACCAAAGGGTTCGTGATACCGTTTCGGGACCGGGAGGTGGCTCATCGGCTTCGCAACCTGAAGTCAGCCGGGGAATTTCCGGGGGTGGTCAGGGAAAAGTATCTTAAGGAGGTACAATTGGGCAGGGTGGTGGGGCCGTTCATGGAGCCCCCCTTACCTAACTTGAGAGTATCGCCGTTGTGGGTGGTACCCAAGATGGAACCCTGCAAGTCCCGCCTGATTCATCACCTGTCCTACCCCAGGGGTCGTCAGTTAACGACGACATTGACAAGGCCCTTTGTTCGGTGTCGTACGCTTCATTCGACCAGGCGGTGAGTCTGGTGCAACGAGCGGGACGTGGGTCGTTGTTGGCAAAGGCGGACGTGGAGGCGGCTTTTCGCCTTTTGCCAATTCACCCGAAGTGCCATCACTTGCTGGGTTGTCACTTCAAGGGGGAGTACTACGTGGATCTATGTTTACCCATGGGGTGCTCTATATCGTGCGCGTACTTCGAGAAATTTAGCACGTTTCTGGAATGGGTGGTGAATCTGGAAGCGGGCACTAAGATGGTGGTCCATTACCTGGATGATTTCCTATGTGTCGGGCCTCCCGGATCGGAGGAATGCCGCATGGGATTGAGGACATTGGAATGGGTGGCGCACGTTATTGGAGTCCCCCTGGCGGGTGACAAAACAGTGGGGCCTACAACTTGTTTGAGTTTCTTGGGCTTGGAGATCAACTCGATCAAAGGGGAGTGTAGGCTGCCGCAGGACAAGTTGCTGGCTCTGCGGCAGGCAGTGGCGGAGATACGGGGAGCTAAGAAGGTCACGCTCTTGGTGCTTCAGTCACTGCTGGGTCGGCTAAACTTCGCCTGCTAGGTGATTCCAGTTGGAAGGGTCTTTAACAGGTTCCTAGCCAGGGCGACGGGGGGTGGTGTTCCCGCACCACCTTATTTGGGTCTCAGCGGCTATGAAGGCCGATCTGGATGTCTGGGGGAAATTCTTGCGGGACTTTAATGGGAAGGTGTTCTTCCGGGAGCCGGCGGCTTCTTCACAGGAGCTGGAGCTGTTCACGGATGCTTCGGGTAGTGTCGGTTTCGTGGCTTACTTCTCGGGTCAATGGTGCGTGGGGATTTGGCCAGAGGCGTGGAAGGTCAGTCCGCTGATACGCAACTTGGCGTTCCTGGAGTTGTTCCCGTCGCAGCGCTGTCACTATGGGGTCCACAGTTGAGGGATAAGAAGGGGGTATTTTTTTCGGACAATGGCAGTAGTTGATGCAGTGAACGGGCTGTCAGTGTCCTCTATCCCGGTGGTACAGCATCGTTTTGTCTTGTTCTGCATGCGTTTTAATATTGTTTTTCAGGCGCGGCACGTGCCCAGACTGTTGAATGCTATTGCCAATCCGTTATCTCGTTCGCAGTGGGAGAGATTCCGGCAGGCGGCACCTGGCGCGCGGGAGGAAGGTATGTCTTGCCCGGACGTGATGTGGCGGCTCGGGACATCATGCTTGGCGGACTGATCAGGGACTCCCTGGCACCCGCTACCTGGTGGTAAGGAGTGGGGGGAATGGGACGAGCTAGTGCAACAGACGGGGGGTCAGCTCTCAAGGGAGTCCTGGTTGGACACGCTGTTGTGGCTCGTGTGTAGGTCGGTCACCACAGGGGCTTCGGCCACGGTAGTAGGGCGTAAGCTGGCAGCGCTAGCTTTCTTGTTTAAGTTTAATGGTTGGGAGGATGCCACTAAACATTTTCTGGTGAGGCAGGCGCTGAAAGGTTTCAGGAGGGGTAAAGTGTCGGTGGATTCCAGGAGGCCGGTGTCGTTTGAGTTTCTTCAACGGGTGGTCAGGGTGCTGCCCGTGGTGTGTTTTTCGGGATACGAAGTTAAGCTGTTTTCCGTGGTTTTTAGTTTCGCATTTCGGGTCAGCGAGCTGGTCAGCAGCAATCGCCAAGGGGATGTGGAAGTGTGGAGTAACAAGGTAGTGATCAATCTGAGGCGGTCCAAAACGGATATAATGGGGAAGGGAATGTTGATTACGTTGTGGGAACTCCCGGGTGGGAGGACGTGCCCAGTTAAGTGCGCAACGGCCTTCCAGGAGGTATGGGCGACGGCTCTTCGCTATCGCACGAGGACGGCTCTTCGCTATCGAAGTTCAAGTTCCTCAGGGTTTTTCGGAAGGCGTTGGCAAAGTTGGGAGTGGACCCAGGCCAATTCGGGACTCATTCCTTTCGGATTGGCGCGGCTACGGAAGCGGCGAGACTGGGATTGGGTGATGATCGGGTAAAAAGGATCAGCAGGTGGGAGTCGCTGAGGTTCAGGTCTTACGTCAGGCCAGACAAGTTGGTATAAGGCCTATGGGCGGTTGAGGGGGAGTTATTGTTTAAATGTTTGTGTTGTGGTTGTCTATGTTTGCCTTATGTCTTGCAGGTTGGACGGTATGGGTGGTCGGCCACTCATACATATGCTGGGCGCATCAGAGAGCTGCAGTTCAACATCGTGGTCTACAGCTGGGCTTTCCTAGTTCCTTGGTGCAGCTCCGGTGGTTTGGATACCGGGGTTGGGGTTGGACTGCTATCTGTGCGGAAATGTTTCATAAAATTCTGTTGGGTCAGGTTCCAGACATAGTGGTGCTTCACGCAGGTTGCAATGATGTGGGGTCGTTACTTCAAAAGGTATTGATTGAGTGTATGAAGAGGGATGTGGACAAATTGAGGGAGTTAGTGCCAGGGGTTATGGTAGTGTGGTCGGAAATGGTTCCAAGGTTTTACTGGCGACACGCGTGGAATCCCTCTGCGGTGGCGAAAATTAAGGATAAGGTTAATAAAGTTATGGCAGCGTATGTGAAGCGGTTGGGGTTGTAATTGGGCACAGGGAGTTGGAAGACATGCTTCCAGGTTATTTTAGGCGAGATGGGGTCCATCTCTCCGAGGTGGGCCTGGATTTTCTATTGCTGGGTTTCAAGGAGGGCCTCCAGAGGGCAATATTTTCCCGGGGGGGGGTCGCTCAGGAGCTTGAGGGGTCAAGCTCTGAGCTGTGGCGGGGGATGGAGAGCAAAGTTGGGGGGAGAAAAGAGTGAGATGGGGAAAAGTGTGGAGCTCAGGGCTAATAGGTAGGCCTTTGGACTGGTTTGGTAGGTTCAAGCTCGTAGGTAGCTCTGAACCGGGGTGTGTAGGCGTGTCTCGGTATGCCCCTACACTTGTGGTGCCCTTTGGTGGCAATGGATGGTGCCCTTTGGTGGCAATGGTCATGTTTCAATGTTAAGTTAAATGTTTCAATGTTTGGGTATTATGTTATGTGGGGGTGGGTCATTGTCAAGGGGTTAAATTGTAAACTGCTAGATGGTAATTGTGCAGGCCAACATTGGCCTGCTGTTGACAATGACCTTTATAATTTATGTTAATAATCAATAAAAGCTGTGATATAATTTTTCCAAAACCCTGGTGTCAGTGTTTTATTGAAATGGGTATTGGTGGGGGGGTTTTGCATATGCCGACAAGGCAACGGTGCATATGTCATGTTCAAGGTCGACAAGGTCATCAACCCACAAAGCTTAACAGACTCATGCATTCTTGGGCAGATACATGTAATATGTGTTAGGTGGTTGTAGGAAGTGGAACCCAAAAGGTAGTTGATTATTGATGTAAAAGGGTTCAAAGTAAATTTGAGGCAAACAAATCCAAAGGGGGCAAAGCCAATGCCAAAAAGGCCAAGGGTTCAAATATCCAGGCAGTAAGGTTCAGGAGCATAGAATCAGGCCAAACGTCAGATACCAGGAGATCAGAAGCAAAGTGACCACAGCAGATAGCATAGATCAATTCAGCAATAAAAGCTCAGCTGACCTGAGCTTAAATAGACCATCTTATAGAGGGACACCCTTCTGTCAAGCTCACTTATCACCTTATTTTCTTCCCTCTACATCAATGTGTTTGTTGTTGCCATGGGAATGTGTGGGTCAAACTTTCTGTGTAGCCACGCTCTCAGGGAAGTCCTGCAGTTGCCCTGAGTGCGCACTTCTTTAGATGATTTTGTTTGCCCAGGTGTCATGACTCGGCTTACCATGGAAAGTCACGTAAAGACGCACAGCTGCAATACTCAGGCCATGAATGCATGGTCAGTTTCAGAGGGTGAGCTGTGAAGTTTGGGTTAGTCACGGCAATATGACTGAAAGCAAACCAGCATTCTCTTGCACCATGGGAGTTAAATGAATTTACATTGAATCCTCTGGCTGTGCAGGATAGCCAGGCATACATTGTAAGTAGAATAAAACAATTAAAAAGGGTCACATTAGGGGCCTTTTGGTAAAACTATTTCAGAAGAGCAGAAGAGCATTATGTATATAAAATAGAATATGTTCTTCAACATTTTTATTTTTTATTTTTTTTTAAACAGGAAGAGCTTTAGGCTTAAACGTTTGTTTTGTGTTCTATTTTTTTTCTTAACTTCCTTGTATTTTATCTCATAGATAATCCTTTCTTTTTATTACAAATATAATACAAACCAACATTACAAAATATGCCAAGCACACAGTGCAAACATACCTGTTTCTTCAGAAATCTCACCATCATATGCCAGTACAAGCACTGAGCTGATACGTCCTTCATCAAAACTCTTTCCTTCCTCGATGCTTGCTTCAATCATTGCAAATATTTCTCTATAATTGATTTTGTTGGCACCAGCTTTGAAAACAAACAAACAAATAAATAAATAAATACATTTTTTTTTTGGTTTATTGGGCATGGATTGACAACAGATTTGGCTCCATAGATAGAAATACTACTTTGTGACCCACGGCATTAAACAGTATTGCACATAGAATAAATGATTGTGGGAAATTAAATATCAGCATTCAATAATATTTAGATTAGTCCAACTAGGAAGTTAAACTAAGCAGAGTGAATATACAATGCATTCGTGATTGCACTAAGTTGTTAAAGGAACACTCCAAACAAGACATCCACTATCGAGTGCTGTAGTGGCTGTGGTTCCAGGCCCTGGCGCAACTCTGTTTTAGAAGTGCTTGCATTGGGGCCTACCGGGCATTGCTTCCAACTACAGCTCCAGCTTAGGACCTTCAGTTAGCTCTCCGTACAGAGCTAGGTCATTGTCTGAGTGAGAAACGCGTGTTTATGGTGCTTGGAGTTTTCCGTCAACCCCTTAGACACTGAGACAATAGTTTCAAATGTATTTTAATGGGGAAAGGGATAGGAACTAAGAATATCAGAATTATCTCAAGGACCTCTACATACAATCATGAGATACGACTGTCATATACTACCAAATAGATCTACATTATTTCAATACAAAACTATGCTGCATGATTTCATTAATCCTATTTAAGATATGATAACAACAGAAAAATACACAGCCGTGCAATTAAACATATATAAAAAGGAACATCTAAGAATAGATTTTGCACGAAGAGAAGGCAGAACACTTATCTCCTATGTAACCATTCACAGTTTGACTTAATTCTTTACAAACTGTAAACAATTATTACTGTACAAATAAAAACTTGACCTTTCAAATAGTTTAATAATAACTTTGTACTAAACACAGTTTAATGACTTATTTATATGATGCACTCCTATTGGAGGTTTATGCAGACTAAATATTTAAATCATCCTATCACGTTTTTCAGTTCCCATGGGTTCTCACATTGGACAAATTAACAGTCAATCAAATTCCACTCAACTCATTGGATCAAATGGACACATTTCAGTTAGAATTTGCCGATATAACCTGTCACAATAGTCTTATCCTGCTTAAAGAGGACACATTTCGGTTAGAATTTGATCCTATATACCTAACCTGTCACAATGGTCTTATCCCCCTTGAAGCTCAGCAAAACACGCGATGGGGCTCTGCTCTGCACTATCCTCTATAATTGGTAAAAGCACTACTTGAGAAAATAGTCATGCATTGAATAATTTAAACTTTGTATCTAGTACTAGATATTTCCAGGCTGAGTTCCTTGTTTTATAGCGTTTATAACCAAAGCACAGTTATACTGATAGTTCCCTTCAAAGGAATCTGATGCAATAGTATGCTAAACTATAGTTCTGATTGAGTGGTTATATTTACTCTTCCCATACTTTGTGTCTCTTAGGATTGCCAGTTTCAGTTTTACTGGCATCTCTAAATCTACACTATAAATGTGTTATACTTGGGCTCATACTGCAATTCCAGAAACTATTAATAGACTAATAATTCAGTTTATTTTGCATATTTCTTATATTGGATAATTCTTTATAAGTCTTTTTCCTTTCATAAGTATATTTTTTTGTTTTCTTTAAACATTTTTTTTTTTGGTCTATACTCTTGATAGTCTTGGAATTTTTTGGTTTATTTGTTGATTTTCAACAGCAAGATTAAAAAAAAAAAAAAAAAAATTAAATGTTATGTTTTAAATACACTGACACCAGTAGGCAAGTACCTTTCTATTCAATTAATTGTTTAAAATGTTAACCAAAATTTTACGCTGTATGTTTGTTCCACTGTCATTTAAGGGTTTCTCTTTCAGTGTACACATGCATATTATATATTGGTTTTTTTTTTTAAGACAGGAAATGCTATCTTTTAGTATCCTATTTGTATAGCTAACACGACTTTAACTTGGAACAAAATGTTAAAAATAGAAAAATAATGTTTTTAAAAAAAAATAAAAAATCATGCAACCAATGAAAAATAACTCAAAATAGATTCACATATCAGGAACTAAATTAGGTTTTGGTAGTTAATGCTAACCCTACACCAGTTCACCTTTATTCCAGCAACAGGTCAGTCTCCTCACTGTACCTCTGGTCCTCCTTCTAAAGACTGACTATCTGTGTCCAATCACAAGCTTCTCATAGAGAAGGCCTTGAGACACATAGCACTTGCATAGCAATAGCTGTGATTGAAATTAATGCTTCTCTTTGAGAAGCATTCACATCCACTTTACACTACAGTTTAAAACAATTACAGGTAACTCTTCGGACTGCCTTCTTTACAGCCCAGAGTAGTTACTAAGGTGATTCATAAAAGTGTTTTCATGAAATCAGTACTTTGAAAAAATAGGCCTGCAGGGATAAAGACATTACATCTAAAGCGTTTCAGCACACAAACACAGAGTGTCTTTAAG
Source organism: Pelobates fuscus (assembly GCF_036172605.1). Taxonomy (NCBI): domain Eukaryota; kingdom Metazoa; phylum Chordata; class Amphibia; order Anura; family Pelobatidae; genus Pelobates; species Pelobates fuscus. The sequence goes on from NC_086317.1 coordinate 157,622,198, forward strand.
CAGCTAAAATGTAGGTTCTAGTAAATATAAATCCTTTGTATTCTTCAGCAGGAATGATATTTTGTCTTTTTGTATCAGAATGATCTAGCAATGATTATTTTAGAAAGGGCATTCCGATTAACTAAAGTTCAAAGAGAGACCTTATTGATCTTTATACAAAATCATTCTGATTAGTATGAATCATAAAAAAAAGTATTAAGTAAACAAAATATCAAAATCCCTTGGGCAATTATAATCCTTTAGCATTCAACACTATTATACATAATACACAATACATTCATACGCACATACCTGTTTCTTCAAGTAGTTCCTTATTATGAGCTCGACACAGTGCTACGCTCTCATCATCCATATTATGTTTTTCTTCCTTAACGTTTGATTCAGCCACAATTAACGATTCTTCCTGTGCAACACGATTGTCCTCTGTAGTTTAAGGAAACAGAAAGGACAAGCTTCACACATACATGTAGAATTTGAATGACCATTAAAGTCACACAGACCAGTTTATCTCTATGACTCTATCTTCCTGACAGCCACTAGAGATGCTTCAATGATGTTTATTAAATATATTACCTTCTTTTTCTTAGTTGCTCTGCGAACTAAATTGCTCCTATCAGTTTACTGCAAAATATATCCATAACATTTATTTTAGGTATATATTTTGCAGTACACTGTTTAGCACATTTCTGCGTCCTTTTGGTTCATCTGATTAATTTCCAGAATCAGTTTTTTGTTGTAAAGTTCTACCGAGCTGAACCAAAATATGGCTGAAATTCAGATGTCTCTATGACATTGTGATTTCATGTTTTACTTTTTATGCTTATTGTGTTTTCTTGTTTAAAAGATTAAACACGTTGGTAACTAAAACATAGCAAAAGTGATATAAGATCAATAATCAATTAAAAAACACAATAAATGGGCTGCTTCACAACAAAAAAGCGAGCGGAACTGGTTATTAAAATAAATAAAACATATGTGTGAGTGAGCGCTCCAATGAACTCAAATATATATTCCAGCAAGAAAAGAAGATACACAGGATCTAAACAGTTAATAACAGTTTAGGCATATATTTACATTAAAAAAACAAAAAAAACTATTATAAATTATGTGTACGCCAACATAATCACCAAGCAGAAATATAACATTACTGAAGAGCTTTTACATAATAAGCACAAATCAAGGTACAAAAATGTAATAAAATTATATTATAAAAACTAAAATGTACATACAATTAATTGCTTGCACAATTAAAATAAAATTGTAATTTTTTAAAATTTATTTTTAAAATAAATATATTAGTCTGTGTATGTGTCTATGTATGTTCGGGTGTGTGTAGCAGTCTGTGTAACAGTGTGTGTGTGTGTAGCAGCATGTGTAGTATGCGTATAGGAGTGTGGGTAACTTCAAGGATTTACAGTAGGTGGCCATCCCTGCCCAGGCCTCTCCCTTCTCTCCTGGAGAATACTATGTTAAGCCAGAGGGAATGGGTACATTCAGAGACCAGACTCCTTAGACTTAAAGAAACACTATAGGGTCAGGAATACAAACGTGAAACACTAAATAGCGTGAAATGTTACCTTTCTTCAAGCACTGCTCTGGTCTGCCAGCGCTGGCTCAGTCTCCTTGGCTGAGATCTTCAAAATTGACAATCTCAGCCAATCCCATGCTTTCCTGAGATTGTCAATTCTGATTATCAATTCTGATTTGCTGAGATTGTCAATTCTGATTCTCTGAAAAGACTGTGTTTACATTAAAATGCATGCAGGAGCAGACTAATACATTAAGTTGTAGTTATTCTGTTGACTACAGTGTCCCTTTAACTAAATGGTCCCAGAGAGCTTAACTTCAAGTCCACAAAGGGTGGATGCTTTTAACAGGAATTATTAGGCACCTGCGGCACTCCATCAGGCCCTGTGTAACCAACCATCTAATAGCAGCACTTGATATTGTGACTATCACGGTACTTTAAGAATCTTCTTAAGAACAGTATTTTCCAAAACAGCAATTTAAGAACCCAGTTACCTGCTCTTTTTAACTCAAATCTCCAACGCATAACTGTTTAAGAAATGGCTGATAAATGTTTTTCTTGCATGCATACATACCTGTTCTTCCACATAAGTCTATGATAGATTCCAAAGGAAGTGCTGCTGTCTCATTTTCTTTCACACCATTCTCTTCTTTTGCAGAGTTTGCCCCATTCAATCTTGTTTCTTGTTTTCCTCTGTTACTGACTACAGTGTAGGAAAACATAAAGGAAAGTACATAAAATAACATGAAGGGTGTCTCTTACAGTTACATTATAGACCAGTAGTTCCGATCCTCTGGATAGGGACACCAAACTTAGTTCCCATACTTAGTGTACCAATCTCCTTTGTTATATGCACTTTCCCTGGTAATTTTAAGTTTTATACTTCAAGCAATCCCAAGATGGGGATTATACCACCAACATTGTATTCATAGAGCCGTCAGTCTGCTCTATCCTTGTAAGTATAATTTTACTTAATTTGTTGCACTATCTGTTGCCTTTTTTATTCCTTCCTGAGTGTGTGGACGTGGTGGACATTTGCTGCATATCCTTTAAAGCGGGGATTATACCGCTGTATGCCTATACTGCTAAAGCTGGCTATAGCTTTTCCAAATGTGAGTGTCCCATCATTTCCTTTTGGAAAGACTGTACCCAACAAGCTACACTATCACCTATCCCTGTCTTTTGTCTTCCATATTATCTATGGTCAAGTTGAATTGAGGACAGTACATCCTATCAAGCACTGAATTTTTCATTTTTGGATTATAAAAACTTTATTTGGGAGACTTTTACACCAGACCTATTTCTGCTTTTGTGCCAAATAAGTTGTACTGTTGTCTACCTGTGGCACAGCCCTTCCCTTTTCTTTTGTTTTTATTGTTCTCTCCAAAGGCTTTTGAGGGATACCTTTGCTGGGGCTGCTGCCTACCCAATAATCCTGTGTTAATTAGCGCTGACCTTCTGTTTTGTATTTTGCTATTTGTGGTATGGTTATCTCTGTATTGATTTCTGTGTATTTTATAGATATCTTAATGTTGTGCCTAGCTTGTTTTATTGTATTAGCATCTCTGTGTTACCAGTGGCGCAACCCTTCACTTTTCTTTTGTTCATACCTCAACTAGAACCAAGAAAAACATTGAGATATAATAGACAGAGCTGGGGACAATACAAAGATGCCTATACAATACACAGAGTTGGGCACACTACAGAGATACCCATACAACAGGTAGAGCTTAAAATACAGAAAAATAACACACAGAGCTGGACACAATATGAAGGTAACATAACTATCCCACACAGCCAGGATTACTGTGATTACTTCCTAGCCCTCTCTCCCGCTCATCATCTCATCTTCAGTTGAGCTTGTGCTACGATAACTTTTGCTTTCTATTAAATATTGCTGCTGTTATGAAATATCCTAGCTACTCCATTAGCTCTCATCACACAGTGTGCACATGGTTAAAACATCAATATAATGATAAACCCCGGCCAGTTCAGCTACTCCTGACTCAATATTAGCTCTCAGCACACAGGGTACACATGACTAAAGCACCAGGATACTGATAGACTCCTTATTACCCTTGCAGCTGGCAATATAATTAATCTGCATTGGTAATATGGAGGCATGAAGTAGCTGACATTACAGATTGATATTAAATCAGTCCTCAAAGTCACAGCCATAGTCCAGCCATTTCACAACCTTTCAAATGGCCACATCATGAGTGCCACAGGTCTCAGCAGTAGAGTGACTGAACACATTAAAGAAGATGGTGGGTATGTGTAGTACGAGTTATTAATATGATTAGTAACAGGCAGCACAATGCTCTTTGTCAAAAATGTCCCACTCCCCTTGTAACTCCTGGGCATCCCTGACGTAATATATATATATATTAATTATATGAGTAAATTCCCTTGCTTAATCAGTCTTTAGGCAGTCACTATGATTATAGGGGTAGACAAAAAGCTAATATTACAAATTTACATTTGTCAGGGGCCACAAGCTGCTGTGCTCTCTCTATATTACTTCAAAGATGGCTTGTTGCTCCTCTCTCCTGTGGGCACTGCAACCTCACCCTCTGGTGCTATCAGCCAATGAATGAAGAGGCCATTGGCAGCTGGCTCTGCTGCCCGAAAAGCAACATCATTTAAATTCCTTCTTAAATGACACTAGGCATGTGCAAAACAAGGCAGATTTCAAACCTGTCCCATTTTCTGACATGCATAATTGCTCTCAAGAAAGAGACACACATTTTTATGCCATAATTTTTGGCATAGCATCCTCCCCTCCAGAAAAGAGTCTTAGTGTTTCTAAACTGCTGCAAATAAATGTTTTTTTCCCACATAAAAATTGGTTGCTGCCTCAAGTGCCCCTATGGACGAGCCTCCACTGTTGGGAAAAATTAAATCGGGACCAGTTGGCAAAGCTTCAATGGGCATCACCAATGACTCAATTTGTGTCACTGACAACACCCATAATGGGCAGGCCTGCATTTGAAGGGTGCATGCCCACCCACTGAAGGGACATGTCAACCTGGCATCAAGCCTTCATCTATAGGACCATGCAGAGAGTGCTGCTGAAGTGCTGCTGGAGGGCCTGCTGAACTGTGCTGCCTAAAACCAGTTCCATAATGATATGCTTTGCTGTGCTGCCCGGAACCAGTTCCTTGGTATCCCCAGATGTGGGACACCAGAGATCTAGATCTAGAGAGTGGGATACCAGCCTTGATTTAGCACTGTCCTGCTAAAAGAAGGACAATTGGAAGCTCTACTATCATTCCTAATACAGCAAAGACCCTTGAGAGGTTCTAATGAAAGATTTTTGTAGAATATTTTTTTTTTACATATGAAACAGTTGAAGTATGGGTCTGTGAGTAATTTTACAATTCCAGAATGGGTCAACCAGCTAAAGCAAGGTACCTAGTGTGGGTCCCTGTCAAAAACAAAAGTAAAAAAGACTCTAGACAATCATAGAAATTAATGGTTTTAATGTAGCACTGAAATATACATTTTGATCAAATGTGCCCCGTTCACTAGCAATTGACAGCTCTTACACAATGCATGGCCTAAAGCTGCATATTGCCATATAGCACCTGGCCTATACAATCTATGAAGACTAGATGCAGAATGAGCACCCAGCACCACCCAAGTAAGTGTTAAACTATGCTGGGTAGAATGAGTTTCTGGCCTTTTTTTCTCTATTCATTGATAATTATTCCTGAAGTATAAACAAAGGTAAGTGAGGCAATATTATTGGTAAATTTCATTTTGCAAACCAAATTAAAGTAAGAAATATGTAGTATGCACATTTGTGGCAGCGGAGAGGTTACTTCAGCAAATACATAGCAAAAGCTGACATACATATTAATCTCATTGGGTTTTCAGATTTACCGTTCTTCCTACGAAGTTTCCATACGATAAGAGAACATAACAGTAGCAGGATACAGGTAACCAGTAGTGTTGAAATAATAATGAACAGCAAGTTCTTTTTACTGTCTACCAGGCTGCAACAATAGCAAAGTATATAACAATTACAAAGAAGAGAAAACTCACACAAATATGCATTAAAAAGGTATGGAGCAGTAGACGTGGAATAAAGTGGATATCATATTTAAAACTTTAGAGGTGCAATTATTTTCTTTTTTTGTTACACAAGCATTCGTTAAACAAAAAGACAGACATTTTTATTTGTTGCATAAGTATCAACACCGACATTATAAAACCTCTTAATAGGCTCTTGTACTCCATCCCTATAAAAGTCAAATTATTGATACAGTTTATCTGTGTGCAATGAAGTGTCACAGGATTTCTAAAAAAAAATAATAATCTGATTCTGGAAAGGTCCAGAGTTTTTTAGAAATCATATTTAAACAACTGGAATCATGAGGGCCAAGGGGCAATAAAAAAAAAGTAATTCTTCAAAGAGACACTATAGTCACCAAAACAACTTTAGATTAATGAAGCAGTTTTGCTGTGTTTTAGTATATAGATCATGCTCCTGCATTCTCACTGCTCAATTCTGACTGTGACTGACACCGCCTGCATTTAAAAAAAACATGATTTCACTTTCATTCATATGTTACTTACATTAAAAGTTTTTATCTCCTGTTCTGTAAATTGAATTCTCAATTAAACAGAATTTGCAATAAAAGAAGTATAAACATTAGATGACTCTTTACAGGAAGTGTTTAAGAACGCTGTGTAAGTCATATGCAGAGAGGTGTGACTAGGGCTGCATAAACAAAGTGATTTAACTCCTTAATGGCAGAGAATTGAGCAGGGAGACTGCAGGAGCATGATCTATACACAAAAACTGCTTCATTAAGCTAAAGTTGTTTTGGTGACTATAGTGTCCCTTTATGTTTTGGAGAAGCACCAATCAAGGTAAGCACCATAAAATCCATTACTAAAAAATGGAAATAATATGGCATAACGCAACTCTTCCTACAGCCAGCTGTCCACTATACCTCAGTGACTGGTTAGAGCATTAGGGAAGTAATCAGGAGGTCAATGGTAACTCTCAGTGGACAGCTCTAATTCACTGGACACTCCACACAACTGTTATTGAGGGATATACAGCATCAAGACAACTACTGCTACATATTTAAAAAAAAAAAAAAAAAAAGGTCTGAAGAAATCAAAACTGAGAGTAATTTTACATAGACAAATGAATTTAAGAATATAAAAAAAATTAAGCAGGTTTGGGAAGATGCATTGGAATTTGGAGAATTGTGGAGATAAAGAAAATAAAATATTTTAATATGATGTTTTGGTGTCGTGTAGTATTAATTAGTAAATTCTCAAATTATCTTACTTAATCAGATCTCAGGCAGACATTAAGGCTATTGGGGGAGTGAAAAGATAATATAGAATGTGACGGCAGATAAGAACCATTCAGCCCATCTAGTATGCCCAATTTTTTTTAAATACATTCATTAGTCCTGGCCTTATCTTATAGTTAGGATAGCCTTATGCCTATCCCACGCATGCTTAAACTCCTTTACTGTGTTAACCTCTACCACTTCCGCTGGAAGCCTATTCCATGCATCCAATATTACACACTTTCCTTGCAGGGGCAAGGAACAGCTGCTGCTTTGCTCTCTTTGCTACGTCCAAAATGGATTCTTGCTACTCTCCTATGGGCACTCTGGTGATGGGCACTCTTGTAAGCCAAACAATCAGAGCGTTCTTACAGGCTAGTTTGATTTCTCTTGATACTTGTTTGGGAATATTTAGAACTTCCCCCATTTGTTTAAATAAAATCTCCACCCATGACTTCTCCACCCCTAATATTTAATTTTAAGCTCCAACATGATGCCCACATCAAGTCTCCCTAGTATTATAGCTCCCCAGTTGCTAGTGTGTAATTACTGTGAGCTGCTGGCTGCTTACTATTTAGTAGGCATGCCCCCCCACTCCCACCCACAGTATGTCACATGGGGTATAAGGGAGATTTGATACCACCGTTATATTAATATGGAGTTCCAAATGGTCCCCACACACTTTTTCATTTATTTGTTAACATTTTATTTTAGTGGCTAGCTGGTTTTAGTCACATGGACAAAATTTTGACAAACTGAACCAAACGTTTTTTTTTTTTGACAAACTGAACCAAAGGTTTTTTTTTGGACAAACCTTTTTTTTTTTGCCATGCATAATTCTCTACTCTTTAATTATACTGCAACCAGTGAAGGCGTGGACCTGAAAAGAGTAGGCACAGGAACACTATGGTGTTAGGATTACAGATTTGTATTCCTAGCGCTAATATGTTCCTTTTAAATAGTGTAGAAGTCATTTGTGTGAAACATAAAGGGGTAAAATATAAAGACATTAAATTTAAAAGTGTCAGTTTAATAAGTGGGTAAAACAGAAGACTTGAAATCAGAAAATAACAATAATAAAAGAAGAGAGAAATGCAGAAGAAAGAGAGAGAAAAAAAGATGGAGATAGAAAAAGAAAAGAAGGAAGTAAAAAGCGGCAACAAGTGGTAAAACAGACATCAAAAATACCTCCAAATGAACATAGAAGTGCATAAAAAGAGAAATACTAACATCACACATTTTCACCAAATTCTCCTACGGTTCTCAAAGAGAAAAAAGTCGGTCAATTGCCAATGAATATTATTAAACAAAAAAATATTGATACAAAAAGTGGAATAATAATTGAGAGAAAATAAAATACTCTGATTTGACTCTTAAATTAACAGAGATATATGTAAATATATGCAGAATTGTTCTATAATGAATTTAATTCACGTTTAAATTTTTGAATGCCATTTAAGTTACTTGTATCGGATACTATCAAAATGGAAGAGGCACAAGAAAGAAACTCAGTTGGTCATCTCTGAAATACATTCTTGACTGAATCCCGTTTTTTTTTTTTAACCCCCCTCCCGCCTCCACTACATCCAATTGACCCCCTAGACACACCCAAATACCCCTAAGCCCCTCAGATTACCTCTTTTTTAATCTTTATCTTCTGCCCCGATCTATATTCAGGGCGCCACCATCTTTGTGTGGGTAGGTGAAGTCCCTGTGGGACACGTCATCTGCCCACACTAGATAGCGCTGAGATTCCCGCACATGCCCAGTGAAACACCTGGACATGCGAACGGGAATTTCATCTATTCATTCGTCAGACAGGCGAATGAATGAATAGAAAAATCAGACGAACAAACTAAGACTGTGTATCAGTGTTCGTTTGCTTGTTCGGTTTATTACAAGGAGGGAGCTACCGGCACGCAGCTCCCTCCTTGTAATATGTAAAGATATGACCCCCATAATAGCACAAGGGAGGTTAAAATCTCCCCAATGCACCTACTCGCTATACCACGGGTAGGGGCATGTCTACTAAACAGTGAGCAGCCTGTGTGGACCAGGGGGGGAGGACAGTAGGTCCCCCCTTATTGTTTTTTTAGGGCCTCCACCCGCCGCTCAGGGGTGGGGGCCGGGGGGGACAGTAGATCCCCTTATTGTTTTTTTAGGGCCCCCACTCACCGGGGGTGGGGGCCGGGGTGGAGGACGATAGATCCCCCCTCTCTTTATTTAGGGCCCAAACCCACCGTTCAGCGGTAAGAATGCTGGGGGGGGGCTACCGTCCTCCCCCTGGCCCCTACCCCTGTGCGGTGGGTGGGAGCCCTAAAAAAACAGGCTGCTCACTGCTTAATAGACATGCCCCTACTCACGGTATAGCGAGTAGGGGCATATTATTTAGTAATACTAAGTAATCTTTACTTAGTATTAGTAAATGTGGCTGAAAGACCAATTTAGGTCTTTCAGCCTTTTAGTAGATAGCTCCCTGATACCGTGGGAATTAGGGAGTTATCTACTAAGCGGCTGCAAGATGCAGCCGCGGCAATGAATAGGATCGGAGTTTAATTCATTAGAATGAACTTGCGATCCAAACAAAGTGCCGAATTGAGTTCTAAAAGAAACGAACATACTGTTCTCATTCAGTTAGAACGCAATTCGGCAGTTTCGTCTAAAATGACAGGAAGCATTGTGGGAACAGGGAGGAAGGTAAGAATTATGGAAAAATTGCTCTGACCAGAGGAAATGAAGCACACTTTGCTCCTCCGCTGGTCAGAGCTGGTCAAGCAGAGGAATCCTCCATAAGGCAAAGAGTCCCTACTTTGTCTTATGATTTTAAAGAAAACTAAAGAAGACAGGAAGAAAAGAATAACAGATCCGGAGAGAGGGGGAGAAGAGGAAGAGATTGAGGAAAGGTAAGTTCGGCATGACAGTGCCGCTTTAAGTATCTTCAGAAATGTAATTCTTACCTTTTTATATTGGTTTGATTTGTTATCATTATAGATATATCCTGTTGAGTTGAATGTCTTTGTGCTCTTGTGCTTGCTGACCTTTGATACACTCTGGTGGTTACTGAGTGATGAGATATTTTTAATCTAGAGTTAGTTGATGGAGCCGTACTTGGTAATACATCCAATCCTAAAATAAATTAAAAAAAAGAAACAAAAAAAAAGCATTATATAATGCCAATTGTCTCCCATTAAATTAGCTGGTAGAAGGGCAGCATAACTAGTTAGTAAGATTATTTTTGTATTTATTTATTTATTTATTTATTAATTGAGTAATTAATTAATAATGATCCTCATTTTTTAAGTATCTACAGTGCATAAAACATATATAGTACACAGATGTATATTGAGAGCACAGAAAGGATTTATTTATGGTGAAAACCAAATGCTCGTAGAACAAATTGCTTGAATCAGAACAGTTTCAACTTATTCCCTTGCCCCTTTGCCATAATATTACAAATGTTCTTGTCCCCTTGTGACTATTTTTTTTTTAGATTATAGGTAAATACAGTTAAAAAGCTGGTGGGGTAGCTATCTAGCAAAGAGTATCTTCACATACTACCAGGAAGACTGCATTGGTTAGTGGGCAAAGACTGACCACGCTTCAAGAGAATGGGCCCGGGCTCCTTCCCCCTTTATGGCTCAAGGCTCATACTGAGCTGTACAGTCTAGCTCTGAACCTTTGCTCACCCACGTTACACCTTTAATTACCATTTATAAGTATGTTTAGCTAACATTTGTTTTCTTAAATAGATGACTCCAGTGATGTCACAACTTACGACAGATTAGCATGTTATATACAGCTATGTTTCCTTTCTTTATCTTTACTACAAAATTATGCTGTTTCTTGGAATGCCACTCCAAGGTTTTATGCTCTCTGTCTTTGACATTCAGATGGCAGGTTTGGAATTTAGTGTAAACTAATCCATTGAAATATAGAAACATAGAATGTGATGGCACTTAAGAACCATTCCATCTAGTCTGCCCAATTTTCTAAATACTTTCATTAGTCCCTGGCTTTATCTTATAGTTAGGATAGTCTTATGCCTATCCCACGCATGCTTAAACTCCTTTACTGTGTTAACCTCTACTTCAGCTGGAAGGCTATTCCATGCATCCACTACCCTCTCAGTAAAGTAATACTTCCTATTTTTAAACCTTTTCCCCTCTAATTTAAGACTATGTCATCTTGTTGTGGTAGTTTTTCTTCCTATTAAATATAGTCTCCTCCTTTACTGTGTTGATTCCCTTTATGTATTTAAATGTTTCTATCATATCACCCCTGTCTCGTCTTTCCTCCAAACTATACATGTTAAGTTCCTTTTACCTTTCCTTGTAAGTTTTATCCTGCAATACATGTTTCTATGTTTCTCATTGCTTCTCAGATATCCATTCTGATATCCCTGAATGTTAACCGTTTTTGTCACCAGAGCCAGATTACCCATAAGGTAGCTTAGACTGCTGCCTATTGCCCAGACTCAGACATGGGCCCCTGCCTAGGCCTGGAGTTTCAGCTTTGGCTGCAAGGGGACCTCCCTGACCTCCCTGAGCTAAAAAGGTCTCCCTTTTCAGCCCTGTGTCCCCCTCACCTAGTTGGGGTAAAGATCACATTAAAAGTTCAGTTGTGGTTCCCCAGCCCTTGCCAATGACTCAAAGCACTGCAGCTAGTGCTTTGAGGCATTGAATGAGTACTAGAAGAATCAGGGAGCTCTTAAAGTGATCTGCATCTGATATAGGTGCCCACCACCACACTCCCCCGCCAGACCTACAGGAATCCTTATTCCCTGTTCATCCTCTACCAGACCAAACAGGGTTTCAATAAAGAGTACCAACCAATGGACCATTCCTGCTGCCAAAAAGGTAAGCAGAAGGTGGGCGGCAAAAGAACAACTTCACCACAGTACATACAATACTCAGCAACACTTAGAATCCCCTACACACACACAACACACTAAGCGTCCTCCACAAACAATTTCAGTCACCACACACAACACTCAAACAGTACACAGTGGCACACACAGCATCCCTCACCCCACATACAGCTCTCAGCTTCCTCCACACACACACAACCACTACACAAACTCCAGTCTCGCTCACATACATAGAACACTCACAAAACAGTCACAAAACAGAGTTCCTGGAGGCGGACCAAATTTGGGATCTGTGGCGAAAATTACATTGCCACTGGTGTTTGTAGGGGCCAGCCTCCTGCCCAAAGACTATGGGCCCTGCAAAAAGACATGTTAAAAAATGACTTCCATGGGAAAATGTGCCTCTTCCCCTCCCCCTTATTCCTGTCCTATTGTTTCCCCAGCAGGGCATTGTCCCAGGGACACTGCCAGACCAGTTTAAACTGGCTGCACTGTCCCTCCTCAATCTCCCATCAGCCCTTGCTATTGTCTGACCCCACCCTTCCTTGTACTATAGTGCTCTATGTAACCTATTGTATGTAAATTAGGCTGTTGGGGGTTTAAATGTGTATATAAATTGTAAGTGCTTGCTTTGCATTAAAGAGTTCCTGTTTTACCCTCAACATAGAGTCTTGTCTCATGTGTGGGGGAAAAGGCTGCATCTACCCTGGGGATTGCTATATCAGTATACTCCCCAGGGATTATAATCACTAAGAGCTGTTTCGGTTGACCTACTGGAACCTGGAGCCTTGTCGTAGGTCCAGGGTGGGTAAGAGATGGTGAGTTCCCAGCCAAGCTGTAACGCTGGACGGGGGACTGCGGAGCTGAGGGTGTCTGGTGGAGTGCTTGGAGTCCTCAGTGAGCACTAGGAGCATCCGTCGGCGAAGGTACCCAACCGGGGTACAGGAAGCTCCATTACAGGATCCTACCTAGGCCCTTAAATCAGTTCTGTGTATCACCTTCCCCTTCCTTTTTAGAAATCCCTTCTCAGGTACTCTTGCTTCTTATTCCAAATAACCAAACAGCAAATCATGTGGCAGGCAACATCTTATATAAATATTTACATTTGATCAAGTGATATAGTAGTTGTTGGACTAAACATTAAAATGCAAGTTGCATAATAGCTAGCTTGGCTGTTTTCCCTTTAACGTTTAATTATCTTATAAAATGAGCACATGATATGCACATTCTTGTCAACCAGTCTGCATATAAAATATTTATCGATAATATTTTTCAGCATTTTCCCAGGGGCTCACCTAAAGTTATAATTTTAAACATATAAGTCGTTACCTGAGATACAACATTGGTGAGCGTTCTCTGAATGTACTGCTAAGTTTCTCTCGCTGATCGTGTATTGAGAAAATGCAATATTCTTTATCTATAGCTAGTTGAAAGAGCAAATATAACTTGTGTGTATGTACACAAAGTGCATTGATATTACAATTTTGACAGGCACTTTGACATTTTCATTATTGATATTAAAAGTATAGACCAACCGAGTGCCTTCCTGTTCAATAAGACTACATTGAGCCAGGCCTCTTAAACACTGTCTCACTTCCACCTCACTACGTTTATGTCCCTCTTACATGAGGAAATACTGGAAGCACAAAGGGAAGACATAATAGCAACCATTACCGAGCTCTTTAATCTCATATTGGGAGAGGCAAGTGACACCGGATGGTCCTGGAGAGGGCCCATAGGTCACTCTGACCGAGAGGATCAGCCACAGAAGTGCCGAGGGATATAATATGCCGGGTCCACTACTTCTCAGTAAAAGACAACATACTTAAGCCCATCACCGAGCACCTTTGTAATTGCAACATAAAATACAGATGAGGCTTTCCCTTCGCATTAATAGTCAACCACAAGGGTACTACCCACTCGATATCCACACACCTAGACGTGAAACCCTTTTTAAGTGCTCTTGGATTACCAGATACCCAAGTCCTGGACTGGTACTCTCCCCCAACCAAATTCCGAAACACTAAGACTACCACAACGCCAAATATGGAATACACCATCTAAACAGAGGAAACGGACCAATGATATACCTCACTTCAATGGAGACAACCATCAGGAAAGGGAGGAGCTGCCCGAGAAATGATAGGACTTTACATACATCCAACTAAAGAACTCTCTGCGGTACATATCAAAGAACACTCAATACAAAACACATTTACTAACATGCCACAAGACTTTGCGGATAAACCGACCACAAGCGAGTTTCAAGACTGTTCAGTTTATTTATCAGAAAACTGGTCAAAAAAGACTCTAACCTCACAATACAGATCATATATTTATTTATCATTTTGAAGGTACTGATTGTTAACCTGTAACTGTCCTAAATTCAGGTTGGCCCGCACTCAAAGCTATGTCGTATACTTATGAAATCTCACCTGCGGAGTGTTCTCAGCAAAAACACTATTTGGTCCAAGAACAAAGTTTTACTGATAATAAACCCCTCCCCCCCTCCATCCCGCACCCCTAGCTTGTATCGAATCCATAATCAACAGGACGTAACAGTCCTCCTAGTCTCCCAAAAATAACACATCCAAAATGTGGATTTCACTCAATTTGAGTTTTTTCTATGCAACACAAACAGTTATTTTTTTTTCTGTCTCCTGCACAGAGATAGAAGAGCACTACCAATAGGATTTAAACTGCTATATATCCTATACACTTCACTATTATCCCTATACTCTGGGGATTGTGATTTATCCATAGACGAATACCATAGTTCCTTGATACATTTTCCTCCCGCCCTCCTTAAGGACTCATCATTAGCAGATACCTGCAGTAATTGCTCAGAGACTTGCATATTATCTGTAGTGTTCTATTGTTTAATCCTTGTTTATTTTTGTTACTTTAAATTACGTGCATACGGTGTATATTGTTTTAGACTACTGATACAATAGAGTGCATATAGGAGTCTACCCCTGAAAAGAGGTCTTTAGCTCTAACTGACTTCCACAGACACAAAGCAGAGATTGTCTTTGTGCAGGAGACACACTTTCGCAAAGACTTTGCTCCAGCACTACGAAACAGATATCCAACAGGCTACTTCAGCCATATTTCAGGGGCAAAATCTAGGGTAGTTGCAAAACTGGTGGGAAGTCAAGTCCCTTTTACGTTTAGCAAACAACAGGTAGATGAACCTGGCCGATATATATTTGCCAAAGGGAAAATATGTAATACAATGGTTACTTTCGCAAATCTATATCTTCCAAACAAGAAACATTGTCAGGCACTGTGGAAAATGTTAAACAAACTGTCCACGTTTCAAGAGGGTATACTTATTGTCGGGGGAGACCTGAACATTACTTTAGATGGTGATCTAGACACATCTTCCTCATCCAGTGATTACCTTATACCAGCCCGCAAACAGCCCGCTTAATTGGCTGGGAGCAGTTTACTTGTCGCCCACTGCCCAACTTTGCATTAATGGTCAACTTTCCAGCCCGGTAGAGATATCCACTGGTACAAGACAGGGGTGCCCCCTTCCTCCCCTTATATTTATACTGGTTCTAGAGCAGTTCCTACAGGGAATCAGGGACAATCAGCAGATCCAAGGCTTCAAAATTAAGATGACCTACTATTCACAGTGTCTGATCCGCTCAAAACTCTCCCACATATTCTTGAAGAAATGGATATCTATGGTGGGATATCCAATTTCCAAGCTAACCTCACTAAGTGTGAGTTACTTCCCTTGCACACGAAGCCAGAAATGGACGCAAAATTGCAGCAGCACTTCCACTTTATATGGACCAACACCTCCATCAAATATCTAGGAATTCTCTTACTGCATAAGATTGAACAACTATATGAACTTTACTTTTCCCCACTCCTAGCATCCGTATCTAAACATATGAAAACTTGGCACAAACCGTATTACGGTTGATTTTGTAGACTTAACATTATAAAAATGAATGTGTTACCTTGCATCTTATATGCACTACACATGATTACCACAGCACTTCCCAAAAATGTTTTCGACACATTCAGGATGTTGATCACGTCCTTTCTCTGGTCACACACACACCCCTGACTGGAAAACTCTCTCCTCACTAAACCCTGTGAGAAGTTGGGTTTAGGATTCCCTAACATAGACACATACCACAAAGCGATTCACTTATCTAGGGTATATGAATGGACAAACGCGAACATGACTCAACAATGGGTGAAAACAGAAGCCTCATTCTTTGAAACTCCCATTCTGATGATCCCCTGGCACAAGTCTGGCCAAATGTTCCTACAACACAAACAACACCGGACCATTACCCATACTAGGCACTTCTTTCCATATCCCTCCCTGTTATACCACTCACACACAACCCCCTTTTCCAAGCAGGAATCTCCTGTAAGCAGTGCAGGCTATACCACAGCAAACCCTACCTCATGCTTTACGATGTTGTACAGGAGAATAGATTAAAACCACTGAGCAGTATCCTCTAGATGCAAACTCCCACAGGCACGCAAAATCTTCACTTTATCAGGGGCATGAAAATCATACTGGATGGTGATAGAGACCTCACGACTTTTGAGCAAATGTGTCTCTCGCATCCTTTAAAACAAAAGTTTTTCTCCTCTATGTACACGCTCTTACAAAATTCACAAACACCGGAACTCCCACGATTCACTGTAAAATTGTCGGACGAACTACAATGTGACCTATCACAAAATCAGTGGCAGAGGATATTCCTAAGGGCACACATGGCATCCACAAACCTTGCCACACAGGAAAGTAATTACAAACGCCTCACTTGCTGGCACAACACCGCAGCAAAAATACATAAAATACACAATAATGCCCAAGGTGCTTGCTGGAGATGCCAGCAACCTGACGCGCATCCAGCGCATATCTGGTGGCAATGCCCGACAATAACTAAATTCTGGAAACGCATACACACACTTATACAGGCAATCATGGCAATACAGTTTCCATTCTCACCAGAACACATGCTGTTTCTCTTACCACCACCCCAACCAAAGAGACAGGGTACAGCCTTGATCTCACACCTACTTTTGGCAGCAAACCAACTCATCCCAGTCCACTGTAAAAAGATAAATCCCCCATCAGAGAGGGATTGGGTCCAGCGAGTGGAAGGGGCAAAACAAATGGAAGAAATGACCTATGCCATTTTCAAAAACCACACAATATTTATGCAAACTTGAGTACCTTGGAACACTTTCCTACAGGTGGATGCTCACATCCACATCCACTGAACCGTCTACCTCTCTAGAACCCTGTATTAACAAACAGTTGTAGCCCTAGGAGACGGGATGGAACACTCACAAGCCTTACATATATCGTGTTTTCTGGGAAAACCACACCTCAAAGTAGCAGATTACCATTGTGAAAACGATGATATTCATGTTGATATGCACAACACACTCCTGTGATGCTTTGTAACACATCAGGAACTTACAATACACACATATTACAATATACAATACAAGGTATGCGCTATTCAAATGTTTTTTCAATGTTTTCATTTTTTTCAATTTTATTTTTGGAATGTTACAACACTCTTTATCTGTTACAAAAATGTATAAATGCCATTGTAAACCGCAAAACACATGTAAATGTAACCTTATATTTATGGCGAAATTACCCATTGTAAACTCTGTTCTTGTGAATTAATGTTATAATGTATGTGAATACTTATGAAAAACCAAAATAAAAGTGTAGCGGAGGGCAGGTAGTAAAGACCACGATCTCCGCTGGTTCCACGAGTAAATCCACAGTCAGCGCTGAAAAGTAAGGCAAGTCCCCAAATCCTCCCAATAACCGGACGAAACACAGTTTGGGAGTCAACTAACTCAGTTTATTCACAAGCTGGCATATTTAAGCAGTTCCCCATGCAAGGGGTTTCCTTACAGATAATTCAGGGGATTTCTCCCAACATGCATTGTTCTTTTCCCAACAGGCATTGCTGCACGAGAAGGATACTCCCACTAAAATGGACGATTAAGTGGATTATCCCCTCGTGCAGCAGAACTGACAATTTACTTTAAAATACATATTTTCCACAATATTCGGTACTTTGAAATGACCGAACGTTCGGTAGATAGCTGGGGTCGGAGCGCACCTTTCGTGAGAATACCGCTCTGATCCCAGCTGAATTGACCGAATGCCGCACAAATATAGCTTCACATAGAAGTTCCCCTCAATCTGTCGATCATATCTAGGGGAACGATTCTACCGAAAACCGGGCTCCCGAATGGCTTGGAAGTGCAGCGGTGTTCGCATCATCGAGTAGCCGTTTTTAGTTCCAGGCACTCGACGACCAAACACCGCTGCCAAATAGACGAATCCAAGATGGCCGACCGCCGCATGGTCGGTAGTCGAACGACGGCCACCCAGAATAGTCTATAATTACCGATTGCAACATTGTTGCAATCGGTTAACAAGTGCCACACGACCATAAGTGTGTGATCTACCAGGGGGGCCCTTATTCGTTCGGCGAACGGCTTAGATCGTCGCTGTTCGCCGAACGAAGTACCTGTATGCTGGTAGCTTACGGCTGCCAGCATGCGAATCAACATAACATAACACATACACAGCAAATATACAGGGCACATATTACAGCCTCCAGACAACCTTCCTATATTATAGTTCAACAGTGGCTAGGTTTGCCACAAAAAGTAATTAAAAATAAATAAAAAAAAAGATATCACAGTTAAAACTTTGGAGTAGGGATCAACCAATATCGACTTTTTTGAGTCGATAACGATAATATGTGAACTTTCAGGCGCATAGCCGATAACTTATACCAATGTTCTGTGCATTTACATTTAAAAAAAATAAATAATAATTTCTACACAAATCTGCTGTTAAATGAGCATGAAGAAACATACCAGTCAGATTGCAGCAAAACAATTGTGATATGGTCAAATACAACAAATTGGACCACTTTTTTGTTTTGTTTTTAAATATCAGTCAAAAGGTAACAAGAACAACAACGTTCAATTGCACATAGACATATAGTCCATACTTAGATCAAATCTTAGTAAAATGAGCAGCAATGACATAGGCAATGACATCAAAGGGACACACTACTATATATAAGTGGGCATCAAAACAGCTTCCTTAAGCTACCGTATATACTCGAGTATAAGCCGACCCGAATATAAGCCGAGGCCCCTAATTTTACCCCAAAAAACTGGGAAAACTTATTGACTCAAGTATAAGACTAGGGTGGGAAATGCAGCAGCTACTGGTAAATTTCTAAATAAAATTAGATCCTAAAAAAATTATATTCATTGAATATTTATTTACAGTGTGTGCATATAATGAATGCAGTGTGTGTGTATATGAATGCAGTGTGTGTGTATATGAGTGCAGTGTGTGTGTATGAGTGCAGTGTGTGTGTATGAATGCAGTGTGTGTGTATGAGTGCAGTGTGTATGAGTGCAGTGTGTATGACTGCAGTGTGTGTGGGTATGAGTGCAGTGTGTATGAGTGCAGTGTGTATGTATGAATGCACTGTGTGTGTATGAGTGCAGTGTGTATGAGTGCAGTGTGTGTATGAGTGCAGTGTGTATGTATGAATGCAGTGTGTGTATGAGTTCAGTGTGTGTATGAGTGCAGTGTGTATGAGTGCAGTGTGTATGTATGAATGCAGTGTGTGTGTATGAGTGCAGTGTGTGTGTATGAGTGCAGTGTGTGTATGTATGAATGCAGTGTGTGTGTATGAGTGCAGTGTGTGTGTATGAGTGCCGTGTGTGCAGTGTGTATGTATGAGTGCAGTGTGTGTGTGTATGAATGCAGTGTGTGTGTATGAGTGCAGTGTGTATGAGTGCAGTGTGTGTGTGTATGAATGCAGTGTGTGTGTATGAGTGCAGTGTGTGTATGAGTGCAGTGTGTGTGTGAATGCAGTGTGTGTGTATGAGTGCAGTGTGTGTGTGTGTGATGCAGAGTGTGATGCAGAGCCTTGGTGGGGGTGGGCATTTTTAATATTGTTTTTATTATTATTTAAATTTTTTTGTTATATTATTATTTATTTATTTTTATTATTATTTTAATTATTATTTTATTATTATTATTATTATTTTATTTTTTTTCGTCCCCCCTCCCTGCTTGATACATGGAAGGGAGGGGGGCTCTCCTTCCCTGGTGGTCCAGTGGCATTGGCAGTTAAGTGGGGGGAGGAGGGGGGCTGGCAGAGAGCACTTACCTCTCCTGCAGCTCCTGTCAGCTCCCTTCTCCTCCGCGCCGGTCCCTGCAGCTCTTCTGTCAGCTCACACTGTAAGTCTCGCGAGAGCCGCACTATGACCCCGCGGCTCTCGCAAGACTTACACTGGGAGCTGACAGAGGTGCTGAATGGACCGCCGCGGAGGAGGTCAGTGGGGCTGACAGAAGCTGCAGGAGAGGTAAGTAACCGCACACAGCCCCATTGTCTGTATTATGGCAATGTAGATTGCCATAATACAGACAGTGACTCGAGTATAAGCCGAGTTGGGGTATTTCAGCACAAAAAATGTGCTGAAAAACTCGGCTTATACTCGAGTATATACGGTATATTTGTTTTGTTGCCTAACTGCCTAGCCTTAGTGTCCATTTAAAGTTTTAAACACATGGTTTAATGCATATAATAAAGAAGATTAAACTTAAAACAAGTTAAATGTTGAGTAAAGGTAATATAACTTATAAGGGTCCTCTCCTGGGTTTGCACTTCAGCAATAATATTTTATATATAATTAATATAAAAATCAGAGTAGACATAGACAATACGATTACGGGTACGGGTATTGGTCTCGGGTAGCAGAGGAACTGGTAGTGTGCACAGGGTGTGGTACACTCAGGGCCGACGCTTCCTATAAGGAGAACTAGGCAGCCGCCTAGGGTGCCACATTAAAGGGGGCGCCCTGCTCCCCCATTGCCAGCCCTTTTAATGCTGCAGCCACCTGAGTGCTCTATAGAGAGCCTCAGGCAGCTGCAGTACTGCCTCTCTCTCTCCAGGGCCGGACTGGCCCACCGGGATACCGGGAAATTTCCTGGTGGGCCGTCGGCACCTGGGGCCGGGGAGACATGTGGATGTCCTGCGGCCGCATGGAGAGCTTGGATGGCGGCCGCAGGGGAAGCTCTCCTTGCGGCCGCAGGGGAAGCTCTTCTGGCGGCCGCTGGGGGAGCAGGCTGTTCTGTCTCTGCTCCCCCTCCCTCGCGCGCTAGAAAGAGACCGGCGCCGGAATATGACGTCATATTCCGGCCCCGGTCTCATTAAGCTGCGCGCGAGGGAGGGGGAGCAGAGACAGAACAGCCTGCTCCCCCAGCGGCCGCCAGAAGAGCTTCCCCTGCGGCCGCGAGAAGAGCTTCAGGAAGGCTGGCTGGGCTGGAAGGTGAGCACAGGAGGGGAGGGGGAGGGAAGTAACAAAGGTCACAGGAAGGGGAGGGTGGGGGGTAACAAAGAGCACAGGAGGGGAGGGGGGGTAACAAAGGGCACAGGAGGGGAGGGGGGGTAACAAAGGGCACAGGAAGGGGAGGGTGGGTGTAACAAAGAGCACAGGAGGGGAGGGGGGGTAACAAAGGGCACAGGAAGGGGAGGGTGGGGGGTAACAAAGAGCACAGGAGGGGAGGGGGGGTAACAAAGAGCACAGGAGGGGAGGGGGGGTAACAAAGGGCACAGGAGGGGAGGGGGGTAACAAAGGGCACAGGAGGGGAGGGGGGGTAACAAAGGGCACAGGAAGGGGAGGGTGGGGGGTAACAAAGAGCACAGGAGGGGAGGGGGGTAACAAAGAGCACAGGAGGGGAGGGGGGGTAACAAAGGGCACAGGAAGGGGAGGGTGGGGGTAACAAAGAGCACAGGAGGGGCGGGGGGGTAACAAAGAGCACAGGAGGGGAGGGGGGGTAACAAAGGGCACAGGAGGGGAGGGGGGTTAACAAAGGGCACAGGAGGGGAGGGGGGGTAACAAATGGCACAGGAGGGGAGGGGGGGTAACAAATGGCACAGGAGGGGAGGGGGCTAAGAGGTCACAGGAAGGGGAGGGTGGGGGGTAACAAAGGGCACAGGAGGGGAGGGGGGTAACAAAGGGCACAGGAGGGGAGGGGGGGGTAACAAATGGCACAGGAGGGGAGGGGGCTAAGAGGTCACAGGAAGGGGAGGGTGGGGGGTAACAAAGGGCACAGGAGGGGAGGGGGGGTAACAAATGGCACAGGAGGGGAGGGGGGTAACAAATGGCACAGGAGGGGAGGGGGCTAAGAGGTCACAGGAAGGGGAGGGTGGGGGGTAACAAAGGGCACAGGAGGGGAGGGGGGGTAACAAAGGGCACAGGAGGGGAGGGGGCTAAGAGGTCACAGGAAGGGGAGGGTGGGGGGTAACAAAGGGCACAGGAGGGGAGGGGGGGTAACAAAGGGCACAGTAGGGGAGGGGGCTAAGAGGTCACAGGAAGGGAGGGGGGGTAACAAATGGCACAGGAGGGGAGGGGGCTAAGAGGTCACAGGAAGGGGAGGGGGGTAACAAAGGGCACAGGAGGGGAGGGGGCTAAGAGGTCACAGGAAGGGGAGGGGGGGTAACAAAGGGCACAGGAGGGGAGGGGGGGTAACAAAGGGCACAGGAAGGGGAGAGGGGCCAAAAGATGAGCACAAAAGGGGCTGAAGAGGGTACAAGTCGGAAGGGGGGCTAAAGAGGGCACGGGATGGGGCTAAAGAGGGCACAGGAAGGAAGGTGGCTAAAGAGGGCACGGGAGGGGGCTAAAGAGGGCACAGGAAGGGAGGGTGCTACATAAGGGCACAGGAGAGGAAGGGGCTAAAAAGCACACAGGGGGCAAAAGAGGGCACAGAAGGGGAGGGGCACCTATCAGTCTGCCCACCCACCCACACAGGTAGCAACAAGTATGTATGTCAGTGGGAGTGTGTCTGTCTGTGTCACGCTGTGTGTGTGTCTGTCTGTGTCACGCTGTGTGTGTTTCTGTGTCACGCTGTGTGTGTTTCTGTGTCATGCTGTGTGTGTGTGTGTGTCATGCTGTGTCTGTGTCATGCTGTGTGTGTGTCTGTGTCATGCTGTGTGTGTCATGCTGTGTGTGTGTGTGTGTGTGTCTCTGTGTCACTGTGTGTCTGTATCATGGTGTGTGTGTGTCTGTCTGTGCCACGCTGTGTGTGTTTCTGTGTCACGCTGTGTGTGTTTCTGTGTCATGCTGTGTGTGTTTCTGTGTCATGCTGTGTGTGTGTGTGTGTCATGCTGTGTCTGTGTCATGCTGTGTGTGTGTCTGTGTCATGCTGTGTGTGTCATGCTGTGTGTGTGTGTGTGTGTCTCTGTGTCACTGTGTGTCTGTATCATGGTGTGTGTGTGTGTCTGTCTGTGTCATGGTGTGTGTATGTCTGTCATGGTGTGTGTGTGTCAGTCGTAGTGTCTGTGTGTGTTTGTAAAAATAGTGTTTTACTCACTTTTTTTTCCAACGTCATGCTGGTCTCTGCCTCTATGACTGAGATCATCAAGCTTGATGATCTCAGCCAATCCGCACTGACACAGGAAGCGCCTCTAGTGACCGTCTGAGTGTCTGTCACTAGAGGTGTCACTAGGAAGCAATGTAAACACTGCCTTTTCTCTGAAAAGTCAGTGTTTACATTCAAAAGCCTGCAGGGACAGGCTATAGACACCAGAACCACTACATTAAGCTGTGTGTGTGTGTGCGCCTGCTAGTGAGTTTGCTTGCTTGCATGTGTGTGTGTGTCTGCTAGTGAGTGAGCTTGTATTTTTATGTCAATGAGCTTATGTATATTAGTGAAATTGTTTGCTCTCCATAGGCCAGTAGGGGAGATCAAAGGATCTCCCCTGTCGGTCGGGCACGCTGGGCAGCGCAGTGGGCCCCCATGCTCGTGGGGCACCCGGGCAACTGCTCAGCGTGCCCATGGGGAAAGATGGCCCTGTCAGGGATGTACTGTGTGTCAGGGTTGTACTGTGTGTGTCAGGGTTATACTGTGTGTGTCAGGGATGCTCTGTGTGTGTCAGGGATGTACTGTGTGTGTCAGGGATGTACTGTGTGTGTGTGTGTGTGTGTAGGTTGTGCAGTATGTGTCTGTAGGGAATCTAATGTATGCATAAAATATCCATAGTGCATACATAGGATGTGCTTTGTGTATCAGAAATGAATTAACTGCACCTCCAACGTTTTTCCTTTTGTGAACTCCAGTGCTTTCTGTGTTGGGGCGTTGCTATGGTATGGTAACCTGCAACAATGCAGAGCTTACAAGAGGAATAGTTTGGTGCAACGAGCTTTCCTTCACTTACCTTAACCGGGTAACCACCCCACTGGGCTGGCTGTGAATATACATAACATTGCTGGTGCTAGCACTGCAAGGGCTCGCAAGGGAGATCTTTTGATGTAGCCCATGGCCATCGTGGCACTTCCGGCATTTGGCCGGTTTGCCCAATGGCCAGTCCAATTCTACTCACGTTGATACCAACATAGTCATAGCTGTTTTCTGGATCTAACTAACAATGCACACAGTGGCGGAACTACCGCGGTCGCAGGAGTCGCAGCTGCGAATGGGCCCGTCACTCCTGGGGGCCCGACCACCTCGTGGACCCCTGCGACCGCGGTGCCTGCCGGCTAAATAACGCTGCCCTGGCCCACGTGGTATAACCGCCAGGGCCGCACTGAAGGGGCCCATCGGGCCCATGCTGCTCGGGCCACCCGATAGCAATGAATTACCAGGAGGCCTGGTCAGCGCTGCAACGCTTTAACAGCGCGACCGGGCCCCCTGAGATGACATAAGAGCTGGGAGGAAGTGACAGCCCTGGTTACTCCTCCCATCTTACACCGTGAGCCATGCAGGAGGAAGAAGAGGAGGGAGTCAGAGTAGGAATTCTGACTCCCTTCAGGCTGAGCCACTGGACCCCAGGGAAAGTCACCCTCCTGCACCTAAAATGTAGGAAACAGGAGGGTGACTAAAACATTTTGTTTATGTGTCTGTATATGTGTGTGTTTGTATGTATCTGTGTGTGTGTTTGTGTATGTGAGTCTGTATGTGTCTGAATGAATGTGTGTCTGTATTAATGTTTCTCTGTATGTGTGTCTGTATGTATGTGTGTGTGTGTATGTATGTGTCTGTATGTATTTATGTGTATGTGTGTTTGTATGTATGTATGTGTGTGTATGTGTGGTTGTGTGTGTTTGTATGTATGTTTCTGTATGTGTGTGTGTGTGTGTGTGTGTGTGTGTCTGTATGTATTTATGTACGTACATGTGTGTGATGTCTGGATGTCTGTCTGTGTGTGTGTCTGTGTGTATCTGCATGTGTGTGTCTGTTTGTGTGTGTTTATGTCCAGGGCCGGACTGGCCCACCGGGATACCGGGAAATTTCCCGGTGGGCCGTCGGCACCTGGGGCCGGGGAGACATGTGGATGTCCTGCGGCCGCATGGAGAGCTTGGATGGCGGCCGCAGGGGAAGCTCTCCTTGCGGCCGCAGGGGAAGCTCTTCTGGCGGCCGCACAGGAGGGGAGGGGGGTAACAAAGAGCACAGGAGGGGAGGGGGGGTAACAAAGGGCACAGGAAGGGGAGGGTGGGGGTAACAAAGAGGACAGGAGGGGCGGGGGGTAACAAAGAGCACAGGAGGGGAGGGGGGGTAACAAAGGGCACAGGAGGGGAGGGGGGTTAACAAAGGGCACAGGAGGGGAGGGGGGGTAACAAATGGCACAGGAGGGGAGGGGGGGGTAACAAATGGCACAGGAGGGGAGGGGGGTAACAAATGGCACAGGAGGGGAGGGGGCTAAGAGGTCACAGGAAGGGGAGGGTGGGGGGTAACAAAGGGCACAGGAGGGGAGGGGGGTAACAAAGGGCACAGGAGGGGAGGGGGGGTAACAAATGGCACAGGAGGGGAGGGGGCTAAGAGGTCACAGGAAGGGGAGGGTGGGGGGTAACAAAGGGCACAGGAGGGGAGGGGGGTAACAAATGGCACAGGAGGGGAGGGGGGGTAACAAATGGCACAGGAGGGGAGGGGGCTAAGAGGTCACAGGAAGGGGAGGGTGGGGGGTAACAAAGGGCACAGGAGGGGAGGGGGGGTAACAAAGGGCACAGTAGGGGAGTGGGCTAAGAGGTCACAGGAAGGGGAGGGGGGTAACAAATGGCACAGGAGGGGAGGGGGCTAAGAGGTCACAGGAAGGGGAGGGGGTAACAAAGGGCACAGGAGGGGAGGGGGCTAAGAGGTCACAGGAAGGGGAGGGGGGGGTAACAAAGGGCACAGGAGGGGAGGGGGGGTAGCAAAGGGCACAGGAGGGGAGGGGGCTAAGAGGTCACAGGAAGGGGAGAGGGGCCAAAAGATGAGCACAAAAGGGGCTGAAGAGGGTACAAGTCGGAAGGGGGGCTAAAGAGGGCACGGGATGGGGCTAAAGAGGGCACAGGAAGGAAGGTGGCTAAAGAGGGCACGGGAGGGGGCTAAAGAGGGCACAGAAAGGGAGGGTGCTACATAAGGGCACAGGAGAGGAAGGGGCTAAAAAGCACACAGGGGGCAAAAGAGGGCACAGAAGGGGAGGGGCACCTATCAGTCTGCCCACCCACCCACACAGGTAGCAACAAGTATGTATGTCAGTGGGAGTGTGTCTGTCTGTGTCACGCTGTGTGTGTGTCTGTCTGTGTCACGCTGTGTGTGTTTCTGTGTCACGCTGTGTGTGTTTCTGTGTCATGCTGTGTGTGTGTGTGTCATGCTGTGTCTGTGTCATGCTGTGTGTGTGTCTGTGTCATGCTGTGTGTGTCATGCTGTGTGTGTGTGTGTGTCTCTGTGTCACTGTGTGTCTGTATCATGGTGTGTGTGTGTGTCTGTCTGTGTCATGGTGTGTGTATGTCTGTCATGGTGTGTGTGTGTCAGTCGTAGTGTCTGTGTGTGTTTGTAAAAATAGTGTTTTACTCACTTTTTTTTCCAACGTCATGCTGGGCTCTGCCTCTATGACTGAGATCATCAAGCTTGATGATCTCAGCCAATCCGCACTGACACAGGAAGCGCCTCTAGTGACCGTCTGAGTGTCTGTCACTAGAGGTGTCACTAGGAAGCAATGTAAACACTGCCTTTTCTCTGAAAAGTCAGTGTTTACATTCAAAAGCCTGCAGGGACAGGCTATAGACACCAGAACCACTACATTAAGCTGTGTGTGTGTGTGTGTGCGCCTGCTAGTGAGTTTGCTTGCTTGCATGTGTGTGTGTGTGTCTGCTAGTGAGTGAGCTTGTATTTTTATGTCAATGAGCTTATGTATATTAGTGAAATTGTTTGCTCTCCATAGGCCAGTAGGGGAGATCAAAGGATCTCCCCTGTCGGTCGGGCATGCTGGGCAGCGCAGTGGGCCCCCATGCTCGTGGGGCACCCGGGCAACTGCTCAGCGTGCCCATGGGGAAAGATGGCCCTGTCAGGGATGTACTGTGTGTCAGGGTTGTACTGTGTGTGTCAGGGTTATACTGTGTGTGTCAGGGATGCTCTGTGTGTGTCAGGGATGTACTGTGTGTGTCAGGGATGTACTGTGTGTGTCAGGGATGTACTGTGTGTGTGTGTGTGTGTGTAGGTTGTGCAGTATGTGTCTGTAGGGAATCTAATGTATGCATAAAATATCCATAGTGCATACATAGGATGTGCTTTGTGTATCAGAAATGAATTAACTGCACCTCCAACGTTTTTCCTTTTGTGAACTCCAGTGCTTTCTGTGTTGGGGCGTTGCTATGGTATGGTAACCTGCAACAATGCAGAGCTTACAAGAGGAATAGTTTGGTGCAACGAGCTTTCTTTCACTTACCTTAACCGGGTAACCACCCCACTGGGCTGGCTGTGAATATACATAACATTGCTGGTGCTAGCACTGCAAGGGCTCGCAAGGGAGATCTTTTGATGTAGCCCATGGCCATCGTGGCACTTCCGGCATTTGGCCGGTTTGCCCAATGGCCAGTCCAATTCTGCTCACGTTGATACCAACATAGTCATAGCTGTTTTCTGGATCTAACTAACAATGCACACAGTGGCGGAACTACCGCGGTCGCAGGAGTCGCAGCTGCGAATGGGCCCGTCACTCCTGGGGGCCCGACCACCTCGTGGACCCCTGCGACCGCGGTGCCTGCCGGCTAAATAACGCTGCCCTGGCCCACGTGGTATAACCGCCAGGGCCGCACTGAAGGGGCCCATCGGGCCCATGCTGCTCGGGCCACCCGATAGCAATGAATTACCAGGAGGCCTGGTCAGCGCTGCAACGCTTTAACAGCGCGACCGGGCCCCCTGAGATGACATAAGAGCTGGGAGGAAGTGACAGCCCTGGTTACTCCTCCCATCTTACACCGTGAGCCATGCAGGAGGAAGAAGAGGAGGGAGTCAGAGTAGGAATTCTGACTCCCTTCAGGCTGAGCCACTGGACCCCAGGGAAAGTCATCCTCCTGCACCTAAAATGTAGGAAACAGGAGGGTGACTAAAACATTTTGTATATGTGTCTGTATATGTGTGTGTTTGTATGTATCTGTGTGTGTGTTTGTGTATGTGAGTCTGTATGTGTCTGAATGAATGTGTGTCTGTATTAATGTTTCTCTGTATGTGTGTCTGTATGTATGTGTGTGTGTGTATGTATGTGTCTGTATGTATTTATGTGTATGTGTGTTTGTATGTATGTATGTGTGTGTATGTGTGGTTGTGTGTGTTTGTATGTATGTTTCTGTATGTGTGTGTGTGTGTGTGTGTGTGTGTCTGTATGTATTTATGTACGTACATGTGTGTGATGTCTGGATGTCTGGATGTCTGTCTGTGTGTGTGTCTGTGTGTATCTGCATGTGTGTGTCTGTTTGTGTGTGTTTATGTCTAATTGTGTGTGTGTGTGTGTGTGTGTTTGTATGTATGTGTATGTATGTGTGTATGTCTGTATGTGTGTGTTTATGTGTGTGTGTGTCTGTATGTATGTGTGCCTGTATTTGTTTGTCTGCATGTATGTGTGTTTCTGTTTATGAGTCTGTGTCTGCATGTGTATCTGTTTGTCTGCATGTGTGGGGTGGGAAGTATGGGAGGGGTAGGGTAGATGTATGGGGGGTGGCATGGGGTAGACTATGGGGGGGCAAGGCAATTTTCACACCGGGCCCCATGGTTTCTAGTTATGCCTCTGAAAGCACATCTCTAAAAATGGGAAAAGGACAGATAAGCAACTACAGGCCCAATGTTTCCATATGGGGGATACAACCCTTACACTTGTAAGGGGCTTGCTTGGCTGTGCTCCGGGGCTCTGTAATGCAATGAAGTCTGATTGGGGACCAGACTATATTGCGGATCTGTGACAGCTTGTATGTTTGTGTATCTGTGAGTGTGTCTGGAATTTATGTGTGTGTGTGACTGATATCTGTGTGTCAGAATCACAACCCATGGGGCCCCGGTGCGAAAACTGATCCGTGCCCCCCCCCCCCCACTCGCTTACTCTGCGCGGGCTGGGGCCGCAACACATGGCGGCAGGTACCTGGTCGCAGGGGTCTCAAGGCTGCGACCCCTGCAACAGTGGTATGTACGCCAGTGCATGCAGATACACATACACTTAAAGGACCACTACAGATACCCAGATCACATCAGCTCAATGAAGTGGTCTGGGTGCCAGGTCCCTCTAGTTTTAACCCTGCAGCTGAAAACATAGCAGTTTCAGAGAAACTGCTATGTTTCACTGAGGGTTAGTCCAGCCTCTAGTGGCTGTCTCATTGACAGCCGCTAGAGGAGCTTCCGCGATTCTCACTGTGAAAATCAGTAATTGAGTAATGCTTTCCTATGGGCGGTTTGAATGCGCATGCGGCTCTTGAGGGGAGTCCGGCGCTGGAGAAAGGTAAGTGCTTAAGACACACACACACACACTCTCTCACGAACAGACGCATACACACTAGCTAACATACACACACATTTACTGACAGACACACACTCAGTGACAGACATACATACACACTCACTGACAGACAGACACACACTCACTCACTTACAAAACACACTCACTAACAGACGCACACAAACTAACACACTCAGTAACCGATACACACAGTAACACACTCACTGACACACGCTAACAATAACACACACCCACTCTAACACAAACCCACACACACTCTAACACACACACACTAACACTAACACACACACACTCTGTAACACACACACTCTAACACACACACTCTAACACTAACACACCCACACTCTAACACACACTCAACACACACACACACTCACACTCACACTCACACACACACACTCACACACACACACTCTAACACACACACACTAACACACACACACACACATTTAAAAAAAAAATAATAATCCCCCTGCCTCCCTACCTTTGGGAGCGCTGAGGGGATTCCCTGGGGTCCAGTGGTGTCACCTGGCGGGCGCGCGAGGGAGCCCTCTCCCCTGACGTCATCTTCCGGCTCCGGCATCAGTGCAGTGCATGAGGGAGCTGAAGAGGGAGTACACAGGGGAGAGTGCTCCCTTACGTGCCCCCGCGCCAGCCCGCCCGCCAGCCAGGTGGCCAGCTCCTGGGACCCCCAGGAGAAGAGGCTGGCCACACTGGCATACATACCGGGTCGCAGGGCGGCTGGGCCCCCTGGTGGGCCGGGCCCGGTCGCAGCCATGACCCCTGCGACACCGGTATGTACGCCACTGGTCAGAATGCATGTGTGTTAAAATGTCTGAGTGGGTTGTTGGGGGACCATATAATAAATAGATAGTATTGTGGATGTGGTCAAGCAGCACAAATTGTTGGTGCTGGTCTGCAATCACTACAGGACAATGTCGTCAAATTTATCTCTCAAATATTGGGGTAATCCAAAATAGAAATATCAACAAAGAGCACAGAACCCGGGGCCTAACTACTGCGAGGCACCAGAGGACTAGAGGGAGAAGAGTGTAAGTAATCAAAAAAAAAAAAACTTTTATTAAATTCAAACAAACAATAATCAGGATGTAAAAGCACAACTGAATCAAATGATATTGGACTAAGGATACTGAAAAAAATGGAGATATAAGAGAAAGAAAGAGACAATCAATTTAGAAAAGTAAGCATCACCTGATATACAGGACTAATAATTAATCCTTTTTATCAACAATCGCCAAGGTACAACACAAAAGAACAAAGAAACCTGTTAGACCTGTCTGGACTGTTATATAGATTAGAAGTTGAAAGCTGGTTTGGAATACTTAAGTATTGTTTAAGCCCCAAAGATGTCTATGAAAATTGCAATACACTAAGAATGCTCCCCTAAAGGGACTCAAATAACTAATTTTACCACATGACAGGAGGCTTGCTATTTTGCATATAACTCTCTTTACTAACTCCACATAGCAGTAAAGAAAAGTGAAAACAATAACCAATCAAAATGCAATAGGAGGTATAGTATTCACAGTGATGAGGCTCCTGCTCCATCAGCAGACAGGTCAGAGTTTCAGCTCTTCTCTTTTCATTAATGCTTATTTGAATATGTGTTTTTGTTTAATTGTATCATCTACTTTATTACTGTTTAATTCATTGCATTCTGTTTTACTAGGGGGGTTGTCCCCCATGTAAATCTATTTTGTTCTGCAGGGATTCCTGTCCCTGCATACACTGTGTCCCATTATTCCTGGGACTCACTTATTCTCCCGCTTGGCGGCGAGTTTTTCCGAGCGGTCCGCCGTCCCATCGGCGGATCGCTCACCTCTCACTTCCTTGGGGTAACGCTCACCCCCACCAGCCATCCCCTACCTCGCAGCTTCTCACCACGCACGTTCTGCCCGGCGCTCGCGGGGATTTCCTCCCGGCGCCTGCGGCGGCCATCTTGGATCTCGCGTCTCACGAGATCCGCGGCCGCCATTTTTGGTACCCCTGTGCTCCGTTCGAACGGCGCTCGGCTCCTACAACCACCCGGTTTGCCTCACTGCTTCTCAGGCTGCTCCTACCCAAGTGTGGACAAGGCAGGGGTCACCAGGTCAGTGGACTGGAGTCTGTATATTAGAGCACTATAGGGCTTACTACCCTGTGCATTTGGGGTGAGGCCCCTGATATTCTGCTGCTTCTGAGGTGTGAATTATACATCCTCTATATACCTGGGTGTGGCCCAGTGACTAAATCCCAATAATATCCTGCTGGGGTTATAGGCACTGCTGGTACCACATGCATATCAAATTTTAACCACCATTTAACCTGTTATACCCTGCTGGGGTGTTGGGTACTGCTGGTACCGCTGCACGTAATAATTATCCACCCTACTGGGGTTGGACTGGTACTGCTGGTACCATCTCTATACAGACTGACCCCTAGCCCAACCTGCCCTGTGCCAAGTGTGCTGTTTATAAGCGCTATAACTACGATGGATCAGAGCGCTGCAAATTTCCAAGCCATGATAAATGAGGCTATTGCTGCCTCGATGGAGAAGGCTCTCTCCAGGGTTATGACGGCGTCTGCCGATCAACATAAAAACCCTACTGAAGTCCAACACCAGGACTACGATTCCGAGGCTTTGGAATCACAGGCTCGTGCCGAAACCCGGCCATCTAAACGTCACTGGAAAGGCGAAAAGAGGACCGCCAACCCGGACAGAGGCAAGGCCCCTGTCAAACGTAGCAAACCGGTTCCCTCCGCCCCCTCCCCAAGACACCACTACTCCTCGGACGAGGAGGGCAAGCAGTCACCCTCCATGGCAATATTGGATTCGTGGCAAGCCGTGGACTCCGATTCTCCTGAGGACGCCTGGGGCTCGGATGGCGGTTCGCACACTGGTTTCCAGCAGGGCACCTTCCTCGACAACATACAACTACCGGACGATCCAGTACCAACGCTGGACGAAGGGGAAACCATCCTGGACCCCTCAGGCCAACGTCTTTTCGACCCAAGAAACATCCGACATCCGCGATCAGGGGACTGGGCACCTCCTGACCACCTCGCGAAGTTCATACATCTGTGGCTACGCAAACCTATGGACAAGACGGTGCGCAACCGTTTGCGCTCCGAATGCCCTCGCCCTTCACTACCCGATCATGTGGCACAGACACCGGAGTTCGACCAGATCATGACCACCTTTATGTCTAGGGGTGGTCGCGATCCCCGGAAAGGGGTGGAGAAGGGATTCCATGGCGTACAGGACAAATTGCTGGACTCCATTGGCCCACTTTCCCGCATCTTATACTTGGCGGATGACGCCCTCATGCGAGCTGACCAGTTCGATGCCAATGTGGTACGTGAATGGGCGCACGATATCAGAGAATGGGCGCAACGATGTTTCTGTTTTGTTGGCAACGCCAACGTAGCCCTCTCCTGTGAGAGGAGAAAAGCAGCATTACTACGTTTGGACGGAAAACTGGTGGAATTGGGCACCAAAGAGTTAGGGCCACTGGCACAGGGCAAACTCTTCAGAGACGCATTTTTGAAGAAACTCAACAGACACGTGAATGTGTTCACGTCACTTAACAAAGCTCAGACCTCTATGAAAAGGGTCTTCAAGAGCAACCCCCATAGGGGTGTTTTTGGGAAGGGCTGGCCGCCACAGGGGCCGCGCAGCCAGCCGCTTCTGGCCTTCAGGCCCCCGATCACAGAGACCTCAACCATTTTACCCAGAAGTGGGCTACAGACAGCCTTTCTCCTACACCAGAGGAGCCGACAGAGGTCGTGGATCACGTGCCCATGGCAGAGCACGCTTCAACCCCGCAGGTAAATCATTATTTGACTCATGTATCCCTTACCTCTCGTACTGCAGGTCGTATTACCCTTTATTTTCAGAACTGGGCAGCTATCTCGACGGACGCGTGGATCCTCCAGACGGTGCAAGGCTACGTCATAGACTTTGTGGACCTCTCGGACCAGACGGTCCCACCGCATCCCTTGAACTGCTCCACAGAAGACGGCCAGCTCATCGAGAACGAGTTGCAAGAACTCCGGTCGAAAGGAGCGATAGAACCCGCTCACGACCAGGGTTTTTTTTCAGCAATATTTTCCTGATAAAGAAGAAGACCAGGGATTTCAGACCAGTCATAAATTTAAGGAAGCTCAACGCCTATGTTCTGTACAGACACTTCAAAATGGAGGGCATACACCTTCTGAGGGACCTCCTCCAAGACGGAGACTGGTTCACAAGACTGGACTTCAAGGACGCGTACCTGTCAGTACCCGTTCACATTGCCTGCCGACGTTTCCTCAGATTCCTGTGGCAAGGCCTCCCCTGGCAATTTACATGCCTCCCATTCGGCCTCAGTTCGGCCCGTGGTGCTTCACCAAGTTACTGAAGCCAGTGGTCGCACATCTACGTGCACGAGGAATTCGGTGCATTATATACCTGGACGACCTGCTTCTGTTTTGCTCCGACAAATCCAGACTGACTCAACACACACGCTTTACCGTAGATTTCCTGACGTCACTGGGCTCCGTGGTGAACTTCCTGAAGTCAGAATTATTCCCAGCTCAGACGTTGCAATTCCAGGTCCAGCACGTTACGTTTGCCAGCGACAAAGATCGCAGCTATCAAAAAGGAACTATGCAGAGTCATTCGCTGCCACTCCATCCCACTCCACAATCTGGCTCGGATTGTAGGACTACTATCCGCTTCCATCCAGGCCATATTCCCAGGACGGCTCCACTACAGGGCGATGCAACGCCTGAAGACCTCCTTCCTCCACCGGAATCCTTCCTACGATCAAACGATCCCGATAACGGAAGTGGTCAGGGAGGAATTCAGATGGTGGCTCGACAGCATGGAGGCATGGAACGGCCGGGCCATCTTTGGGAACTCGCCCAACATCGTTCTAGAATCGGCCTTTGGGGCTGGGGCGCGACGGGCGAAGGCAAGTTGACAGGAGGCGCCTGGACCTCTCAAGAGATCGACCTCCACATAAATTGCCTGGAACTCCTGGCAGGATCATTCGCAATCCGCAGCCTGGCAAAGGACAGATCGAACTGCTGTATTCTCCTCCGGATGGACAACGTCTCGGCGGTTCGCTACATCAACCGCCTGGGCGGAGCCCGGTCCCGGCTCCTATCCGAAATAACGAAGGAGATCTTCGACTTCTGTCTACCCCGCAACATCTCACTCAAGGCGGAATATCTCCTGGGGGAAACAAACCTGACAGCAGACTGGTTCTCACGTCACTGGCGGGACAACAGCGATTGGAGACTGGACCCTCGGATCTTCCAAAAACTCTCAGTCAGGAGGGGCCCCTTTCGACTGGATCTGTTTGCTTCCCGCAACAACAGACAGACGCACGACTACTTCAGCTGGCTTCCGGACCCGGAGAGCATGGCAGTGGACGCATTTCTCCAACAATGGCCAACCGAGGGAGCGTACGCTTTTCCCCTGTTCACCATGATAGCGAGGACAATTCAATACCTGAGGAATCAACACGGTTCTCTACTGCTCATCACTCCCCTATGGCGGGGTCAACCATGGTTCCCGGACCTCCTGGCGCTGTCCTACACCAACCCGCTGCTCCTACCATCTTACCCGATGCTCCTCACAGATCCAAAAGGGAACCCCCATCCCCTTGTACTCGAGGACCGTCTCATCCTGGTGGCTTGGACTCTTTCAGGGGAGCCTGGCAGACCAGCGACTTATCGCAAACAGCTAGAGACCTCATATGGGACTCCTGGGCACCCGGAACTAGACGATGTTAACTATCAGCTTGGAATTCCTGGTCCTCTTGGTGCAGTGAACGGGACTTCGATCCATTTACTGCACCTGTGACCGCCATTCTGAATTTCCTGTCACATCTTTTCTCAATGGGTCGCTCCTATCGTTCACTCAACGTCGTTCGCTCCGCGATTTCGGCGGCTCACGTCCCCTCCTTGGGGATCCCGGTAGGGAAGGACCCGCTGGTATGCCGTCTACTGAGGGGTATATGGTTACAGAGGCCCCCAGGACCCAAATACTCTCACCTATGGGATGTGGAGTTGGTCCTACGGTTCCTAAGAGATTGGCCGACAAATGACAAACTGTCCCTCAGACAACTATCAGCCAAATTGACCCTATTGCTTTGCCTCGTCTCCTTCCGTCGTGTTTCGGATGTACGGGCCTTTGACATCGACGCTTTTTCGGTCTCTCCTGAGGGAGTTACCTTTCCAGACATTCTACTTCCCCCCGAGCTCAGGTGCGGCTATGTCCCTTCTGAATCAGCGTTAAAAATGCAAAATAGGAAGCCTCCTGTCATGTGGTAAAATTGAAGATTATGCTAGCGTTAGTGTACTTATAATCTTAATTTTAATAATGACAGGAGGCGAGTATTTTCCCACCCTTTTTTCCCACCCTCAGGAAGAGTGGTTTCACGTAAGTATGCTTATATCTCGGGTTACTCATCATACTTATATTGTTCCTCTTCATGTTTGGGGATTTGTTCTGTTTTATGTTCATGATTCATTACTCATTAACCTGAAGAGTCGTTTGCTGCAATTATATGTTGGGTCATTACTGCAACCAGTTTCAAGATCGGTTCCTAACCCATTTCACGTTCTCTTTTCAGTATAAATCCACAATGTTAACAGTTCGGTCCCAGGATGGACACATTTGGGTCAACCTTCATCTTCTGAGGTTCGTTAATCGAACAAGTTGCCCGTTGGTGCATGTTACAGGATAATCTGGATCAATCCTCATTCCGTGAAGTTCCGTTTTGAGGGGAATCATCCGTTGACTTTATGTTTTGACTTTATGGTTTATTGAGTTTCCTGATGTCGCTTACGAAAGAGGGGGAGGAGCCTCATCACTGTGAATACTATACCTCCTATTGCATTTTGATTGGTTATTGTTTTCACTTTTCTTTACCGCTATGTGGAGTTAGTAAAGAGAGTTATATGCAAAATACTCGCCTCCTGTCATTATTAAAATTAAGATTATAAGTACACTAACGCTAGCATAATCTTCAATTATCATAGCCATTCCAAACCAGTTAGCTGTGCCAAAAATAAGCATCAAAAATACTTCTTCTAATAAATGTTATTTAACACAGTAAGAAACACAGGTGTCAGTCTCAGAAAACTGACCCATTTACCTTGTCACCGCAGAGTTACCTGCTAGTACCTACTAGTACCAGCTAACCCTAAACCAAAGAAAAACACTTACTGATCCAAAGACTAAGGATATTGAAAAATAAGGGAAGATGCCTGCAATATTTTATTTTTCACTAAAAGGGGCAATATAGTCACCAGAACAACTACAGCTTATTGTATTTGTTCTGGTGAGTAGAATCATTCCCTTCAGGCTTTTTGCCTTAGAACACTGTTTTTTTTTTCAGATGGCTGCCAGTGGGTCTTCCTAGAGAAGTGCTGCACAGTGTGTACTGCCAATCCATGTCTTCACCCTCCGCATGGAGACACTGAACTTTCCTCATAGAGATGCACTGATTAAATTGATCTCGATGAGGAGATGATGATTGGCCAGGACTGTGTTTGACTTGTGTTGGCTCTGCCCCGGATCTGCCTCCTTGACATTTTCAGCTAATCGAATGCTTTCCAATGAAAGCATTGTGAGTGGCTGAGAGAATCACTTCTGATCATGTCAGCTAAGCAGGCAGAACCAACAGCAGCAGACTGGAACAAAAGTAAGATTTAACTGTGATTAGGGGTGTTCAGGGGGGGGGGGAGAGACAAGGGGGCTAGATGGTGGTTTGAACACTATAGGGCCAAGAATACATATTTGTGTTCCTGACCTATAGTGTTCCTTTAATTGAATAATCTAATTCCTCTTTATTCCTCTGTTAATCCTTCCCTTTGGTCACGCATTACTATCTATTATTTGTGTTCTATGTTTTGTGGAGATCATGAAATGTAAGAGCCGCCGGAACGGCGAAACATATGTTGGGGGTCAGCTTAATTTGACCATAAGTGCTCACTATCTATAAATCATCTCACTGACAATATATATATACGCTTTTGTTAAGATTCCAGCTGTTATCAGTCTTATAGCAATTGATAAAAATTGCTTTTTATGTTTGCTTTATCTAGATTAGTCAGATTAGATTTTACTACTTAGCATAGGTGCCCATGAAGGCACAGAATAGTTCACAATCTTATTGCAAACTGAAATACCAATTTTATTTTGATTTGTTGTCCTGCTAAGTTTTATTTTTCTATGATTATTACATTTCACTTTGGTAAGTATTCTTAGTATTCTTAGTATCAATGGTAGTGCAACTTAAGTGGATACTTTTGAAATTTTCACTTTCTTACAATTTACTTACCAATGTGAATTACAGATAGAGTGTTTTGATTTGCTCTTCGTGTTTAGATCATAACCTGGCGAGCTGTGCTCTTCTATGTTTTTTTTTTTTTTCTAGCAGAATATATCATTATTCCTTAGTGTTATTAGTTGTCTTCCCCTTTCTACCCCTTTATTCTTAAGTTATTTACCCATATTAATACTTTATCTGGTGCCTCTTAAAAGGATGGCATATCATTCCATATCATTAGAATATGCACTTATTTACTTTTTTAACTGATTTATTAAATGTTAAATTTTAATTGACAATTATAGATTTAAACAACCTTTTTGATTCTTTTGTGTTTTAACAAAAAAAATAATGCTATTGGCAATTAAAGTCTATTACATAGACCTCTAAAGACCGTTTGTAAAAATGTGTGTATTATTAGAAAAAAGTATTATACTTTGGGTGAGTCAAGTTAAATGCAATTATTGTGGTAGTTGACTTTTTTATTTTTTGCATTGAAAATATTTTGTCAGTTTCCTACACAAGCTCATTTGAGCTAGCAAAACAAAATGTACCAACACACTGTACCAACCTTGCACTGTGGCGTCACCAGGTGGAGATACACTGCTGTATTTGGGATCAGAAACAGTAATATCACCCCCTATAATTTCAGTGTTAGGGTACAGACTTGTGTGAATCTCTGCACAGAATAAAGAATATAAAATACAATATCAAGTCACAAACCTTAATATAAAGAATCTGTTTTATTCAATTATTTCTAATGATGCAACTGATTTAATTCCCAGATGAATATTTATTCAAGGAAGCAAATAAATCGAACACTAGACCCCCTCAATTGACCAGAATTAGCTTTTTCTAATTAACAAAACCTTCTAGTGCTTTAAAATGTCATAACAGAAAACACATTTTAGGATGGAGGAACACAAAATATTTGATTTAAACGTATTACATACGTGTCTATATCTTTTGTCTATCTTCTTTGTCTATATCCTTTGAAGCCGCCAAATTATTTAAAATAGCAGCCAGTGGAGGAAATGGGCAGCCAGGTTTTTAATCAATCTATCTGCAAAGAGCAGTCATTGGCTTGACCTGTTGCTCAACATAATGTTATTGTGTGACTTATAATCACACATTATTAGCAATATTAATTCCATCCATATTTGGATGTCAACGGAAACACTAAACACCAATAAATGTCAATGAAATATGGTCAGAACTGATACTGCTAAAGCAGTAGTGTAACTAGCGCAAAAGCGATATGTAATGCTAGGTGTGCGTCAATCCACGTTTCAATAGTTTGAGGCAACAGGAGAATGCTGACACCAACACCACTGCAGTGCTCTAAAAGTAGTCATTATTGCTATGTCCCTGCAGAAGAGGCTATATCTGATCTGACTGTTTACCAAGAGATTTCAGTCTAGGTAGCCACTTCCACTAAAGTGTGAATTGTCATGGGTTCAAAGTGATTTCAAAGTGCTTTTTTTTTTTTAATTTTAGGTTAAATAGCCAAACACATTTGCGCTCCCACTACAGGTTCCCGGATGATGAGAATAAAGTCTGATGGTAGTGGAACTAACATCGCATTCTAGGAGAGCTACATAGGAAGGAGGGTATTGGGAATACCTATTAGCATCATAGGAAATGATGTGAGAGGGTAGGTGGAACTCAAGTTGCATCCACGGCCGATATAGACCATAAGAAAGTGACGCCCAAAAGGCGCACCACACCATAGAAGAGTGAAACACACGTTTGTGTTCCAAGGAATCGAAAATAAAAATCATATAAAGGATATAAAAGATGCTGAAGGAGCCTTCAACTTCACCATATACTGTCAGGGTTAGAATTGATCAAGCACGTAGAATTGTATCCCACCTAGCACTAAGAATAACGTCTAACCGGACCTTAGAATGCCCAGACTTAATGTACAGCAGAATAGTCAAAATACATGCCAAGGTCAGGGACACAGAATGAGACACAATGATGAGGAAAGCCATAAATTAAGGATACCAGCAATCAGGGAAGTCAAAACAAATACCAGAAAACGCAATCAGGAACACACTCTCAGATAACCAGGTAGTGGAAACCACGACAGGGCACTGACAAAAAGGTAATTTGGGTTTAAATAACCCTCCCTAGGCTGTAATTGGCTGTCTCTGACCTCTGACCCCAAAACGTGTGTGCACATCTAAGACGTGACGCCGCACACACGTCGGTGGCATCTTTGATGTGGGTGAAGATAAGTGCTTTTTAAAAGTCCGGTCCGCAGAGGCCAGCATTCCTAAGAACGTAGCACCCGCTGGGGACCGGAACGGAGGGAGACCGGGTAGCTACCTGCCGAGCCCTAGGTAAGTTAAAAACATCTCTGATGATGTGGCTGCTATGTTTGAGTGCCGCCACACCGGCAGAGATGTCGGAAGTCGTGACATATACCAACTGAAGAAGTCAGAATTCAGTAAAACGTGTCTTGGTGATTGGACTATCGTAACTATACATATGGACTTCTTTTTTATGTTAGTTTAATGGATTTTATGCTTTACTTTTGCCAGTAGATTTCTGAAACTTATCCTTGGTGAAACCATCTACTTCTTCAGCAAAGGATTATTGTTACAGTTACCATCCTCCAGATTCACTGAAGAGGGGTTTCAATCCTAATAAGGACCCTGAGGTGCACAACACTAAAACCAGGGGATATTGTGTCTCTACCTTTGTGAGTGTTTCTAATTTATGTTACATACATTGCCTTTTCTATAACTACCTTTTTTTTCTTTTCATGTGTCTACAGAATGATTGTGAATATGTCACAACAGAGGAAAATATAATATATTTTAAGCTCCACCCATTATATATTTATATAAGGTGTGGGTGAGGGGGATTCTCCACAGGTGTGTAGAGCTTTTTTCCACTAAGCATTGTACTTTTTTTTTGATAATACAATATCTGATTTCCCGTGAAAGTAGAGACGATTCACACTTTAGTGAATAATCATGATGCTATCTATAGACCAATGACATGTTGGTAGCTGTGCGAGATACCATATTATATTAGTAACTTTTTCCTTAAATATGAACAAGATACATTGGTTGCATGGTACAATATTCAAAATGCTGGCTTATTTACATGAAGAGAATGTATAGTAAATGCCAAAACCAACATTGTGTAGTGTTAGTACCAGATGGAAGAGCAGTTCTATAAACATGAAAGGATGGTGTCCTTTACTGCCCTTTATTAGTGTTTTTAGAATACAACTCTGTAGAATTTTCTGTGCAGAAGAAATTTGGAAAGAAAGTAACTCAGTGTGCATTTTACTGTATTTTCATATGTTTTTGCTCAGTCTCTATTATACTGCAATCTGCCATTAAATACCTTTACAAAATTGTGAATTAACAAATTAACTAATCAATACAGGTTGGAGCAGACAGTGGTATATACTGCATTGTTATTACCAGTCTGGAAATATTCATAATTTAGGAATGGCATAGCAACGCATAGGAATTGAGACCCTGGGTGGACCAAGACTCCCCTCCAGCTCACCACAACCCCACTGGACATGGGACATAGCAGAGATGACAAAGGAGGGTAGTGAGACACATGGGATAGGGGTAGCCATGGCAGACGATAGGCATGGAACACGGGGAATCAGAGCTAGACACTAGAGCCCCTCCCAGAGCCATGGGGACCACCCACGACGCAACCTGACGACCCAGTGGCCCAATGACGCCGGACCGAATTCCTAACCAACCCCGACGCACTGCAGGGAGGTACACGGATGACACTCAGACCCCTGCACCAAAAACTAAGGCGGATGCTTGAGTCCCGACCCCCTTGACAGACCCAGACAGACCCGCGCACGCACGCCTCACAATGGGTGACAAGCCGCTCGCCAAAGAGGCCTCAAACCCATATCCACATGATCACACTGCAACACGTTAGAATCTCACACGAGCCCTAATGACCATCACACTGTAGTGCAACACATGCCAACCCGGCCGGGGAGGTAATTCTTACCTTACAATTTAACTTAGTTCGGCGCATTGTTCCTGGATAGTTGCCAATTCAGGGACACGTGTCGGAGAACGTCAACTGTGCTGTGCCGGACAGCGCGCACCCCAAGTGACAGGTGCCTAACTTACTCTGGTACGGGGAGTGCAGCTTGCCCTTGAAAGGGGAGCAACGTGCACTACACGACCACAGACACCAAGTCACAGATACATACTCCCACCTCTGGAGGGGGGTGGACGCCAATTGTCGAAGCCCACCCGGGTGGGTCCCCACATAGGGGAAGCCTTACGAGCCTGACCGACCAAAACAGCTGAGTCTGATGTGGAC
The DNA here is from genome assembly GCF_036172605.1 of Pelobates fuscus. Classification (NCBI taxonomy): domain Eukaryota; kingdom Metazoa; phylum Chordata; class Amphibia; order Anura; family Pelobatidae; genus Pelobates; species Pelobates fuscus. Next base: position 157,664,371 of record NC_086317.1, read on the forward strand.
GCCTACTGACACACCATCCGCTACGGGCCGCTCTTCCTCTGGCCTGCACTCCTCCCCTGCTTCTTCTTTCCCGACCCCAGCACCCCTCTCCCCCTCCGCTTCCCCCCAGCGTGACAGCGGGGCGGGTGGGCTCCCCTCCCCCTCGGGGGGGCGGCCCTGTGGCTCTGCGGCGGCTGGGTTTGCGCTGGCACCGCTGCACATCTGGTCACACAATGTACGAGGCCTAAACGCCCCTGAGCGGAGGTCGCACCTGCTGCGCTCGCTGTGGGCATCCCGGGTCTCCGTCGCGATGCTACAGGAGACGCATTTCAAAGAAGGCGCGGAGCCGGCCCTCAGAGACTCAAGATACCCGATCGGATACTTCGCAAATCCCAACTTGGCCAAAAATGCGGGAGTCGCCATTTTGATCGCGAAAACAATCCCGTTTAAATGCATAGAAACGTGCAGGGACCCAGGAGAGTGCTATCTATTCCTAAAAGGCATGATAGCAGACACTAAATATACCTTCGCTAACATTTACGCCCCCAACACTAGAAAACATCGCTTTTTGAGGCGTACCCTACGGAGATTGGAGAGGTTCCGAGAGGGGCTGCTACTAGTAGCGGGGGACCTAAATGTGGCCCTGGAACCTCTATTAGACATGTCTAGGGGTACCAGCTCGATGTCACACCAAAGCCTACGGGACGCCAGGGAGGCGCTGCAAAGCGCGGGACTTATGGACAGCTGGAGGGTGCTCCACCCGACGGATCGTGACTATTCCTACTTCTCCACGGTCCACCAACGCTATAGTAGATTGGATTGTCCTAATCGCTCAGGAGTACCTGCCTCTACTCATTTCAGCAGACATCAAGGCCGGCGCTTCCTATAAGGCGAACTAGGCAGCCGCCTTGGGCGCCATATAGGAGGGGGCCCCTTCGCCGGCCCTTGTTGCAGCCTCCTGAGCGCTCGCAATTCAAATTCACCTGGTGCACCACCAAGCTGAAATACCTAGGAATATGGCTCCCGAAGAAACTGTCCGAACTATATGCCCACAACTTCGCCCCGCTCCTGCGGAACCTTAGGACGGACATGGAGCACTGGTCCAAGCTGTGTGTGTCCTGGTTTGGCAGGATAAATGCTATTAAAATGAACCTCCTCCCCAGGTTATTGTACTTATTTCAAACGATCCCGATCAGCCTGCCTGCAACTTTTTTCCAACAACTAGACTCTGATATTTCTAAGTTCGTATGGCGCAACCAACAACCCAGGATCCGCAGGACGCTGCTACGTAGACCGAAGGAACAGGAAGGGGTCGGACTCCCCTCCATGAGGGACTATCACAGAGCCACACATCTCCTACGCATTGTAGAATGGCACATACCACACTCACCCAAACATTGGATTCATATGGAGAGGACACTGATGGTGGGGACGATCCCGGCACAGGTATGGAAATTTTAACTATTGTAGAACTCCCCGGCTCCCACCCACCCACTCATTGGAGCCACACTAAAGATCTGGGGTGTAGTGCGGACAAAGCTTGCACTAACCACACTGCCAGGACCGATGACGCCGGTGATCCACAACCAGGAGATAGCTGGAGGACTCACACCCAAAGATGTGGCCGCATTTGGAAGTATAGCAAAGACCCACATACATCAATGGTGCACCACAACATCACTTAAATCACTACCCGATCTGTTGGGAGATAAGACCCCAACGGGCTTGGAGCGGCTCCGATACTTCCAGATTCAGGCATGCTATAACGCCCACCAGGGGAGATGCCTATTTCACCTACGGTCCTCCCCCCCCCGGCCCCCACCCCTGTGCAGCAGGTGGGGGCCATAATGATAATGAGGGGGGGGGGCTACTGTCCTCCCCCCCGGCCCCCACCCCTGAGTGACGGGTGGGGGCCATAATGATAATGAGGGAGGGGGACCTACTGTCCTGCCCCCACCCCTGAGTGGTGAGTGGGGGCCCTAGATAAGAATGGTGGGGGGACCTACCGTCTTCCCCCCCCCACCCCTGAGCAGTGGGTGGGGGCCCAAGAAAACAATAAGGGGGGACCTACTGTCCTCCCCCCTGGCCCCCACCCCTGAGCGGTGGGTGGGGGCCTTAAATAAAGATAGGGGGGACCTACTGTCCTCCCCCCAGCCCCCACCCCTGAGCGGTGGGTGGGGGCCCTAGAGCACTGTGATTGGATGGATTTCAAGCCATCCAATCACAGTGCTCTGTGTCATTTTACACAGCGTGGGAAAGTTCTTTGGAATTTTCCCACACTGTGTAAAATGACACAGAGCACTGTGATTGGATGGATTTCAAGCCATCCAATCACAGTGCTCTGTGTCTTTTTACATAGGGTGTGAAAGTTCTTGGAATTTTCCCACGCTGTGTAAAATGACAAAGAGCACTGGGATTGGATGGATTTCAAGCCACCCAATCACAGTGCTCTGTGTCATTTTACACAGCGTGGGAAAGTTCTTTGGAATTTTCCCACGCTGTGTAAAATGACAAAGAGCACTGGGATTGGATGGATTTCAAGCCACCCAATCACAGTGCTCTGTGTCATTTTACACAGCGTGGGAAAGTTCTTTGGAATTTACCCACGCTGTGTAAAATTACAAAGAGCACTCTGATTGGCTTAAAGCAACCAATCAGAGTGTTCTAAGCCTAATTGCAGGGCGGGGCAAGGCTTTATAAGCCTTGACCCGCCCTGCGGAGCTCAGTATGCGGCGTGCCCTCAAAGGGTGAAGATGGATTATGGCTTTTTAGCGTCGGATTTTTTATTTTTCGTCAGGATTTTTTTTTGCGCTTGTTTTTTTTATTTTATTTTAAGTTCGACGGGTATGATGGCTTTTTATTTGGCCTTTTTTGGGGCTGAAAAATGAAGATTTTAGAAAAAAGAAGACGTCAAATGGTAAGTTTAATTTTTCTTTACAGGTTAGGTTAGTGATTTTATTCCCCTCTCACTATTTTTAGAGTGAGGGGGGTAGGTAGGGGATAGTTCGATTTGGGTGGGGGGGTTTACTAGGGGCTTGGGACCCCTAGTCACCTTGATTGGGGGGAAGGGATTTTCATTTAGGGCCCCCACCCGCTGCTCAGGGGTGGGGGCCGGGGGGGCCAGTAGGTCCCCCCCTATCTTTATTTAGGGCCCCCACCCACCGCTCAGGGGTGAGGGCCAGGGGGAGAGGACAGTAGGTCCCCCCCCTTATTGTTTTTTTTAGGGCCCCCACCCATCGCTCAGAGGTGGGGGCCAGGGGGGAGAACAGTAGGTCCCCCCTTATTGTTTTTTTAGGGCCCCCACCCACTGCTCAAGGGTGGGGGCGGGGGGGAGGACGGTAGGTCCCCCCCCACCATTCTTATCTAGGGCCCCCACCCACCGCTCAGGGGTGGGGGCGTGGGGGAGGACAGGAGGTCCCCCTATCTTTATTTAGGGCCCCCACCCACCGCTCAGGGGTGGGGGCCAGGAGGGGAGGACAGTAGGTCCCCCCCTTATTGTTTTTTTAGGGCCCCCACCCACCACTCAGGGGTGGGGGCCGGGGGGAGGATGGTAGGCCCCCCCCCCACCATTCTTATCTAGGGCCCCCACCCACCGCTCAGGTCCCCCCCCTATCTTTATTTAGGGCCCCCACCCACTGCTCAGGGGTGGGGGCCTGGGGGAGAGGACAGTAGGTCCCCATTATTGTTTTTTTAGGGCCCCCACCCACCGCTCAGGAGTGGGGGCCAGGGGGGGAGGACAGTAGGTCCCCCCCTTATTGTTATTTAGGGGGGCCCCACCAGCTGCGCAAGGGGTGGGGTGGGGCGGTTATTAGGTTTTTTGTTTTGGTCTTGAGCAGGCTGCTCACTGCTTACTAGACATGCCCCTACTCGCGGTATAGCGAGTAGGGGCATATTATTTACTAATACTAAGTAATCTTTACTTAGTATTAGTAAATGTGGCTGAAAGACCAATTTAGGTCTTTCAGCCTTTTAGTAGATAACTCCCTGATACCGTGGGAATTAGGGAGTTATCTACTAAGCGGCTGCACGATGCAGCCGCGGCAATGAATATTATCAGAGTTTAATTCATTAGAATGAAATTCCGATCCAAACAAAGTGCCGAATTGCGTTCTAAAACAAACTAACATACTGTTCTCATTCAGTTAGAACGCAATTCGGCAGTTTCGTCTAAAATGACAGGAAGCATCGCGGGAACACAGAGGAAAGGTAAGGATTGTGGTAAAATTGCTCTGACCAGCGGAAATGAATCACACTTTGCTCCTCCGCTGGTCAGAGCTGGTAAAGCGGAGGAATCCTCCATAAGGCAAAGAGTCCCTACTTTGTCTTATGATTTTAAAGAAAACTATAGCAGATAGGAAGAAAAGAAGAACAGATCCTGAGAGAGGGGGAGAAGAGGAAGATATTGAGGAAAGGTAAGTTCGGCATGACAGTGCCGCTTTAATAGCTTGCTAGACCCTGCAAGAGCCTCCTGTATGTGATTAAAGTTCAATTTAGAGATTGAGATGCAATTATTTAAGGTAAATTACATCTGTTTGAAAGTGAAACCAGTTTTTCTTTCATGCAGTCTCTGTCAATCATAGCCAGGGGAGGTGTGGCTAGGGCTGCATAAACAGAAACAAAGTGATTTGACTCCTAAATGAAAGTGAATTGAGCAGTGAAATTGCAGGGGAATGATCTATACACTATAACTGCTTTATTTAGCTAAAGTAATTTAGGTGACTATAGTGTTCCTTTAAAATTGATCGTGCACAAATCCAGCTAATAAAATGCAATGAAGTCTCCCTTTAATTTTCTACCAACCTTTTTTGGTAGTATGAACACTTGGAGATACACTACTGTACACATGGCTATCTCCCCACATGACACCTGAGTGACTATTTTTGCTCAGGGTGGTATCTGTACAGAATAGAGCAAGAAGTAGAAATCGGCAAACAAAATAGTGATGACGAAGTGTTAAATCTACTTAAAGTACTCATAAAACAAAATGTCAACTGACCTTGGCTAGTGGATGTGGCTGGTTGAAGTGTTGTAGAAAATATGGCAAAGGATGAAGTATTATGCTGCCCTCTACTGGTAGTACTGTGGTACAAGTCTGCAGTGTTATCTGCACAACAGGGATTATGAAGAGAACACACAAGGAAGGAAAGCATCTCACAGTACCCTAATAGTTCTTTAATTTTCTACCAACCTTTTTTGGTAGCATGAACACCTGGAGATACACTACTGTACACATGGCCATCTGAGGGACTATTTTTGCTCAGGTTGGTATCTGTACAGAATAGAGCAGGACATAGAAACCAGTTAAGAAATAGTGTAGATGAAGTGTTAAATCTTCTTAAAAGTACTCATAGAACGTAATACCAACTGACCTTGGCTAGTGGATGTGGCTGGTTGAAGAGTTGCAGAATATGTAGCATTGGACGAAGGATTATGCTGCCCTCTACTGGTAGTACTGTGGTACAAGTCTGTAGTGTTATCTGCACGAAAGGGATTATGAAGAGGACACACTTCATACCTCTTAGAATTTTATGTTTTGCAACTTCCATTAAAATAAATGCAAAAGTTTACTGACTTATTTTTCTAGCAAAAACTAAATCCAATTTTGTATGCATAAATGCAGCTAATACAATGCCATAAAACACAGCAGTGTTACTTTTTGGAGCGTCCCTTTAATTTTCTACCAGCCTTCCTTAGTAGCATTAACACAGGGAAATGCACTACTGGTATAAATGGCTTTCTCCCCACATGGCATCTCTCTGACTATTTTTGCTCAGGTTAGTATCCCCACAGAATAGAGCAAGAAATAGAAATCAGACGAGAAATAGTGGTGATGAATTGTTAAATCAACTTAAATAAATACATTTTGTGTGTTTGTTTTTTTGCTCATCATATGCATGCACAGGTCCATTTAGCCAATAAAAAGCTGATAAACTAAGAAAAAAAAAGTAGTCAATGGTGTTTATCAATTACATTTTGTCCTTTAAGATTTTTTAACTCTATTTGCATTATAAGAGTCAAAATTCCGTCCCATTAGTTATGTCGTGCTTAATGTACTAAATATAAAGAGGGTTGGGTTGTACGATACCAAGCCCTAAATGATTCCTGAGGTTTCTGGCACAAATTTTTAAATTCTGGCCTATTTTTATGTAGAGAACCACTGTGATGCCCATACTGACCTTGTAGAACATGGGTCCTCAAACTCAGATGTTGCTGAACTACAACTGCCATGATTCTCTGGCTATCTAATTCAAAGAATTATGGGAGTCGTAGTTCAGCAACATCTGGGGGGCTGGAGTTTGAGGACCCATGTTGTAGAATGTTAACAGCAGAAGGAAGGGCAGTGTTATAATTCTGAAAGGATGTTGTGCTACGCTGCCCTCCAATGGTGAAGTTAGAATACAACACAATAGAATTTCCTGAACAGAAGACATATGGAAAGAAAGTAACACACAGCACTCTAATAGTTCTTTAGCTGTATAGTTATGCATTCTTCCTCAGCCTCTTCTAAGCTAAAAGTCACCATGAAAACCCTTTACTACCTTGTGAGCTAACTAATGAATACAGCTTGGAGCGGTCAGTGGTATACACTGCATTTTATGAACCCATTTTATGAAATTTATAACGGTTAATGCAAAAATGTACGACAAACACGTCTTTTCTTAAAATATTGCACAGAGAAATATATTTTTCGAACACGGAAATTCTGGGTAAATATTTCCTCAGACCACCACTATTACTCATAAAGCATAGTAGTGCGCACTAACCTTGGCTGGTGGCTGTAGCTGGTTGACGTGTTGCTGAATATGTAGAATGGAATGAAGTATTATGCTGCCCTCTGCTGCTATTACTGTGGTACAAGTCTGTAGTGTTATCTGCACGAAAGGGATTATGAAGAAAATGCACTGCATACCTCTTAGAAATGTATATTTTGCAACTTTCATTATAGAGTATATATTTTTTTACTTGCAAAATCTATTTCAATTTAAGTGTGCAAAAATACAGCTAATAAAATGCATTAATGTTACTGTCTGGAGTGTCCCTTGCATTTTCTACCAATCTTTTTTGGTAGCATGAACACCTGGAGATACACTACTGTACACATGGCTATCTCCCCATATGACAGCTGAGTGACTATTTTTTTTTGCTCAGGTTGGTATCTGTACAGAATAGAGCAAGACATAGAACTCAGTTAAGAAATAGTGGAGATGAAGTGTTAAATCTTTTCAAAAGTACTCATAGAACGTAATGCCAACTGACCTCGGCTAGTGAATGTGGCTGGTTGAAGAGTTGCAGAATATGTAGCATTGGATGAAGTATTATGCTGCCCTCTACTGGTAGTACTGTGGTAAAAGTCTGTAGTGTTATCTGCACGACAGGGATTATGAAAAGAATATACTTCATACCTCTTAGAATTTTATGTTTTGCAACTTTCATTAAAATAAATAAAAAATAACTTTTATTTTTCTAGCAAAAATTATACACAATTTTGTATGCACAAGTACAGCAAATAAATTAACATAAAAGACAGTCATGTTACTGTCTGTAGTATCCCTTTAATTTTATGGTAAGAGAGGAGGCTTCATGTTTGCTTTACTTCCTTTACTGAATCCTCCCAGGAGCAAAGAAATAGTTAAACAGTTTGAACAAAAAACAACCAATCAGAACACATCTAGTCAGTAATATGTGGCTGTGAGACTCCTCCCAACTCCTCTTTCTTTGCTGCTTGCCTCCCAGGTGAGTCAATTCTAATTACACAGGCCTTTGCCAATACGTTTATGTATAATTATACGTTTTTCTAATACACTTTACACTTTAAATGTCTCTTTAATTTTATTTCCTCTATATTTTGGCTTATTTTCTTTATCTCGTTTGATTCCTGGGTCTCTACCCTCGGGGCCGACCTTTGTTCCTTGATCTTCACTTTTGGCTCCCCACAGTATTCCACTGTGTTGCCCACTGTATTTTTTCCTACTCCACTTTTGCCGCCCATGGTCTTTTCCCAACCGTGATCTAGCAGTAGTTTGTTTTCTAGTTGCTATTCAGCTCACATGAATACTGCCGCGATCTGTTCGCGGCTTCATTTTTTTCCTTTCTCGCGCTTTTCTGTGACGCGTGCAGCTCCACCTCCGCTCTAGTGCCAGCAGTCATCTTGGTGTGCGGCAGTTTATCTCACCGATGGAGCTTATTCTGCCGGTCTTGCGTTTTTGGCGGTTGTTTAGCTATTCCTACTGGTTCCAAGGTAGGTACCATAATTTCATTATTATTTTTTGTTTATATCTTATTTTAATTTATGCATTTATTCTGAGTTTGCCCCACTGACAGGTTCAGATAACTTGCTTGATAAGAGTGTTTTCACCTGCAATATAAGTTACCTCCATTATTAAATCCAAACAATAAATCTACCACAAGGGTGACCCCCTTGTTTATAACAGGTGACCCCTGTTTTTTGCTACAGCGGTACATTGGTATCTACTCTAAGGATGTCCCAATCAGACACTGCCGTACTCCATGCAGAACTCTGCAAGCTCAAAGACAAGGGTGCAATCGAACCTTCACCATCCTCTTCCAGGTTTGTCAGCAGCATGTTCCTAATTTGGAAGAAGTCAAACGACTTTCACCCGATCAACAACTTGATAAATTTGAATCAGTGTATTGACATTTCAAAATGGAAGGCATACACCTGCTCCGAGACCTGCTATGCAAGGGAGATTGGTGCTCCTCTTTCGATCTCAGGGATGCTTACCTTACAGTTCCGGTAGAGCACTCTCACCGTCCCTTCCTCCAATTCATATGGCAACTTTGGCAGTTCACTTGCCTCCCTTTTGGTCTCTTGTCCACCCCTTGGTGCTTCACCAAGTTAATGAAACCAGTTATGGCCCTTCTACAGTCCCAAGGTATCAGGTCCATCGTCTACTTAGACGACATACTAATTATGGCGCAGGACCCCCACACTCTTCAGAAACATATAGATATGACCAAATGTCTCCTACAAAACCTCGGTTTTGTAATCAATTTAGAAAAATCCGCACTAGTACCATCCCAGTCCGTCCTCTTCCTGGGTTTTCAGGTCGACTCCGTTCTGTCAAACCTTCAACTCCAGATGTCAAAAATAAAAGCCATCAAAAGGGACATAATAGGACTCCTGTTGGCATCTATTCAGGCTATTTCCCCCAGTCCCTTACATTACAGGGCGATCAATGCCTCAAGACGTGGTATCTTCACAGATCCGGTTTTCCTTAAAAACGAGGTCCGTCTGGAATTAGATTGGTGGATCCAAAACATGGAAGCCTGGAATTAGAAAGCGATATTTGGGTGCCAACCTGATTTTGTCATCGAGTCCAATGCCAGCCTCCTAGGGTGGGGAGCCACTTGCTCTGGCCTTTTTACGGGAGGTCTCTGGACCCAGTCAGAACACTCGATGAACATCAATTGCCTTGAGCTGATAGCAGGCGCCTTTGCGATTTGCAGTTTCTCCAAGGACGCTTACAACTGCTCTTTGATTCTCAGAATGGACAACGTTTCGTCTGTCCGTTATGTCAATTGTCTTGGAGGCTCTCGATCGAAACTCCTGTCAGACCTTACAAAGGAACCAGTTCTTTGTAGGGAGGAATCTCTCTCTTAGAGCAGAATATCTGCCCGAGCTGGACAACCTTGTGCAGACTGGTTCTCCCCTTACTGGAGGGATGCCAGCGATTGACACCTAGACCCGGGTGTCTTCCGTCATCTACATCGGCTTTGCGGGCCCATCACTTTGGATCTGTTTGCCTCCAGACTGAACCGTCAGTCAGACGCCTTCTTCAGTTGGCTACCAGTCCCGATGTCTCAAGTCGTCGACACCTTCCTGCAACATTGGACGTCGACAGGAGCTTTTGCATTTCCACTGTTTTCCATGATTCCTCACACTCTCAATTGTCTCAGGGTTCTCGGAGTCATTGTCCTGTCAATAACTCCTCTCTGGAGAGCCCAACCTTGGTATCCCAATGTCTTAGAAATGTCTACAGACTACCCTCTGCTTCTGCCTCTGGCTCCGGATCTCCTTCGAGATCCCTCCAGAGCTTCCCACCCTCTCACCGTCCAGGGACGCCTTCAGCTAGTAGCCTGGACTGTTTCAGGGGATCCTAATATGCCTCGGGACTTTCGGACTCTGCTCAAAGTCCCCAGGAACCCACAGATCTTACCTTTCAGCATGGAAGTTCTGGGTTCGCTGGTGTTTGGAACGGGATATTGATCCCTTTTCAACGACTCTGGTGAATATCATGAATTTCCTATCATCTCTTTTTGACAGTGGCAAGTCTTACCATATGAGAAACGTTTTTTGTTCTGCTATTTCAGCGGCACATTATCCGATTGATGCGTTCCTGACGGACAACACCCATCGGTTTGCAGGCTCCTACGGGGTATTCGCCTCTCCCAACCTCCAACCCCTCATTATACCCATTTTTGGGATGTTGCACAGGTCTTGTCTTTCCTAAAAGCTTGGCCTCCTAACTCGGAACTGTCATTACAGAACTGTCTGCCAAGCTAGCTTTGTTTGGTCTCCTTTCGTCAGGTCTCCGACGTCAAAGCTTTTGATCTTCATGCTATTGCATTTACTCCTGAAGGAGTATGCTTCTCTATTGTTCAACGCACTAACGTCCCTTTTTCTTCAGTTTTTTATCCATATTTCCCTGACAGGCCATCTCTTTGTGTTGCCCGTTGTTTGCAACGGTATGTCTCCTTTACCACTCCCCTTTGGGCTCCATCTTTTTGTGTCCTATGTTCGTCCTCATAATCCTATGTTGCTTGGTGGATCCTCCGCCTTGCAGGCGTTAAGACCTCCTTTGGCAACCATTCGGTGCGGGGCGCGGCTGCATTCTCTGCCTTTATCGCGGGGAGTTCCCTTTCGGACATTTTAGCCTTTGTGCATTGGTCCAGGGAATCCACCTTCCGTACCTTCTATTTCCGGCCTCAATCTCATGCGGGCTTTGATTTACTCTCCAGGCGTTAAAACAGCAAATATGAAGCCTCCTGCCTTGCCATAAAATTAGGGATTATTCTATTGTCAGTGACCAAATAATCTAAATTTTATTAAAGACAGGAGGGGAATATTTTCCCACCCTATGTCTTCTCGGACATCTTTTACGTATCGCCCAACCTTGTTTTCATCCACGAAGGGATGCTAAGGTAAGGTATTCGAGGGCTTTATGTGCCTCATTCTTTTCGTATTAGGTAAAGTATTCAAGAGTTTTGTCTGCCTCATTCTTGTCGGGTTTCAGTTTCCTTGTGTTACTTTTGCACTAACCCGTTTATTCATTAGATTGTGTTTATACACCTAGGTATACATAGATATGTATGTAGCGTATCAAGTTGTTGTTGTAAGTTTAGTTTAGTGCTAGGAGTTTGTAAGATTGGCAATCTACCAGTCACGCCATACTTTCACAAATGTTCTTCTGTTTCTAGTGTGAAATTATCTTCGTGCTCTTCACGACATCCTTGATTGGTGGATCTACTGGTTCAACTACTCTTTGTGTACATGGTTGACTATGGTTCTTTGAAGATTATTCGTTTCTAGTTTACACGGTTGACATCACATTCCGGCTTCATCAAGAAAGAGGAGTTGGGAGGAGTCTCACAGCCATATATTACTGACTAGATGTGTTCTGATTGGTTGTTTTTTGTTTAAACTGTTTAAATATTTGTTTGCTGCTGGGAAGATGCAGTAAAGATTATTTGCCTCCTGTCTTTAATAAAATTTAGATTATTTGGTCACTGACGCTAGAATAATCCCTAATTTTCGACGAACCTTAGTAGCATTAACACAGGGTAATACACTACTATGTACACGGCTCTCTTCCCACATCCCATCTTTGGGACTACCTTTGCTCAGGTTGGTAAGTGCACATTATATAGCAAGAAATATAAATCAGCTGATAAATAGTGGTGATGAAGTGTTAAATCTACTTAAATAAATAATTTTTGGGTTGCATGATACCCAGTTCTACATGACTCATGGGGTTTCTGGTACAATATGTTGATTGCTGGCTTATTTATATGAAAATAAGCCATTGTGATACCCATACTGACCTTGTAGAGTGTTAATACCAGAAGGAAGGGCTGTGCTATAATCCTGAAAGGATGTTGTGTTACGCTGCCCTCTAGTGGTGATGTAAGAATACAACTCTGTAGAATCTTCTGTACGGAAGACATGTGGAAAGAATAATAATAACTCGAGAAAAATAACTCAAGTACCCTAATAGTTCTTTTGTTGTGAAGTCATGCATTGCTCAGCCTCTCCTAAGCTGAAATCCACCCAAAATAAACCTTTACAAATGTTTGATCTAACTAGTGAATACAACTTGAAGCAAACAGTAGTATTCAATGTGTTTTTATTACCCAATCACAAATATCCATTGTTTAAAAAACAAGATGTAATTTATAAATGTTAAATGTAAAAAATTACAACAAACACATCTTTTCCAAAAAGATTGTATGAATAAAAATCTTTTAATATGAAAAATGGGAGTGAATATTTGCTTAGACGATCACTATTACTCAGAAAACAATAGTGCTCACTGACCTTGGCTATTGAATGTGGCTGGTTGAAGTGTTGCTAAATATGTAGCTTGGGATGAAGTATTATGCTGCCCTCTACTGGTAGTACTGTGGTACAAGTCTGAAGTGTTATCTGCACGAAAGGGATTATGAAGAGAACACACAAGGAAGGAAAGCATCTCGCAGTGCCCTAATAGTTCTTTAAATGTATACATATTATTATTGAATTTTATATAGAACCAACTTATTCACCAGCACTTTACAATATTATAAAAAGAGGGAAATGTAACAGTCATGCATTCTTGCTCAGCCTCTCCTAAGCTGAAATCAGCACACACAAAAAAAACATTTACGAATTGGTCACTAACTAGTGAATACAGCATGGAGCAGACAGTGGTATACACTGCATTATTGTTAACCAGACTCAAATATCCATATTTTAAAGAATAAGATATAACTTTGAAATGTTAAATGTAAAACTTATGACAAGCACATCTTTTACAAAAAGATTGCATGCATAAATATATTTCTAATATGGACATTTTGGCTTAAACCACCACTAATACTCATAAAACAAAATGCCAGCTAACATTGACTGGTGGTTATTTTTGTCTGGTTGCAATGTTGTGAAATATGTGGCATTGGATGAAGTATTATGCTGCCCTTTACTGGTAGTATTGTGGTATACGTCTGTAGTATTGTCTACACGAAAGGGAATATGAAGGAAACGCATTTCCTACCTCTTAGAAATTCATATTTTGAAGCGTTCATTAAATAGAGTATCTTTTTTTTCTTGTATAAACCATTAACATTTAATTATGCAAATATCTAGTTAATAAAATGCCATAAAATGCAGTAGTGTTATTGTCTGGAGTGTCCATTTAATTTTCTACCAACCTTTTTTGGTAGCATGAACACCTGGAGATACACTACTGTACACATGGCCATCTGAGGGACTATTTTTGCTCAGGTTGGTATCTGTACAGAATAGAGCAGGACATAGAAACCAGTTAAGAAATAGTGGAGATGAAGTGTTAAATCTTCTTAAAAGTACTCTTAAAACGTAATACCAACTGACCTTGACTAGTTGCAGAATATGTAGCATTGGATGAAGGATTATGCTGCCCTCTACTGGTAGTACCCTGGTACAAGTCTGTAGTGTTATCTGCATGAAAGGGATTGTGAAGAGGACACACTTCATACCTCTTAGAATTTTATGTTTTGCAACTTCCATTAAAATAAACGAAAAAGTTTACTGACTTATTTTTCTTGCAAAAACTAAATCCAATTTTGTATGCATAAATGCAGCTAATACAATGCCATAAGACACAGCAGTGTTACTTTTTGTAGCGCCCTTTAATTTTCTACCAGCCTTCCTTAGTAGCATTAACACAGGGAAATGCACTACTGGTATAAATGGCTTTCTCCCCACATGGCATCTCTCTGACTATTTTTGCTCAGGTTAGTATCCCCAGAGAATAGAGCAAGAAATAGAAATCAGACGAGAAATAGTGGTGATGAATTGTTAAATCAATTTAAATAAATACATTTTGTGTGTTTGTTGTTTTGCTCATCATATGCACACACAGGTCCATTTAGCCAATAAAAAGCTGATAAACTAAGAAAAAAAAAGTTGTCAATGGTGTTTATCCATTACATATTGTCCTTTAAGATTTTTTAACTCTATTTACATTATAAGAGTAAAAATTGTTAAATGTGTCCATTTATATTATTAATCTAAAACTAAGGAATTCTAATTCCGTCCAATTAGTTATGTTGTGCTTAATGTACTAAATATAAAGAGGGTTGGGTTGTACGATACCAAGCCCTAAATGACTCGTGAGGTTTCTGGCACAATTTTTTTAATTCTGGCCTATTTGTATGTAGAGAACCACTGTGATGCCCATACTGACCTTGTAGAACATGGGTCCTCAAACTCTGGCCCCCCAGATGTTGCTGAACTACAACTCCCATGATTCTCTGGCTATCTATGTAATTCAAAGAATCATGGGAGTTGTAGTTCAACAACATCTGGGGGGCCGGAGTTTGAGGACCCATGTTGTAGAATGTTAACACCAGAAGGAAGGGCAGTGTTATAATTCTGAAAGGATGTTGTGCTACGCTGCCCTCCAATGGTGATGTTAAAATACAACACAATAGAATTTCCTGAACAGAAGACATTTGGAAAGAAAGTAACACACAGCACCCTAATAGTTCTTTAGCTGTATAGTTATGCATTCTTCCTCAGCCTCTTCTAAGCTAAAATCCACCATGAAAACCCTTTACTACCTTGTGAGCTTACTAATGAATACAGCTTGGAGCGGTCAGTGGTATAAACTGCATTTTATGAACCCACCCTCATACACCCATAATTGCAATGATAAGATGTAATTTATAACTGTTAATGCAAAAATGTACGACAAACACGTATTTTCTTAAAATATTGCACAGAGAAATATATTTTTCTAACACGGAAATTCTGGGTAAATATTTCCTCAGACCACCACTATTACTCATAAAGCATAGTAGTGCCCACTGACCTTGGCTGGTGGCTGTAGCTGGTTGACGTGTTGCTGAATATGTAGAATGGAATGAAGTATTATGCTGCCCTCTGCTGGTATTACTGTGGTACAAGTCTGTAGTGTTATCTGCACGAAAGAGATTATGAAGAAAATGCACTTCATACCTCTTAGAAATTTATAATTTGCAACTTTCATTATAGAGTATATATTTTTTTACTTGCAAAATCTATTTCAATTTAAGTGTGCAAAAATACAGCTAATAAAAGGCATTAATGTTACTGTCTGGAGTGTCCCTTTAATTTTCTACCAACCTTTTTTGGTAGCATGAACACCTGGAGATACACTACTGTACACATGGCTATCTCCCCATATGACAGCTGAGTGACTATTTTTGCTCAGGTTGGTATCTGTACAGAATAGAGCAAGACATAGAAACCAGTTAAGAAATAGTGGAGATGAAGTGTTAAATCTTTTTAAAAGTACTCATAGAACGTAATGCCAACTGACCTCGGCTAGTGAATGTGGCTGGTTGAAGACTTGTAGAATATGTAGCATTGGATGAAGTATTATGCTGCCCTCTACTGGTAGTACTGTGGTAAAAGTCTGTAGTGTTATCTGCACGACAGGGATTATGAAAAGAATACACTTCAAACCTCTTAGAATTTTATGTTTTGCAACTTTCATTCAAATAAATAAAAAATAACTTATTTTTCTAGCAAAAATTATACACAATTTTGTATGCACAAGTACAGCAAATAAATTAACATAAAAGGCAGTTTTGCTTGGTTGCTTCATCTAAGTGTTGCTTCTAAGTGTGTGTGTGGTTGGAGATATTCTGGAGAGTTTTACAGAAGCTTCAACTGTCTAAGAGCTGTGCTAAGAGTTCTTTTTTACTGTTACAGGTAAGATTCATCTGTAGGAAAAGGTTACTGACTGCACAAGGTTTGATTTCCTGTTGGTAATTATAAGGCATTTGATTGGATTAGGTAGCTACTTGCTATTGATTGCTATTTAAATTAGCTATTGTTTGCTAATAAGCAGAGGCCTACCCAGGTGTTAAACATTCCTAGTGGGAGGTGATTTTAGGAGTATATAAGGGTAGTTGTCATTAGCTTGGCTAATAGAGCTTGGTTGCTTCATCTAAGTGTTGCTTCTAAGTGTGTGTGTGGTTGGAGATATTCTGGAGAGTTTTACAGAAGCTTCAACTGTCTAAGAGCTGTGCTAAGAGTTCTTTTTTACTGTTACAGGTAAGATTCATCTGTAGGAAAAGGTTACTGACTGCACAAGGTTTGATTTCCTGTTGGTAATTATAAGGCATTTGATTGGATTAGGTAGCTACTTGCTATTGATTGCTATTTAAATTAGCTATTGTTTGCTAATAAGCAGAGGCCTACCCAGGTGTTAAACATTCCTAGTGGGAGGTGATTTTAGGAGTATATAAGGGTAGTTGTCATTAGCTTGGCTAATAGAGCTTGGTTGCTTCATCTAAGTGTTGCTTCTAAGTGTGTGTGTGGTTGGAGATATTCTGGAGAGTTTTACAGAAGCTTCAACTGTCTAAGAGCTGTGCTAAGAGTTCTTTTTTACTGTTACAGGTAAGATTCATCTGTAGGAAAAGGTTACTGACTGCACAAGGTTTGATTTCCTGTTGGTAATTATAAGGCATTTGATTGGATTAGGTAGCTACTTGCTATTGATTGCTATTTAAATTAGCTATTGTTTGCTAATAAGCAGAGGCCTACCCAGGTGTTAAACATTCCTAGTGGGAGGTGATTTTAGGAGTATATAAGGGTAGTTGTCATTAGCTTGGCTAATAGAGCTTGGTTGCTTCATCTAAGTGTTGCTTCTAAGTGTGTGTGTGGTTGGAGATATTCTGGAGAGTGTTGCTTCTAAGTGTGTGTGTGGTTGGAGATATTCTGGAGATAAGCTGGAGGTAATCTGAGGTATTCAGGAGGATAAATAAAAAAGTTAAGGTTTGTTTGATTTAAATTATTCACCTCATTGGAATGGCAGACTTAGTTCAGTGTAATAGTTGCTTTGCATTTGTTTCACGTTCCACTTTTTGGAGGTTTGGTTGTTGTCTAATCTGTAGACAGTTCTCTATTTTGCGGCAGGAGATTGTATTTTTGAAGTCTGAGATTTGTAAATTATCTGGTAAACAAACTCAGGCTGGAACTGCTGCAAAGCCACTGCCGCAGAGACATACTAGGAATGGCAGATGGATTACTGTAGGATCTGGTAGACTTGGAGTTGTGGATAAAAGGCATATTGCACAGTCTGTTGCTCTACATAATTCATTTTCTGCACTTTCAGAGTGTAGTGGTGTCGTGGAGAGAGGCACTGAGGCTAGTGGTGTTGTGCAGAGAGGCACTGAGGCTAGTGGTGTTGTGCAGAGAGGCACTGAGGCTAGTGGTGTTGTGCAGAGAGGCACTGAGGCTAGTGGTGTTGTGCAGAGAGGCACTGAGGCTAGTGGTGTTGTGCAGAGAGGCACTGAGGCTAGTGGTGTTGTGCAGAGAGGCACTGAGGCTAGTGGTGTTGTGCAGAGAGGCACTGAGGCTAGTGGTGTTGTGCAGAGAGGCACTGAGGCTAGTGGTGTTGTGCAGAGAGGCACTGAGGCTAGTGGTGTTGTGCAGAGAGGCACTGAGGCTAGTGGTGTTGTGCAGAGAGGCACTGAGGCTAGTGGTGTTGTGAAGAGAGACATTGAGGCTAGTGGTGTTGTGCAGAGAGGCTTGGTGAGGCCTAATAGAAAGCAGTTGTTGGTGGGGGATTCCATCATAAGAGGTGTGGAGATGGACAATGTGAGGTGTCTTCCCGGAGCTACTGCTCACAGAGACAGGAGACGTATCGGTAATATTGTTAAGCAAGCAAAGCAGGAAGGGGAATTGGATGTACTTGTCCATTTAGGGACAAATGACTTGGCTTGCAATGAGGTTTCAGAGGTTAAGGAAGTTTTTAGTGTTTTTGCCAATGATATACGGCAGGTTGCTTCCACATTGTCATTCTCTGAAGTTCTGCCTGTGCATAACACTCAGAATGACAGGCGGATGCGTATTAGGGACTTTAACTTGTGGCTTGGTGAATGGTGTCGGGAGCAAGGATTTGGCTTTATTGCTCATGGTAGCTCTATTTGGAATGGAAATAAACTGTACAAAAAAGATGGTTTGCATCTTTCTCAAAAGGGAACAAATGTTCTCAGTGAGCAGTTCAGAGGTTTTGCTAGGATGTATTTAAACTAGGAGGGGGGGGCAAAAGGGTGATAAAACATCAATCCAATTGTCCCCCAAAACAAGGACAGAAGGTGCCTGTAGCAAGTGTGTTAAAAAATGATAAGCTTAGAGTCATGTCTACAAATGCTCGCAGTTTAGGGAATAAGATCCATGAACTTGTGGCAATAATGGCAACTGATAGTGTAGATTTAGTCGCTGTTACTGAGACATGGTATAATGAGAAAAATGACTGGGACATAGCAATACCAGGGTACTCTTTATATAGAAAAGACAGGGAAGGCAAGAAAGGGGGAGGGGTGGCCCTGTATGTAAAGAATAGCATAAAATCTAGCCTAATAAAGGTTAGTGAGGCGAACATAGAGTCAGTTTGGGTTACGTTAGAATTTGGTAATCACACAGTAACTCGTGTAGGTGTGATTTATAGGCCCCCAGGACAAATTGAAGAGTTAGATAATCTACTAGTTGAAGAAATAGCTAAAATGACAATGAAGGGGGAAGTTATCATCATGGGTGACTTTAATCTTCCTGATATAAATTGGAAAACAAAAATAGCTACTTGTGCCAGGAGCACACATATTCTAAACTCCCTACTGGGATTGTCTCTAAAACAAGTCGTTGAGGAGCCAACTCGTAAAGAGGCCATACTAGATTTAGTGTTAACAAATGGAGATTTGGTATCAGATATTACTGTAGGTGAAAGTTTAGGATCCAGTGATCATCAGTCAGTGTGGTTTAATATAAGAACAGTGACTGAGTCACACCACACAAAAACAAAAGTTTTAGACTTTAGAAAAACAGACTTTTCCAAAATTAGAATATGTGTAAAGGAGTCATTATCAGACTGGAGCAATTTAAATGGAGTCCAAAAGAAATGGGATTATTTAAAAGTTGCACTACTGAAGGCAACAGAAAATTGCATTAGGCTTGTCAGTAAAAGCAAAAAATTCAAGAAACCACTGTGGTACTCCACAGATGTAGCCAAAATAGTAAAAAACAAAAAGTTAGCATTTAGTAATTATAAAAAAAACCAGAGTGAGGAAGACAGAATGACCTATAAGATTAGGCAGAAAGAGGCTAAGCAAGTTATAAGAGCTTCCAAATCACACACAGAAGAGAAAATAGCACAGTCAGTAAAAAAGGGGGACAAAACCTTTTTTAGATACATAAATGAGAAAAGAAAAGTAAAACAAGGATTAGTTAGATTAAAAACAAAAGAAGGAAGGTATGTAGATGAGGATAAAGGTCTAGCTGACTGCCTCAATGAATATTTTTGTTCGGTATTTACAGATGAAAATGAAGGAAAGGGACCTCAGTTAAGAAAAAGGATAAATGAGTCATTTATTACACGTGAGTTTACAGAGGAAGAGGTTCTATTTCAACTGTCAAAAGTAAAGACAAATAAGTCAATGGGACCTGATGGAATACACCCAAAGCTATTAAAAGAGCTTAGTGGTGTACTAGCAAAACCATTAACAGATTTATTTAACCAATCATTGATAACAGGAGTAGTCCCAGAAGATTGGAAGTTAGCGAATGTTGTGCCCATTCACAAGAAAGGTAATAGGGAGGAGTCGGGCAACTATAGGCCAGTAAGCCTAACTTCAGTAGTGGGGAAAGTGATGGAAACCATGTTAAAGGATAGGATTGTTGAACATCTAAAAACACATGGATTTCAAGATCAGAGACAACATGGGTTTACTTCAGGGAGATCATGCCAAACTAATCTTATTGATTTTTTGATTGGGTAACTAAAATTATAGATCAGGGTGGTGCAGTAGACATTGCTTACCTCGATTTCAGTAAGGCTTTTGACACTGTTGCACATAGAAGGCTTATCAACAAACTACAATCTTTGAGTTTGGATTCCAATATTGTTGAATGGGTAAGGCAGTGGCTGAGTGACAGGCAACAGAGGGTTGTAGTCAATGGAGTATATTCGAAGCTTGGGCTTGTCACCAGTGGGGTACCTCAGGGATCTGTACTTGGACCCATTCTCTTTAATATTTTTATTAGTGATATTGCAGAAGGTCTTGATGGTAAGGTGTGTCTTTTTGCGGATGATACTAAGATATGTAACAGGGTTGATGTTCCAGGAGGGATAAGCCAAATGGAAAATGATTTAGGTAGACTAGAAAAATGGTCAGAGTTGTGGCAACTGACATTTAATGTGGATAAGTGCAAGATAATGCATCTTGGACGTAAAAACCCAAGGGCAGAGTACAGAATATTTGATAGAGTCCTAACCTCAACATCTGAGGAAAGGGATTTAGGGGTGATTATTTCTGATGACTTAAAGGTAGGCAGACAATGTAATAGAGCAGCAGGAAATGCTAGCAGAATGCTTGGTTGTATAGGGAGAGGTATTAGCAGTAGAAAGAGGGAAGTGCTCATGCCATTGTACAGAACACTGGTGAGACCTCACTTGGAGTACTGTACACAGTACTGGAGACCCTATCTTCAGAAGGATATTGATACCTTAGAGAGAGTTCAAAGAAGGGCTACTAAACTGGTTCATGGATTGCAGGATAAAACTTACCAGGAAAGGTTAAAGGATCTTAACATGTATAGCATGGAGGAAAGACGAGACAGGGGGGATATGATAGAAACATTTAAATACATAAAGGGAATCAACACAGTAAAGGAGGAGACTATATTTAAAAGAAGAAAAACTACCACAACAAGAGGACATAGTCTTAAATTAGAGGGACAAAGGTTTAAAAATAATATCAGGAAGTATTACTTTACTGAGAGGGTAGTGGATGCATGGAATAGCCTTCCAGCTGAAGTGGTAGAGGTTAACACAGTAAAGGAGTTTAAGCATGCGTGGGATAGGCATAAGGCTATCCTAACTATAAGATAAGGCCAGGGACTAATGAAAGTATTTAGAAAACTGGGCAGACTAGATGGGCCGAATGGTTCTTATCTGCCGTCACATTCTATGTTTCTATGTTTCTATGTTACTGTCTGGAGTATCCCTTTAATTTTATGGTAAGAGAGGAGGCTTCATATTTGCTTTACTTCCTTTACTGAATCCTCCCAGCAGCAACGAAATAGTTAAACAGTTTGAACAAAAAACAACCAATCAGAACACATCTAGTCAGTAATATGTGGCTGTGAGACTCCTCCCAACTCCTTTTTCTTTGCTGCTTGCCTCCCAGGTGAGTCAATTCTAATTACACAGGCCTTTGCCAATATGTTTATGTATAATTATATGTTTTTCTAATACACTTTACACTTTAAATGTCTCTTTAATTTTATTTCCTCTATATTTTGTCTTATTTTCTTTATCTCGTTTGTTTCCTGGGTCTCTACCCTCGGGGCCGACCTTTGTTCCTTGATCCTCACTTTGGGGTTCCCACAGTATTCCACTGTGTTGCCCACTGTATTATTTCCTACTCTACTTTTGCCGCCCATGGTCTTTTCCCAACCGTGATCTGGCAGTAGTTTGTTTTCTAGTTGCTATTCAGCTCACATGAATACTGCCGCGATCTGTTCGCGGCTTCATTTTTTTCCTTTCTCGCGCTTTTCTGTGACGCGTGCAGCTCCGCCTCCGCTCTAGTGCCAGCAGCCATCTTGGTGTGCGGCAGTTTATCTCACCGCTGGAGCTTATTCTGCCGGTCTTGCGTTTTTGGCGGTTGTTTAGCTATTCCTACTGGTTCCAAGGTAGGTGCCATAATTTCATTATTATTTTTTGTTTATATCTTATTTTAATTTACGCATTTATTCTGAGTTTGCCCCACTGACAGGTTCAGATAACTTGCTTGATAAGAGTGTTTTCACCTGCAATATAAGTTACCTTCATTAATAAATCCAAACAATAAATCTACCACAAGGGTGACCCCCTTGTTTATAACAGGTGACCCCTGTTTTTTGCTACAGCGGTACAATGGTTTCCACTCTAAGGATGTCCCAATCGTACACTGCCGTACTCCATGCAGAACTCTGCAAGCTCAAAGACAAGGGTGCAATCGGACCTTCACCATCCTCTTCCAGGTTTGTCAGCAGCATCTTCCTAATTTGGAAGAAGTCAAACGACTTTCACACGATCAACAACTTGATAAATTTGAATCAGTGTATTGACATTTCAAAATAGAAGGCATACACCTGCTCCGGGACCTGCTATGCGAGGGAGATTGGTGCTCCTCTTTCGATCTCAGGGATGCTTACCTTACAGTTCCGGTAGAGCACTCTCACCGTCCCATCCTCCAATTCATATGGCAACAAGAGCTTTGGAAGTTCACTTGCCTCCCTTTTGGTCTCTTTTCCACCCCTTGGTGCTTCACCAAGTTAATGAAACCAGTTATCGCCCTTCTCCAGTCCCAAGGTATCAGGTCCATCGTCTACTTAGACGACATACTAATCATGGCGCAGGACCCCCATACTCTTCAGAAACATATAGATATGACCAAATGTCTCCTACAAAACCTCGGTTTTGTAATCAATTTAGAAAAATCCGCACTAGTACCATCCCAGTCCGTCCTCTTCCTGGGTTTTCGGGTCGACTCCGTTCTGTCGATCCTTCAACTCCAGATGTCAAAAATAAAAGCCATCAAAAGGGACATTCGGAGACTATTGTCCTTCCATCATGTTCTCCTTCGCGATTTAGCGTGAATAATAGTCCCTTACATTACAGGGCGATGCAATGCCTCAAGACGTGGTATCTTCACAGATCCCGGTCTTGCAACCAAAGACGAGGTCCGTCTGGAATTAGATTAGTGGATCCAAAACATGGAAGCTTTGAATTAGAAAGCTATATTCGGGTGCCAACCCGATTTTGTCATTGAGTCCGATGCCAGCCTCCTAGGGTGGGGAGCCACCTGCTCTGGCCTTTTTAAGGGAGGTCTCTGGACCCAGTAAGAACACTTGATGAACATCAATTGCCTTGAGCTGATAGCGGGCGCCTTTGCGATTTGCAGTTTCACCAAGGACGCTTACAACTGCTCTTTGATTCTCAGACAACGTTGACAGCGTTTCCTCTGTCCGTTATGTTAATTGTCTTGGACGCTCTCGATCGAAACTCCTGTCAGACCTTATGAAGGAACTCTACCAGTTCTGTGTAGGGAGGAATCTATCTCTTAGAGCAGAATATCTGCCTGGGCTGGACAACCTTGTGCAGACTGGTTCTCCCCTTACTGGAGGGATGCCAGCGATTGACACCTAGACCCGGGTGTCTTCCATCATCTACATCAGCTTTGCGGGCCTATCACTTTGGATCTGTTTGCCTCCAGACTGAACCATCAGACAGACGCCTTCTTCAGTTGGCTACCAGGCCCGATGTCTCAAGCCGTCAACACCTTCCTGCAACCTTGGCCGTCGACGGGAGCTTTTGCATTTCCACCGTTTTCCATGATTCCTCACACTCTCAATTGTCTCAGGGTTCTGGGAGTCACGGTCCTGTTAATAACTCCTCTCTGGAGAGCCCAACCTTGGTATCCCAATCTCTAAGAAATGTCCACAGATTACCCTCTGCTTCTACCTCTGGCTCCGGATCTCCTCCGAGATCCCTCCAGAGCTTCCCACCCTCTCACCGTCCAGGGACGCCTTCAACTAGTAGCCTGGACTGTTTCAGGGGATCCTAATATGCCTCGGGACTTTCGGACTCTGCTCAAAGTCCCCAGGAACCCACCGATCTTACCTTTCGGCATGGAAGTTCTGGGTTCGCTGGTGTTTGGAATAGGATATTGATCCCTTTTCAACGACTCTGGTGAATATCATGATTTTCCTATCGTCTCTTTTTGACAGTGGCAAGTCTTACCATCCGATAAACGTTTTTCGTTCTGCTATTTCAGCGGCACATTATCCGATTGATGCGTTCCTTACGGACAACACCCATCAGTTTGCAGGCTCCTATGGGGTATTCGCCTCACCCGACCTCCAACCCCTCATTATACCCAGTTTTGGGATGTTGCACAGGTCTTGTCTTTCCTGAAAGCTTTGCCTCCTAACTCGGAACTGTCATTAAGGCAACTCTCTGCCAAGCTAGCTTTGTTTGGTCTCCTTTCATCGGGTCTCCAACGTCAAAGCTTTTGACCTATGCTATTGCATTTACTCCTGAAGGAGTGCGCTTCTCTATTGTTCAACGCTCTAACGTCCCTTTTTCTTCAGTTTTTTATCCATATTTCCCTGACAGGCCATCTCTTTGTGTTGCCCGTTGTTTGCAACGGTATGTCTCCTTTACCACTCCCCTTCGGGCTCCATCTTTTTGTGTCCTATGTTCGTCCTCATAATCCTATGTTGCTCGGTGTATCCTCCACCTTGCAGGCATTGAGACCTCCTTTGGCAACCATTCGGTGCGGGGCGTGGCTGCATCCTCTGCCTTTATCGTGGGGAGTTCCCTTTCGGACATTTTAGCCTTTGCGGATTGGTCCAGGAAATCTACCTTCCGTACCTTCTATTTCCGGCCTCAATCTCATGCGGGTTTTGATTTACTCTCCCGGCGTTAAAACAGCAAATATCAAGTCAATATCAAGTCTTGCCATAAAATTAGGGATTACTCTAGTGTTCGTGACCAAATAATCAAAATTTTATTATAGACAGTAGGGGAATATTTTCCCACCCTATGTCTTCTCGGACATCTTTTACGTATCGCCCACCCTTGTTTTCATCCATGAAGGGATGCTAAGGTAAGGTATTCGAGGGCTTTATGTGCCTCATTCTTTTCGTATTAGGTAAGGTATTCAAGAGTCTTGTCAGTTTCCTTGTGTTACTTTTGCACTAACCCGTTTATTCATTAGATTGTGTTTATACACCTACGTATACATAGATATGTATGTAGCGTATCAAGTTGTTGTTGTAAGTTTAGTTTAGTGCTAGGAGTTTGTAAGTTTGGCAATCTACCAGTCCCATCATACTTTCACAAATGTTCTTCTGTTTCTAGTGTGAAATTATCTTCGTGCTCTTCACGACATCCTTGATTGGTGGATCTACTGGTTCAACTACTCTTTGTGTACATGGCTGACTACGGTTCTTTAAAGATTATTTGTTTCTAGTTTACATGGTTGACATCACATTCCGGCTGCATCAAGAAAGAGGAGTTGGGAGGAGTCTCACAGCCATATATTACTGACTAGATGTGTTCTGATTGGTTGTTTTTTGTTTAAATTGTTTAACTATTTCTTTGCTGCTGGGAGGATTCAGTAAAGGAAGTAAGGCAAATATTCGCCTCCTGTCTTTAATAAAATTTAGATTATTTGGTCACTGATGCTAGAATAATCCCTAATTTTCGATGAACCTTAGTAGCATTAACACAGGGTGATACACTACTATGGACTACCTTTGCTCAGGTTGGTAAGTGCACATAATAGAACAAGAAATAGAAATCAGCTGATAAATAGTGGTGATGAAGTGTTAAATCTACTTAAATAAATAATTTTTGGGTTGCATGATACCCAGTTCTACATGACTCATGGGGTTTCTGGTACAAGATGTTGATTGCTGGCTTATTTATATGAAAATAATCCATTGTGATACCCATACTGACCTTGTAGAGTGTTAATACCAGAAGGAAGTGCTGTGCTATAATCCTGAAAGGATGTTGTGTTACGCTGTCCTCTAGCGTTGAGGTCAGAATACAACTCTGTAGAATCTTCTGTACGGAAGACATGTGGAAAGAAAATAACTCAAGTACCCTAATAGTTATTTTGTTGTGAAGTCATGCATTGCTCAGCCTCTCCTAAGCTGAAATCCACCCAAAATAAACCTTTACAAATGTTTGATCTAACTAGTGAATACAACTTGAAGCAAACAGTAGTATTCAATGTGTTTTAATTACCCAATCACAAATATCCATTGTTCAAAAAACAAGATGTAATTTATAAATGTTAAATGTAAAAAATTACGACAAACACATCTTTTCCAAAAAGATTGTATGAATAAAAACCTTTTAATATGAAAAATGGGAGTGAATATTTGCTTATACGATCACTATTACTCAGAAAACAATAGTGCTCACTGACCTTGGCTATTGGATGTGGCTGGTTGAAGTGTTGCTACTAAATATGTAGCTTGGGATGAAGTATTATGCTGCCCTCTACTGGTAGTACTTTGGTACAAGTCTGTAGTGTTGTCTGTACGAAAGGAATTGTGAAGGAAATTGCTCAGGGTAATATCTGTACAGATTAGAGCAAGAATTAGAAATCAGCTATTAATATAGTGGTGATGAAGTGTTAAATATGCTTAAAAGTAATCATAAAACATATTGTCAACTGACCTTGGCTAGTGGATGTGGCTGGTTGAAATTTTGCTGAATATGTGGCATTGGATGAAGTATTATGCTGCCCTCTACTGGTATTACTGTGGTACAAGTCTGTAGTGTTATTCTGCCCTCTACTGGTAGTACTGTTGTAAAGGTCTGTAATGTTATCTGCACAAAAGGGATTATGAAGAAAACACACTTCATACCTCTCAGAATTGTATGCTTTGCAGCCTTTATTAAAAAAAAAATAACAATAACTTTTATTTTTCTAGCAAATAAAAAAAAACTATATACAACTGAGTATACAAAATACAGTAATAAAATGACGTAAGACACAGTAGGGTAGTTTGGTAGACGGAGCCCACTATGCAGCAGGCAGCTGGATAAAATGATAACAAGATCATAAAACAGATGAGCGTCAGACAAATGCATGGTCAGGAATGCAAAAGGTCCGGTCAGGTAGCACAGGTTCATAAACAGTGAATCAGGCAAGGGTCAAATCTGAGAGTTCAGATGCATCGCAGGAATATAAGTTAAGACCACTATGAGCACAGTATAACTGCGCAAAGAGGAACATGATGACTGCTTTAAAATAGAGGAGAAAATGCATGCTGCCCCACATCACTCCCATCTTACCTACACACCCGTTGTTCAGGACCACCCATGCTCCCTTTAAGAGTGCACTATTCTTGCGCGCATGCGCCTAAGAAGTCAGGCCCTCCCCAAGCCTAAGCCAATTTTCCAAGCAAATATGGTGGGGGCCGGCCTTCTTTTCTGATTCACATGCTGTAAATGGAACGTGGCATGTGGAGGTGTGACCAGGGCTGCATAAACAAAAGTGATTTAACTCCTAAATGGCAGAGCATTGAGCAGTGAGACTGCAGGGGCATTATCTCTACACTCAAACTGCTACATTAAGCTAAAGTTGTTTTGGTGCCTGTGGTGTCCCTTAAAGAAATGTATGGATATTTTTAATGTATTGCAAAACCAGCATGATCTTTTTAAGCACATTTGGATGAGTCACATGTAATACAGTCCTATGTTGCTTTCTGCTGGTGATATTGCGGTATTCTATTTTTAAATCTCTGAACCTAAAACAATTTCAAGTCACTTTGTAGTTTACAGGGAGGCCTGAAACGAGAAAAAAGTGACATCTGATAGTACATATTACACTTATTCTACAGAGATATATGAACTCCATTGGACCAAACAATACATTTTTAGCCAACCTTACTCTGTTGTATTATCAAGGAGAGATAGAGTAGTGTGTTTAGGACCGGGTACACTCACGTCCCCCCTATAACTTTGGGGTATAAACTCATGAACTCATAGGTATGGAACTCATTTTAATTAAAGAGACAAATGTACTGACAAAGGAAGTTTATCAACTAGATATAATTAACCAAGCATATTTGCATCAGCAAATTCAACAAACATATTTTAAAGTAGTTTAAAGGAAATCTATAACGTTGGAATACAAATCTGAATACCTAACACTATAGTGCCCTTTGGTCACCCCCTTTCTTATGCCCCCACCCCTAGCATAAAAATGTACTCATACAGTTACAGTGTCGATCTACCTTGGCGCTCCACCTCCTCCTATGTCATCCAACAGGAGGGACCTAATGCTCATGAGCAGGGATTTTACTGACGCTGGATGTCTTCATACACAACCTAAATTCAAGTAAGATCCTGGAAGTGCCTCTAGTTGCTGTCTGGTAGACAGACACTATAGGCAGTCTTTGCACTGCAATGCAATCTAAATATTATGAACATATGGGCTAGTCTCAAGTAAAATAAAGTATTGTATGTTAGCTCCTTTTGTAACTGTGTCCTGTTTGGATTTTTAGGGATCCCAGTAACAGAGTCTTTAGACTTGCTGGCTGCACGATCCCTCCTGCCCTGGGATAAATCAAAATAGAGAGCCCTGAGATTCACAAGTGCCTTTGTAAAGGCAATATCAATCATTGCTAGCAGAGCTGCAGAGGAATTGGCAGAGGGGGTGATACCTGCCTGGAAGGAAAACTTCAGAGGAATAGGCGGAGGGGGTGATACCTGCCTGGAAGGAAAGCTGCAGACGAATAGGCAGAGGGGACGTTACCTGCCTGGAAGGAAAGCTGCAGAGGAACAGGCAGAGGGGATGATACCTATGCAGTGCCCCACTGCTCATAAAACTATGGATGAAGTAAAGGAGTGGCCAAACCTAGATTTCTCTGCACAGTAATGGGAGATGGTGCATGATTAAAGGGGAAGTAGCGAGAGGGCAGAGGGACACACAAGACTTTACTTTGCTACACTTTCATGGCACTGCTAAAGAACAAATAAATCATATCTACACCACATGAATAAAAAGTTACAATCCAGAGTTTACAGGCTTTAATTGCACATTGAAAATAAAGTTCAAATAGCAGACATGAGAATTTTCTGTGCATACTGCCACATCAAAAACTAAAGAAAGAGCTCTGTCCTTAAGTAGCTGTATATTTTTACATTTTGTAGCTTTTAAATAACTTGTACACTGACCAGTTACAATATTAAAATCTGATGAAGTGAGCTAAGTCTCACGAAACGCGTAAGGACGTTACAGCATCTGCTTTTTGGCACTTACTGTAAAACCAACCAAGCTATACTTGGAACGCAGGAGGAAAGATCGGTGACACGCACGCGGCTTACAGACAGTCCATCCATATATCCATCTGACGGTCGGACTACAGATTTCCAACAGCTGCCTACACCACAAACCCTGACTCCAGTATAGCATTAAGAAGATTT
This sequence comes from Pelobates fuscus, assembly GCF_036172605.1. NCBI lineage: Eukaryota > Metazoa > Chordata > Amphibia > Anura > Pelobatidae > Pelobates > Pelobates fuscus. The sequence continues at coordinate 157,693,593 of NC_086317.1, forward strand.
ACTAAGTGTGAGTGCATTCTTTTTAAACTTTATTCCTCAATAAATATTTTTATACAGTAAGCACTATGGTCTTGCAACTCTGTCTCTTTCAGAACGGAGTAATCTTCATCTAACTAAGGGTCATCTACCATGACCTGTTAGTAATGGTTATATTTTATGAAGGGTACAAATATTATAAAAAATACTGTTGAATCTAGAAGGACATCTTATGAATATTGTACTATATGAATCAAACTAATTCAGTACACATATCCCAGTTCTATAATAACTGGAGAAAACTGAATTAGCTTACATATTAAAGACTGTTATTTTTTTATACAAAGTATCAATCCAGAGACTGTTACACATTGGGCGCTATAAACATTTTGCATTATATGTAGAAAGTTGGACATTATTATCTTATTTGAATTAACTCCATTTATTCAATTTTTTTTACTTAATTTTCTTATATGTTTTACTGAATATTATTCAAATACTCAATTTGATTTTATAATCAGTTTTAACTTTTAAATATATTGCACAGCCTTCTTTTAGCTTACAAGGTTATATTTAAAGGTATACATCATTAACTACTCCTGAATATTTTCTTAGATTTTATCTAATAATTATCTCCCTTTTTTCACTTACAATATTAAAACCACCTGCCTAATATCATATAGGTCCCCCTTGTGCTGCTAAAACAGCTCTGATACGTCGACACATGGACTTCACAAGATCTCTGACTGTGTTCTGTGGATCGGATTTGTTGTTCCGGTACATCCAACAGGTACTCAATTGGATTGATATCTGGGGAATGTGGAGATCAAGGCAGCCATGTTCCTCAATCCATTCCTGAACAATTTTTGCAGTGTGGTAGGGTTTATTCCAAAAGAAAGCTACGTCTACAAGTAGTGGCTGTCCAATAAAGGACTAGTCCACATACCCGTAGAAAGTTGCACCTTATATGACACTCCAGAGGTGTCCCAGGGCTTAAACCGTAGTGGTTAAAACTACAAAAAGATCCTCAAACTGCTGGATGATAAGTCCATACACAAGAGAATCAACTGGAAGTCTAACTAAATAGAAAATAATATGTCAGATAAATAAATGATAGTAAATAGAACAGTATAGGTCAGGGATAGATAACCTTCGGCTCTACAGATGTTGTGGACTACATCCCCCATAATGCTCTTACACACATAATGCTGGCAAATCATCATGGGAGGTGTAGTCCAAAACATCTGGAGAGCTGAAGGTACCCCACCCCTGGTACAGGTATATAAATGTGTTCCCAAAAGAAACAGTCAGAAACAGATAGAGAATTACTAAAGCCAAATGGCTAACCTCCAACCATTAGGTCTATATGGATATCACTACTAACTCAGACTCCATATTTTAATTCAATTAGGCATGGTCAATGTCTGAAAAGTAATAAAAAGTATAAAGTGTATAAATATATACAACTATAGACCTAAAGCCTTGCCTAGAACCCGTAGTGACAATGCAACCTCAGAAAAAAAGTAGCCACAGTAAAGTCTTCTTAGAGGATTAACGCCACCTTATTAGTCTGGCAATACCAGTCCTCTTATAAGGGTGAGTGGAGTAAAGGCATTGTGTGGAACCTTAAATCAAAAGACCACACAGTGTGGCTATATACTGGATAGTGTGTATTTCAAATATTGCAGAATTGACACAATATCTCCAGATTGCAAAAAAGTTGCAAATAGGGGCTAACTTTGTAACAAGCCTATAAACTTTCAGCTAAGCAGCCAAATAGTCTCTTAAACCAAGGTAACTGTTACTAAGCCCCCTCCATTAAACTGTAGAATGCTGAAGTCGCCTTCATATAAATATATTCCAAAATTGACACAATCTATAAAGGTTAACACTGATTGCAAATCAGGGCTGACTTGTTAACAGGCAAGTTAGTTTTGAGGATATACGGTCAGAGCTTCTATCAAACCGAAATCACTGTTAACAAAACCCCTTATGTGAATTGCAACATGCTTAGATAACCCCACTCAGACTGGGTTTAAGGCAAGAACGGAGGAAAAAAGGAAAGTTTCAAGATTAAGACGTGCTAATGTGCAGAACCATACTTAGAGTGTTGGTTGCCTGCACATGGTGATAGAGTGCCCTGTGAAATGAAAAAAGTGAAGGAAGAAACCCGACTCGCGTTTCTGTGCCACGTTGCACCTTCGTCAGGGGATGAATCTGTACTGTCCAAAGGGTCTCTATTATATACACAAATCCCTGCTGAAGCTTAGAAAATGGACCAATCGGTGGTTAGAATTGATCTAAATTCGGGCGCAAAAGTGCCGATGTCGCATTATGCAAATTAGATTTTCGAATGATCCAATCAAATGCTACCCGCAATGCTGACTCACTCAACTGCTGGTCAACACGACAGTTAACCCTATAATCCCCTATACTCCTAAACATGGAGATGACAGCTATATAATGCCGCTGTGAGTATTTGCTATAACCAGATAATAGTACTCATTATCCCGTACTGCTAATGCTCGAATAGAGTCAACACATCCTCTGATTAAATAACCCACACATCGCCAACAAAAACCTTGATAAAAGCCATGTGAATATACTAAGTTGACATAGCCCTACAATCCCATCGAGACCAGGTTATTAAATGATAAAGAGCAAACTATAATCCATAATGTTCCCTACTGTAAATAGCTCGCTCATAAAGTGCCTTATGCTGGATGAAGTATGCTTGTAACTGACCTGGAACAGTGTCAGCCCCTCCGACCTCACTGCTTCTAAGTCAGAATATCACCCAATAAGATACATGTTCATTTTAGATCGAAAAAATCACCCGGACGACTAATGAGACATATGTAAAGTGCTAGACACGACGGACAACAAACATATTGTGTGAATAGTCCTTTCAACAGAGTACTACATTCGAAGTGCCCCAATTCATCACACTCGGTACTATCAAGACCTACCGGGTGTACGTGGTCATAATTAAAAGTGACCGTGTGTGCTACTGACTTCTATATTTTCCTATTGTTGCATACCTTTCATTACAAATATCTGTAAACTTACAAGAGTAAAGGGTCCATATTCTTTTTAGAAAAACAGCCCCCAATCATACCACGCCTAATCGAAGGACAGAAAATAAGTGGACCTAAAGATCCGATGGTGCTCTAAGTCCACATCAATCTTTTATTAGAACAAGGAATATTTTACTAGTCACTGATAAGAATGTATTTTTTCAACCACAAGGATGAGGTATATATCCCATTGAGAGGCTCCACCATATAGAATAATAAACTATTGGAATAACTTCCTAGCCAGTACTGTCTAGAGCTAATAATAAAGGTTTAGGATGCGTAAAGATCGAGGGAGCTAAACTATAAATGCGGGACTATAGTAAACCACCACTAGGGATCAGCAGAGGACACTTAAAGATAAATAACCCTTAAATTGATTAACAGTATTGTACCAAATAACCTATTTACATTATTTACAAAAAAGATAATCTCCATAAAAAGCGTGCTCGTTGGATATAAAGTCGTTATCTAATCAGGAATAAACAAAGTGTAGGAAAACCCCTCATTCAAACCTGAGGGGGATAATGTCTTCAATTTATAAATCCAGTAACTCTCATGCTGTAAAAGTTTTTTATCGATGTTTCCCTTCCTAGGGCCCATTTTGACTCTCTCTATACCGTTGAACCGTAAACCCTGTGCAGAACCACTATGTTGGATTTTCAGATGTCGCGAAATTGGTGTATCTGTCTGTCTAGATGGATTAACATAATTTATATGTTCCAAAATGCGATTTTGAAATGGTCTAAACGTCTTGCCCACATATTTCAAGTTACAACTGCAAGTAATGAGGTATACTAATCCCTCCGTCTGACAGTTGAAGAAAGTTTTTACTATGTGGGTTTCGGTATTCGCCGAGTCTGAAAAAGTTTTTGATTGTTTCCTGATTTATTTACAGGCCTTACAGCGACCGCACTGGAACGTACCTACTGCAGGGGATTTTAGCCACGTGTTGGTAACAATGGATGGAGAAAGGTGGCTAGGTACCACGATATCTTTAAGATTTCGACCCCTTCTGGCTGTAAGGGAAACATAAGGAGTCAATACCTCTTTAAAGGTGTGGGTCTTGGTACAGCAGTGGCCAAAACCTCTCCAGTGTCTTTTTGACCATATTCCAGCCTGAGTCAAAAGTTCCAATGCATCTAATGATGTTCTGCTTCTTACTCTGAGAGAGACTATCGGTCAATAGATCAGTTCTCTCAGTGAGAAGTGCCCTTTGGTATGTTTTCTTGAGGCATTTGTTCGGGTACCCTTTTGCTTTGAAATGGGACCTGAGAGTTTGGGCTTTCATCTTAAAATCCTCCAGAGGGGGGGCGTGGCCTGCAGTCCGACCGGCATGGACGTGTGAGTCCCGAGCTCCTCGCCACCTAGCTAACATAAGCCGCACTTAGCCCGACAGCTTACCTCAATGGGCCGCACAAAGAAGCCGGAGAGCCAGCAGACCCCCAGGGCAGCACCGCCGACGCTGTCTGTGGGACCGATGGACGGGTTCCTCCAAACCCCGCAGGGACCGAGCCGCGAGGCACATGGCTCCAAGATGGCGCCCGTTTCCCCAGCTTCACCCAGCTCGGAATCTGAGCAGCTCACACTGTCTGATATCGGAGCTGAACTCAAGAGACTGGCAGCTAACATGGTGACAAAGGCTGACATGCAGTCCCAGACAGCCACCCTCACAGCTTCCCTCACATCCGCGGTCACAGCACTGCGCACAGACCTGGAGGAGCAAGGAGGCCGCATCCAGACCTTAGAGGCACAGGCCCAGGCAGTGCAGCACCAATCTTCTGCAGCAGACACAGCCCTGACAAGACAGGGTAACATGCTACTAACACTGCGCAGACAAGTGGAAGACTTGGATAACCGGAGCCGCCGCTCAAATATCCGGGTAAGAGGGGTACCGGAGAGTGAGGGGGTGGAGAACGTGGAGGAGCTGCTTACTGCACTCTTCCTCCAAATCCTGGGGACATCAGCGCCACCAGACATACGTTTTGAGCGGGCACACAGGGCCCTAAGACCTAGAATAAGAGATGGGGACCCCAGAGACATTATCTGCTGTTTGCACTCATTTCCCCTTAAAGAACGCATCATGCAGCGGGCCAGGACCAGACCCTCTTGGCGTTATCAGGAGGCAGAAGTCTCCCTATACCATGACCTCTCCCCTGCCACATTAGAAGCGAGACGCGCTCTCAGACCAGTCACCACAGCGCTGAGGGAACGCAATATCCCATACAAATGGGGCTTCCCGTTTAGCATCCAAGTGAGACACCAAAATGAATGGGTCACCGCACACTGGCCAGACGAAATACCGCGCTTCCTCCAAAGGCTAGACCTCCCGCCCATAGCGGTACCAGACTGGATACTGGAGCCGCTGGACCGGGAACCCAGGCCCCAAAGACAACCACGATATGCACGGAGGGGCCCTAGAGAGAACCGGATGCAAGAGGCGCCCCCACACCCAGCTAACCCGGAGGAATAGTCGTCCCCCGATGACATCGACCCCGACACTATGACACAGCTCGACAGTCGGTGGTCTGAAACACGAATAGTTGCCCATGGCGTTTTCCCACTTTTTACCGCTTCCAGGTCCAAGACGTCCAGCACACCGGAGTTTTTGGGGTGACCACGCACCTTGTGCCCTTCATGCTCTGGGGTGGGGATTGGGAGGGATGTAATACCTTGTTGACTACGGGGAACAGATCCGATGGCCCCTGATTTGCATAGCCTACCTGTCCACATCCAATCCCGCACTGTATCACCTGCTCACGGCTTACGGCCCAAGGGGGGGGCACCGACTCAGGACTACTATTGGGAGGGGGGAAAGCTTGTGATAGCTACATGGGAAGCCCACTAGGGCTGATTATCCTTGGGCCGGTCCGTCTGATTTACCCTACAGCCATTCCTCCCCTGGGACAGCGCAGGAAACCGGTCCGGTGCTACACAGCCTTGCTGACGGAGATCCCACGAGTAGGAGGACTCCTGCCACCAGGTTTGGGGGGGGAAGGTGGACATTATATGAACAATACGTTTTGTGACTGGGGGGGGCACAGATGGGAGGGCGGGACGCTCAAGATAGAATAAATGTACATGGGGGTTGCCATGAGTCCAGGGGGCTACAAGAAACCAAGTTCTTAGATCGACAACTCTTAAAAGGGACGTTGGGAGAGGATAGGGCCTGGGACCCCTCCACTAAACGCTTGATATAGTAGGACCATAGACAGAAGGGGGGTAGCCGGGGGTTAACGTCAGCGACCCTGCCCCAAACCCAACGAGCCCAGAGGGGGTTCTACGCATACTTAAAAAAAAAAAAAAAAAAAAAATGATAATAAATAAATAAATAAAAAAAATATATATAATTAATTTAATAAAAAAAAAAAAAAAAGCTAAAGTTAAAAAAGTTACACAGTGATGGGATAAGGGGGAGGCACATGCGTAGTATAGGGGACATGGGGAATGTAGGAGAGGATCCATGCTCCTCTCATTTTGTGTATGTTATGTTGTGCTGTCCATGTGGGGAGGAAATGTTATACGGTATATGATTTGCTTTTTGTACAGGTTGCCAAGACACCAGACACGTCAGCTCCTCTTTTGCGATGAATGGTAATGCACTCACCTCCCCCCCTGACTCTGCCCAATACCCTCTGGACGACATGACATCCGCGGCACACCGGGATCTCGCCCTGCCCTTGCTCCTGAACCTAGACCTAAACTCCACCCGAAACAGCTGTTAGCCTTGGTCGCTAACCCCTGACCGAACATGCATATGACGCCCCTGACCACTAGTCTGATTAGACGCACTAAACTACCCAACCCTCCCGACAATCACCACTCAACCCCCAGAGGGTGTAAACGAGCCCCAACTTTATTCCGCGGCCCCCCGCCCCATATTAACCCGGGAGGGGAGACATACTGGGGGACTCCACGGACTGACATACCACTCTCCGCCCCCACACGTTACCCCCCAGACTTACAACGAATAATGGCGATAATGATAATCTCTGACGACCCTAGATAGGGCCCACTGACTACACTTCCATGGGCATTACACATCCACACATTCACGTGGTGGTGGCACACCTGTTAGGTAATCTCGGACTCCTGACTCTAAAACGATATCTAGACAACACACCCTGATTGGGTATTTACAAATAAGGACACAACCACTAACCCCCGACAAGTTCGCGTGAACAAACTCAATCCACGGAGAGTTGGTAGTTGGCGGCCGTTGGACATCCCCCGACAGGCCCGACTGCCAACTGCTGCCGTGGTCACGCGAACCAACCCTCCTAGGAGGGAATTTCGACACCTATCTTTTGGTGCCGTAACCGTCTCTCCATAGGGACGAATAACTCATCTCCACTTTCTTACCCCCCGCCCCCCCCCCCCCCTCTTCACACTCCGACTTTATCACATCTCTATTCCCTACTCTATCCTTCCTGTGATTCTTATCCAGCCAACCCACACCTACCTCCCCCCCCCCCCCCCCCCCACCATTGCCACAGTGCCCACGGACCTCACACGGGGTACTACTCGGCAGCAGGCTTTGCCTGGAAAGGCGCACAAGCAATAGAAGACCACAACTCGCTACTCGCGCACGACACGCATGGCTTACATTCCTGATCCTCTACGAGTTACGACCATGAACTGCAGAGGCCTAAATATACCAGAGCGCAGATCGCAATTACTTCGAGAACTAGCCTCTAGACATATTTCGGTCGCTTTCCTACAGGAAACGCACTTCAGAGAAGGACATGCTCCACAGCTGAAAAGCAAACACTATCCCAACACGGCCCATAGCTATCACCCGACTGCTCGTAAGGCAGGCGTGGCGGTCCTCATCCACGCTAAACTGCAGTTCAGGGAAACGGAACGAATGGCCGATCCTAACGGCAGGTACTTATTCCTTAAGGGCGATATCCAGGATCGTAGATACACATTTGCGACACTCTATGTACCGAATACCAACCAGTCGCACTTCATACGTAGAACCATCTCCAAACTCTCCTCGTTCACGGAGGGCATATTGATAGCTGGCGGAGACTTCAATGTACCACTCATCCCCCTACTGGACTCATCCACGGGTCACAGCTGCATCTCCCAAGGAGCCCTCCGTAGTATACAGACATCACTTAAGAACCTCAGACTGGTGGACTGCTGGCGTGCAATGCACCCAGCAGACAGGGAATATACCCACTACTCCGTGATACATAAACGCTACGCGAGGATTGACTATATCTTTCTCCAGCAGGAACACCTCGACGCCATCCAAAAAGTAGACATTGATTCAGCAAGCTGGTCGGATCATGGACCTGTGACCCTCCAATTGGACTCCCCCAGAGTGCGCCCGTCCACATGGGCGTGGAGGCTGCAGGACTCTCTGCTTTTAGACCCTGCGGTGAAGGAACAGATCGCTGAGGAACTTACATCCTATTTTACATTAAACGCCACAGACGAACTGCCCGCGACGACTATATGGGAAGCTCACAAAAGTGTACTCAGAGGCACGTTGATGCACCTGGCCTCCAAAAAGAAAAGGGAATCTCGAGCACATGTGACGGAATTACTTACACGCATAAATGCCCTCGAACTACAACACAAACGCTCCCACCTTGAAGAGACATATAAGGAACTCCTGGAAGCCCGAAGATCACTGCATACCCACATAACTAATCGTTATTACGGTTCCTTACAACGCTCGAAGGCCTTCTTTTACCAACACGCCAACAAGGGGGGGAGGCTGCTGGCCAAAATGCTAAAGGGACCCCAGTGCGTGACCCAGGTCCATAAACTACGACTACCAGACGGCACAACCACGCAATTCCCGGATAAAATAGCCTCCGAATTTCGCTCATTCTACGCCTCGCTGTACAACACCCCTGGACCGACACTCCCGGATGCAATAACACACAGATTAGACAAAATAAAGGACTACATCGCGTCGCACGTGGGGACACGGCTGCAGCAAGGGGAGGCAGAGATGTTAGACGCACCGATCACAGAAGCAGAAGTGGCGGGAGCGATTAAGGCTGCCAAGACAGGCCGTGCACCAGGCCCAGATGGCTTCACTTTAGACTACTATAAGAAATTCTGATCCATATTGCTCCCTAACCTCACCAACGCGTTCAACGCCCTGATAAACGGTGCCCAGTTTCATCACGAGTCCCTGGCAGCGACTATAACAGTCCTCCTGAAACCGGGGAGGGACCCCGAACAATGCAGCAGCTACAGACCAATCTCACTGTTGAATGTAGACGTGAAGCTTTTTACCAAAATCCTATCCACCAGGATTGGGGGTATACTCCCAACACTGGTCCACGCAGACCAGACGGGGTTCATCCCAGGAAGGGAGGCAAGGGACAGCACCCTTAGAGTACAGTCCATCCACCACCTGGCGACGAGGTCGAACGACAAACTCCTACTATTGTCCACGGATGCGGAGAAGGCGTTCGACCGGGTCGACTGGACGTTCCTTATGACCACACTTCGAGAAATGGGCTTTGGTGAAAACATGCTGAAATGGATCGATGCGCTATACCGCTGCCCCAACGCGAAGGTGAAAGTGAACGGGGCACTCACCGAATCCTTCCAGATTCATAACGGGACGAGACAGGGATGCCCACTCTCTCCCATGCTCTTCGCCCTAGCTCTTGAACCGTTCCTAGAGGCAGTGCGCAACTCAGACGACGTCCCGGGCTTCAAAAACGGCGTTACAGCACACAAGGTAGCTGCATACGCAGATGACCTCCTATTTTTTATCACAGAACCGGAAGCGACGATGCCCCGCCTAGTTGCCATGCTCACAGCCTACGGGGAGGTTTCAGGATTCAAACTGAACATGAACAAATGCGAAGTACTCAACATTAACACACCGCCTACCCAGGTAAGCGCGCTGAAACAACAGTTCCCATTCCGATGGTGCACAAACCGCATGCGATACCTAGGCATAACACTGACCAGAGACTTAGGCGACATGTACCGGACGAATTATGTACCGCTGATGCAACGAATACAAAAGGATCTGAAGGCATGGGCATACCCCCACATATCATGGTTCGGGCGGATTGCAATACTAAAGATGAATATTTTACCGAGGCTACTATACTTATACCAGACAATCCCGCAAGCCCTACCGACAGCGTATTTTACATCACTCCGATCTGCGATGGGGAAGTTCGTTTGGAACGGGAGACAGGCACGGCTCCGACATGAGACCTTATGCTTGCCCCGAACGCGGGGGGGGCTGGCGCTCCCTGACCTCCGCAAATACCATCACGCGACAGTCCTCCAACGTGTACTGGAGTGGCATTCCCAACCGGCACACAAACAATGGGTCGACCTAGACAAGGCCCACATAGGCCCCTCCTTCCTGACATCCATCTGGAACTCAAGGAGGCTGCCAAGAGCGACTCTGGAACCGACCTCCACTGTAGCACAGACACTGAAAACGTGGAAAACCATCAGGAGAGCACCGCATGTGTCTCCAACGCCGAGCCCGATGACTCAGATCCAACATAATCCTCTGATAGGAGGGGGTCTGCCGACGACGGCTCTGTCCTTCCTGGGAGAGGGAGAATCATTCCCCATACACAGAGTACTGAACAACGCAGGCATAATCCCCCTGAGGGAACTATTAGAGGGCAACCAGCCCACCAGCCTCCAAACCTTCCGTTACATGCAGCTCAGATCGTACTATCAGACGCTCCCGGGCAAGGAAACGCTACATCGGGACTTAACATGGTTCGAAACACTCTGCGACACCAAATCCACCCTAGATAAGTCGATTTCACTGTTGTACCAACACATGCTAGTGGGACACCTCACCAACAATGACCAGTTCCGCAGACACTGGGAACGCATGCTTGATACATCCTTCACCACCGCACAATGGGATAAGATCCTCATACTGCACCATAAATGTTCGTCAAGTTCCCAATATCAAGAAACCAACTATAAACTTCTCTCATTTTGGTACAGAACGCCTGATAGCCTACACAGGATATTCCCAACTATACCGGACACATGCTGGAGATGCGAGGATGACAGAGGCTCGCCGCTACACATATGGTGGGACTGCCCACTCATTAAACCATTTTGGGAAGAAGTACAACGGAAAATAAGGGAAATCTTGGGAACGGATGAAATCCTAACCGCGGAGGCGGCCCTCCTACATTCCACAACAGACCCCATAGGGGCATACAGGAGAAGCATTCGTAGACACCTACTAAACGCGGCCAAAGCGCTGATTCCACTATACTGGAAACAGACGAATATTCCTACAATTACGCAATGGACGGAACGAGTAGAAGAGATATATAGAGCAGAATCAATACAGGCCACCCTTCTGGGTCTCGAGGATAAGAATATGGAGAGATGGCGCCCGTGGCTGCTTTATGTGGCAGACCAAAGCTCAGACAGGAACGTTCGTCTGCGGACCCGAGGAACCCCGCACCCACATCCGAATGGAGATTGAGCCAAGCTACGATCCACGCGATGCCATGGGCACGGGCAGTGGAAACCCCCACCCACCCACCCCACCCCATCTATCCCTCTTTTCAAACCGCTGTCTCATCTTACTGCCCCCCCCCCGCCTCTGTATCTCCCCCTTCTATCTCTCACTTAACATGCCTTTCAGTACTCGGACAAAGCTCAGTGACTTAATCAAAAAACAGAAGTAGCTCGATACAACCCGAGATTACTAACGGTTGCTTCACACACTTGCATTCACTCATCAGATTAGAGACACACACCTCAGCCACGGTTTCACAAAACACGAACATGGAACAACCCCACACAGCAAATGACCACTAAATATGACCTGACTATCACAACCGCCTTATGGGAAAAGCGAACCATAGGCGGATTGACCAAACCCGAAATACCCTACAGGCTGATATAACATTCGAACTATCAGACTACCTAATGCCTACGCCACACCTTGGTCACACATGTGCCTACTCTGACGGGTTAAGCTTACTCTCGCACCATTCCTTTCTAATGCACATCGCGTCCCAATTGTTATCCATACAATATTCACTGGGAACTGCATGTTACCAATACTATGATTACCTGTTCAATTTAAAGTTACTTGTTATTATACACAGTTCAGGACACGTTCCGAAATGTCTGTGCTGAACGAAGTCGTTTTAAACTTAAAAGCAGACGAAACTCAAGCCAATTAGGCCACATGACGACATTTCATGCTTGTCTTGACAAAAGCTTTATATCGGACTTCATGTCAATGTCACTTGTTTATCCTAAGCTTTATGTTACTGTTATATGTGTTTCCATGAGACCTGCGTGTCTATTACGTTATATCTTGACCATCCTGCTGTAATTTGAACTGGAGACACTAATAAAGCTTGTTGAATACCTAAAATCCTCCAGAGAGGAACAGTTCCTTCTTAGTCTGAGATATTGGCCGATTCGTATCCCTCTCTTCAAAGCGGGGGGATGATAACTCCCCCAATTAAGAAAAGTATTGGTTGCTGTAGGTTTCTTATAAAGTGTGGTAGAGAGATGATCGTGGGTGGTCTCTAGGGTGTTATCAAGAAAATTAAGTTTCTGCCCACCAACCTCATAAGTAAGCCTAAAGTTGATATCATTACAATTTAGTTCATCCACAAAGTTATTGAAAAGGTCTCCAGAGCCTGTCCAGACTATCAGGACGTCGTCAATGTAGCGTTTCCAGAGGCTGACGTTGTAACGGCACCCCGGACATAAAGGGGTTAAACCGCCGTTTAGGAGATCTTCCCCTTCCAGAGATACAGGCACAGCTACTGCAGAACACCAAACTCCCGAACTGGATACAAAATAGCACTCCAACTCCCGAACTGGAACCTCACCAATAGCTGCTAGCAGACGAACAAGAAAAGCAGATAATCAGCTTACACTCCTGGCAATCAGTTTCCCTTAGGTAGGACCACCCACATGGTGTTACAAAATAACCAATCATACACGTACATTACAGAAGACACTCCCAGCATTTACACACAAAATCCTCCCCTCTGCCTGTGATACAATTATGTTACACAATGGTTTAATATAATTATCACAGACAGTAAAAATAAAATTTTTCCACATACCCTCTAACTTTAAAACCATACATCCAATCTCCATAAAAATTACATATTTAAACTCAGCATACTTTAAACATACAAATCCCCCCAGTAGATAAAAAGATAGCCGGAAGTCCTTTATGACCGACCGCAAGCACATTTTCCTGCCCAAAACGGTTCCATAGATTTGGGCTGTGCGGTCGGTCAATTTTCTGTAGAAAAACAGCTAAATCCCATTCGAAGACACGAACAGGTCCGTTCGTGCAAATAGCACATTAAAACCGGATGTTCGAATTTTCGAACATACTTCGACTTTTACCGAAGTGTCGAAGTGGAGGCGACGGTAAGGGTCAGCAGTGTTCGTGTATTTGCGTAGCCGATTTTAATTCTTTAGCATACACCGCTGACCGCGTTCGACTAAATTAAAATGGCCGCCGCCACGTGTTCCTTTGTAGAATGGAGGCCACTTCGACGACTTCGACAACTTCGGCACTTCGGCTGCATCAGAAGTGCCATATAAAAAGTGCCAAACCTTCCCCAACAGTATTTAAAGAGCCAGAATGAGTGACATACACTCTGGTATGGCCGAATACTGTTTTTAAAGGGCCCAATCTCCCAGGGCCATAGTCCAGAGGCAACAGGTGGGCAACCAGGCTCCTCCAATGCAATGTGGCGAGATTGGTCTCGTCACATCTCTCCCCTTTTCCAAACAGACTAACAGGGTATCTGACCTCCTGCCGGTCAGTGCCCTTGTTAGTCCAGCAGCCCACCCACAAAACACAATCAGCAGTACAGCCCACCCACAATAAATGGTTACTACATCTGGGTAGAGGAGAAACTTGTCCATGTCCAGGTGCCTCACCATGGCTGTGTGGGTGACTGGTAAGCTGACTTGTTGAGTTACTGATTGGGCAGAGACCAGCGGTAATCTGCCCTGGTCCCAGCGCTACCGTGGAAGTAGCCTGGTTGGAGCCTAGTTGTAGGAGGGGGAACCGACTGTCTCCCCTTTAGATAAACAGCTCTGCTGCTGGAGACCGACTGTCTCCCCTTTGGCTAAACAGCTCTGTCGTGGGGTGGCAGGACCGACCGTCCCTACCCCTTGTGCTGTAAGTGCAGAGACCACGGTCCCATCTGCACGGTTGGGGGGCTTACTGTCTCCCCCTGGTATGTTAAGCTGCCGCTGGGGAGAGGGGGTAACAAGCTCCTCTCCCATATATACTTCCAGCTGTGGGGGAGGGAGACCGACTGTCTCTGCTCCCAATACAGAGTCCTGCTGCTGGAGAAAGGAGACTGGGCTCTCTATTCCCGGTAGTGCACTCTGCCACTGGGAAATGGAGACAGTGCTCCCAATTCCCTGCTGTATCTCCCGCTGGGGAATGGAGACTGGGCTCCCAATCCCCTTTTGTATCTCCCGCTGGGAAATGGAGATTGGGCTCCCAATTCCCTGCTGTATCTCCAGCTGGGGAATGGAGACTGGGCTCCCAATTCCCTGGAATTCACTCTGCTGCTGGGGGACAGAAGCAACTATCTCTGCCCCCTGTAACTCAGCCTGCCGCTGGGGAATGGGAGACTGGGCTCCCAATTCCCGGCACATCACTCGGCCGCTGGGGAATGGAGACTGGGCTCCCAATTCCCAAAAAATCACGCTGCTGCTGGAGGGCAGGATCAACTACCTCTGCCCTCTGTAACTCAGCCTACCGCTGGGGAGGAAGGACGCTCCTCTCCTCTCCCTGCACTTCACACTGCCGCTGGGGAATGGAGACTGGGCTCCCAATTCCCTGCAGGACCGGTGGAGAGACCTCGGTCCCTTCTCCACCGGCCACCTGGGGTTCTTCCCAGTAAAACTTTCTTATCTCGTCCCAGCTGAATGGGTCTGGCTCTGGGTCTGTAACTCTGCTCTCATGCTGAGCCTTCTCGCTGCATTGGAACAGCTGCTGGTAGCACTGTTCTAGCTCCATCTCCCGGGTCACCAGGTGGACCAGGTCTTGCTCCATCTTGTGAGTGTCGTCCCAGTCATACCTGCTTTCCCTTCACTCCAAGATATCACTGAACCGGGCTTGTGTAGGGCTCCCAAATTCGAGCTCTGAAAAAGACTCCCATAACAAGCCCGGACCATCAAACTCCTCTCTCTCTGGAGAGGCTGTCCAGGGCAGGTACTGTGCCCCATGCCACCAGAGCACCTGGTAGGCATCTTCCAGCCATAGCTCCTGCCACACCCGGAGCTCCAATTCCTTCGCCCATTCCTTTCAGGGGCTGCTCTCCCAGGAAGGGCATCCGCAGGGCTAGCCACTTCTGCAATTGCTGGTCTTCCTTGGGGAGTCTCTCGCCCTGCTGGTATTCCGTAATACCCAGTGCCTGGTACCAGATGCCTTTGCGGACTGCATCTCGGTCATCCATGACACCCTCATCATACTCCACTGCTGGTTCCATCCTGGTGCTGTCAGGTTTGCTGTTCTGGGACATGCGTTGCCCTCAAATTGTAAAATCCAAAGAAATGGTGTCTCCTGTAGCTGTCCTTCTGGCTGTAGGAACGATCCCACTGCTACCACCAATTGTAACGGCACCCCGGACATAAAGGGGTTAAACCGCCGTTTAGGAGATCTTCCCCTTCCTGAGATACAGGCACAGCTACTGCAGAACACCAAAGTCCTGAACTGGATACAAAATAGCACTCCAACTCCCGAACTGGAACCTCACCAATAGCTGCTAGCAGACGAACAAGAAAAGCAGATAATCAGCTTACACTCCTGGCAATCAGTCTCTAACAGCATACAGTAAATCCCCCCAAGAACGAGACAAAGCTCCGTGTTGATGGTCAAGCAGTGGTCTGTTTAATGGTACTAAAAGAACCTTCTTTTATGACAGTTTCCCTTAGGTAGGACCACCCACAGGGTGTTAAAAAATAACCAATCATACACGTTCATTACAGAAGACACTCCCAGCATTTACACACACAATCCTCCCCTCTGCCTGTGATACAACAATGGTTTAACATAATTATCAAAGACAGTAAAAATACAGCTTTTCCACATACCCTCTAACTTTAAAACCATACATCCAATCTCCATAAAAAACTTTACATATTTAAACTCAGCATACTTTAAACATAAACACTCTCAAAAATCATACAAATCCCCCCAGTAGATGAAAAAAAATGGCCGGAAGTCCTTTATGACCGACCGCAAGCAAATTTTCCTGCCCAAAACAGTTCCATAGATTTGGGCTGTGCGGTCGGTCAATTTCCTGTAGAAAAACGGCTAAGTCCCATTCGAAGGCACGAACAGGTCCGTTCGTGCAAATAGCACAATAAAACGGATGTTCGAATTGTCGAACGTACTTCGACTTATACCAAAGTGTCGAAGTGGAGGCGAAGGTAAGGGTCAGCGTTGTTCGTGTATTTGCGTAGCCGATTTTAGTTCCACAGGTTCTTTAGCATACACCGCTGACCGCGTTCGACTAAATTAAAATGGCCACCGCCACGTGTTCCTTTGTCGAATGGCGGCCACTTCGATGACTTCGACAACTTCGGCACTTCGTCTGCATCCGAAGTGCCATATAAAAAGTGCCAAACCTTCCCCAACAGTATTTAAAGGGCCAGAATGAGTGACATACACTCTGGTATGGCCGAATACTGTTTTTGAAGGGCCCAATCTCCCAGGGCCATAGTCCAGAGGCAACAGGCGGGCAACCAGGCTCCTCCAATGCAATGTGGCGAGATTGGTCTCATCACAGACGTGTTCCGTGTATTTATCAAACCGTGGGCTGAAGACAACATTTTGTTCCCACCACCCCAGGTGAAGGTTAGCATAGGATGGGGAACACGTTGTCCCCATAGCTGTGTCCTTCACCTGGTGGTAGTATGTGCCTTTAAACAGGAAATAATTGTGTGTAAGAATGAAATGTAGGAGCTTTAGGACAAAGTCATTATGTTCCTTTAGGGTAGAGTCTCTCATCTGAAGAAAACTTTTAACATGTCTCATACCTACATCATGAGGGATTGAACTGTACAATCCCTCAACATCTAGACTGCATAGCATTGCCTTAGTTGGTATAGTCATGTCATTGAGTACGTTGAGGGTCTGTTTGGTGTCCCTCAGATACGAGGGGAGAGTCTTAACCAAATCCTGAAGGATAAATTCCACATATACACTGCAATTCTGCGTAAGATTATTCCTGCCTGATACAATCGGTGTTCCTGATAGTATTGCTTGCTGTTTGTGTTTTCTGTCCTTCGATTAGGCGTGGTATGGTTGGGGGCTGTTTTTCTAAAAAGAATATGGACCCTTTACTCTTGTAAGTTTACAGATATTTGTAATGACAGGTATGCAACAATAGGACAATATAGAAGTCAGTAGCACACACGGTCACTTTTAATTATAACCACGTACACCCGGTAGGTCTTGATAGTACTGAGTGTGATGAATGGGGGCACTTCGAATGTAGTACTCTGTTGGAAGGACTATTCACACAATATGTTTGTTGTCCGTCGTGTCTAGCACTTTACATATGTCTCTTTAGTCGTCCGGGTGATGTTTTCGACCTAAAATTAACATGTACCTTATTGGGTGATATTCTGATTTAGAAGCAGTGAGGCCGGAGGGGCTGACACTGTTCTTGGTCACTTCTACGCATACTTCATCCAGCATAAGGCAATTTATGAGCGAGCTATTTACAGTAGGGAACATTATGGATTATAGTTTGCTCTTTATCATTTAATAACCTGGTCTCGATGGGATTGTAGGGCTATGTCAATTTAGTATATTCACATGGCTTTTATCAAGGTTTTTGTTGGCGATGTGTGGGTTATTTAATCAGAGGATGTGTTAACCCTATTCGAACATTAGCAGTGCGGGATAATGAGTATGATTATCTCGTTATAGCAAATACCCACAGCAACATTATATAGCTGTCATCTCCACGCTTAGGAGTATAGGGGATTATAGGGTTAGCTGCCGTGTTCACCGGCAGTTGGGCGAGTCAGCATTGTGGGTAGCATTTGATTGGACCATTCGAAAATCTCATTTGCATAATGAGACATCGGCACTTTGGCGCCCGAATTTAGATCAATTCTAACCACCAATTGGTCCATTTTCTAAGCTTCAGCAGGGATTTATAATAGAGACCCTTTGGACAGTACAGATTCAACCCCTGACGAAGGTGCACCGTTGTGGCACCGAAACGCGCGTCGGGTGTCTTCCTTCACTTTTTTCATTTCACAGGGCACTCTATCACCATGTGCAGGCAACCAACACTCTAAGTATGGTTCTCCCCTTAGCACGTCTTAATCTTGAAACTGTCCTTTTTTCCTCCGTTCTTGCCTTAAACTCAGTCTGAGTGGGGTTATCTAAGCATGTTGCAATTCACATAAGGGGTTTTGTTAACAGTGATTTCGGTTTGATAGAAGCTCTGACCGTATATCCTCAAAACTAACTTGCCTGTTAACAAGTCAGCCCTGATTTGCAATCAGTGGTAACCTTGATAGATTGTGTCAATTTTGGAATATATTTATATGAAGGCTGTGACAGACCCCTTTTGGAGTAATAGATACCATCTCAGAGAATTGCCGTTGTACTTGGATTATTGTGGATTTCGGGTACTTGTGGATCCGTACGGTACACGCAGCCACGTGGAGAGAACAATGGGTCGCGGCCATTTTGACCGCATGAACTAATGACCGAACACTCACGAACTTTCCACACGACGAATTTCAACCTTACCGGTAACGTACGCCCATGCTGGTCGACAGATCCAAAGTACCGAACTAGAGACACCAGATCCAAGAGAGAGTTTTCGTTTATGTTATATGGTTCCTGAGTAAATGGTGCAAACGTGTATCTAGCGAACGGCCCAACCGATCTAGGGGATTTTCACGTATATTGTTCCCTTAGATCTCCGTTCCCTAATACACGTAGTACAGTGCATTTTCGTTATATATTGTGTGTGTTATTAAACGTGTAATAATCGTGAAATATTCTGCCCGGTACAGTGGGAGTGACTCCCACTGTAAATGTATTATCTCCTCCGGATACGGGGAGGAGTTGTTGTACAGCATAAAAGCCCGAGTTGCAGAATAAAGATTATTCCTACTTTGACCCTCAACACAGAGTCTCGTCTCGTGCTTGGAGGGGATGGCTATTATGCGGATTCGTATTTGCTGGGAACCTGTTATGCTTTAGCTGACTTCATCTTGGGGGGGGAAAGGACACCTTCTCAGCGGCGTAACCCCCCTACTACACCGGGGTGCCGCTACAATTGGTGGCAGCGGCGGGATCGTTCTTTCACCCCAGAGGGACAGCTACCGAGAGCAATCAGGATGGAGGCCTACTACGGAAGGTTGAAACGATCTACCCTAAAAGACTTGTTGGAGAGCCGTGGTCGTTCGGCTAGCAACAAAAAGAAAAGAGACATTTTGGCAGAATTGGTCGCATTGGACTTAGCTGAACAGAATGGCGAACTGGGTGTCGAACCAAACCCAGAACCGGAGATCGCATTGGTCCGAACCCCGGAAGACGAACGATTCGACCACGAGGTGAGGGTAAGGCTGGCTCATTACGGACCAAACCCCTCACCTAGGATCGTGACTCAAGTAATTGCGGCGGTCGATGCCAACCGGCGCCAGACTTCAGCCAGCGCCAGTCCAATTGCTGGGACTTTTCAAACTCCCGAGGAAAAGAGGAAAGTACACTTTGCCGCTTTTAAAAATTTTGTGGAAACAGAGGGGGAGATTGACCAATACTTAGCGGATTTTGAGCGTCAATGTGCCCTACATAAAGTACCCTCCGAGGAGTGGGTTAAAATTTTGTCTGGCAAATTATCCGGACGAGCCAGTGATGCTTTCCGGGCGATCCCGGACCATGAGGTGGGAAATTATCGCTTGGTCAAGGAAGCTCTATTGTCCCGATATGCGGTAACCCCCGAAGCATATCGGAGACGCTTCCGGGAATCCCGAAAGCAAACCGGTGACTCCTACACCGAATGGGCCTGCCGATTACAACGCACGGCTGGCCACTGGATGGATGGGTGCCAAGCTACCACCGCGGAGGAGGTATTACAATTGTTTTTGTTGGAGCATTTTTTTGAAAAGGTGGACAAGGAGCTCAGAGAGTGGATTCGGGATAGGAGACCCCTTACTCTACCCGAAGCCGCCCGGTTGGCCGACGAGTATGCAGACGCCCGCAAACCCGACCCCTCGGTCCAAAAGACAGCTCCCCGAGTAGAAAGCCGCCCCGTCGGCCCTACTCCAACCACCCCCGCTAATCAACCTAGCTACAACACTTCCTCCCGCTTCGCCCAGTCCAGTGCCACGGACCGCCGGCGGTGCCATAGGTGCCAACAGGTGGGCCACCTGAGAGACAAATGCCCACTAGATCCAGCTCGACAAGCTTCTTGGAGGAAGCCCGCTGAAGGGAACACCCGGCCCTTTACCTCAGGGGCCCATTGCATTGAAGCCCAACCCCTGGGGGAGGAGCAATGGGAAATTTTGCACGAGGCCAACCCCCTATATGCGGCTGCCGTAGACAACCGTCAACATCACCGACAAACAGTTCGAGTAAATGGACAAGTTGTCAGTGGATTACGAGACACTGGGGCCACCCTAACATTGATCCAACACGACCTGGTCCCAGAAAAAGAACATACTGGACAAACGGTGGCCGTTAGAGTAGCCGGGGGTGCGGTGCATCGTCTCCCCACGGCCCGAGTGCATTTGGATTGGGGGGTGGGAGCTGGCCAAGTGAATGTGGGCCTAATGAAAGGGCTACCAGCGGAAGTCCTCTTGGGAAATGATTTGGCCCCTCTGTTGTCCGCTTTTGCCCCTCAAGGCCCTGCTGGAGCCTGCCCTGTCACCACCCGGGCTCAGGCTCGTGCCATTGGAATCGGTCCGCCGGTCGCGGAGACCCAGGTAAGATCTAACCCTCCGACTGTGACCTTAGGACAGACCCCCTTAGACTGGGATACCCCTGAGACTTTTGGGAGGGAGACGCGGGAAGACGTCACTCTACGAAAGTATAGGGATAAGGCTGACAAAAAGGAACCAGGGACAGATGGGGAAAGCTACGAGTGGGTGGGGGATAGACTGTATAGGATCCCCCAGGAGCCCGCAACAGGTAAAAACCCCGTCCCGCAGAAGCAACTAGTGCTACCGAAAAAATACCGGCAAGAAATCATGAGGATCGCTCACGATATACCCTTAGCTGGCCACTTAGGAGTACGCCGCACGAGCCATAGGATTACCCAGAATTTCTTCTGGCCAGGGTTTAACCGGGACGTGCGACAATACTGCAGAACCTGTGACACTTGCCAACGGGTGGGTAAGAGGGGAGATCGCCCGAAGGCTAAATTAATGTCGATGCCGATCATTGGGGAGCCTTTCTATAGGGTCGCCGTTGACATTGTAGGCCCCCTAGCGCGACCTAGCCCATCCGGTAAGAAGTACATTCTTACTGTGGTGGACTATGGGACCCGTTACCCGGAGGCAGTACCCCTGTCAAATATTGAAGCTGAGACGGTAGCCGATGCATTGGTTAAGATATTCACTCGGGTGGGGTTCCCTAAAGAAATCCTATCCGATCAGGGAACCCAGTTCACTGCCTTACTCACACAGCAGTTATGGAAAGTGTGCCACATTAAACCCCTGCTCAGCTCCCCGTACCACCCCCAAACTAACGGTCTCTGTGAGCGCTTTAATGGGACGCTTAAACAAATGTTGAGGACCTTTACGGACGGTTGCAGAGACTGGGAGAGATTCTTACCCCACCTGTTATTTGCGTATAGGGAGGTCCCCCAAGAATCTACGGGGTTTTCTCCCTTTGAGTTATTGTATGGGAGGAGGGTGCGAGGGCCCCTCGATCTCATTCGGGACCACTGGGAAGGGGAAACCAAACAAGCAGGGACGCCTATTGTGCCATATGTCCTGGAACTCCGGGACCGCATGGAGCAACTCTCCCTATTGGTAAGGGAGAATCTCCAGGCGGCCCAGGGGCGACAGAAACGATGGTACGATAGGGGCGCCCGGCAACGACTATTCCACATAGGGCAGAAGGTATTGGTGCTAAAACCGGTGAAGGACAACAAACTGCAGGCTGCGTGGCAGGGTCCTTACAAGGTTCTAGCCCAACTCTGTGATACCACCTACCTTATTGCCAGCTGTGCAGATGAAAGGATCCAGCGATCCTTTCATGTGAACATGTTGAAGGAATACCAAGAAAGGCAGGAAGATATTCACGCTGTTTGTGCCCCAGCTACAGATGACCCCGAAAGTTTACCACTACCTGACCTGCTAGAAGGGGAGACTCACCCCGACCCAATTAGCCTAGTGAAGCTGGGAGATCGACTGAACCCTACTGAGCTGGAGCAAGCTAGACAGCTCCTATGGGAGAAACAGAGTACCTTCTCCCAGGAACCAGGATACACCACCCTGGCCATACACAAGGTAGAAACCCCAGGGCAGGCCCCCCTCTGACAACCCCCTTACCGTATTCCGGAAGCCGTCCGGGACGGGATGCTAAAGGAAATACGGGAAATGACCCAGCTGGGGGTCATTGAGCCATCAGACAGTCCCTGGGCCTCTCCCGTAGTCCTAGTCCCCAAGAAAGACGGAACCATATCTTTATGGACAAGAATTTTCCTTGGTAACCGACCACAATCCATTGGTATGGCTTAACCGGGTTGCAGGATGGCCGATTGCTAAGATGGACCTTGGCCCTGCAAACGTACAACTTCACCATCAGCTATCGACCCGGTAAGCTAAATGGCAACGCCGATGGGCTGTCTCGACAACTTGACAATTCTCCGGACAAGTGAATTCCGGTCATCCCTAAGTTAATCCGAAAGGATCAAACCAGGTCTGCCGGAGTGTACCACTAGGAGGGAGCCGTGTGACAGACCCCTTTTGGAGTAATAGATACCATCTCAGAGAATTGCCGTTGTACTTTGATTATTGTGGATTTCGGGTACTTGTGGATCCGTACGGTACACGCAGCCACGTGGAGAGAACAATGGGTCGCGGCCATTTTGACCGCATGAACTAATGACCGAACACTCACGAACTTTCCACACGACGAATTTCAACCTTACCGGTAACGTACGCCCATGCTGGTCGACAGATCCAAAGTACCGAACTAGAGACAACAGATCCAAGAGAGAGTTTTCGTTTATGTTATATGGTTCCTGAGTAAATGGTGCAAACGTGTATCTAGCGAACGGCCCAACCGATCTAGGGGATTTTCACGTATATTGTTCCCTTAGATCTCCGTTCCCTAATACACGTAGTACAGTGCATTTTCGTTATATATTGTGTGTGTTATTAAACGTGTAATAATCATGAAATATTCCCCCCCTACTACACCGGGGTGCCGCTACAAAGGCGACTTAAGTATTCTACAGTTTAATGGAGGGAACTTAGTAACAGTTATCTTGGTTTAAGAGACTATTTGGCTGCTTAGCTGAAAGTTTATAGGCTTGTTACAAAGTTAGCCCCTATATGCAACTTTTGGCAATCTGGAGATATTGTGTAAATTCTGCAATATTTGAACCACACACTATCCAGTATATAGCCACACCGTGTGGTCTTTTTAATTTAAGGTTCAACACAATGCCTTTACTCCACTCACCCTTATAAGAGGACCGGTATTCCCAGACTAATAAGGTGGCGTTATTCCTCTAAGAAGACTTTACTGTGGCTACTTTTTTTCTGAGGATTCATAGTCACTACGGGTTCTAGGCAAGGCTTTAGGTCTATAGTTTTATATATGTATACACTATACTTTTTACTACTTTTGAGACATTGACTGTGCCTAATTTAATTTAAGTCTGGAGTCTGAGTTAGTAGTGATATCCATATAGACCTAATGGTTGGAGGTTAGCCATTTGGCTTTAGTAATTCTCTATCTGTTTCTGACTGTTTATTTTGGGAACACGTTTATATGCCTATACCGTTCTATTTACTATCATTTATTTATTTGACATATTATTTTCTATTTAGTTAGACTTCCAGTTGATACTCTTGTGTTTGGACTTATCATCCAGCAATTTGAGGATCTTTTTGTGGTAGGGTTTATTGTAGCAATAATTTGTCTAATTCTTCAACTTTGAAACAATTAAAAACAATGATGTGCTGTCTGCAGATGTTGTTCTCCTTATTAAAGTCATGAATAAAAATGCTGTCATGTCATTTTATAGCTTGTTGAATAATTTCAGGAGGAAGATAATTATCTGTTTTGGGGCATTTTTGTGAAGCAATTACACTGTCATTGATGCAAATGTCTCAATATGGGGCAAGCCAATCTGAAACACATTTACCTGGCTGACTAGCAGCATGCCAGGTTGCCTGTGGTCCCAGAGCAGTGCTAATGAGCTATCGTATGGACCTGGTTACCTTACAGTGTGCATTCTGTGTAGTTGTCTCTGATGGCCCAAGGAATGGAACCACAGATTACAAACTTGGGACAGCAGAACAGGGGACCCAAATCAGATAGAACCCACCAAATTCATGATGGTTTGTAGTTATTTGCAGCTTCAGAAAGAAATGATCAATATTAAAAATGTCTCATATAAACACGTCTCAGATGACATTGTGAAAAAAAAACTAAAATTAGAACATGCACCTGTATTTTCTATATTGTAATTTAACACTCACCACATTTTTTTCGGAAAAGCAAAGATTAAGAATTTGTACATGATTCATACCAGAGTTTACTACTAATATTCAACAAAGTTAGCATTTTGTTCAAATGGTGTAATTATAAAATTTTGTGTGCACAATACTTGAAACTGTAGACAAACATTCTATAAATACAACACATACATACATTTTCTAAGGTGTTTTAGAAGTTTTAGAACCATCCCAGGTTATTTTAAAACTTCAGCCTCAATTACATATCAGCCAATCATGTTTATTGGCAGTTTTACTGCTCACTAAAAGCCATTTAACAGTTTAGATTGATGTATTTATTGTAGTTATATTTAAAAACATTACATTTGAAATATAGGCTTCAGCGATTCTTGCAATAGGCATTAAAAGCCATGTTTTAGTGTTTGCAGATGACACAAAACTATGTAAAGTAGACAGGATATTGCTTTGCTGCAGAGGGATTTACATAGATTGGGGGACTGGGCACAAAAATGGCAGATAAAATGTAACGTAGAGAAATGCAAAGTTATGCATTTCGGGTCAAGAATGCACAAGCAACTTACACCCTAAATGGTAGTGAATTAGGGATAACCACACATGAGTAGGATTTGGGAATGTTATAAACAAATTAGGTAGCAATCTGCAATGTCAAGCTGCAGTTGCTAAGACCAGTAAGGTTTTGTTATGTATAAATAGGAGCATAAATTCTTGGGATGAAAATATAATTTGCCTCTTTATAAATCGCTAGTAAGACCACACCTTGAATATGCTGTTAAATTTTGGGCACCTTTTCTAAAGATGGATATCATGGCACTAGAAAAAGTGCAGAGCATTTTAGTTACGAAGAGGTTAAAAAAATTAAATATAATTTCTAATTAGTGGGGTAATAGCTGCTTGATCCAAGGAGATATCTGACTGCCATTTTGGGGTCAAGAAGGAATTTTTCCTAGTTTTTTGCAAAATTGGAAGCACTTCAGACTGGGTTTTTTTCCTTCTTTTGGATCAAGAGCAGAAACATATGTGAAAAAGGCTGAACTTGATGGGCGCAAGTCTCTTTTCAGCTATGTAACTATGTAATATGTAATTACATTTAACGCACGCCAGTCACTTCCCTGTCACTAGTAACATGCAAGTGGGTACATGTGCCCCCATGCCTCCACCCATGTGTATTAGGTGGGGGCTTTATTTAAGAAACAGCATGCCTCTATTGTGAGGCTACTAATTTGAATAACAATGCTGGGGGCAAGGGCACAATGACCAATAGGTGAAGACTCTAATTAAAATGAATAGGGATGATCCGTTGTCAGATGATGGAGTCTATAATCATAATATTGCAGGACCACCTAATGCTTCCCCCCAAAGCACCAACCTTTGGACAGTGGGGATATGATAGAAACATTTAAATACAGAAAGAGAATCAACACAGTAAAGGAGGAGACTATATTTAAAGGAAGAAAAACTACCACAACAAGAGGACATAGTCTTAAATTAGAGGGGCAAAGGTTTAAAAATAATTTCAGGAAGTATTACTTTACTGAAAGGGTAGTGGATGCATGGAATAGCCTTCCAGCTGAAGTGGTAGAGGTTAACACAGTAAAGGAGTTTGAGCATGCATGGGATAGGCATAAGGCTATCCTAGCTATTGGATAAGGCCAGGGACTTATGAAAGTATTTTGAAAATTGGGCAGACTAGATGGGCCGAGTGGTTCTTATCTACCATCACATTCTATGTTTTCTATGTTTCTATGAGTTTCTAGTCTTATTACACTGAGCAGCCACGGGCTAATCACTGTTTGGTGGACGTGCCCACACTCGCTGCGTGGTGAATGGGGGCATGGAGGAGATTTCAGGCTTTAGGAATATAGGAATGTGATAGAGGTCAGATGGTTTACAATATGAATTGCTCTTTTGATCAAGTAAGGTGTGGCATGTTGTACATCAGTTGTCTGTAAGTCTAGTTTCAATGTAAACTAACTTCGACATACGGATTGTAACTCCTCATAGATAGTGGATTGCTTTAATATGTTAATGACCATTAGCAGTCCCTGTATCATATCCAAAACAAACATTAATCCTAACTCACAGATGAGTTATTGTGAATCATTTTGTGCATATTTAGAATAAGGAAAACAAATCCTTACGGGAAAATACGGGAAAACCATATAAGTCGTTTGGAAGCAATTGTGAAGTCCGCTATATTAGGTCACAATTAAGAAGTGTACCAAAAGAGAAAAAAGGGTTGAACTCAATCATAAAAATCACAGGTTGCCAACTGAGTGTGGATCAGCAGAGACCTCCTGGACAGAAAGACACTGTTACTTTTAAAACATAAGTGAGTGAGTGAGTAATTAGGATTGTATTTGATGTTTTCATTTATTTTAATTTACCTGGGGGACCAAGGCACCCCATTTATAAATTGTCTTGGTGGTGGTAGAGTTAAAATAGTAATATTTATAATATTATATTAAGTGTGGGTGGTGTTAAGGGGGATATTTTCATTATTTCCAGTCTAGTGCAGACAAATAGTGGTGTCAGCGGCATACATACCGCCGGGCCTGTCACTCCCTGCGACCGGGTGCCCCTCTGATCATGTCAGACGCTGGGAGGAAGTGACTGCCGCGGTCACTCCTCCCAGCAAACACCAGGAGCTGCGCGGGAGGAAGCAGAGGGAGTCAAAGTGGGAACTCTGACTCCCATCAACCTCAGCCTGACCCCAGGGAAGTCAATATTTTGCTTACTTGTACCTTTAGAAATAATATGTAGTGGATCCCCTCTCCCATTACACTCAGTCATCTAGCGGCAGTGAATTATTTTGGGGGTGTTATTCCATTGGCGGTTACAGACAACAGCCACAATATGTTACATTGAACAGGTTCTACAGGATCTGTTTACATGCATTTCTTTGGAAGAATTTAGAAACATAGAATGTGTGTGTGTTAGTGTGTGTCTATATATGTGTCTGTATGTATATGTGCGTGTGTGTATGTATGTGTCTGTGTGTATGTGTCTATGTATGTGTGTCTGTATGTATGTGTGTGTGTCTATCTATGTCTCTGTGTGTGTGTGTCTGTATGTATGGGTCTGTGTGTGTGTGTCTATGTATGTATGTGTGTCTGTATGTATGTGTGTCTATGTATGTGTCTATTTATCTGTGTGGGTCTGTGTGTATGTGTCTATGTATGTGTGTCTGTATGTATGTGTGTGTGTCTATGTATGTGTGTGTCTATGTATATATGTCTATGTGTGTGTGTGTGTGTCTATGTATGTGTGTGTGTCTATGTATGTGTCTGTATGTATGTGTGTGTGTGTGTCTATGTGTCTGTATGGATCTGTGTGTCTGTATGTATGGGTCTGTGTGTGTGTGTCTATGTCTTTGTTTTGCACCAGGGCCCCATTGGGTGTACGCCACTGAGTGGTGACTTTAACCCTGTCACCTCAGGAACCAAGTCAATCACACTCTTGGAGTAGGGTGCATTTGTGACAATAATTCTGACAGCATAGACTGTTTTAGTTCTTAAATTGATGAGTAGGGGGGTTCTGTTATTCTGGGTGAACAATCTACGAGTAATACAGGATTTTAATTTGGCTAGTCACAAAGTAAACACTGTTTCTTCAGAAAACATGTTGTGAAGCTTTGAAATCTAGAAGTACATTGTAAAAATGATATTCGAATCAATGTGACCGCAAAAAAGAAATGGTTGTATGGAAAGCTTACCTTGAATAATCAGCTCCACAGAGAATGTTTGTTCTCTGTGTCCATCAGTAATGCCACACCAATAAAATCCAGCATCTCCCAACCATAACTGATTCATGAGGATGTGGTAGCTTCTTTGGGTCTGGTTGGAAGCCTCGAGAATTAATCTATTTTTCAGCTGATGTTGAACAAATCCACATGAGTCTATCAGGTGCACACAACCTTTCTTACTCCACTTGCACCAATATATCATAGAAGTCCGATTAAAATTTCCTGGAATTACACATTCAGCTGACACCGACCCACCCACAAAACCACTCAGTCTTTTGGAGATCCTTGTTGGTGCTAAAAAATCTAATAAAATAAAAATAAAATACATCAGTCAGGATATTAGTTCTAAAAATGCCCTTCTGTCCCTAGATTTATTCAAGATGTGTTATTAACCGATGTGTGAATTATATGAAGTGCATTTTCTAATTGTTGTCCAAAATGGCCAGATGAATAGGAGAACTTTTCCTACGTGCCAAAAATGTAAAATTCACTGTGCCTTTGAATTCTTGACAATTAAAACAAGGGGGTGGGGATTATTCAAATGTACACTATAGTCACCAGAACCACTACACCTTAATGTAGTGGTTCTGTTGTGTATGGTATGTCCCTGCAGGCTTTTCAGTGTAAACACTGCCTTTTCACGGAAAAAGCAGTGTTTACATTACTGCCTAGTAATACTTCTAGTGGCACTATCTCAGACCACCACTATTGGAGCTTCCTATTTCACTGTGTGCATCACTTATCCTCAACTGAATGCTCTCCATACAGATGCTGAATGCTCTCCATACAGATGCATTGATTGAATGCAACTCTATGAGGAGATTCGGATTGGCGCATCATGGCTTTTTGCTGCGCATGTGCAATAGCCTCCCAATGCATTCCTAAGGGAAAGCATTGAATTGGCTGAAATCATGATTGATGTTCTCAGCCATCGAGGTGAAGTCAGCCATGGCAAGACAGGCACAGAGATGAGGAAAATATATGTTTAAACAACTTTTAACTCTACTCTGAGGGGATCTGGAGACCTAAACTGCCACTACAGTGTTAGGAAAAGTAACATTAAAAATGGTTAAGGTAGCGCAAAAAATACAGTCTAATCACATGTTGATAATAAACATATAAACATTTATTGAATCGTAAATGAAGTCTAAAAATATATTTAAAATACAATGACAAAAAAACCTTGTACAATAATAATTATTGCTATACCTAGTGTGCACACTACTAAGTAATATGGGGGGTCTCCTTTTTTGGTAGCTGCCGGAGCTGAGCGTGCTCTGCCGATAGAATATGTTGCAGCCACTCACATGGAAAGTGAAAGTAATTGCGTCGGCTCGTAATGAATAAATGTGGTCGCTCTTGATAAATCTGTGTGAGGTCTGGTCTGGTCCCAATCTTCTCCGTCAGGATCGACCCCCCACGTAGCAAGACAGCCACAGGGAGAAAAGGATTTCATCTCCACTACCCTGTACAGCTCCACAACGGGACTCCCTGGCAGTCAGCCAGCAGCACTTACTATTTGGATAGTTTTTAGCAGTAACAGCTTCTATACTCAGCGCTGCAGTATTTTTTTTTTTAACAGTACTCTGTTTTTTTCTGCCATTCCACTCTCATTTTTATTTTTATTTTTCCACAATTTTTATTTAATTTGTTATGGTATATTTCTATTTTACCTTATATTTCATTAATTGACAGTCTTTTTTTTGCTATATTACTTAGTAGTGTGCACACTCAGTATAGCAATAATTATTATTGTACAAGGTTTTTTTGTCATTGTATTTTAAATATATTTTTAGACTTCATATAAGATTCAATAAATGTTTATATGTTTATTATCAACATGTGATT
Organism: Pelobates fuscus; assembly: GCF_036172605.1. Lineage (NCBI taxonomy): Eukaryota > Metazoa > Chordata > Amphibia > Anura > Pelobatidae > Pelobates > Pelobates fuscus. The sequence goes on from NC_086317.1 coordinate 157,723,914, forward strand.
AGACTGTATTTTTTGCGCTACCTTAACCATTTTCAGTGTTACTTTGTCTTGTACTAGAAAGTGTTGGGATACTTTCTTCTAAAGGAGCAGCATTAAAAGGCACCTCTTTCACATTGTTCACAAACACACTATATTATAGTGTATACATATATTTTTTTCCCACGCAATTATATTTCTTTGGATCATTAATTACAACATTGGGAGTATACTTGCTTTGCGCAGTTTACACGTATACCAGAGAAGTTCCCACTCTCTTGGTTCTTATCATAGTGTTAGGAAAACAAGTTTGTACTCCTAACATTATAGTGTTCCTTTAAGGGGGGGGGGGGGCGTTGTTAGCTGTTCCTAGCTGGATATGAAGCTAAGAGAATGTGGTGTTACATACAGACATTGGGGGAGGAACCTTATCTGGGGGGGGGGGGAGAAGACATACATTATTTACTCTTAAACCAGACATGTATGAGGGGGATTACATATGCTTGAAAGATACTTGAAGCAAGTTCGTTAAAGGGAAACTATACTCACCAGAACAACTACAGCATATTGTATTTGTTCTAATGTGTATAATCATTCCCTTCAGGCTTTTTGCAGTAAACACAGTTTTTCAGAGAAAAGGCAGTGTTTACATTACAGCCTAGGGATACCTCCAGTGGCCACTCCTCATATGGCTACTAGAGGTACTTTTGAGGCAGTGCTGGAAATGGCAGTGCTGGAAAAGTCACCCTTTGAATGGAGACACTAAGCTTTACTCATAGAGATGCATTGATTCAATGCATTTCTATGAGGAGATGCTGATTGGCCAGAGTTGTGTTTGGTTTGTGCGGTCTCTGCCCCTGAACTGCCTCATTGACAAGCTCAGCCAATCAAATGCTTTCCTATGTGAAAGTATTGTGATTGGCTCAAAACACCACTTTAGATTATGTCATCCAAACAGGAAGATTAGGGGCAGCAGCAGACTGGAATAAAAGTAAGATTTTGCTATATTGCACAGGTGTGTATGTGGGGAGGGGGGAGAGGTAAGATGCTATTTCTAACACTTTAGGGTCAGGAATATATTTTTGTGTTCCTGACCCTATAGTGTTCATTTAAGTATCCATATGCTGCTACTGCTGATCATAAAGGACCACAGCTTGTTCCTTTATTGCATTAATTCCCCATGGCCCATTTATTTATCTTACATTTATATTCACCAAGCTAAAAATGGCCTGATGCTTCCTCAACCAATGTAAAGCCACTATAGGCTATTATTGGAATAAAAAAGCTCTGTTATTATTGCAAGTGCAGGACCACAAAAACACAATCCTTTTGTGATAAACGGGTTATTGATCATGCATATTTAAAAATTCACAAATCACATTAATTAATGGAATGCCGTATTTCCACAACAATCTCATGCTATGCAAAGAATGACACCTTTATATTATTGTTTAATAGCAAAACTATAGCATAATACACATGTATCTCAATGGTTTTTATCACACTTACCATTGTCTACATAAATATGAACATCCGTCCAGTCAGATCCCTCTTCAAATAACCCAGTCCCACAACGGTACAATGCAGAGTCTTTGATCCTAAGGCCATTGAGCAAGACAACAATTCCTGTTTTATTCTGGTCATCCTTCATCAAAACACGCCCCCAAAAGTCCTGGTGTACAAATCCATTACTATTTACCACGGTGACACAGTCAGCTCTCCGACTCATTTTACACCAGTACTTCACGCTGGTGCTTGCTCCTTGTCTTATGGGACAATGAATGGCGAGAGATCCTCCTAATGCTTCAATAACGAATTTAGAAGAAGAAGGAATCTTATTTCCTGTGGAGACAGAAGACGCTTAACTGAGGGAGATTTTAATTACTGTTTAAATATTTACAGTTTAAGAGTTTTGTTATACTTTTACAACTCAATTTAATTCTATCTGCCGATAACATTCAAAAATGATCAAGCTGTTTTTCGACGATATTTGAGCAGAGCTCCGGATGAATCTAATGCCAGGCTTATTTCACAGCATATTTGAAAACCCAGAGCTTTAGTTGGTTTGAGAGGTTTAAGCTTGTTTGTAGCCTTGACATATTTAGTTATGTATTAGCAGCAGACAAGGGGAAGATAGTGTTAAACAAAGGATAAAATGTACATTAAATGTCTGATTCCTATGCTTTATATTTGTTCATAGTAGGCAGATAACCGATTTGTGAAATGCTTGTAAACAAATTATATAGAATCAGTCCGACTTGGCTTTGGTAATTCTGTGAATTGCCAATGTGGTCAGAATTTGGTCTTTTTTTACCAGATTTTGTCCATTCAGACCAAATATGTTTTTAGTTAATGACCCTGATAATGTCTAATATCTGCACCAGATATGCATGAGAGAGTTTGTGTTTAAGAATGGTATTTTTAAATGTCAGGATTTAAATGACTGTAAAGATTGCCATTATTATTATGGACTTAAAGATTATAAATTGGCATGGTTCATCTGCCTAATTAATTGACACCATTATAATCCAGATAACAATTCTTTCATTTCTTTCATTTTGTCTTCTTATAAGTTCCCAAAAAAAAAGCTATTTTTTTAAACAAAAGTAAGAATTAAAACTTAAACGATATGTTGATGTTTGTGAACACTTCTGTTGCAGTTGTTATGGAAACTTAGAAATACAAATTTAAAATACATTGAGAATTAATTAAGATGAAAAATCAATAGTTTTCATTTACAAACACATTTTATGGGGTTTTTTTTCAGAATGACATTAAATATCAAAACATGTTTGTTTTACCTTCAGAAATAACCACATTAACTGGGAAATAATGTATGTTATTATGGGAACCTATGCCACATCTATACAACCCCACATCTTCATGTTGTAACTTTGTCATTTCCACCATGAAGCTACGTGTGGAAACATCTAGATAAGTCCTGTTATAGTGGTCTTCAGAGATATAACCAGTAGTCGATATGATGGTGTAGCATCCTCTTCTGGTAACCTTGCACCAAAACTTCCTTCCATGGATATTGGCAGAGATGGCACTGTAGTAACAAGATACTGTTACAGAACCTCCGAGTGTTCCTGTCACCTCTCGAGGTCCAACAAGATATCCAGAAGCAACTGTAGGATGATGTTAAGTTAGAAATTTAATATGCAGCATAAAATTAAATAATAAAATCATTTCCATTAAGACAACTGAATTTGAAAGCTTTCAATTATGTATTATATTTCTTTATAGCTTATTTTTCCCAAAATTGAATGACCATATTAGTTTTTAGTAGACATCTCCATTGTACATCTTCTCTTCGGTACCTGTTTGGCAAATCTGTTTAATGATACACATTCCATGAAATAGAGTTTTTTAAGCATTCTGTGTTCTAATCCCATCAATGCTTCCACCCATTGTACTAAGAAAAGAAAGAACTGGATGGAATCCAGCATAAAGTATGGAACTACAAATCTTTTATACATTTTGCAGTTCCCCGGTTAAGTCCAATTATCAAGATATATTTGTCACTCAAAACTAAGCCTAATTTAAGTCTACCTTAACAATTTTTGTATTTATGGTTTTGTTTATTTATTTACTCTCCCCATGCTTTAGTTTTGACAATACTAGACACCTGCTCACTTATTATTATCATTATTATTATCTACCAAGCACAGTTCCCCCTTCTTGCCAATCAAACTTTTTGAATTCCCAATGCAATGAATTCAGCTACCATGTTTCTTTGCTGATATATTTGTTATACTGTATGGTTGCAAAATTCTAACAAACCTCTCACTTTTCTATGAACTATTTTCCTTTGATTTCCACTCCATCCTGAATTTCAATTACAGTTTGTATCTTAATTGCTTTCTATATCTGTTGTTCTCCCAAAGCACAGCAGAACAACCTTTGTTTAGCTACAAACCAGCATAACTAGAAAGATTGTATTCACATTCAAATACTGCCTACTCCTCAAAGCAAAACCCAGATTCTTCTCATTACACTAAGATTGCCCTCTGCATTTCCTCTGCAGTGTATGGCACACATAATACTACACTGTGACCATATGACCCTGGCATCTCTGTTACCGAAGACGCAACAGTTCATTCATGCTATCATCCGTGGGTTTCTTTTTAGATACCCGGTACAACTTAATTGCTAGGACTCAGCTTTGGCTGCGTATGCAGGATATACTGCATTGATGTCAGGTTGACATTCTATCTATCTAGTCCTGTGGCATTACTCTTATCAGTAGTTACTTTATAGAGGACAATGAATAGCTATATCCTATTACACCTCAAGGAAGTGACAAACCAACTTCTTTCTTGGCAACTCAAAATAACTCAGACTCTTGAACACTTTATTGTAAAACCAGCAAGCATACATAGGTCACAGCATACAATAAATTAGCCAATGGGAATTCAGAACTGGACAAATAAAACACACAGGAAATAACTGACTACAAAGTGATTCATTGCACTTGTCCCCCTCCTTCCCTCTGCACTTCCTTCCTTCCTGACAACAAAAGATTATCTTGATTGGACCCACTGTGTCTTTCAGAGCAATATATGGTTACATCAACACAGCCCTTTACTACAGTAGATAATATGTAGACTTGCTCGTTCCCACAGCAGATGGTCACCAAAAGTATATAATTTAACTTGATTAACTCACAAAATACATTTCACACCTGACTATACTTTATGCCTGCATAGAGAGCTGCTGTCCCTCTGTTGACCCACAGGTCAATATAGAGACACACATATTGCTCTGTGTATAATACAGGTACACAATACAGAGATGTCTGTAATACAGAGATGCCTACATCTATACAACCCCGCATCTTCATGTTCACAAATCAGGGGGATCAGGCCATGCATCACATATACAATACATCCACCTTACTCTTTGTCAATGACTTAGTCAATAGGACCATGATGACAGCTGTATCATCTAGAGCCCTTTGCAAAAGTTTGTATATAAACATAGAATGTGATGGCAGATAAGAACCATTCGGCCCATCTAGTCTGCCCAATTTTCTAAATACTTTCATTATCCCCTGGCCTTATCTTATATCTAGGATAGCCTAATGCCTACCCCACGCATGCTTACTGTGTTAACCTCTACCACTTCAGCTGGAAGGCTATTCCATGCATCCACTACCCTGTCAGTAAAGTAATACTTCCTGATATTATTTTTAAACCTTTGCCCCTCTAATTTAAGACTATGTCCTACCTACTATGTATACTCCACCAGCAATATGCTAAACCTATTCACTCTAATCTGTAGAGCAGTTTATCTCTCTGTTTGTTCTCTTAGTAGACTAGAGTGTCTACCATCACAGCATGTCTTTTTTGCCATATTCTGAATACTATTAATAGGAAACAGGCTGTTCCTATAACTGCTAGAAAGACAATATATGTCACTTTTTTGTTTTACTTAGAACGTATCCAGTTTATTTCTGTTGTTGTATACTTTGCTTATTAAATGGAAAAACACTCACCTTGCAAGAAAAATAGCCATAAGAAAAGCAGTGCCATTTTTTTTTCTGTTAGAAAGTTCTGTTAAAAATGTCAAAATAAGTTGATGTAATGTCCTCTTGACACGTCACACATTTCTGTGGAAACCTAGTACCTAGTAATTCACAAAAGTACAATATTAACAATTCAGTACTAACAATGACAATATTAACATGCAATGGGATTCTTCTTTCAAACAAGCCAGTGAAATGTCAGAAGAAGACAGTTCAGGTGAATTTAATTATTTGTATGTGTTATTATAGCCACTTGTCTATTAAACACTTCACAACCATTACAGGAGGCTAAACTCTTCCAAACCATGTCAGGATATCCTGGACATCCTCTAGAGTGCATGTGGAGCTGCTCTTGTATATGTGCTATGTGTTTTAAGATTAGTTAGAAAATGCTGTTACTGCCAGCTACAGGTCTATCGTACATTGTACAATACACGCAGTCAACTGAAATATCTGCTATAGTTGTGATCTGTGATTCACCACTTTGGAGATTATGTCTAAATAAGTAATTGGGGTGCACATGCATAAAAGTGTTTCAAAAATGATTTTATATATATATATATATATATATATTTGACCAGTCTCCTGGTACGCAGCACCATACTAAGCAAACTGCAATGCACTGTGTGTTCTGCCACCTTTCTTTCATGGTCAGCATTAAGTTTTTCAGTTATTTGAGCTACAGTAGATCTTTTGTGTGATTGAACCACATGGACTAGCCTTAGCTCCCCACATACATCATTGAGCCTTGGGCACCCCTGACCCTGATGCGGGTTTATTGGTTGTCATTCCATGCATCACTTTTGGTAGGTATAATAAAAGAAACCACAAGGAAGCTTGATCACAGCATAATGGGGGTAACCTTGATTGTTTTAAATATACAAAAAAAGAGAAGACAATTGGAGTATGCTAATGGGATACAGAATAGTAATGTTTCAATAGGATTTAAAGCTTAAAGGACCACTGTAGTCACCCAGACCACTTCAGCTCAATGAAGTGGTCTGGGTGCCAGGTCCCCCAGGTTTTAACCTTTCAGATGTAAACATAGCAGTTTCAGAGAATGCGAAAATCTCATTGAGCACACAGAATGTCCATAGGAAAGCATTGAGAAATGCTTTCCTATGGGCATTTTTATTGCGCCCGGCTCTGGCCACTCGGGAGCTGACGTCGGAGGGGGAGGAGAGGTCACCAGCACAGAGGGAGCCCGGCGCTGGATAACGGTAAGTTATAGTACATGTATGTGCTAGTTGTGAATTACATGTTTCAAAGAAATGTTGTGCTTTCTATTTTGAAACATAAAATAACTTCCTCTAATCTCATGAGTGGTTCACTCCAATAATAAGTACAGTACAGTTTTAACTTTCAAAAATCACAACAATGCAAAAAAATCAATATAGTACCTGAGTACCAGAATAATTGTCTATCATATTATCTTATGTACAGCAGTGGAGACTTTGTTTCCCCAAATAAAGCAATGTGTCCCTGATATTTTGGTTGTTAAAGATGGGTTACTGATAGCAAAGATATCTACAAATATGATTACCCTGTACAAAAACATTAAATGTCAATATGAATACATTTCTGATGATCTTTTAATGCATAGCATTCTACAAGTGACATGACATAATGTACACTGTAGCATTAGAGTGTTTTTAGATTTTATATTGTGTTTTTTTTCTTGCTTTATTTTCTAAGTTTATACATAAATGGCATTACCAAATTAACTTGTCATTTTTGTTTAATTTGGATAAAGTTAATCAAGAAAAAACATGAATGCTGCTATTAAGATTGAAAATGGTATTTTACTCATTTGAAATAAAATCACAAAAAAAATTGTTTTCTGTAGTTGTCTTAGATTAATGTATATTAGTACTTGGCAAAAAAACAACAACATTTAAGAGCCTGGTGGGGTTCTAAAACAAATTATATATGCTACCTACATCAGTTGATAATTTATTTTTAGGTACTAAAACATTCTCCAGTTGCTATGACCTACCTTGTATCTCATCAAGTTTCCACCTCAGGCACTTCAGAATCATAAAATGAGTAAGGGGTAGATGCTACTGTTTAAGCCCTTGTACCTTCCGGTTCTTTTATCGAGAAAACAAGTAATAAAATAAATAGTTTATCAGGAAATATTACCAAAGAATATTTGGGAAGTACATTCTCAGTAAACCTATTCCCTGTTTAGTTCTAACTGTGAACAATTCATTTGAAGACCTTATCAATGAGACACAAAATTCCCTTCTGCAATTTTATCACTTCTCCTCGGGATACTTCTGTTTTAAAACCTTCTTGTGGGTGTGACTATGACTACATTAGTAGTATTTATATCACAAAACATTTATTTTATTAACAACTTCTTTAACTTTGTTTTTCTATTATTATTTTTTTAATCTTATACAAAGAGTTGGTTTATTTAAAAATACTTCTGAAGTTCAACATATCCTGAAATCTTATGCAAAATAATTTGAGGTCTAGAAATAACCAGAAGTTAAAGGTTAATATAAAGATGCTATGAATACCCCAAAAATATATATTTGGAATACTATGTCACTCATTATTCCATCCTACCCCGTCTAGCCACTCTGGTTTATCACAAAAAAAAAATATTTCTAAACACATGCGCAAAGCAAGCTTACAACATTCATTTCCCTAGCAAGTATCAAAAACAAAATTAACAAAGGATAAGTGGAATGCAAAAAAAAAATAAAAAATACAGAAAAAATCATCTGGAGTATGAAAATAGGCAAACCTAGAATCCATTAATATAAAACTCAATAATCTATGATTATTAAATATCAATACCAGAAACAATACAGTGTTATTAACAAAAATGAGAATTCAAAGTAAATTCAAAACTAATTTTAAACGTCAGGGTAAAGTATCCAAAATCAAATGATAACTGATTTACAGAATTTTTCAAGTTCGGCTATTTTGGTTTTAAATTTAAAATTCACTTTAAATTCTCATTTTAGCATATAACCCTGGTAGACTAGCCAGAGCACACAATAATACACAGACCAATTTAGCTGTAAATGTAAATAGATATTGCCAAATTAGACATTTCTGTAGAACTCTGTGCTCTCTAATACTGCATATCTTTGGAAATGGAACTCATTATTAAACAATGCTAGTATCTGTCCTGTGATGTCCCTGATACGTCCTTTAGACCAACCCACCTAGACATAGCACTGTGTTCACCAACCTATCTGTAAGTCCTTTTTCTAGTAACAATGTATTCCTGCTAGAACGCAGACTCGGGATGCAATTTTTCAATACTAGGTCCCAGTAAACATCTCCAGAGTCCAGGCACCAGCAGAATCAGGTATCCAAGGCTGTGTTTCACCTGGAGCTCTACATTCAGGGTATGTAATATATTCATTAAGCATATATTATATTGTCTGAAGTAGCTCCCCTGTGTGTTTAGATTCATACTTTTATAGATTTTTTTGATGAGTTTTTTTGTATAGAAATGGTTGGCATGCATTTAATTATATCCCCTCTCCATCATATGGCCTGTGGTAGAGGATGGTCATTTGATTGAGTTTAATAGTGCTGAGTCTGCTCATTTTTAAATGACAAATATTTGAGAAATTGAAGCAGAATGTGATGTGTTTTGTTTCCTCTAAACCACATCACGACTCTGTTTTTCCACTTCTCTTTACCAGACGTCCTGACCTCATGTAAATCATGTCTGTAGCTCGGGATCGAATAGCTATTTTATAACATACTTCTCTTTTAACAGTGCATCTTACTAAGATATTGCAGTGTACAAATAAATTGTGTGTGGGTTATTGCAGGAGTCTAAAATAGAAACCTCAAAGTGAATTTGTTATTGGCAGCCATAATCTCAGTCTATTATCTGCTTTCAGTGCCAACAAATCAATATCTGCAGCACCCTTTGGAAACAGTTAAATGTATAACTGGTTTAGCTACAGATTCCCGTTGAAATATAATAATCAATATATTAATAACAAATAACAAACTTTGATACAATTGATGATGATGATTATGTAATCATCTGAAACAGTGCTGTCATCACACATTGCCCTCCCATTTCACCACTATCTCACAGACACAAAGAGCTATAGCCAGTGCGCCCTGCCCCACTGACCTGGGTGTATTGTGTGTGGGTATAAGGGATGAAGCGAGTGTGTGTAGGGGCTGTAGTGTGTGTGTAAGGAATGTGGTTTGTGTTTAGGGAATGGAGTGTAATTGTTTAGGGACTATAGACTATGTCTATATATATATAGGGAATACAGTGTGTGTAGTGGATATAGTGTGGATGTGTATAGGAATTTTAATGTAGTGTGTGTGTGTGTGTGTGTGTGTGTGTGTGTGTGTGTGTGTGTGTAAGGAAAGAAGTGTGGGTGTGTGGATGTAAGGGAGAAAGTGTGTGTAAGGGATGCAGTTTGTGTGTATAGTGTATGCAGATTAAATGTGTGTAAGGGAAGCAGTGTGGGTATGTATGTGTGTGTGTAAAGGTTGAAGTGTGCATGTAAAAGATTAATTGTATGTGTGTAAGGGATGCAGTGTGTGTGTGTGTACAGTAGGTGCAATATGTGTGCATAAGGGATGCAGTGTGTGTGTGTGTGTGTGTGTGTGTGTGTGTGTGTGTGTGTGCATAGTGGATACAGTGTATGTAAGGATGAATTGTGTGTGCATAGTGGATACATTGTGTGTGAGTAAATTTGTGGTGTAGGCTAGAGCAGCATTTGCCAATTAGTGTTCAATGGAACACTTGCTTTTGCCACATTCAACAGTACTTCTCCAGGGCTAACGCTACTCCGGTCTGTCTCGGTATTCGAGGCAGAAGGGGAGCACCCGATCTAGCTGTCCCTGCAGCTGTGATCTCTCTGACAGGCTGTCAGAGTGAGCACATGTACTGGAGGGACTTTGTGTCCGCCTCCCTGTGCTTCCACGGTCAGTGTGAAATGCAGGGAGATGGATCAGTGCTGCTGATCTTCTCCCTGTGTAAAAAAATAAAGTAAAATTTAAATCCCACCCCCCTTTCCCCTGCTTTAATAAAATTAACCCCTTCCCTGCAAATTGATCACTGACTACAGTAATCAATTGGCAGGGACTACATTTCATTGTGATCTGATTTATTTTTTTAACCCCTAAGGGTTAAGTTTTATTTTTTTTAACCCCCAGGGGTTAAATTTATTTTATTAATTAATTTAAATATTTTAAAATTAGATATTTAGCTAGCTGTGGTGGGTGGAAGTTAGTGGGGAATTTGGTGTTAGGCTAGCTAGGGGTTAAGGTTAAAAAACATTTTACAAAAAGCTTTAAAACGTTTTAAAAAGGTTTTTTAAAGTTTTTTAATGTTTAAAAAAATCCCACCCCCCTTACCCAGTCCTAATAAAAATTAACCCCTTCCCTGCCAGTTGATCATGGCCCACAGTGATCAAAATGCAGATCTTAGTATTATACTTTTTCACCCTCAGGGGTTCAATTTATTTAATTAATTAATTTAAATATTTTAAAATGAAATATTTTGCTAGCTGGGGTGGGTGGGCATTATGGGAGATTAGGGAATTTACAGTTAGGTTACTGTGTGTTGCTTACTGCTAGTTAGGGGTAAATGGTAAAAAAAAAGTTTATACAAATTTTAAAAGTGTAAAAAAAGTTTCAAGAAAGTTTAAAAAGTAAGAAAATGTAATAAGTAAACAAAAAAGTTTAAAAACAAGTTTAAAAAAGTAAAAAAATACATAAAAAAATGCTCATTACCACTACACCTGGAACAAACTAGCGAAAAAATGATCCCATGCTGAAGTTCAAAATATGCCTTTTGCATTATTCCAGGGTGTTTTCTTTAATAAATAGTATGTGTTTGTGGGGAAATTTGAATAACCAACCAGCTAAACTACTCCAAAATAAAACATGGACATGGCGTAAAACTTCAAAGTTAGAAACAAACGAAATGGCATGTGTAGCCTGCTCAAGTGCTCCAAAGTAGGACACGGACACATCTAAACCCTCCATGAAAATTCATGAAAATGTAAAAACCTGAACTTGTCACGTCTCTTTTAGAGCACTGTAACTTCACAAAATAGTGTCTAGGTCATACATTGGGCATAATGTTTTACTCAGAAGATGTAACTGCGCATCATTTTGGGGATTTTATGACAGTGGTAAATATCAATTGTAAGAAATACTCAGCAAAAATGGAACATGTATGTAAAAATTCAATTTTTTTCCCCTCATCACAAACATTGACATAAATTGCTGAAAAAATGGTGAAAAAGTTAAGGCACAATATACACCATATAAGATACCCCTTGGTGTCTACTTTATCAAATGCCTTTTGTGGGGTTATTTTGAATACTCACACTGATATAAATACCCCAAAATGTGACATAGGCCCATCAAATCCATCTATGAAAATTCTAACTATAGAAACTGAAATAGCCTTGTCTCTTATATGGCATTGTAGCTTTACAGAATAGTGCAAAGGCATACAATGTTGTGTATTGTTATACTCAGCAGACATAGCTGAAAAAAATATGGGTTCCTGTACAGGAATAGACACACAAGCTTTACAAAATACACATTACAAAAACCTTGTTATATGTGTACATGCCAAAATAGAGAAAAAAATTAATTTTACTCCAATACTTAGCAGAGATTGGTGATGAAATGGCTACGTAAAAAGTGTCAAAATAACCTTGGGTAAATAGCATGTGATGTCTACTTTATATAAATATATACTTTTATGTGGCAATTTTGTTTTCTGTGATGGATACTAAACCTACTTTGTGACCTGTAACTTTCAAAATAAGCTGAAATCCTATACATATTATGTACTCTATAAATCAAGACACATAAATGAATTTATTTTGAATTACTTTTTCTAAGCTGAACATATTATGCACACGCTATTATTGCCAAAACTGTAAAAAACGTGTTTATTTTTGTTTTGTTTTCCCTTTTTTTGGCATTTGTTTTATAATTTTGGCCCTCTAAAAACTGTATATAATATCTATTGGTGCAATAAATGACAGAGATGCAAATTGCGTTTGAACACAAATCAGCAAAAAATGCAGAAATGGCTTAGGGTAAGTCCAGTTTTTGAAGCTGCATCCTTAAAAGGTAAAAACATTTTTTTTTTAAAAAAAGTCAACCATTATAGTCATGATTATTTAAAATTATATGAGACTCTGGGTAGTCTCCATTCTGCCCTCCTTTAGCATTCAGAAGTCAGTTATTACAAGGGAAAGTCCTCGTTAGAATGTTTGAATTGAGGCATGAGTTGTTTGCATATCATAGAGATCATGGTAAAAGCACTTTATTTGAGTTTTTGTAATACTAGATTAAAGGGACACTATAGTCACTAAAACAACTTTAGCTTAATGAAGCAGTTTTGGTGTATAGAACATGCCCCTGCAGTCTCACAGCTCAGTACTCTGCCATTTAGGAGTGGAATAACTTTGTGTATGCAAAGTAATGTGACTTGCACAGCCTTCCTAAACACTTCCAATATATATACTTCCTTTATTGCAAATTCTGTTTCATTTAAAATATCTTATCCCCTGCTCCGTTAGTAACTTGCTAGACCCTGCAGGAGTCTCCTGTGTGATTAAAGTTAAATTAAGAGAGCCGGAGATACACACTTTTAAATAAGCTGGTTGAAAGTGAAACCATTATTTTCATGAAGGCTGTGTGAGTCACAGCCAGGGGAGGTGTGGCTACAACTGCATGGATAGAAACAAAAGTGAGTTAACTTCTAAATGGCAGAGAATTGAGCAGTGAAACTTCAGAGGAATTTTGAATACACCAAAACTGCTTCATTAAGCTAAAGTTGTTTTGGTGACTATAGTGTCCCTTTAATGATGCTTACACTTGCTAAAACTACATGTTTATATATGAATGTATATATTGTTAAGTTCTGATTAGTTACCACTTAGAGCCTTGACTTAACCCCTTAAGGACCAAACTTCTGGAATAAAATGGAATCATGACATGTCACACATGTCATGTGTCCTTAAGGGGTTAATTATATCAGCTAATAACAGTTGATAATGTTTATATATATTTTATTGGCCGATTAAGATGAATAGAATAAAAATACCTAAGCCAATATTTTCAATGTAAAGTATCAACTTTGGTATTCAAATCAATAATTATTGGCTTCTGATAAACCTTTAACAGCATTAATATAATTGATCCAAACTTTTAAATGGCTTACTGGGAACTGATAAAATGTCAATACATATGATCATCTCTAATTAAATTGAGGCCTAAGTTTGATTTGATATGTTTCCAAATTTAACAGAAATGTATATATTTTGAGAACCTATGATTTTATCAAAAACTTTCCATTTTATTAAAAATCTGGTATTATTTTTGCATTTCAATTGAGATCTTACACAGCATTTTTCTATTTTACCACATCTAAACAGAGAACCAATTAAGAGTTCTTTAGTTCCTATTACTATTTGAATATCTGGGGTTTTCCATTGATGAGTCCAACAATTCCCATGAAACTGATAAAGACAGCATTCAGAAACAATACAAGCAACAATATGTGTTCTTCCTTAAAAATAAGCACAAAGAAACAATACATATTTTATATAATAGGTGAACTTGTTCAGTTAGTTAATACACAATCTTTGTTTTCAGACTTCAGATGTATAGGTTCTGTTCTTGGCAGAGCCAATTTTTACCTTTAGTTCTAAAACAGTAAATTAAATAATTATTATTGTTTTGGATACTCATAAAGTACATAAAAACTAGATGCATCCAAATGTATCCATGCTGGATACTTTGATTATATATTTTGTATCACGATTAAATTTGGAGCTATTCCTTCTCTTTAATTTATAGCATTGAACAAAACATTGAGAATTATCTGTTACTTGTTTTAACCTTTTTTTTCTCGAGAGAGACATTTTGAAAAAAAATGTATACTAAAGATTTTGGCATCAGGACATCATAATGCAGCTGAATTCAATTCAAACTCCAACATGACCTATGTGCAGAGATGTTAAAAGACAACTCTCACCTCAAATTTCATTTACAATTTAATAATATTTTCATCAAGTTTTGAAAAGATAAATTTTTCATAAACCATATGTAAAAAATGAGAAAAACTCATCCCTACCTTTAGTATATGACAGGATCATTCAGCCATATATATGCATCCTGGTCAGACAATGTTTGACCACCTACATTTAGTCTCTATGGTCTTTAGCTCTCCCCAGCCAGCTCCCGCACTGCCTGACTGGTGTTATTAAGGCAGGAATGCAATGTGTGAAGCGGTGCTTTCCTCTACAATTAGGCAGCATGGGAGCCAGCTGAGTAGAGTACAAAGAGGCAGTTTGGAGGCAGGCACCCCATGTTACAGCCCCGTCTGCCCCAATAGTTAAATTAAAACAGAGCATGGCCTGCTGGCTCTCTCCCTCTCTTCTCTGTGATATGTTAACTGCCAGTGGTGCCTGCCACTCGGTTCCTCCAGCTCCCACCCTGTTATATTCAGGTAGGCACTGCACTGACTGAGACTCCCAGGCCTCTGGTAGAGGACTCAAAAATGAGAAATACAAACACAAATATATATAAATATATATATATTTGTGTTAAGGGCTCATGATAGTACAGAAGATACAAACACTGATAAGTGTAGGATGGTATTAAAAGAGCAAGTCGGTTGTGGTGTGCCGGAACCGACGATGAGGTAGGCCTGTAAATAAAGAGGGCCCACCAAGAAGAAATGTAAAGAGAAAAGGAGTTAATAATGAGGAGTGGGTGGGAGGGTGATGCAGCGCTGACCTCGAACGATATGGAGCCAGGTAAGGGGTGTCCCTTAAGTAGGGAAGAGGTGTGTCATACGCCCCTCCCACAATTACAGGCCAAAAGGCCTTAATACTTGTGTTAAGGGCTCATGATAGTACAGAAGATACAAACACTGATAAGTGTAGGATGGTATTAAAAGAGCAAGTCGGTTGTGGTGTGCCGGAACCGACGATGAGGTAGGCCTGTAAATAAAGAGGGCAAAAGTAGAAAATCAAATTTATTACATACCAGCAATATACATACTTTAACCAGACATGTCTTGAAAGGCATTTCTTACTTCTTGTACCGGGTTAGGTATGTATCTAGAGTAAGCCGATGATTTCCAGCGCCCTAGTGACTTGATAACATGAACTGGAATGTTTGCACTGGATGCTGTGGAGGCCGCTCCTATGCGGAAGGAGTGGCCCGAATAGTTAGCTGATTTGAGGCCCAGCTGTGCAAGTAAAGACCTGACGTGTGTCATAAAGGTGGTGGTAGTGAGTACCGAACCTTGTAGACTGAAAGTGGTTGAGATGGTGGTTCGTTGTTATGCTGGGTATATGAGTCCAGTAGTTTGACGGGGCTCCACCTGTTGTGAGTAGGATAGTACTTAACCTCTACTGAAAGTGCATGTTGACTGGTTTTGGAGTGAGGCAGAGTCAAGATATAATAGTCCATGTGTTTTGTTAAGTGTGAACGAAGTAGGATGTGAGTGGACTGTGTTGTGCTGATGGCGGTAAATTCTCTTGGTCTCAAGAAACCATAAACAAGGCTACGTATATGGCGGTTTCAACGATGAGGTTTGTGTTGTTGGCAAAGGGTTTAAATCTAGTGAATTGTATAAGTCTTTAAAAATATGGAAATCTATGGGTAGCCTCTGGGCCGTACGTGGGGGTTCGGATCTCTGAATACCCCTAAGGATGTTCTTAATTGGTAGGAGGACACTTGATTTGTCTGGTTGTAAAGTTAGCATGTGATGTTGGATGCCTGTCAGATATGGTTTGATTGTGTTGTTTGATAGTTTGAGTTTGAGGTGGCAAAAAGAAGCAAAGCCCAACCAGGATGTCACGATGAAAGGTTGTAAGATGTTGTGTTCAGAAAGGAATCTTTAAATCAAATGAAAGCTCTATCGTAAGTTTCCCGGGTATTAGTAGACAGTGCTAATTGGGACAATGTTCTGCTATGCTGCATAATAGCATCTAGTCCATTACTAGATGGTGGAATAGTGGGGTGTTCATGGCTGTGAGTGCGGCTGACGGGAGTATTTGACGAAAAGCCTGGAAATTAAAGCGAGACAAATTGTCAGCAGCAGTGTTACATACACCTGGAACATGAATACAAAACAAGAGAAAATTATGACATGCAGCCAGCCAAGTGAGTTTCCTCAAGAATCTCATAATAGTCAGTGATTTGGATCGGCCTTGTTTATAATGTGACAAGTTACTTGGTTGTCTGAGTAGCAACGTACAGACGAACCTGCCCATAAATGCACCCATGCCACGGCAACCGTCATGATGGGATATATCTCAAACAGAGCTGAGGTAGTGGAAAAACCCTCCAGGTCCTGAACTTCTGAAGGCCAGCTGCCCCAAAGCCATTCGTTCCTGAAAAATTGCTGTAAAACCTGTGGTAGACGCCGCGTCTGACCAAATGGTAGGTGAGGAGTCAGACAATTTTGGAAGGAACATGCTTTTACCATTCAAGGTGGTTAAACATTTTCTCCACATAATTACGCCTGCCGTGGCTTGGGTATCCAGGGGTGACCTGTGTCCATCATGTCTAAAAGTGGGAAACATGTAAAGGAGTTGTGAGATGAAAGCCCGGCCTTGAGGTATGATGCGAATGGCAAAATTCAGTGACCCAAGCAGAGACTGTAATTCTTGCGGTTGCAAGTACCGAGTTGTATGTAGAGATTATGTTGATCAGAATGTTTTCTACCTTGGGCGTGGCAGGCTAGCTTGCATGGTGGCTGAGTCTAGTATGATACCCAGGAATGTGATGACGGTATCTGGTCCTTCAGTCTTGGTGGAGGAGACTGGGACACCCACCTGTTCGAATAGACTGATGGTTTCTTTTAGGCTACTGGGAGGGGAAATATTCCCACTTGATACCATGCAGGTGACACAGTGTAGGGTGGATAGGCAGTAACTTGAAAGCATTGTGATATCAGTTTTACTGAGCCATGCTCCGGCCCCTGCCTGCATGATAGCTGTAATGGCGTGATCTATGGTGGAATATTGCAGTGAAAATTCCTCAGAGGGTATGAGGGAGTTCAGACTAGGAGTGGCAGAGGTGTTGATAGATCAATGATAAGTCTCTGTTTGTGAGAAGATTTCCCCGTGACAATACCGATGGGGTTTGTCCGCCATGTGGTGAACGGAGGGGACTGGAAGGGCCCCCATATGAAGTCCTCTACCACTTCCTGGCTATGAGTGCCTCCACTGCTGTAGGGTTTGTTGTGCGGATTGTAAATTAGGACATTCCAGGATTCCGGAAGGCATGTGTATGAGGCCTGTGTGAATCCTTCTGATAGACCCGAGATAATGAATTCCACCAAATGTCTAGATGGATGATGTGGCAGTAATGTCGTAAGTACAGAAATGTTTATTGATGTTAAGTATAGTTTTGGGATACATTTTATTTGGACACAGATTTAGCATGTGCCCTGAAACAGATGGCTGGAGAAAGTGATTGCAACTCAACCAGTGCTGGAGGGGTCGCAGCGGCCGACCCAGCCATGGTAAGGGGTGTAGTGACCGATTCCCCAGGGGTGATACTGGCAGGCTAATTAGGCCTGAAAGGCGAAAAATTAATCTTGTTTGTGACAGGTGAGGCCCTGCTAGTTGCCAAGTGGCTATGAGAGGCTCTGTCTATGAGTTGGCGCGAGGGGTTATTGAGGCCACCCGTCGTAGTGGCAGGAATCGTAGGCCTCTCGGTGATAGTAAAAGAAAACAGGGGGAGGGAGTGACAGGTGAGGCCCTCTCTATAATATTGCGAGGCGGCTAACTCACGTGTGGCCCGATGGCGTTTGCCTCCGAAACGTTGAGGCGGGGTGTTGGCCTCGCGGACCACTAAACGATAGGCAGAAATGCCAAGAAGGGAGGTACCTATTTGGGCCTATACCCCTAACTTGCCAGTACTCTATGGCCTAGAAGAATGAAACGTATGTGAACTACAACGTGAGCAGGCTTACGTACCTGGTAGTATGTATGAAGTTTTGAGATTCGACAGGTATGAAAACCTGGATAAACCTAAAAAGGGATCGAGTGAGAATGGATCCTGTGAGACCTGCGTAATCTGTATAGGCTGGGATTAGGCTTCTAGCAGTATGTGTGGGAGGTGTAAAATCTATGAGTATGATAGTGACATGACTGACCATGCTTGGTGACAAGCGTTACGCTGAGTCCGATACCTGGCAGCAGGGGATTGGCCGTGTAATGTGTATATATGGAAGGTGATCAGATGATATGCATGTCACTAAACTGATCTGGGAATGCAAGGGACTTTTTAATGTGAAGTGACAATATGCAGAATCATAAATGTTGCTGTAAAGTGACGTATGAATGTATGAACCAGAACGTGTGATTCAAAAGCCGAACGTCTTGTGAGACGTATATGCCGTGTTCTTGAATACTCGTGTTACGTCGCCTGAGTGTGTCAAGAAAAGGCCTGAGTTTGTAAATGCCATGTGAAATTATGTGAAATTACAATCTATGCAGAAAATGTTGTAACGTGACGTATGAGTGGTTGAACCAATGCGTGTGATTCAACCCGAAACCCTTTGTGGAAGGTAGGACCGTGTTCTTATATACTCGTGGTATATCGTATGAGTATGATAAGAAATGGCCTGAATAGTTAGTGCCATGTAATCGTAATGTACATGGTTGTAATAACATCATATCTCCATTATACTCTTTGAAAATAGGACCGTGTCCTTGAACTCGTGGTATGTCGTACGAGCATGACAGAAAAAGGAGCCGTAATGTAGGCTAACCATAACAGTAATATACATGTAATATCTGCATTGTAAAATAAAATAACTATTATTATTAAAACCATATATATATAATAAGCAAACTGAAACAAAATAGACAACCTAAGATCGTGTAAAATAAGTATTTGAAAGTTTAACCGATAACTGTGCAGGAAACGTATGATTGGTTGGATCAGTTTGTGTGATTCAACCCGAGTATGCATGAAAAGGAATTAAATCCTTGTGTCATGGTTAACAACAAAGAAATGAGGCCTGTAACATAGGCTGATTTAATTGTAATGAAATGGATAATTATAAAAAACTCCAGTAAGCGTGGGAGTCCAATGTCTATACAGAAATGTTAGCTGGTTTCATACCCTTGATGTAATAAGTGATACCTTAAAAATAGCATGAAAATGGTCTGTCTATTTAACCAAGCAACTTTTTAACCAAATGTAAATACATGAAATGATGAAATGTAACTCACGAAAAAGATCTATGTGAATACATAGCAGAATAACCGAATCTTAGTATGAGGGGAAACAGAAGTTAGCATGAATAGCTTAACCGTATGCATTTTAATGCGAACAGCAATCGTGCATAGAATATACTATGAATAAGTGCCGACCAGAAAACAAACCGAAATGACAATTGTTTAAATGAAGCAAGGTTGGTTTTTACATGAAATGCAATAATGTCTGAGAAGCCTGTAGTACACTGAATGACCGGTAGGGGTCAGTGTGTAGGTGAAAATGCAGTGGTTCGATGGTTTGTACATGAAATGCAATAATGTCTGAGAAGCCTGTAGTACACCGAATGACCGGTAGGGGTCAGTGTGTAGGCGAAAATGCAGTGGTTCGTTGGTTTGTACATGAAATGCAATAATGTCTGAGAAGCCTGTAGTACACCGAATGACTGGTAGGGGTCAGTGTGTAGGCGAAAATGCAGTGGTTCGATGGTTTGTACATGAAATGCAATAATGTCTGAGAAGCCTGTAGTAGACTGAATGACCGGTAGGGGTCAGTGTGTAGGCGAAAATGCAGTGGTTTGTTGGTTTGTACATGAAATGCGATAATGTCTAAGAAGCCTGTAGTACACCCAAAGACCGGTAGGGGGTTTAAACGAATGATATGCATAAACATGCAATGGTTTTAGAACAGACTTAGACAAAATGCAGCCGTAAAGTGAGGACCTGACCCGTGCATGGTGCCGTGGGACTGATGCCTGGCATAACGGGTAGGTTGACTTACAGTTTGTGAGTCACTTGGACACCATCCACGGCGATGGATTGAAGAAAGAAGGTGGTAGGCCGGAAAAGCCTGTGGCTGGATTCCTGACACAGCTCTGCTTAAAAAACCTCATGGAGTAATCAGGTAAAATGGCGTCTGGATGACCCGGAAGTGGAAATGATGCAGCGCTGACCTCGAACGATATGGAGCCAGGTAAGGGGTGTCCCTTAAGTAGGGAAGAGGTGTGTCATACGCCCCTCCCACAATTACAGGCCAAAAGGCCTTAATACATATATATATATATATATATATATATATATATATATATATACACATGCCACCCTGTAGGGGTGAGAAACTCAATATATATTTTCCAAGCCAGTTGTGACTGAGGAGTCACTGATTGGCTGAGAGCATCAGCTGACCATTCTCAGCCAATCAGCCGTGCTCCGACCCGGCGGCACTCTGTGCTTCCTGAATCTAAAATTTCTGAAGCTGGATGCCGACTGGGGGGAAGTTGAGCGTTCAACAACAATTTAACTCTTTGACATAAGAGTGCACAGGGGGGCCTCCTGGCACCATGACTATTTAATTTAGATGAAGTTGTTATGTTGTCCCTTTAATAGCTATAGGGAGGCATGGTGGGTGGGAAAAGCTTTAATGCGAGAGGAAGGGAGGGGAAATCCAGGTTTCCTCTTGTAGGCACGCTGCAGCCTGTAAGGGTAGAAGCTCATAATGGATGTTTCCAGTGGGCACTGATGTCAGTGATAGTTTTTACATAGAAATGACATTAGGCAGCCCAGTATCCTGGGTTGCCTAAGTCATGTGTTCTGGGGGTGTAACTAGCCCCAGGACAAAAGTGCATACTTCTCTGTACATGCAGCTTTTTAAGCAGACACACTGCACATACAGATTCCTACCACCAAGACCACTTCTAAGAAAATGGACATGGTGGTTGGGGTAACTGGTAACCCCTAAACTTGCAATGAACTTGAGTTGAAGGTGATATTCTAAACTATTATATTTCTTTGAATAACCATGAATAACGTAAGCTACAAAGTCAGATGGAGGCAATGTTTACTATTCGATGTATGCATTTTAAAAAAAAATATTTCCTACATTCTCTCCAAAATGGAATATAATAAGCAGGTGAGGCATCACATGTAAATAATTTAATGAAACCTCATTAGTGCTGTACCATATCATTAAAATCTGATGCCTCTTGTTTTGAATGCTTGGGAATACATTCTCAAGGGTCCAATCTTTTTTAATCAATGCACATAAGAAACACCTGCTATTCATTAACTCCCTAATTAATTTGATTGAATGCATTGCTCATTTTACTGATTAGATCAGAGTAATAAGCTGCCAAAGTGGAATATATATTTTTAAAGGGACTGTCTGTAATGAAACTGCATAGATTTAAACAACTCTTCTTCTATCAAGTTATTTTTTTTAACATTTGTTTAAAACATGGGATTTAGCACAAAAAAAAATTCAGTTTGCTATGCAGTGAATCATCCTTTAGAGGAATATTGGGGGTATAACATGTTTAAGCGCTTATAATGATAAATATTCTCAGGGTCTGTAATATTTTTGTAGCAAAAATAAAATTTTGTATGGCAGATGTGATGCCAGAGAGCTTGGTTACGGGTCCTGCTGGCATTTTGAGATAGCTGATTCCCCAAAATACCTCCAGAATGTTAAAGGACCACTATAGTCACCCAGACCACTTCAGCCAGTGGTCTGGGTGCCAGATACCCCAGGATTTAACCCTCCAGATGTAAACATAGCAGTTTCAGAGGTGCTGACAGCTGCTAAAGGCGCTTCTGCAACGCTGGATGCGAAAATCGCATCCAGCGTGCAGAACGTCCATAGGAAAGCATGCGCATTCCGCTCCACTCGGGAGCTGACGTCGACGGGGGAGGAGAGGTCACCAGAGGAGAGGGAACCCGGCGCTGGATTAAGGTAAGTAACTGAAGGGGTTTTAACCCCTTCAGCGCCAAGGGAGGGGGCCCTGAGGGTGGGGGGGGGGGTTCTAAGGAGTATATAGTGTTAGGAAAACAAGTTTGTTTTCCTGACACTATAGTGATCCTTTAATATTTTGCATACATGTCGACATACACACATAAACTGCGCAAAACTGGCGCTTTACAGAGAAAAAAAAGTGCAGCTAGTTTCACTGTGAAATCATTCACTACATTTTTACCACAGGAATAAGCACAATATTAATTACAGTGAACAGTGCATATATAAAAAGTCAAAAATCCAATAATAAACACCAAATAGTGTCAGAGTGATACACCATATGTGTAATTTGGAAATAAGGTAAAAACATGTGTAAATATTCCCAGTATTTGTTGGAAATGTATGTCTCTGTGAATAAATAGAGAAAAAACACTTTCAAAAGGCAGTAAAGCTTCAACACCAGGATAGATATAGATAGATAAGTTAATACTAGCTGGTGTGACGGTAGTCAACATCACCAGGAGTTTGAGACAAACACTTTATGTACCCTGGACTTCTCCTATGTTTAAGTCACCCTGTACCCATTATAGGTGCAGGTTGTGTACAATGCATTTGCTTATTGTGAAGAAACTACCCTGTTTATTTGGTACTTTAACTTTTTTTTCGTTTGGTGGTTTAAACTACCGAACACCGACCACCCCCCTGGCTCATTACCTTTAAAGAGAACAGTGAATTAAGTGCTCTCCCTGTGTGGCCGCCGTTGGAATAGTCGAACACCCCGTGCAGTAGAAAGGAGGCAGCGGGACTTGGTCATTGAGTGTCTGGAACTAAAATTGGACACTCGACTTCCCGAACACTGGTCAAACTTTGCAAAAGCCTGCTTTCTTACCCCGACCAGCCAGGAAAGCGCTATTCAGTAGTTTTGTTCCCACAAACTACAATGAGCCACGGGGTACTGTTCGTGGATTTGTTCATTTTTCAGACTTTCCGAAATAGACCGACCGCACAACCTAAACTCATGGAACTATTTCTGGGCAGGAGCCTCGTGTCGGTCAAACTAAGACCTCCATGAAATTACTAAACCTCTGAACTGATCTGGGTGATTTTTGGATATGTTAGTCACCCAGATCAGTGCTATCAGGGGATGTAACAATTGTGGGGATTTCATGTGTTTTGGGCTACTTTTGAAGTTTTATGAAAAATGATTTTTTTTTTCTGCCTGGAGATAAATGAGTTATTACAGTATCTGACTCAATTATCTCCCAGGCAGAGAGGAGAGATTTTATGGTTTGTTGGGGGGTGTCATACTTTGTAAACTTGTTGTTATTGGTTTGTAACTTTGTGTTGTAGTCCCCCACAAAGTCCATGTGGGAGTGCCCCTTGCATGGGGACTTGCATAAAAGCCAAGTGTGGCACCATTAAAATGCATTCCTGTTGTACCCTTCATCTAGTCTAGGCTGATGTTTGGGTAACTGTCTACTTGCTGGGGAGAAACTGCTTGGATGCTGCACTCGTCTGGGAACCGTTTGAATCTACACCTAAACTGCTAGCTTTAATCACTCAGGCTTCAGCAGTTCGGGAGGAAATAGGCGAATGGGTATCTACAATACCAGCATTCATAACAACTGGTGACAAGAGGCAGGATCGAATGGGATTCCCAAGGAAAACTAGTGAATGGCCCAGCAGTACGAGAAGTTAAAGAGTACCACGCTAAAGGATTTGCTGGAAGCCTGGGGTCAGTTGGCGAGCGACAAAAAGAGAGCTACCCTTATCGCCGAACTAATGGAGGGCGATCAAGCCAGTGGTGCAGCAAATGTAAGCCGGGAAGTAGCAGAGTTTCAGCAAAAAGTGATGTGGAGACTTAGCTTGTTCGGGTCAAGTCCCCCACCAGAAATTGTGGCGTAAATCTTGGCACACGTAAGCACAGAACGGGGTTCACAGCAGACGAAACTGTGCCAGGCAGAAACAGCATCATTGCCGGGATCTACAAATGGAGGAAAGCGGAGAAAAATTAAGTATGCTGCTTTCAAAACTTTTGTTGACGGAGAGATGGAGATCGATACGTACTTGCAAGACTTTGAGTGACAATTGTAACGAATATATACCCCAACTTGCAGTATTCAACTCTACAAAAGACAATACAGAGGAGAGATACGTCTACCAGACCTTAGAATGGCTCGACGTATATGAGAGGTGACAGAGTCAGGAACGATCCGAGGTCAAGGGCACAGAGAGACAGCGTAAACTAGGACTAGCCGGGGTCTGGTACACAGTAAACAGTAAGCCGGTAAACAAAACAGATAAGGATAAAGAGATAACGTAGTCAGAAACAAAGCCAAGGTCAATACGAAGGAACACAACTGAACACAACAAGCGCTAAAGGGAACTGAAACAGAAACCACGATAGGGCAGGGAGTAAAGGGAGAGGTAAGTTTAAATAGCTTCTAAACTAATGTGATTGGCTCCTGTCATATACACCCCCCCAAAAGGTAAGTGTATGGGGAGTGTGGCATGACAGGGGCCAATGGGAGCCTTTTGACAATTTAGGCTCACACTGTCTCTTTAAGAGCGCGCCCGAGACCCGCGGCGCGCTCTTAGATTCAGGCGGGACACGTGACCGCTTCTCGCGGTCACTGCCCGCCTTCCTAGTGAAGCCGTCGGATGAACCGTGCGCGGCTCGTGCAGCAGGACCGCGCACGGCTCGAAGAGAGGACCGCGACCGGCCCCTGGATAAGGTAAGTAACGCTACAGTACCCCCCCCTGAGGACACGCCCTCCGGCGGGTAGGGCCAGGCCTGGCAGGAAAACGAGAATGGTAAGAACGCACAAGGTGGGGAGCGTGAACAGCATCAGCTGAAATCCAACTGCGCTCCTCAGGCCCATAGCCCTTCCAATGCACCAAGTACTGAACAATGAGGTATGAAAGACATTAGGAATACGCAGATTCTTAGGCAGACCCAAGGCATACGAAACAGGATTAACCTTATGTAGAATCTGATAAGGACCAATGAAGCGGGGAGCCAATTTCATAGAAGGCGAATATTCCACCTGGAAAGCAAAACCCTGTCCCCCACAACATAAGATGGAGCCGCTCTGCGATGCTTGTCAGCCTGAGCCTTCTGGCGAGCAGCGGAATCCACCAAAGAACGCTGAACCTGCTCCCAAGTATTACGCAAACCAGTCAAATGCTCATCCAGAACTGGCATGCCCTGTGAGGAGAATGCAGCCGGAAGAACAACGTGATGCTGGCCATAGACAACGTAAAAAGGGCTTTTGCCGGAAGAATCATGAGTGGCGTTATTCCGAGCAAACTCAGCCCAAGGAAGCAGGTCAGACTAATTGTCCTGATGGTGAGATACAAAACAACGAAGGTACTGCTCCAGAGACTGGTTGGCACGTTCAGCAGCTCCATTAGACTGGGGATGGTAAGCGGAAGAAAATGAGAGAGAAATACCCATTTCCAAACAAAAGGCTTTCCAAAACCTGGAAATAAATTGGCTACCCCTATCGGACACAATAGATACGGGAATACCATGTAACCGAAATACTTCTCTAGCGAAGATAAGAGCCAGTTCCTTGGATGTGGGCAACTTGTGAAGAGACACAAAGTGAGCCATTTTGGAAAACCGATCTACTATCATCAGGATGACTGTGTTACCATTTGAAGGGGGTAATTCAACAATAAAATCCATGGATAGGTTAGACCAAGGTCTCTCGGGAACGGGTAACGGATGCAAAAGCCCACAAGGAACTCTACGAGAAGATTTCATACATGCACAAGTAGTACAAGCACCTATATAGTCAGTGACATCCTTGTGTAAGGAACCCCACCAAAAATATCGAGAAACAGCTGACATCGTTTTGGTAATACCAGGATGTCCAGCAGTCTTAGTATCATGATATAATGACAGAATCTCCCGTCTCTCGGGAACGTCAACAAACAACTTATCAATAGGCCTCTCACTAGTTGCCATGCTTTGTTTCGCCTGTATGGTCTGCAAGAGGGTTGAAGAAATAGACAACATAGTAGTAGCTATTATCCTGTCTGGGGGAATGACAGGAGTAACATCAACCTCCTGTTTGTCAGCAGTTTCGAACTGTCTGGACAGAGCGTCTGCTTTAACGTTGCGATCACCTGGCCTATAGGTGATAATATAAATGAAACGGGACAAAAGTAGTGACCACCTAGCCTGCCTAGAAGACAATCCTTTAGCTTCACCAAGGTAGGATAGATTCTTGTGATCCGTAAAAATGAGGATAGGATCCTTAGTTCCTTCTAACAAGTGTCTCCATTCTTTAAGAGCTAAGATAATAGCAAGGAGTTCACGATTACCCACATCATAATTCTTTTCAGCTTTGGACATTTGTCTAGAAAAGAAGCCACAAGGATGCAATGGCTTTTCAGGCGATTCTCTTTGGGACAAAACAGCACCTACCCCGATATCAGAAGCATCAACTTCAAGAATATAAGGCAGTGAGGGGATAGGATGCTGTAAAATAGGTGCAGAGGTGAATGTAGTTTTAAGAAAGTCGAAAGCCTGAAGTGCCTCGGGAGACCAGACACGAGTATCATACGTCATACGGGTGATAGGCGCTACAATAGAAGAAAAACCCTTAATAAAGTGTCTGTAATAGTTAGAGAAACCAAGAAAACGCTGAATTGCTTTCAAACCTTGTAGTAGGGGCCACTCTATGACAGCAGAAAGCTTCTGGGGATCCATACGAAAACCTTTGGCGGAAATCAAATACCCCAAAAACTGGACTTCGGATTGGTCAAATAAACATTTTTCTAGTTTACAATAAAGACCATTAGCAAGAAGGGTCTTCAGGAACATTGTAACATGTTTGTGACGAGTGTGTAAATCTGTAGAATAAATTAGTATGTTGTCCAAATATACGATTCCAAATGTGTGAATAAAGTTTCTTAAGACGTCATTAATGAATTCTTGAAATGTTGCTGGGGCATTGCAAAGACCAAATGGCATAACAGTATACTCGTAATGACCGGATCTAGTGTTGAATGCAGTCTTCCATTCGTGACCTTTCTTAATACGTATTAGATTGTATGCACCTCTAAGGTCCAATTTGGTGAATACAGTAGCATGTTTCAGCCTGTCAAAATATTCTGTAATTAAAGGTATAGGGTATGCATTTTTGATAGTGATTTTGTTTAGACCTCTATAATCAATACACGGTCTTAAATCACCCTCTTTCTTAGATACGAAGAAAAACCCCGCTCCAGCCGGAGAAGAGGATCTCCTAATGAACCCCTTTTCTAGTGACTCCTTAGCATACTCCTCCATGATACGGTTTTCTTGAATAGATAAAGGGTACACCCTGCCCTTTGGAGTATAGTGCCAGGCAATAAATCGATAGCACAATCATAGGGTCTGTGAGGCGGTAATTTATCAGCCTTCCTTTTTATCGAATACAGTCTTGAGAAACAAGTACTGAGGAGGAATAACAGTAGACAAAGGAGGAGTAGTAGGAACATTAATAGAATTTAAAGGGGTGACTTTAATCATACAAGATTTGTGGCAGGTTTTGCTCCATGATTTTAATTGTCCCAACTCCCAGTCGAAAATGGGATTGTGAGAACATAACCATGGGTACCCTAACACGATATGAGAAGAGGGAGGGGTGATAACCTGGAACTGAATGGTCTCAAAGTGTAAAACCCCTGTGTACATGAATAATGGTACAGTTTCATGGGTAACGACTGGAGTACTTAAAGGTCTACCATCTATGGCCTCAATGGCCAAGGGTATCTCCCTCTCTCTGATGGGAATGTTGTTTTTCGTAACAAACCCAGAGTCTATGAAGTTATCAGCAGCCCCGGAATCAACCAAGGCTAGTATGCTTTCAGCTATACAACTCTCTCCCGTATGGAGAGAAACAGGGAGAAGCAAACGGTTATGAGGCATTTTAGGAGACTTGGATATCACACCCAAGGCCAGTCCCCTATAAGGTTTTAGGTGCAAGAGTTTTCCGGAAGCAAAGGACATTCCTTTACCATATGGTCTCTCCTACCACAGTATAGGCAGAGTCCGTCCCTTCTTCTAAGTAATTTTTCAGTATCTGAGAGTTTGGAAACCCCTAGATACTTTAACACTCTCAGGTTTATCAACTCTTGGATTAATAGGTGTAACCAAACGTCTATTCCTGTTTTTAGTATAGAGCCTGTCACGAATCCTATTATCTATATCAATGAGATAGTCAATAAGGTCCTCTAATGGAATAGGAAGCTCCCTTGCCGCTACCTCATCCAATATGGTGTCAGATAACCCCTCCATGAACGCAGTAGTTAACCCATTATTGGTCCAATCTACCTGTGAAGCAAAGGTACGAAACTGAATAGCATAATCAGCCACAGACCTAAAACCCTGTTTAATTCTCATTAATGCCCTTGCTGCATTCTTTGACATTTTCGTTGAGTCAAAAGTTCTACGAAAAGCCGTAAGAAAACTATTGAAATTATGCACCATAGGTCCATTGGCCTCCCAAATAGGATTTGCCCACTCAAGTGCTTTGTCAGTTAGTTGATGCATCAAAAACCCCACTTTAGACCTATCAGTGGGAAAGGAACGTGGTACATCTCAAAGTGGAATTCTATTTGATTAATGAAACCTCTGCATGTCTTAGCTTCCCCTCCATACATGGGAGGGGGTGTTAAATGAGGTGAAGTATTAGGTAAATTGGATACTTCGGGAATAAGAGGTGTAGGAGGGTTAGGTGCGGTTGCAGGAATAGTTCTAGACAAGAGCGTCTGGAGAGCCTGAGCTATCTGATCCATACGGTGATCCTGCTCTACAAACCTTGCCTCATGAAAAGCCATTTGCTGAGCCAAATCTGCGGGGTCCATGGCCCTATGGTAATGTAATGAATATATACCCCAACTCGCAGTATTCAACTCTACAAAAGACAATACAGAGGAGAGATACGTCTACCGGACCTTAGAATGGCCGGACTCGACGTATATGAGAGGAGACAGAGTCAGGAACGATCCGAGGTCAAGGGCACAGAGAGACAGCATAAACTAGGACTAGCCGGGGTCTGGTACACAGTAAACAGCAAGCCGGTAAACAAAACAGATAAGGATAAAGAGATAACGTAGTCAGAAACAAAGCCAAGGTCAATACGAAGGAACACAACTGAACACAACAAGCGTTAAAGGGAACTGAAACAGAAACCACGATAGGGCAGGGAGTAAAGGGAGAGGTACGTTTAAATAGCTTCTAAACTAATGTGATTGGCTCCTGTCATATCCACACCCCCAAAAGGTAAGTGTATGGGGAGTGTGGCATGACAGGGGCCAATGGGAGCCGTTTGACAATTTAGGCTCCCACTGTCTCTTTAAGAGCACGCCCGAGACCCGCGGCACGCTCTTAGATTCAGGCGGGACACGTGACCGCTTCTCGCGGTCACTGCCCGCCTTCCTAGTGAAGCCGTCGGATGAGCCGTGCGCGGCTCGTGCAGCAGGACTGCGCACGGCTCGAAGAGAGGACCACGACCGGCCCCTGGATAAGGTAAGTAACACTACAACAAGAGGGACTGGAGCAAGAACATTGGGCTGCGATATTGAGCAGCAAACTCACCGGCCGAGCAGAAGAGGCTGACGCCGCTGACGCCGCTAGCGTGCTGCCTCCTCCACTGTATTCGGCTTCCTATGAAGCCGAATACAGTGGAGGAGGCAGCACGCTTATCGGAAGAATACCACGATGGGAAAAAGGTAGAACTGAGTGGAGGGTGAACTATGTTTAAGCCCTTTGTTCCAGCACAAGGACCTATGCCACCACCCAAACCTATCTCTTACACTCCGGTACCCCCACCCAACTCCATGTGGTGCCTGACTTCCCTTCATCACCGCTGCCAACAACCAGCACTACAAAATGCACTGCACCCAAAGAAAATGAGGGGGCTGGGAGAGACCAACATCCCAACCAGCCAGCGCTGCAGCACACTGCTACTACTAAGAGGCGTTCGAGACACAAGGGCACAGCGAAGAACAATGAATGGTACTCCACGAGGTCAACCCAATACAAGCAGCAGGTGACAATCGACAATCGCAGGTGACTGTGGACGGACAAGAGGCCCGAGCATAAAGAGACGCCGGCACTACTCTCACCCTGATATAACCCCATAAAGTTCCAGCCAGAGCTTGCACCAACAGGACTGTGGCAGTTAGAGTAGCAGGAGGTGCCATTCACAAACTACCCACTGCTCGGGTACACCTCAACCTGGGTACAGGTGCCAAATGCTTGGAAGTGGGCATCATGCAGGAACTACCAGCTGAGGTGTTGTTGGGAAATTACTTCTCAGCTTGCTCAGCCTGATCCAGAGGATACGTGCCCCATGACAACTCGTTCACAAGCACGCCGGGGAATTCCGAGGAACCTCAGGTAGGACCCCTCATTCCATTATTACCCAATATTCCTACTCCATTCGGGTTTTGAGCAGGATCAGAAGGTAGACCCCATGTTAGAAGGGTACAGAAAGGAGGCAGCATCCCCTGAAGGAGATATTTCCCAAGAGAGGTTTGCATGGGAGAAGGGTCTGCTGTCCAGGGTGACAGGTGGTGTTGGGAGTGGGGCTGCGCAGATTCCTAAAAAGCAATTAGTGGAATCCCATAAATATAGGGCAGAACTACTTAAACTCAGCCATGACATACCCTTTGCAGGACATGTTGGTGTTCGGAAGACTAAGGACCAGCTCACCCAGACCTTCTTTTGGCCGGGGGTCACTAAATACCTACAGGATTATTGTAGGATGTGTGACACCTGCCAGGATGGGCAAGAGGGGTGACCATGCCAAAGCCAAACTGCACTTGTTGCCTATAATAGAGGAACCAATCCACCGAGTAGCAGTGCATCTGATAGGCCCCCTTAGCAAACCTAGTACCTCAGGAGCTACATCCTCACGGTGGTGGATTATGCCACTAGGTACCCGGAGGCTGTGGCCCTTTCCAATATCGAGGCAGAAACCATGGCCAAGGCCCTAGTAAAAATTTTCTCTAGGGTAGGGTTTAGAGAAAAAAATTCTCTAGGGTTTTCCCCGGGAGATTCTGTCTGACCCAGTTCACCACAGCTGCGACTCAACAGTTATGGCAGAGCTGCGGAGTCAAGCCCCTGTTCAGCTCTCCCTACCACCCCTAGACCAACGGCCTCTGTGAATGTTTTAATGGCACTCTCAAACAGATGCTTAAGGTGTTCACAGAGTCCTATGGATACTGGGAAAGGTTTTTTCCCCATCTCCTGTTTGCCTACCGAGAAGTGCCTCTGGCGTCCACCGGGTTCTCCCCTTTGAACTCCTTTACAGGAGAAAAGTACGGGGACCCCTGGACCTCATACTGGAGCACTGGGAGGGCAATACAGGAGAAGGAGGGATACCTATCGTGCCATACGTACTGGAGTTTAGGGACCAGTTGCAGGCTGGTATCGATAGGGGTCCTATAAGGTCCACGGCTACCCGTCCGAACGGTTCCTCTATGATGGTTGTAGTTTGGCCTTGTGGCGATCTCCCCAATTCCCTACCCTCTGACATATATCACAAGTTTGGCAATACTGCCGAACATCTTTGGAGATGCCAGGCCAAAAGAAAGTGTGGGTGAGCCAATATCTAGTGCGGCTGACCCTTAAGTGGCCAGACAGGGAAATATCGTGCGCTATCTAAAGTAACTCTTTCCTCTTGCAAAGTAACTTAGTAACTCTTGCAAAACAGAGAAGAAAATAGATCTCAAACCAGAAAGAGGAGCTGCTAATTTCTTTTCACCATCTACCAAGTCCAATTACGAAAAAAAGATGGATGATTCATCACTAATGACATCTAGACTAGAAGAATTTCCTAGCAGCCCTATGAGTGCACTTGGTACACAGATAACAGCAGAATTTCTAGAAAGATGTCTAGATACCTAGTTGGAAGCAATAATGAAACAAATTAATCAGAACTCTGAAGATATTTTGAACCAGATGAGATCCCTTACTGAAAAAATGAACTCAGCTGAGGAAAAAATTCTAAGTCTGGAAGTCCAAGAAAATCTATTAAAAGAGCTAAATGTTGAGATGTCAAAGAAAATTAAAGAAATGGAAATAAAAATCGGTGATTTGAGACACAATAATTTGCGTGTGAGAAACGTTCCGGAATCGGTCACGCAAGAAAAAATTCCAGAATTAAAATAATCTGCTGTTTTCAATAATTTCAGTTTAAAGAGAAAATAATGAAATCAAGTAGGCTCA
The DNA here is from genome assembly GCF_036172605.1 of Pelobates fuscus. Lineage (NCBI taxonomy): Eukaryota > Metazoa > Chordata > Amphibia > Anura > Pelobatidae > Pelobates > Pelobates fuscus. The sequence continues at coordinate 157,756,598 of NC_086317.1, forward strand.
AAGAGCCTGGAGGGGTAGAATTTAAGAACATAACGGTATTTCCAGATACGTTTCAGAAAGATTTTACTTTCTCCACCCGGAGGAGTTTGTGTATTTGGGGATTAGAATTTGTAAGAACTTAGAAAGATTAATGGAGATACATTTTCTACACCTATTGAAAACTACTAATAAAGATCTAAAAGAATGGCGCCAATTGGAAATATCCTGGTGGGGTAGAATCAATACTTTAAAATCCTATATCCTCCCCAAATGGACATACCTATTTAGGATGTTGCCATTGACAATTCCTGCTTTGTGGATAAAAATTATTAAGTCCTCTTTTTCTAATTTTGTTTGGAGAGCCAAAAAACCTAGGATCAAAACAAGCACAATCAGTAGTAACATAAAAACAGGAGGTCTTGGTTTTCCGAATATAGAAAAATACTATGAAGCTGGAATAATCTCCCACATTGTTATTTTGCCTCTTTAGTATTGAAAAATATAATACTTATTTGGGGAAAAAGAAAAAAGAAATTAGATCTCAATAAGAAGATCATGGACTTTCAGAGCATAGAAATCATCCAATTAGATATCCCAAATATTTCCTTAAAGAACTGTAAAGTAGCAAATATTATAAGTATAGGAGATTTATTAACGAATAATAATAAGATGAAAACCTTCAACTTGTTATCGAAGGAATTTCACTTTACAAATCGGGAGTTTTTCTCCTATTTAAGAGTGAAAGTTATCTTGGGAAAAAAATTATCTTTAATAGAGGAGTCACATATAATTTCTTAAAATCTATATTCAATGGCAAGGAAACTATAAAAAAAAATTCTAAATGTGTGAAATTATTATATTCTAGAAATTTGGAAGTTTATCCATCCGCAATTAAGAGTTGGGAAAAAGCCCTGGATATTTCCATAGACAAAGAGGATTGGTTTGCCGCAATTGCTAAGACAAATAAGCATGTTCACTGCCTCTCCTTAATTGAAACACACTACAAAGTGATTAATAAATGGTACATGGTACCATCTAAATTATCAAAAATCTCACTCAAAAATGATGATACATGCTGGAGATGTGGGGAGAGAAAGGGAGATTACTTACATACATGGTGGAATTGCGAAAAAGTGGCTCCTCCTCTTTGGCAAATGGCTAAATCCATATTATGTAGAATGGGTAATATCAAAACAGTATCTAGACTGGAAGTTAGGCTGCTTCACTTAGGATGGTCTAATAGGAAAAAGCTAGAACAAGTGTTGATTATCCATTGCCTTGCAGCTGTAAAAATTATAATAGCTAGAAACTGGAAGAAAACACAGGCATTTTCTATGTTACATCTTGTTCAACAGGTTAAATTTAAGATTCAAATGGAAATAGGTGTTAATAAAATTAGAAATCATTATCGGGACATAGATACATAGTCTAATTGGCTAGAAAAATTAGAACAAAAAGAAAAGGAATTATTATTGGGAACACAACAAGTTGAAGCATGAAAATAGGTAAAAATAAAGGCTTGAGGATAATTTCCCCGCGACTGAACAAACTAAATATATCTGCGTTAATAAAAAAAAAAAAAGCTAATATTCACAGTATTTAATGTTTAGTGTAATTGGTATGAATGTGTGTAGTTATGGAAGAGTTTCTTTTTTTCTATTCAAATTGCTAATCAAACAAATATTAATAGCTTCATAGATATTGTAATAAGGTGTGTGAATGCTATATGTTTCCTCTACTTATGTTTATATTATATTGAATGAATAGACACAACTTAAGAGAGGAAAAAGAGAGAAAATAAATTAAAAGAAAAGCATAGATAAAATATTTATGATGACAAATATACCAAAGCCTTAAATAAAGAAGTATTATAAACATTTCTTAGGCTGGTATGTCTGAAAGATAGAAAAAAAAAAAAAGCAAAATGAAAAGAGATGGCACTGTTGTAGCTGGGGCCTTTTTTTGTCCTTTCCTCTCTTTTATCTTTTATGTTTATTACAGCAGACTCTATCTCACAGTTGGAGTCTTTGGCTGCCGGCGCTGGACACTGGGCTATTGCTAGTTGGGGAGAGTTGGTGTTTGGGTGGGGAGCGGGATTGTCTGTTTTTAGTTATCGGCATGTCCCACATTGCTCTTTTCTGATGTAAATTTCTCCAGGGCTGCCTTAGGCCCTACTATCTACCATCTAGATGGACAGCTCCCTGCCTTGGACTGATACCTGGTTCCTGACGTGACAGCCCTAACCATCTGTCATGCAAGGCCCGACTCCACTTATTCCCAGATACTGTGACATCTGATGCAGACTGCTATTTTTAGTATCCCATTTAGGTCACCAGGTCATTCTATACCCATAGGGGTTTCGTAGCTATAGACAGACACACTATTATTTATTATCACCAGGGCCTTCTGAATAGATGTTCCATTTGGGATGGGCAGTAGGGGCCCCGAGGTAGACCATAGGGGTACTGATGGAAATGCACAACCATAATTGACCTCTGTCACCTCCTTGGGCTCCAATGCTAGTTGCAGCCATATACCATGATTGACAGATTTCTGACACCCCTTACTCCTCAGATGTTGATATATTTTCCTTCCGGCCCTGATGGAGACATCATAGGGCAATCAGTGGAGTTAGTTACTGTGTAATTATTGAGAGGAGACCAGTGGAATTCCTTATATGTTACATCTGTACATGAAGTTTTTCTGTTTACTAGTATGAAATAAGTGTGGATGCCAACGAAAAGGCTTTAAGAGAGAGAATATATGTTTTTTAAAAATATACTGAAACGTTAAAAAGAACAGAGGTGATTACCATAGAGAGGGTGAGTTAATGGGATGGGGGAAGGGATATACAGGGACAGATATAGCACTTTAACCCCTTAAGGACTGGACTTTTTTTGCGATGTTGTACATTTGCGACCAGGCATCTTTTTGACACTTTTGTGGTGTTTGTGTTTAGCTGTAATTTTCCTCTCTCTCATTTACTGTTCCCATACAAATTATGTATTGTTTTTTTCAGGACAAAAGGGGCTTTCTTTACATACCATTATTTATATAATCTCATCTAATTTAATTTAAAAAAAATGAAAAAATATGATGAAAAATTGAAAAAAATACACGTTTTTTTGAATTTTATGTGAAAAATCTTTTACTCATCTACAAAAGCGAATGAAAAAAACTGCTAAATAGATTCAAAATGTTGTCCTGAGTTCAAAAATACCCAGTGTTTACATGCTTTTTGCTTTTTTTTTTGCATGTTATAGGGCTATAAGTACAAGTAGGATATTGCGGTTTTAAAATGTATCAATAGTGACATTGTAACACTGTTATCTGTCATAAATTGCTAAATAACACCCCACATGTACATATTTTTTTAAAAGTAGACAACCCAGGGTATTCAATATGGGGTATGTCCAGACTTTTTTAGTAGCCACTTAGTCGCAAACACTGGCCAAAGTTAGCGTTCATATTTGTTTGTGTGTGAAAAAAGTAAAAAACTAAATTGAACGCTAATTTTGGCCAGTGTTTGTGACTAAGTGGTTACTAAAAACGACTGGACTTACCCCATTTGCAATACCTTGGGTTGTCTTCTTTTGCAAATGGTATGCCATCATGGGGGTAATTCTCATTCCTGGGCTACCATACGCTCTCAAAGGCAACGTAACCAACCTGGCCATTTTCAATGTAAAAATATTTGACCTATATATTTGACCCTGTAACTTTCAAAAACGCTATAAAACCTGTACATGGGGGGTCCTGTTCTACTCAGGAGACTTTGCTGAACACAAATATTAGTGTTTCAAAACTGGAAAATGTATCACAACAATTATATCATCAGTAAAAGTGCTGTTTGTGTGTGAAAAATGCAAAAAAAGTCACTTTCACTGACAATATCATCGCTGTGAAATGTTTTACTGTTTTGAATCACTAATATTTGTGTTCAGCGAAGTCTCCCGAGTAAAACAGTACCCCCCATGTACATGTTTTAGGGTGTCGTAGAACGTTACAGGGTAAAATACAGTGATAGCAAATTAAATTCTCTGGTCTTTCGGCCTGGGTTGGCAGGCAGGTCCCTTAAATTGCAATCAATAAAATAACTTAATTATGTAAAAATATTACCTAAATACGCACGTAGAATTTAAATGTATATGCATATTTATATATTTGAAGTCTACGTGTATATTTATATAATTATTTATGTAATTTTGTATATCGACATATGAATAGGTCGCATTCTTTTTATTTATTTAAATATACATAGATATATATACAATTTCATTCTAAGTGTATTTTGATATAAATATATATATATTAATATCAAAATACAGTTAGAATAAAATTTCGTATAGATATATAATTTTTTTCCAATGTTTTATTATTATTTTTAATTTTTTTAATTTAATTTAAATTATTTATTATTCGTATTTTATAATAATATATATATACAATATATATAGTTATTATATATATTATATATATACGTGTGCAAATTAATTATAAGTGTATTTTTATATTAATATATGTACATATTAATATAAAAATACACTTAGCATGACATTATATATATGATATATAGACATATATTATATAGGTATAATATATGTCTATATATCATATATATACACATATATAATAATATATTTTTTTTTTATTAACTATAACTTTAAATTTTTTTATGATTTTACACTGGCAGGGAGACTGCCTGTCAGCACAGACAGTCCCCCTGCAGGCAGAGACTAGGACACCTATTGTGACCATGTGGTCGCCCTGTTGGGCGATCACATGGCCCCAGGGGTCCTAAACCGCCATGGGGAGACTGTCTGGGCTGCAGGCAGTCTCCCCACACCGGGAGCACCGCCGATCGCCGCCGGGGGAACGACCGTGATCGGGTAAGTACATTTTAAATTTAGGACGGTTCAGGACCGTCGTCGGTCGGCAACGCAAAAATGCCGATGACGGTCCTGAACCGTCCTGCGTCCTCAAGGGGTTAAAAAAATTTATAAAAAAAACAAGAATAACAAAAATAACAACAAGCAATAACAGTGTTATAAACACGCAACAAGTGTTTATAATTGGTTAATTGGAAGTTGCACATATTGACGTTGGTGTGTGGTTTATATGTGTCCTTTGGTTATCTATCCTCCTGTTCTGTCTGGGTTTGAATACTGTCATTGTTCTATTATGACCCCAATATGACATATGTTATTATTGTGAGCTGGTGTTGTACGTCATGGCAGTGTTATTGGTTATTAATCTATGGATCCATATCTTTTGCATGACTTTTCTGAGCCAAAGGTGCTGACTCACTGTGACGGAACGCCTGGCACTGGCCAATCGATGCTCCTAGTGCTTTCCGATGGCTCCAAGCACTCCACCAGACACCATAAGCATTGTAGACCCCACAAACCGCCGCAGCTTGGTTTTGGATCTCGCCGTCCTCCACCCACCCTGGATCCAAGACCAGGATCCAGCTCCCAGTGACCTCTCCTCTCCTCCTCCAGAGAGCGTAGGAGGAGCAGCTCTCAGAAGAGCTAGTGATTATACTCAGGGTAGTATAGTGATTATAGCAATCCCCAGAGTGTAGTTCCCCAATCCCCCAAACATGAGCCAAGACTTCATGAAGGGGTAAAGCACGTCTGTTTAATGCAAGCCAGCACTTACAAATTATACACACATTTAAACACACATGTAAACATTTAAATATATACAATAGGTTACATAATGCACTATAGTACAAGGAAGGGTGGGGTCAGACAATAGCAAGGGCTGATGGGAGATTGAGGAGGGACAAAGCAAGCAGCCAGTTTAAACTGGTCTGGCAGTGTCCCTGGGACAATGCCCTGCAGGGGAAACAATAGGACAGGAAAAAGGGGGAGGGGAAGAGGCAAAGACAAGCAATACATTCAACATACTCCTCCTCTGTGTCTCAGAGATAATTAATTATCTCCAGGTACAGAAAAACACACAATTTACAAACTCCCCAAAAGTACCCCCAAGATCCATAGAAACCCCACAAGAGTCACATCCTCGGATAGCCCTGATCTGGGTGACCAACATATCCAAAAATCACCCAGATCGGTTCAGTCATTTGATTTTTCCATGGAAGTAACTTTTTAACATGTCTTTTTGCAGGGCCCATAATCCTGGGGCAAGAGGCTGGTAAGCAGGCCCCTCCAAGTAACATTGGCAAGGTTACTTTCGCCACACTCACGTAGTTGTTTGACAACTCATAAGCCCAGATGATTTGCACATAGTTTTCTGTATTATCTTCATTTCTATTTTCTTGCTTTACTCTTTTATTTTTTTTTCATTGGTCACCCAGGGAGTTGGGGGGGGGGGGGGGTGTAGGCAAGTGCCCATGCTGGGTTCAAGGTTAGTAGATAAGGAGTTGCTGGGTAAGGCACAGCTTTTTTGGATTGAACCAGTAACTGACAGAGTCTGTCCGAATTGGCTATGGTCATAGCATTGAAGATTGTTTCTCTAAATTTTAAGGGACTGAATGTGCCCAAAAAAATACATCTTATTTTTAGGGTGTTGAAATGATTGAATTCAGACATAGCCTTTCTCCAAGAGATACACCTACCCGTACAAACTAAGTTTCCTCTAAGGCAATGGTTCCCAACCCAGTCCTCAAGTCTCCTCTACCAGTCCAGGATTTAGGGATTACCCTGTTGTATCTAAAGTGTTTTTTTTTTCTTTTTCTAAAAACACCTTAGACACAACAGGGTAATACCTAAATCCTGGACTGTTAGGGGGTACTTGAGGACAGGGTTGGGAACCACTGTTCTAAGGGATCATGCCTTCCACACTACTTTTGAAGCCATTCTCATTTACAACAGGTGCCCATTCTGAGTTACTAGGTCTAACTTGGATCCAGAGGGGAGATATGTTGTATTGTCTGGGACCCTTTATTACCACACAATACATTTTAAAAATATTTATGCTCTTAATGCACCTGACGCAGGCTTTTGGGATGCACAGGCCGCTTGTACTTGGGGGAGACTTTAATGCTGTGCTAGGTCCCGCTGTTGAAAGAAGCTCTCGTAGAGGCACATTGTGATAACAGGGTAGAGAGGGGCAAAACAAACTGATCTATAAATGTATTCAGCTTACAGGCCTCATAGACACATGAAGGGCACATCACCCTAGTGATGTTGATTATACATTCCGCCCTGGTCCCCACAATTCGTACTCACAAATAAATAATTTTTTAGTTAACAATTCAAGTTTGGCTATGGTCGCTAGCACAGCCATTGGTTCTATTACGTGGTTGGACCACGCCAATATATCCCTTACTTTGGGGAATTTATATACTGCCTTACCCTGTCATAGAAGTTGAACTCTTCTCTTCTGCGTGACCCTGCTGTTGTTTAGACAATCCATAAAGAGTTAGAGATATATTTCCTCAAAAACAATGCAGAAGATTTAGCCACTGGGAGCATTCGGGCTGCCCACAAGGTGGTCATTAGGATGACTTTTATATGATTGGCAAAAAGAAGTGGAAGATCCAACTGTTGAATACTCTACTGAATTCATTGCGATCCCTGGAACAGTGACACAAAATGAACTCCAATGCTGATGTCCTGATGCGATTGAAAGCGGTACGACTGTCAATTAGAGACTTGCTTCTCAACGACATGGCCAGATCTATCATGTTGTCCAAACAGATCTTCTATGTGAAGGCTAATAAAATAGATACAATTCTGGCGAGGTCACTGTGACCTAAACAGAGACATGCCCACATAACGAGCATCAGACATAGAGATGGTACATTACAATCCAATCCGAGAGATATAGCAGCAGTCTTTACGGATTGTATAATCATTTTCCGCAGAATCAGACTCTCCGAAATATGGAAGATGAGCATATCCACAGTTTTCTTTGTAAACTAAACATCCCAAAGCTTAACCCGGTAGCTAAGGGCTTCCTTAGCAATAAGATTAGAAGTAAGAAGATAGATAACGTGATATCCAATTTAATGGGGAACAAAACTCCAGTAACTTTGATGGGAGCAATTATAAAGTTTTTTGGGAAGACTTGACACCAAAATTGTAGTTATTGTTTAACAACTTTAGAGAGAGGGAACTCTCTTACAGAAAAATGTCTTTGCCCGCTATCATTCTAATTCTGAAACTGGGCAAAGACCTGGAGCATTATCACCCCATCTCCCTTATTTACCATGACTCCAAGATATTGGCAATGGTTCAGGCGGATAGAGTGAACCCCTTACTAACAAAATTAATTGACGTTGACCAAGTAGTGTTCATCCCCAGCCGTCAACTATTCGAAAACACGCACAGGAATATTTATATAATTTGGTGACAGGTCTCCATCACTTCTCCCACATTAATAGTTTCCATTGATGCCAAAAAGGTTTTTGATGAAGGTAATTTTTGTCATTTTTGGATTTCCCTTGACTCATACATTACCGTGATCAAGGCTATGTATAGTAATGTGACCGCACAAGTTAGGATCAGGGGGCCCCTAATATGTCCTTTCAATTGGGGAATGAAACGTGGCAGGGATGTCTGCTCCCCCTCTCCTTTTTGTTTTATCACTGGAACCCCTCCTACAGGCAACTAATGAGAACCCTCATCTCCCAGGTGTCAAAGTGGGGGTCAAACAATTTCTAGTTTCCGCGTATGCGCACAATGTGCTGTTGACAGACAATAACCCCATAGAATCCATGTCAGCTCTACAAGAACAGCTAATTACATATGCCTGTTTCTTGGGTTATAAAGCCAACATGAATAAATCTAACACCCCACCCCCTGGGGCTTTCGGCAGTGGACATGGCACTCATTTAAGCTACCCACCGTATTCAAACGGCACAGCGTTCTATCAAATATTTGGGTATTCAATTGATGACTGACCCCAACAAGTAGTTTGAATTAAATGATACTCCTTTATTAAAATAATTAATAAGGGATATGGAAAATTGGATGGATAAACCAATATCATGTACCTGTCAAATTCATTCCGTCAAGATGAATATATTACCACATATACTATTTTTGTTTCAAGCCCTACAATCCCGATCACGAAGACTGATTTAGCAACCTTGCAAAAAGCTATAATTATATGATTATTATTATTATTTGGCAGCACAACTTATCCAAATTGCGATTAAAGGAGATTTATTTTACTACATTTTACTTCAGTAATACATGCCACCCAAATACATTTTCTGGATATAACCCTTTATGTAGAAGAAGGAAAACTAAAAACTAAAAAAAACATTCAAAAGCACAGACTGTAATACAGCCATTGGTAGGACCAGTTTACATCGTTCCTCATGGCTCACAAACACCCCAAAAGGGCACATCTTAAAAAAAAATTGTTCAGATCTTAAAGTATCCCTTTTTTCCTTTCTGTTTTGTATTTTTCCCTCATTTTTCTTTTATGTAAGCTTTATTAGGGAGTTTAATGTCATGATGATGATGATTCCTATCTATACCATGTATTAACATCCCTTTAAGTATTCTGCCTTGTTGCTGATTATCCAATCGCGAGTATTTTATTTTGAAAGAGAGTTGCATTCCAATGTGACGCGCACGAATATGGCGTAACGGACACAACAACAGACCTGGAAGCTGGATAGCGCTTCACTGTGAAACGCAGGCCATCCACGAGGAACACAGATTAACAGAATTCTACAATCACTACCATATATATTGGGAGAACACAAGAACAGTCCGATATCCCTGAAGAAGTCCAGAGGACGAAACGCGTTAGATTCTGACAGCTCATGCCTTTTTTAAATTTATTTTATTGTTTTGTATATTTTATTTTGGCTTTTTTTGGGGGGGTACTCTCCTTCATTCTTAAGATCACATAAAGCTAAGGATTCCTGCTTGATCTACTGGAAGTGGAGATATGCCCATATTACTGATTATCTTGCAAGTGCAATTTTAATAATAAATCCTTTTGTACATTCTATCTGCACTATATTTCTCTTATGTTTATTTCATGCCTATGAAGACCTATACTCAAGATTGAAGCACCTGTATCTACACATACCCCTTTTAGGGGTGATAAGCTGAAACATCGCCTGGCTCTAGTGAGTTTTCTCTCTCAACTTGCGTGTCTTTACCTTAATATTACATATTACACTATGTACAGTTTATCTTTTTAGGCACTCCAGATTGCCTCTATTATTGAAGGTTGTATTCCATTTTATATCTTCTCGCTACATAAGGTGTCACTTTGTTGAAATCCTACACCTTCTATATTTTATTTGTGTATATTGCTGTTTAGGGGTACACCATTTAGTAGGTTTTTGTCACGTATTAATCCGCTTATAGAAATGTGGTTAATTACATTTACTGTCCACACAGGAAAAGTTGTGCCGAGCAGCAACCTAATCCACAGAAGCGTTAATGCTGAGCAGCAATTATGCAAATGAAACCTGGTAACTGACTTTGGGGTCAAAGGTCGGTTACAGCCTATCAGGGGTATTTAGGCCCAGTTCTCATCCTGCTCAGTGCCCTGTCATGGTTTCCCTTGTGGTTGTCCGAGAGCGCGTTCCTGTTATTAGTTTTCTACCTGGTTTTTGACTTTGTCTTTGTTTATTGACTTCTCTATATTCTGGTATCCTGACTCCTGGCTTTCCTGCGTCCCTTTCTGTGTTCCCTGACCTCGGCTAGTATTTTTGACTATTCTATGTACGTTAAATCCGCCCATTCTAAGGACCGGTAATACGTTACTTATTTGTCATCTGTGCTATACAGTTCTACGTGCTGGATCAAACAGTAATCTTGACAGTTTTCTATTTCTAGCATATGGTGGATATATTTTGTATAGATTTCATTTTAGAAATATTATTGATGGGGGCAGATCTCCCTCAGTTTTTTTATGTGGGTGTCTAGAGAAAGTAGAGCACTTCCCCGAAAATACTCAACTCTCTTAGGATTTGGGATTAATGTGTTCGTAAATATGGGCTAATTTCCTTCCCCTCCCCGCTCATCCCATTTTTGAGAAACCGGGCGTTCCCTCTGGGAATATGAGCTCGCAACTTACTGGCTTACAGAGAGTGTCACTTGTTTGTGGGTGGCTGGCTTAAACCTACTATCCCTTCTATTCCAGTAGTAATAGACAAAATAAAGGACAACTTTGTCTTATGGACAAATTCACTGCATACGTTTGAGAAGATCTCTGAGCCCTGGAGTGCTAGTGAGTTTGTGGGTTAACAGAAGGAGGCTGCTTATTTGAGGATATATTATGCTGAACTGTGTGTCCTCCCTTGTCCCCCACTCTCCTGGATGTGGCCTCTCGTGCCATTGTAATGGTCGGGATTAGCGGCATCAACGGTGACCACCTTTTCCTCTCTTCAGTCTTTCTCTCTTCTTAGTCTCTGTTGTACACTTTTTCTTACTGTTCCTCTCTGTCACCTCCTACCTTTTGATGTAACAATGGGACTAAATGTGTGCGACTAAAAATTCTCAGTTGTCTCCAATAATAATGCACACACTTAAACTTGAGTAAACGGCCGGTGGCTGTTTTCTAGTAATGAGATTTTTCTGTATGAATTTAAAGGGTTCTGTTTCTGTATCTTCTTTTAATAAGTAAAAATACCTGAATGTACAATGGCTAACTCTGAGGTACATCTCGAAACAATTCTACTCCTCATTCTTGAAGTCGTGCCTCTACATAATATCATGTATGTTTTCGTTCAGTGTGATTACCTGGAAGTGCTGGATTTATGTTAACTGTAATTTCCTGTACTAACTAAAGAATCTAAAAAAAGAAAATCTTTATTGACTATTGGTTTTCACAAAGGATTGATTATGCTGTGGTCCACTTAACATCAACTCCACAATAATGGTAGTGCAGCTCATTAAAACAATTGCTATCAGATCCAAATTCTACCAAAACATCAGTGGAGATTCATTATAAAGTTTCCGAAGATTTTTTCTTACATCTCCTTTCCACTCCACCTGCTTCACTGTGTAACTACTAGTTTGTGGTTTGTGGTTATTCTATTATTAATTAATAGTGGTCACACATGTCAGCAAATTTGTGTTAGATAGCATGGTTAGGAGATGCGGTGTGAACAACTGTTAACGGAGTAATAGGGGAATGGTTTAAGGAAAAAAGACAAGTGAGAAGAGGAAAGACTGAACTTTCCCCCTGACCCCAGATATGTCTCACCTTCCCCTTGTCGCTTGCACCTCCCCCCCCCTCCCCCCCTGAGCACTCAGAAGGGACTACAGGAAATATCCTGTGCAAGGATGATGCGGTTCAATATCAGTATGATAGGAGCTTATCATTTACTTAATCATAAATCGAGTTCTTATTCTGCATCAACAGCACCTTGTCCCATTGGGCATCAGTGAACATATTCCCCGGAGTTCCTTTCCATTTCTGTTTGAATATGCGCCTCTCCTAATCTTCCACTGAATTGAGATGCCCTCCTTGTAAGCAGAGCTGACTTGGAGTAAATTTACTATGCTATTACTTTGCTATTTCATAAGGCTTGAGCTAAAAGTTTCCTCACTTTTCCTGCCAAACTCATAGAACTGTGGGCAACACAAAACTACATTATAATGCATCTGACAGGTTAGTCAGTACCCGTAGTTTTTTGGTGATTTAAATTACAACTTATCCTGAGGACTTAGATCAGTTTTATTGGCTGCCTCAATGTTCTGTAAGCCATGTATACCTTGGTTGAAAAGAGATGCAAAATGATCAAAAAGCTGGATTCCTTAATGCAATATAGACCGGGAAGATTGGATGGGAAACAGACATAATTTAAAGGTAATAAATAAATTATTGGGGTGTCTTTAGGATCGTCTTGCTGCTCATTCTGTTCTATAGCTATGGAGAGACTGTAACGGCACCCCCAGGCATAAAAGGGGTTAACAGCCGTTTAGGAGATATTCCCCTTCCAAATATACAGGCAGCTACCAAAGACACCAATCCGCCGAACAGGAAACCATACGAATGCTGTAAACAGCCGAATAGGAAAAACCATACAAATAGGTTTACACTCCTAGCAGTCAAACTGGAACAGCATACAGTAAATCCCCCCTCAAGAACGAGACAAAGCTCCGTGTTGAGGGTCAAGCAGTGAACAGACAGAGCTGTGGGTTTATTGTTCTTATATACACATTAGTACCACCCACAGGGTTTTGGAAAACAACCAATAAACACGTACAATACACTCAGACACTCCCACACAAAATCCTCCCCTCTGCCTGTGATACAATTACCTTACACAATGGGTAATGTAATTATCACAAGCAGAGAAATACAGTTTTTCCACATTATTCATAACTTAAAAACTATGCATCACATAAAACTTACATTTTCAGAATCAGCATACTCCAAATACAAACATACGTCAAGATCATACAAATTGGTCCAGTGGTTCAAAAGATAGATCGTAGTCCTTTGTGACCAAATGAAGCATGGCTTTCTTCCCAAAACCAGTTCCACAGTCTTCTATCCTGGAGATAATTGGGAAGTAATCCAATTATCTCCAAGGACAGAGGCAAAACTCCATTGAACACATGGCAGCAAAAGACAATAAAATACATAAAGATATATAACTGTGCAGTCATTGCATAAAACAGGTACATTCAACATATCCCCAGATAGCTCAGATCTGAGCGTACATTATTACTGAATGGCGCTCAGATAACACACATACAGTTCAATTACCATGGAGCCAAAGTCTTTCATTATACGAATGGGCTCCATGGCATAGCTATCTGGGTTATCACCGCTCAAACAGGGCAAGCACCGAATGACCCGGCTTTCGTGTCCTTGCAGGGCAAAATTTAAGCCTTTCAACATGGGGCCATAGTCCAGAGGCAACAGGCGGGCAACCAGGCTCCTCGTCACAGAGAAATTTTATTAGATAAACTGGAAAACGTCTGAAATTTTTTGTTACAAAAAATGTTCGCACCAATTGTAGATATAATCATAGATTTATGCATTTATTTATTGGTTTGTGACAAGCCTACTTAAAAAGCGGCACTGTCATGGCCGAATCCCGTTGTTTTTTAGACCCCCTCCTGCCGCCACTACATCTAACTGACCCCCTAGTCACCACCAAATGCCCCTAACCCCCCAGATTACCTATTTTTAATCTCTATTTTCTGCCCTGATCTATATTCAGGGTGTCACCATCTTTGTGTGGGTAGAGGAAGCCCCTGTGGGACACGTCATCTGCCTACACTAGACAGACTGTGAGATTCCAGCACATGCCCGGTGAAACACTTGGGCATGCGAATGGGAATTTCATCCATTCATTCGTCAGAAAGCCGAATGAATAGAAATGTCAGACAAACAAACACTGAATATCAGTGTTCGTTTGTTCGTTTTAGTTTATTACAAGGAGGGAGCTACCGACGCACAGCTCCCTCCTTGTAATATGTAAAGATAGAAGCGGCAGAATGCAGTGCTCTCCACCACGTCCTAAACCCCCCATGTCCTCCCTCACTCTATGGGGGTCAATATGACCCCCATAATAGCATAAGGGAGATTAAAATCTTCCGAATGCCCCTACTCGCTATTACCCTTCTATCCGGCCCCCAGCCCTGCGTGGTGCATGGGGGCCATAAATTACAATGGGGGGGCTACTGTCCTCCCCCCGGCCCCCACCCTTGAGTGGTGGGTGAGGGCCAGAAAGATAATGAGGGGGGTACCTACAGTCCTCCCCCCCTGGCCCCCACCCGTGGGTGGGGGCCATAAAGATAATGAGGGGGGACCTCATCCCGGCCCTCACCCCTGGGCGGAGGATGGGGGCTCTAAGACAAATCCCCCCCCATCAAAGGTGACTAGGGGTCCCAAGCTCCTAGTCACCCACCCCCTACCCAAAAAAAGTTACCCCCTACCTAGCCCCCCTCATAAAATAACTAACCTGTAAAGAAAAATTAAACTTACCATTTGGACTTTACCCACGCTGTGTAATTTGACTCATAACACTCTGATTGGTGGGCTTGGAATCTAACCAATCAGAGTGCTCTTTGTCATTTTACACAGCGTGGGAAAATTCCAAAGAACTTTCCCACGCTGTGTAAAATGACACAAAGCACTCTGGTTGGATGGATTTCAAGCCACCCAATCAGAGTGCTCTGTGTCATTTTACACAGCGTGGGAACGTTCTTTGGAATTTTCCCACGCTGTGTAAAATGACAAAGAGCACTCTGATTGGCTTAAACCCACCAATCAGAGAGTTCTTAGCCTAATTGCAGGGTGGGGCAAGGCTTTATAAGACAAATAAAGCCCCATTGTAATTTATGGCCCCCACCAACCGCGCAGGGGTGGGGGCCGGGTGGGGAGGACAGTAGGTCCCCCCCATTGTAATTTATGGCCCCACCGCACAGGGGTGGGGGCTGGGGGGAGCCCCCCTCATTATCTTTATGGCCCCCACCCACTGCTCAAAGGTGGGGCCCGGGGAAGAGGAGAGTAGGTCCCCCCATTGTAATTTATGGCCCCCACCCACCGCTCAGGGGTAGGGCCAATACCTTTTTTTTTACAGTAAGCAGCCACTGGCTGCTCACTGTTTACTAGACATGCCCCTACTTGCGGTATAGCGAGTAGGGGCAGATCATTTACTAATACTAAGTAATCTTTACCTAGTATTAGGTAAGACCTAAATTGGTCTTTCAGCCTTTTAGTAGATAACTCCCTAATACCGTGGGAATTAGGGAGCTATCTACTAAGTGGCTGCAAGATGCAGCCGCGGCAATGAATAGTGTAACGGACCGTTTCAGCATGAAAGGGGAAAAATCCGTGTAGGCGATAATCCCCTTTTCTGGAGACAGGCACAGCTACTGCAGAACACCACACTCCCGATCTGGATACGAAATAACACTCCGAACTGGAACAGCTGAACAAGAAAAGCATACAATCGGCTTACACTCTTGGCAGTCAGCTTACAATCCAATCCCCCCCAAGAACGAGACGACACTTCATTTTGAGGGTTAAGCAGGAACTCTAGACTGGGACACCCAGTCTGGCTTTTATTTCCAACTCACACATACAGGCCACACCCAGGGGGAGGCATAAAATAACCAATGACATAGATGTTACCTCCCACACATCCCCTCCCCTTAGTGTGACACATAATCCCATTATGCATACAGTTTAAAATATACTTTTACACAACTTTCATAACTTTAAAACCATACATCACATTCACATAAAAATACATATCCACAATCAATCCATTCAGGGGAACAACATATTAAAAAATGGCATGAATCCGACCAGGGGTTTAAAAGTTACTAAAAGTATCTTTTGGGCCCTGGCTTGCAGCATGGCACAATCTGGCTCAAACAGAAGTAAAACATCCCCCACAATGCATCCCGGCTTCCTCCCTTCTGCCCTGGAGATAATTGGAGAAGTAATTCAATTATCTAGGACTAGAGTCAGACTCCATTAACCACATGGTTGCAAAAAGACAGTAAAAGACATAAAATTACCTACTGATACATTTAACACATAAAACACACATTTCTACATATCCCCAGTTTAACTGAACCCATAAATACCTACATAATATTTAAGACAGTATTACTGTGATATGTTACAAAGTCTTAAGGGACATTAATCCCAAAAGTCCCAATATGTCCATCGCTGATTTTAAAGGGCCAGTAGCAGCAATATAAATTATTACATGCCCAAATATAGTCTTTAAAGTGCAATATGTCCAGGGGCCATAGTCAGCGGGCAGGAGGCTAGCAGCCAGGCTTCTCCAGCCCACAGTGGCGAAGTTGGTTTCGCCACAATTCTCCCCTTTACCAATTAGACTAACAGGGTATCTGACCTCCTGCCGGTCAGTGCCCTGGTTAGTCCAGCAACCCACCCACAGAACAGAAGTAGTAGAGCAGCCCACCCATAATAAACAGTTACCACACCTGGGTGAGGGAGAATTTTGTCCAAGTTCAGGTGCCTCCCCACGGCTGGGTGAGAGACTGATAGGCTGCCTTGGTGGGTTGCTGAGGGGGCAGAGACCAGCGGTACTCTGTCCTGTTGCCAGCACTACCACGGGAGTAGTCTGGTGGGAGCCTGGCTGCTGGAGACCGACTGTCTCCCCTTTAGATATATCGCTCTGTGGCTGGGGGACAGGACCGACCGTCCCTACCCCTGGGGCTGTAAGTGCAGAGACTACGGTCCCATCTGCACCGATGTGGGGCTTAACATCTCCCCTTGGTGGGTTAGGCTGCCGCTGGAGAGAGGGTGTAACAAGCTCCTCTCTCTGGACGGTAAACTGCCGCTGGGGAGGGGGGTTAGCAGGCTCCTCTCCCTGCCACTCTCTCTGCTGGTGGAAAGGGGGACCAGCTGTCTCCCCTTTCATTCTCTTGTCCGGCTGCTGGGGTGCGAGACTGACTGTCTCTGCTCCCTGCAGGACACACTGCCGCTGGGGAGGATGGACGACACCATCAGCTCCCTGGGATACACACTGCCGCTGGGGAGGAAGGGCGACACCTTCTGCTCCCTGGGACACACACTGCCGCTGGGGGGGAAGGACTGCACCTTCTGCTCCCTGGGATAGACACTGCCGCTGGGGAGGATGGACGACACCATCAGCTCCCTGGGGCACACACTGCCGCTGGGGAGGGAGGACGCTGCTCTCCTCTCCCTTTGCTTCACACTGCCTTCTTGGCATCTCACTTTGCTGCTGGGGGGCAGGAACAACAATCTCTGCCCCCTGTAACTCAGCCTGCCGCTGGGGAGGAAGGACTGCACCTTCGGCTCCCTTGGACACACACGGCTGCTGGGGAGGATGGACGACACCATCAGCTCCCTGGGGCACACACTGCCGCTGGGGAGGGAGGACGCTGCTCTCCTCTCCCTTCACTTCACACTGCCTTCTTGGCATATCACTTTGCTGCTGGGGGGCAGGAACAACAACCTCTGCCCCCTGTAACTCAGCCTGCCGCTGGGGAGGAAGGACTGCACCTTCGGCTCCCTTGGACACACACGGCTGCTGGGGAGGATGGACGACACCATCAGCTCCATGGGCCACACATTGCCGCTGGGGAGGGAGGTCTGCAAACCCCCTGGCCCGCTCTGATTCCCGCGGCAAGTACTCTCGCACTGCTTTCTTCACCTGCTGTATTAGATCCTCTGAGAGGTTGGGTCCGCATAAAGCCAGCACCGCGGTGACCTCTCTGTCATACGCCTCTTGAGTGTAGCTGGGTGCCATGCTTGCTCTGCTGCAGTTGGTTCCTTGAAGATAGGGGCGCTGTACGGGTACTGGCGTTGCCCTCACTTTGTAATCCAGGAATGGTGTTGTCTGTAGCTGTCCCTCTGGTTGTAGGAACGATCCCGCCGCTTGCCACCAATTGTAACGGACCGTTTCAGCATAAAAGGGGAAAAATCCGTTTAGGCGATAATCCCCTTTTCTGGAGACAGGCACAGCTACTGCAGAACACCACACTCCCGATCTGGATACGAAATAACACTCCGAACTGGAACAGCTGAACAAGAAAAGCATACAATCGGCTTACACTCTTGGCAGTCAGCTTACAATCCAATCCCCCCCAAGAACGAGACGACACTTCATTTTGAGGGTTAAGCAGGAACTCTAGACTGGGACACCCAGTCTGGCTTTTATTTCCAACTCACACATACAGGCCACACCCAGGGGGAGGCATAAAATAACCAATGACATAGATGTTACCTCCCACACATCCCCTCCCCTTAGTGTGACACATAATCCCATTATGCATACAGTTTAAAATATACTTTTACACAACTTTCATAACATTAAAACCATACATCACATTCACATAAAAATACATATCCACAATCAATCCATTCAGGGGAACAACATATTAAAAAATGGCATGAATCCGACCAGGGGTTTAAAAGTTACTAAAAGTATCCTTTGGGCCCTGGCTTGCAGCATGGCACAATCTGGCTCAAACAGAAGTAAAACATCCCCCACAATGCATCCCGGCTTCCTCCCTTCTGCCCTGGAGATAATTGGAGAAGTAATTCAATTATCTAGGACTAGAGTCAGACTCCATTAACCACATGGCTGCAAAAAGACAGTAAAAGACATAAAATTACCTACTGATACATTTAACACATAAAACACACATTTCTACATATCCCCAGTTTAACTGAACCCATAAATACCTACATAATATTTAAGACAGTATTACTGTGATATGTTACAAAGTCTTAAGGGACATTAATCCCAAAAGTCCCAATATGCCCATCGCTGATTTTAAAGGGCCAGTAGCAGCAATATAAATTATTACATGCCCAAATATAGTCTTTAAAGTGCAATATGTCCAGGGGCCATAGTCAGCGGGCAGGAGGCTAGCAGCCAGGCTTCTCCAGCCCACAGTGGCGAAGTTGGTTTCGCCACAAATAGGATCTGAGTTTCATTCATTCGAATGAAATTCCGATACGAACAAAGTCCCGAATTGCATTCTAACACAAATGGAGAAACTGTTAGAACGCAATTTGGCAATTTTGCCGGTGCCCTGTCTAAGTGACACGAATCATCGCAGGAACAGGGAGGAAAGGTAAGGATTGTGGGGAAATTTCTGTGACCAGCTGAAACGAAGCACACTTTGCTCCTCCGCTGGTCACCGCGTAGGAAACCTCCAGAAGAGAAATTGTCCCTACTTTTTCTTAATGTTTAAAGAAAACTATAGCAGACAGGAAGAAATGAAGAACAGATCCTGAGAGAGGGAGAGAAGAGGAATCGATTGGGGAAAGGTAAGTTCGGCATGGCAGTGCCACTTTAAGCAATGCAACACATTTTTTCTTGAGTAATTGCACTCTTATAAATGACAGTTACATTACAAATGTATATGTAATATATTATAGGAAGACTTTATTATAATATATTTCATGACGCTCATAGATCTACAAAAATTGCACCTCTATTACAGCAATCATTGTAGTGAATTAATATGTGACATTTGGGAAATGTATGCAATTAATTTGCAGAGCCTGTTAAAAATGTGTAACTGTCAGGTTAATCTTCATAAAACTGTGGTCAGTTACAATTATGCTAAATTAACGTGAATCCCATGGGATGAAATTAAGCAGGAACTGATTATTAATGGTAAAATGTTCCATTTGATTAGGTGGTTGAGCTCAGTGTTTCTCTTTGGGGGTATCCTGTGAGTTAACCCCAGAAATGCCATCCTGTGTATAAAATGTGGCCCAAAAACTTCACACAGCACAGAGATCGTCTCATGAGAGGTGAGCAAAAGGTAAGAAGACTTGTTTATGTTGACAGACACAATGTTCTCATTTAATAATGGATATTAATTCAAATATTAAGAAAGACTAATATCACCCATGCAGTAGATGAGTAGATGATGCTTAAAGTAATTAAAGGTACACTCTGAGCACCAAAACGGCATCATCCTAATGTAGTGGTTTTGGTAAATAGATGCTGTCCCTATTATCCCTAAAATAATATTACAGAGAAATGGCTGTATTTCTCCTAAATCACACTTTTAGTGGCTGCCAGACTGACAACCACTAGAGGAGTGTTCACATTGAAGACCTTTGATTTTCAAAGATTTTCCCACTCAGCATCTTCACGCAGCACTCACCATAATCACACCAAACATCGCTAATGGTATGAGAAGCATTGGACTGGATGGAGATCATCAGTATTGTTGATCTCATAAGAGACAGAGCATCTGCTTCTAAGAGACTGTCCTACACTGGATTACAGGTACATTTAAACTATTTTTTTTTCTTTTAACATTTTTTTTTATTATTATTATTATTATTATTATTATTATTATTTAAACAGGGTTGAGTCATTATCTAAAATGTTAGAGGAACACACTGACTCTCTTAGGAGAGTACGGGTTTACTCTACTTAATGAATAGCAATAACTCCACTAAAGTTCATGGAAGCATGTCCATTCAGTAAGCAGAGTAAACTCTGTCTCTACTACAAAAATCCAACCTAACATATGAATTTTTTTTTAAAGTTCTTGTGTTCCTTACTGCATTTTCTTCTTCAGATCAAATCCAATTGGGATAAAATAGTATAACATATAATCACTTCACTATTAATGTAAAATCGTATTGTAAGGGGGTTGTGAGTGTAGATAAGAACTGACTGATTGACTGATCTGTTCTTCCCATTTTAAAGTGCATGTTATACATATCCCAAATATTTTTTCTGTCCTGTGTTATCCTTAACTACTTAAGATGGGATGCTAAACTATTTATTGAAAACCCAGTATTTTTTAGTATTAACCCTCAGTCAGGTCCTTTTGTTCTAGCACTTTTTATTGGTAATACTTCCTTCTTTTCTGGTTTTAATCCCTGGTTTTAATCTCTAAATATGTATTCATTAAATCATAATATGCACGCAGTATACTAACTATAAAAAGTAGATACAAGTATATTAATTTAAAGAAACACTATAGTGTCAGGACTACAAACATGTATTCCTAACACTATAACATTAGACAAACTATTTATCTCCGTGGCCCTACTCAGATCGCTTTGAAATAGTTTAAAACTTACTCTTTCTCAGATGCAGCGCCGGTCTCTTAAAATAGATTTACTGATTAGTCCTAGTTGTTTAAATATCCCATAATATTGCAAGGAGTGGATAATAACGTTAAAGCTAAAATTTTGCCAAATGTGGCATGCTGAGAACTTGCAAGTGCAAGCTCAAACTGGGGTAGGACAATGGCCAGAACCTTTCTGTCATAAACTGACAATAATCCACAGGTAAAGAACCTGACATGCACAGGACTTAAAAGCCTGCAGACAGTAACCTACACGCAGACATCTTGGGGCTCCAGCTGCATATCCATACCTGTTCAATCCAGGTAGTCATTTCTTTTTTTAATTTTTATTTCAAACTTGTGCCTGCTCTGCCTACATTTTGTATTACTTGTGTTAAGCGGGCATTGGTGCAATGTCATCATCAATATATTGCAGGTGTGTTAGTCTTTTGTCCCTCCCACCGGGTCCCCACATGTCGCTATGTAATTCTTAGTATGGGTTTTTATCTATCCGCTTTGTACATCAAGTCTTAGAGAGAGCAAGAGCATCCTATATCTAACATGGTTTCAATGTTTTATTATTCTGTTTGTCTATCCGGTTTAGGGTTATATTTCTCACATGTTACGTGTTTTATTAGTTCATTTATATTTGGAATTGTCTCGGTTTTCGAATTTCTTGCAAGAAGTAATTCGGCTGCTGTAATTATGTGTAATAACAACATTGTCATTTTTTTTGTCATTTCTGGACAGTGAAAATTTAGTAAAACCACTTCAGGCTTGCAAGGTACAGTAAAACAAGGGAAGTGAATGGCGCTTACACAGAAAAAAATCAAAACACAGTACTGGAGTGAGAAAGGTGTTCCCCAACACCCTAAAGTCAAAATGTACAGAAGGTATTAAAAGCAACAAGTGCCAAAATACACACAACACTCCCTGTGTATAGACATATAAAACAATACTTATGCATGTACAGGTATATGTGAGGGATGTCCCATGTAGTCAGTACCTACAATAATAAAAAAGGTACATAGTATAGACTGTACATACAACGAGAGAAATACGGAGGTAATTGGATACACTCACGGATTCCAGAGCCGTACCAGGCTCTGTATTTAGTGCCCAAAGGTGCCTCAGAAGGCTTTGCTGGAGAATCCTGAATGGTATCCCCCAGAGGTAGAAGGAACAGCAGCAGAGTGATGGTAAAAAATGTAGATTTATTATAAATATAAATTAAAATAATAACTGTGCAGGTCCCATATGGTGACTCACGAAATCACAGTCATGCAGACGCGTTTCAACTCAGTCCGAGTTTTCATCAGTGCATAAAATCATCCGGTTGCTGTTCCGTTTTAATTTCACCGCTATTTTGATTGCCGGTCACATGGGCGGAAGTTCGGGTGGCCGGCGTCTGACATCACTTCCGGTATTTCGGCGCTCATTTTCCAGCTTGATTGTGTTTAGTGCGATTGCCCATTCGAGGCTGGAGACTCCATCTTGTGAAAGGGCATCTATTATAGTTCTTAGCATACTCGCATAGAAAAAAACTTGCAGTATTTGGAAGTGGCACAATGACATATATGAAATAGCGGTAATAATGCAGTATTGTGCATAAAAGGACATTATAAGTACATAATGTACAATATCAATATGGGATTAATTAATACATTTGTCCAACTAGGGCAGAAAAGTTTCATATTAAGGATGGACATCTATCATATCTTAAAGAATGTATCCATATAAACAATAATTGCTGAAATACAATGAAATAAAAATGTTAAAGCAACAGCAGCAGTATAGTAGTATATATAAAAAAGAAAATATGTGGATACATTAAACAGCATGTGGGTATATGATACAGAATGATCCCATCTAGGTGGTATGAATATAGCCCATATAGAATAAGATTGGTGGGTGAAAAAAAGAGACTAAAAGAAGAGTCTCTATGGAAAACTTAAAAATTATATATATAAAAAATATAAAATTATAAAAAATGTACCAACTCAAAATCTAAATTTAGACCGTAGGGGGATAAGGTATTCAATTCAAAAATCCACCTACTTTCAATTTTACAAAGTTCTTTAAAATTATCTTCACCCCTCCAATCTTTTTTCTTTTGAGTAATGGCAGTGAAATTGACACATGAAGGGTCACTGTTGTGGCATTGTGAGAAATGTGCAGAGACACTGTGTTTGGTATACCCCCTCTGTATGTTGCCCAAGTGTTCCAGTATGCGGGTTTTTAAAGTCCTCGTAGTCATTCCCACATACTGGAATCCACAGGGGCACTAGAGGAGGTATATCACATTACTAGAATGGCAAGTAAGAATAGAATTAATCTTATACTCCTTTTTAGATATATTGGAGATAAATTTAGTTTGTGTATCTTTCTTAGATATAATCTTATAGAACAAAAAGAGCCTGTAAAAGAACAAAATTTAAGAAAGATACACAAACTAAATTTATCTCCAATATATCTAAAAAGGAGTATAAGATTAATTCTATTCTTACTTGCCATTCTAGTAATGTGATATACCTCCTCTGGTGCCCCTGTGGATTCCAGTATGTGGGAATGACTACGAGGACTTTAAAAACCCGCATACTGGAACACTTGGGCAACATACAGAGGGGGTATACCAAACACAGTGTCTCTGCACATTTCTCACAATGCCACAACAGTGACCCTTCATGTGTCAATTTCACTGCCATTACTCAAAAGAAAAAAGATTGGAGGGGTGAAGATAATTTTAAAGAACTTTGTAAAATTGAAAGTAGGTGGATTTTTGAATTGAATACCTTATCCCCCTACGGTCTAAATTTAGATTTTGAGTTGGTACATTTTTTATAATTTTATATTTTTTATATATATAATTTTTAAGTTTCCCATAGAGACTCTTCTTTTAGTCTCTTTTTTTCACCCACCAATCTTATTCTATATGGGCTATATTCATACCACCTAGATGGGATCATTCTGTATCATATACCCACATGCTGTTTAATGTATCCACATATTTTCTTTTTTATATATACTACTATACTGCTGCTGTTGCTTTAACATTTTTATTTCATTGTATTTCAGCAATTATTGTTTATATGGATACATTCTTTAAGATATGATAGATGTCCATCCTTAATATGAAACTTTTCTGCCCTAGTTGGACAAATGTATTAATTAATCCCATATTGATATTGTACATTATGTACTTATAATGTCCTTTTATGCACAATACTGCATTATTACCGCTATTTCATATATGTCATTGTGCCACTTCCAATACTGCAAGTTTTTTTCTATGCGAGTATGCTAAGAACTATAATAGATGCCCTTTCACAAGATGGAGTCTCCAGCCTCGAATGGGCAATCGCACTAAACACAATTAAGCTGGAAAATGAGCGCCGAAATACCGGAAGTGATGTCAGACGCCGGCCACCCGAACTTCCGCCCATGTGACCGGCAATCAAAATAGCGGTGAATTTAAAACGGAACAGCAACCGGATGATTTTATGCACTGATGAAAACTCGGACTGAGTTGAAACGCGTCTGCATGACTGTGATTTCGTGAGTCACCATATGGGACCTGCACAGTTATTATTTTAATTTATATTTATAATAAATCTACATTTTTTACCATCACTCTGCTGCTGTTCCTTCTACCTCTGGGGGATACCATTCAGGATTCTCCAGCAAAGCCTTCTGAGGCACCTTTGGGCACTAAATACAGAGCCTGGTACGGCTCTGGAATCCGTGAGTGTATCCAATTACCTCCGTATTTCTCTCGTTGTATGTACAGTCTATACTATGTACCTTTTTTATTATTGTAGGTACTGACTACATGGGACATCCCTCACATATACCTGTACATGCATAAGTATTGTTTTATATGTCTATACACAGGGAGTGTTGTGTGTATTTTGGCACTTGTTGCTTTTAATACCTTCTGTACATTTAGGCTTGCAAGGTAGTTTTATTTCCGTTATTTGATGGATAATACTGATTACTTCTTTCCAGAGTTTATTTCTGGGTGTGCACTGCCACCAACTATGGATCACATTACCTTCCCCAATATTGCATTTCCAGCATCTATCTGGTGGCTCTGGGAAGATTCTCTTTAGGCGTTTAGGTGTTAAGTACCATCTATTTGATAGTTTGAATTGGGTTTCTAAAAGATTTAGACCGTATATGTTTTTATTAAGTTTGTTTAAGGAATTTATCCATTGTTCTTCAAATGGTACTTGTAATTCT
The DNA here is from genome assembly GCF_036172605.1 of Pelobates fuscus. Lineage (NCBI taxonomy): Eukaryota > Metazoa > Chordata > Amphibia > Anura > Pelobatidae > Pelobates > Pelobates fuscus. Next base: position 157,782,277 of record NC_086317.1, read on the forward strand.
TTTTCCCACTTATTAATTAATGCTATCGGTTTATCATGTCTCTATTAATATACAACTTTAGCACATTTTGCCATTAAGTTCTTATAGTTCTTTCATTCAAATAGTTGTATACGGTTTATGGTATCCTCCTCCTTATTTTTAAAGAGGTGTTCTGATACGAAGCTTTTAATTCACAGATAGTTGAACGTTTCACTGGAGGGAATATTGAAGTCCTTCATAATTTGTTTGAAAGGTTTAAGATTATGTTCCTCCATTAGGTTTTTAATTTCCTTTACCCCTTTTGACATCCATATATCTGTTTTTATGTTTTATAGCATATCTGAGATACTTGTGAATGGAAGCATGTTACTTATTTTGTTTCTAATTCCTTTCTTGTTTATAAATTTATCCCACCACTTCATTAACTCTTTAAGTATCTAAAATTTGATTCGTGCCTCTCTAATACATTTTTTATTTGCCTCAACAACCCAAAATTATAGGGATAAGTTTCCAAACCCAGTTTTAGCTTTTTCCATTTTATACCATATTTCTTGGGTTGCTGCCTTACTTTGTGTGAGCATTATGTGAAATAGTCTGCTGGCCTGATAGCATTGCAAAACTTCTGGACACCCCAAACCTCCGTCCTGTCTTGATCTGGCCAACACTTTAATTTTGACTCTTGGTTTCCTGCCACCCAAAATAAATTTACCAAAGGAATAATGTAGCAAGGACAGACAGTTTTCTGGGAAATTAATTGGAAGCATTCTCCATAAGTACAGCAATTTTGGCAGGATATATGCATTTAGGATGTTAAACCTGCCCGACCATGAAAAGCCCATGCCTTTCCAATCCCTTAGATTTTTATTAGTTTGTTTTAGTAGTGGTAGAAAGTTAGCTTCTATTAAATCCTTTAATTCTGTAGTTATATTGATACCCAGATGTTTTAGGCTATCACTATTCTCGGTGAGCCCAGTGTTCTGCACAAGAAGTTTGATTGTCCTTTTGTTCATATTTTTTGCTATAAATGTCAATTTCTCCAGATTTATTTTATATCCTATGACTTTGGAGTAGTTGTTCATGTCCTTCAGTAATTCTGGGACTGAAATGTTTGGCTCTTCTAATGTTAATGGAATGTCATCTGCATAGATGTTTAATTTGGTTTGTCCTAGTGAATTTGTGAATCCATTATTTTTTTTATTCTGTCTCATTGAAATCGCCAAGGGTTCTAGCACCATTATATACAGTAAAGGAGAGAGAGGGCACCCTTGTCTGGTCCCGTTTTTTTATGTTAAAATTTAGTGATGTAAATCCTGACCCTGTTATCTTTGCTGATGGAGAGCTGTAGAGAGCAGACACGGCTTGTAGGATTGGTCCAGTGATTCCAAATCAGTTTAAAGTGGCGAACATGAAATCCCACCCAACCCTGTCAAACGCTTTCTCTGCATCTATTGACAGAAGCATTAGAGGGCTTCCACTGCTCTCTCGCTTCCTCCATTATGTATATCATTTTTCTAAGATTGTTAATTGAGGACCTCCCTGGTATAAATCTGATTTGATTATTATTAATGAGTTGTGGTATTACTGTTTTTAGTCTGTTAGCTAGAATGGAAGATAGTATTTTAATATCTGTATTGATTAATGATATAGGTCTATAGTTGCCTATGTTTTCTGGGTCTTTTATCTGCTTTTGGGATGTGCACAATGTTTGCCCTTAACAGCTCTCCAGGACAGTCTCCTGTTTCCATTATATAGTTAAAAATATTAGTGAGTTCCCCTATGAGTTGATCTTTCATTAATTTGTAAAATTCATTTGTAAAGCCATCAGGGCCTGGAGCGGTCTTTATTTTAAGTTTGTCTATCGATTTACTAACCTCTACTTCTGTTATGGGCTGGTTTATTTGCCTTGATTGATAGGGTTGGATTTTTGGCATGGGCAGATTTTAAAAACTTCTCAATCTCTTCTGGCTTGCCAAATATTTCTTCTGGTAAGCTATATAAATTCTGATAAAATCTTTCAAAAGCTCCTCTGAATTTTTCAGGGGCCTTTAGATAAGTGTCGTTCTCTTTTAGTTTATATATTACTCTTTTATGTTTGTCTTTTTTCAGTTTATTGGACATTTTTGTTTCTGGTTTATTACATTTTAAATACCATTTAGCTTGCGATGATTCTAATTGTTTAGATGCTTTGTTTAATAGTTGATTGTTAATCTGTTTTTCTATTTCTGCAATTTTACTTGCTATTTGTGTAGTAGGTATTAATTTATTTTGCCTTTTTTGTTCACTTAATGTTATGTATAGTTTCGATAGTGGCGGTATTCCTTTTTTTTTTTTCAATCAATATCATTTTTATCAGGTTGCCTCTAACAACACTTTTATATGTGCACCAGACCATAATGTCCATTGTACCTTTGTTTTTGTTTTCAAGAAAACAATAGATTTTTTTTTTATTATTTTTTTTCTTCCACAATCCTTTTTTGTGTAGTATAAAGTCTTTTATGCACCACTCTTTGCAAAAATTATCAAAATTGTCTTTGTATTCCAGCATGGAGGTCTGACCATGCTATATCCTCGAGGTAGTCATTTTTCTAAAAGGAGTAATGTCTAAACTTGACTTTACTACTTAAAGATGTGTTGCCAGCTATGATATTCACTACAATTTAATCAATAATCATAAATACAAAGCTGGTGAAGGAATGCCTGTCACTGGATTTAGGAGGTAAATAAGAGGAACAGAAATATATAAAAATATTATATTTTATCTAACAATTGACATACCAGCTTGAAAGTCCAACAAGTATGTAAGTGATAGGTCAGCAGTCATGTTCCCTTCCACAAAAGAAATCAGAGCTTATTTTCTAAAAACCAAACCAGTACATTTATTTATTTATAAATAATTTTACCAGGAAGGATACATTGAGATTTCTCCAATTTTCAAGTATATACTGTGTTTTATAATAGCTGATTCATTATCCAGATCATAGTACCTTACCATGTATTTTTTAAGTGGTTACTGCTCACCAGAACACCCACCATTCCCAAAGCAGAATGTTTTGTAATTAGACAAGTGCATGGCAAAAAAATCAGTTTGGGCAGTTTCGGATTTTGATTTGGACATATTTAGTTCATGTGGTCGTTTCATGAACAACTATTAGGATGAATCAAAATGGTGAAAAATGTTCTAATCACTGCACTGTAAAATATAAATATTTTTTTTATATTTGCAGTACACTAATGGGTCCAACTTCATGTCAGTCTGGTTCACAGGTCGAGTGAGAAAATGTAACCAATTGAGTGAAAAATGAGAGGAGCATTACAAAAAAATCTATATTATTTATTCATGAAATATATAATATATAAGTATAGCTTTTTTTTTTTTTTTACTGCTCTCCTTTTTCTCCCCTATTTTTTTACTAGATCAGTGAATAATCATCAATCATCATTTTTTTTTTTTCGGTACCATGAAACTCCAGATCACAAATCAGACAATGTAGTTTCATGCATTGTTCGTTTGTGTTTATGATCATCCAAGATCCAGGTTCGAGAATTCAGGCAAAATGCTGATCACCCAAAATTCAGACGAATCACAATTTGGGAGAAACTGAATGCAGAAGTCTAACTGTAACTAACTTTCTTATTTTGCAGAAGTAAGAATTACTGTTTGTCATGCAGGTTATATTGAAAATAATAATGTAGACTGTTATTCTGCATGTGTATTAAATATACAAGTTAATGTATATATTTAGATAAAACCCAAGACTGGTGAGACTCTATTGCAGGTAGAGACTGAGAGACTGACCTGTGACATATAGAATAAGAGAGTACGAACTTTGAGTGTACTAGTAGTATGTTGTGAGCCTGAAATGTGTCATATTTCCAGTAAAACACACTTAAGCAAAGCCAAGAACATTAAGTATTAATGTATTAACCATTAAAGATTTTGCAAACACATTTACAATTTATTTAACAACCTGCCAATCTCACCAAAACCCATAATTAAACATTTGGGGGACACCCAGTAATGCCATTCTGTACTTTTTCTTAAACTTAATTGATTTGAAGGATTTTTCTCACAATATTAGACATAAAGAAGTCTTAGATAGAGGAGACATATACAGAAAAAAAGCTTTGGCTCTCTAAAAAGGAACCATTTACATGCTTATAATAATGTAATTGTCCATCATATAGACTGCTTAGTAAAAGGTATATAAAAATGTCTTAAAGCTCTGATCTTCAAAAAAAAATGTCCATTTCACGATTAGCGCTGATGTATAGCACAAAGTCGACTAGGTCTAAAATATGTATATCAACCTTGGCAACTGCTAAAACATCAAGTGGAAAATGTGAAATTAAAATAAGGCTTACATTATGGACGTCAGAAAGGGTAAAAACACAACATTTCTACTGCTCTATAGTATCCCTACAAAATATAACAGGAACTGTACTCATTCAAGTGAGATAAATGGGTGCTATCAGGCCAGGAGCTAGCACAAACTAAAACAGTAGAAGAAGAAAGGTCCTGGCTTAACAGAGACCCATTTGGGTCGAAATATGTGTTCCAAATAAATATGCCCTTGTGTTCCAAATAAATTTGCCCTTTGAGCATAGAAGTGCCTGGACCTTTTTTGTTTTATTTGACATCTACTGCTCTATAGTAAACATACAATGTAAAATGCAACTGATTGATGATGTCACTTTATTAGCCACCCAAGTGATGATATGTGAGGTCTTGAACATAACTGTTATGCTATTCACAAACATGCTTTTTTTTAATTCACAGTACACATCTTAATTTTTATTGCAGATTAAATGAATGGAGTTATACAAGTTGATAAAAGTGGCAATGTACAGTAGCATCACACTGGTGGGTGTAACAGGAAATGTTGTCATCCTTGCTGCCTTTGTTGTGATGGTTCACCGAGAGCACAAGCTTGTAGGCTCTGAGCTTATATTATGTCACCTTTCTTTAGCCAACCTCCTTGGATACCTTACCAGAATCTTCCCCAGCATCCTCTTTGAGATCGGAGTCAAGGGATATATTAATGATGCTGGTTGCAAAGTGACATCTGCAATCTTCAGAATATTCCGTGGCATGGCCATTAGCCTCACTTGTCTGCTCAGTTGCTTCCAAGCAACCATTCTAAGCTCAGCTGGCACCAGTTCTTCCTTGAAGATTAAAATACAAGACAGTATGCAGCCAGCTATCTGCATCCTCTACGTGATGAGCGTAATAGTCAATACACCTTTTGGCATGTATGCCACTGAGGCCTTCAACTACACAAGTGTCAAGTATGCCTACGGCCCAGGTTATTGTATTGTAGTCTACCCCGACCAAGTCTCCTTTGCTGCTTCTGGGTTTGTTAGCTTTGCCCTTGATTTGGTTTTGGTAGTGTTAATGGCACTTGCTAGTTGTTACATCCTGTTTATTCTTCACCGACACAGTAAGCAAGTGAAGGCTCTTAGAAGTGCTAATACAAACAAGGGGCAAGTTTCTGCTGAGGGTCAGGCAGCCCGTGCTGTAGTAACACTGGTAACTTTTTATGCCACTCTGTATGGAATTGATAACACCATCTGGCTCTACCAAACCATTTCTACCCATCTCATAGCTTTGGTGTCGGACATCAGAGTTTTTTTCAGCATGGGTTATGGTTCAGTCTGCCCATTTGTGCTCATTATATTTAACAGGAAAATAAGAAGCAAACTAAATCCTTGGGTTAAAGAATAAAAATATTGTTTTCCTAAGGTGTCATACAAACCTGTTATACTGGTGTGAAAACAGTACAAAGGCAAGGTCCATTGCACAAAAAACATATTTAAATGGCGTATTTGAAACTAAAACATGAGAGATCTGACTTTACAAAGTTTAAACCCAAAATATGCTGGTTATCTGTTTATTCAACAATATTCACATGTTGATATGGGATGTTGACATTGCACAAGGTTTGCCGCAAAAAACAGAGGTATGTCAGAAATGAAATATGCAAAGCGTTTGACGCGCAAATAGAAGTGCAACCCAAAATAGGAGTGATGTCTGTTATGCACGCATACATACTGCTCGTCAGCCACCTACAGCTTAATATACACAGAGCACTGCTGAATCGCTCTATATTGATTTATACTGGTTTACTACATTTAATAAAGTACTCACACTTATATTTCATAATAAGTGGTGCAAATCAAATTGATAAGTGGGGGAAAAAAATACATCTACTTTGAAATTTAATGATGTTTTGGGTACTGAATAGAGTGTGATATTTAGTCATACTTTCAGATTAGAAAAAGCACATTTTACCTGTTTTGAAGATATCCATTAGTAATAAAGGCATAGGTGTCAAAATAAACACATAGAATTTTTATTTTGTCTATTTATGAAGATAATAAAGTGTAAACTGTGCAATAACCCAAGTCTCTCAATATTTAAATATTTAGCTACGCTATAAATTAGAGTTTGAAATTAGAATTGAAATGATACATGAAAAAAAAAATGTGTATTTCAAATTCGTTGTCAGTAGTGAAAGTCTAAAAAAAGTAAATGATTACAGGTTGGTTGCACCCACCTTTTTACCTCTTCTTCCCCTTCTCTCTGTTCCTCCCCTCTTCTCTGCTCTTTCCCTTCTTCTTTACTTATACCTATGTTTATTCATACTTTTTATGTATATGGAATCGTTGTCACATGTTATATCTTTGTTACAATGCAAATGTTCCTGTAAAATGCTGCTATTTTCACATTTATATGCTACATATAACTCTCTCATTACATTTTCTAATGTACTACTAAATAAATATTCTAAATAAAGATTGTCAATAAAAAGTAAACGATAACAATAACCTTGAGTATAATAAGAGAATGAATTGTGATAATGTAAAATTCAGTTTGATTATATTTTTATTGTGTATACATTACATTCTGGTATATGTAGCTTATCGAAGGGATAGACAGAGATATAAGTGAGTTGACTTATTGTATGCTCAACATTCATACTCCAACTTGTTTATGCTGAAATGTACCATAACTATGAAAACAGATACATTATTTGCTAAAAGAGTGAAAATAAAGCCAAAAGTCCAGTTCCCCTTAAAATAGTTGCTTTTCCATACAGTAAATTGACATACTATCCTGGCACACCTGTATTGCTTTCAGTTTTAAGCATATCTTTATTGCAATGGCGCAATCACAGTGTAGAAGAATAGCAGGGATGTGTATTCAAATATGAGGGAAAAAGGCAGAAAAGATAATTATATGGTCACATATGAGAATAATGGAAATAAACACTGAAAGTTCAATTTTTTTCTCAGCTGTTTTACAACCACAAGCTTATCTTCACTTGTTAACTTTCATTAATCCGTGTCATTCTTCAACAATCCTTAAATGTATTGGTTATTTTCTTTACTTTTGTACCTCTGGCTTGACTGGATCACAGTCTGTGGGCAAAATGGAGCAATTCAGCAGTCTGGCATTTTTATATAGCACCAAGAGATGACCCCATTCTTTAAAGATTTGCTTTGTGACTGCTGCAATGTATGCTAGCCAGTCACTCTGAGTAGGACGAAGATGGAGCTCTTTCTCATTGCCTGTGTTAGAACATTGCATCTATGACTATCTCCAAATAGTCTGCTTTACAGAAGCACATCAAGAATTGGTTTCAAGTGGGTGCTTAAGCAACTGGGCTCAAAATGTTAATAATGTTCTGTGCTTTTGTTCTCTTCAAAGGAGATGCGTATTAGCCAAATTAAACATACAGGCTTTGTGCAAAAACAGGTCCAGATTAGCAAACCTTAAATGTAAATCATTCACTTGTAAAATATATTTTTTTAAATATAGGTTTAGAAGCTTCCTGACAAATCAAACATCTTCTTTATATTTGAATAACATTTAAAACGGCACTGTCATGGCCGCAATTTTTTTTAACCCCCTTATCCCTACTCCACTACATTTTATTGTCCCCCCAAGTCACTCCTAAATGCCCCTAGGCAACCCATTTTACCTTTTGTAACTCTTTATTTCATGCCCAGACCTTAATCCTAGGCGCCATCAACTTCGTGTGAGTAGAAGAAGGCCCTGTGGGATACGTCATCTGCCTATCCTAGGAAATTCCAGCGCATGCCCAGTTTAACACTCGCTATTGTCCAAATTCAGACGGGAATTTTGGCTATTCATTTTCAGAAAGATGAATGAATGAATAGATGTTTCAAACAAACGAACGAAGACCGATCTTCGTTCATTTAGTTTATTACAAGGAGGGAACTACCGGCTAGCGACTCCCTAATATATAAAAATAGAAGTCCCACATATTAGCATAAGGGAGATTAAAATCTTCCTAATGCCATTACTCGCTATGTTGCAAGTAGGGGCATGTCTGCTAAACAATGGTCAGCCAGTGACTGCTCACTGTCGTACAAAAAGACCCCACCTCGAATCCAATAAAGGGGGACCTAGCACAGGATCCCTTACCCCCATTGCAGGGCATCTATTAAAATAATTAACTGAGGCACAGAGTGTCCTCCCCCAGCCCCGACATGTGCTCTGTGAGTGGGGGCTACTCAATTAAATGGGGGATCTGAGGTCCCCCTTGGCACCCACTCATGAGTGGCAGGCGGGGGCCCAAAGTGACAAGAGGGTAGAGGCCTCCTGCTTCCCCCTGGACCTCACCATGAGCATCGGGTTGGAGCTCTAGGTGACAATAGAGGTTGGAGCTCTATTGTTCCCCCCAGTCCCCACCCATTGGCAATGGATGGGGGCTAAATGTAAAAATAACCCCACTGGTGATGAGGGGTCCCCAAGTCCATAGTCACCCCCAATAAAATAAAACCCTACCTACCCCCCTCACCATAATAATAGTGAGGGGGGAGCAATAAACTAAATACCAATTTTGGTCTTTCAGCTTTTTAATAAATAGCTCCCTAATACTGTAGGAATTAAGGGGCTATTTCCTAAGCGGCTGCAAGTTGCAGCCGCAGCACAGGTCAGATCGAAATTTTATTAATTCAAATTAAATTCCAAACTGAACAAAATGCCAGAATTTTGTCCTAACATGAATTGACAAACTGTCAACATTCTTTTAAGCCGAAATTCTGTGAATTCGCCAGCGCCCTAGTCTAAATGACAGGACGTTCGAACAGCGAATGAAACAAGCAATGAAGAACAAGGAAAATGTAATTGATCAAAGGAAATGGAGCTGACAATCTCCTCCTTTGGTCAAAGAAGGTATCTACTTTGTTTTATGTTTTAAAGAATACTAGATCAAATAGGAAGTAATGAAGAACAGATTCTGAGAGAGGAAGAGAAGAGAAAAAAACAGGAGAAAGTTAAGTTCGGCATGACAGTGACGCTTTAAATCATGAAATACCTCTCTTTCAAATAGCATGGAAACAACAGGGGTACACTGTCATATCCCAGCTCATTTAGAATTAGTCATAGCACAAAAAATCTGAGGGCAGGAAAGGAAAGATCTTTACAAGAAGCAAGTTCAACTTCTCATTGTTACCATGTTCGGCCACAAGAAAGGGTTTAATGGGTAGAGTGCAGCTATACACTTAGAACAAAAGGCCCAAACACAGCTGTAGTCTGCAGGAATCTTGCTTTGCTGATAAAATCAAAGTGAGTCATAATAAATTGCCCATAAGAAGTTAATGTTAAAACGAAAAAATAAGAAATAGAAACAAGAGATGCATTAATGTAAAAAGTATATTGCATGTACGGTATCTTTTAATGTCAGTATGAGACTCTTACCTGCACTGATAAAACCCAGCCCATGTTATAAAGACTCAGAAAGTCCCTAAATGGAGATATAGAACAAAGTGCTTAATAAAGAGTTATGACGGAAACATTCTAACCATTATGGCATTATATTTATACTCAAAGATAACAGACAGGGCAAAACTGGAAAAAAAAATCAAGTCAAAGGTAAATAACTAAAACATACCTAGAATATGTGCACACCTCAGACACACTTACAAAATATAATATAGAAAGTAAATTTCACCATGCCTTCATTATTTATGACAACTACCGTACAAATAGTCACAAACAATTTTCTAGATTCTCCTTAAAGAAAGCTGTCACTTCAGTGGAAATTACATAATTGGAAAAAACACAATCTAAAACTTGTGCTAACCTCTTTTTTGAGTTGCTCCTTCTTCTTTTAAAGCTAGAATAAAGATTTAGCAAATTACATCACAATCCAGTTCAGTTGAAGTTAAAGCAAAACAAACACATATTCCTGTCACTATAGCCAGGGCCGGATTAACATAGGGGCTGATGGAGCTGCAGCTCCAGGCCTAGGCCCATGGAATAGGCCCATTTTACACACTACTCTTTGGTTTGCCACCTGACTGGTATTTTACTGGCACAGCCAGTATTTGAGGCTGCCTGGCTGTGTAGGTATTGCAGTAATACTGGCAATACAAATGCAGGTAGTTTTCTCAGTATAAACAGAGATTACTCTGCAATACCAGCATGGCCAGTAGGGGCACTGTGTGTGGAGAGAGGCGGGGATAGGAAGTTACAGGGGGAGCAGCTACACAGCACAAAGAGTCCAGACAGCAGCTCAGGTAAGTGAGGGATGGGGGGAAAGGCAGCAGGGAGACATGGGGACACAGACACTAGGGGACACATGGGGACACAGACACTAGGGGACCCTGGGAGACCTGGGGACACAGATACTTGTAGACACTGGAAAACATGGGGACACTGAGACACTAGGGGACACTATGAGACATGGGGACATTGGAAGACACCGAGACACTAGGGACACAGTGTCCCCATGTCTCCCAGTGTCCCCATGTCCCCCAGCCAGTGTCCCTAGTGCCTCAGTGTCTACATGGCTCCCAGTTTCCCCTAGTCTCCCAGTGTCTGTGTCCCCATGTCTCTCAGTGTCCCTAGTGACTCAGAGTCCCCATGTCTCCACGTGTCCCCATGTCTCTCAGTGTCCCCAAATGTCTGTGTCCCCATGTCTATGTCCACAAGTATCCCTGGTGTCTCAGTGTCCCCATGTCTCCCAGTGTCCCCATGTCTCCCAGTGTCTGTGTTCCCATGTCTCTCAATGTCCCTAGTGTCTTAGTGTCCGCAAATGTTTCAGTGTCCCCATGTCTATGTCCACAAGTATCCCTGGTGTCTCAGTGTCCACATGGCTCCCAGTTTCCCCTAGTCTCCCAGTGTCTGTGTCCCCATGTCTCTCAGTGTCCCTAGTGACTCAGAGTCCCCATGTCTCCACGTGTCCCCATGTCTCTCAGTGTCCCCAAATGTCTGTGTCCCCATGTCTATGTCCACAAGTATCCCTGGTGTCTCAGTGTCCCCATGTCTCCCAGTGTCCCCATGTCTCCCAGTGTCTGTGTTCCCATGTCTCTCAATGTCCCTAGTGTCTTAGTGTCCGCAAATGTTTCAGTGTCCCCATGTCTATGTCCACAAGTATCCCTGGTGTCTCAGTGTCCACATGGCTCCCAGTTTCCCCTAGTCTCCCAGTGTCTGTGTCCCCATGTCTCTCAGTGTCCCTAGTGACTCAGAGTCCCCATGTCTCCACGTGTCCCCATGTCTCTCAGTGTCCCCAAATGTCTGTGTCCCCATGTCTATGTCCACAAGTATCCCTGGTGTCTCAGTGTCCCCATGTCTCCCAGTGTCCCCTAGTCTCCCAGTGTCTGTGTTCCCATGTCTCTCAATGTCCCTAGTGTCTCAGTGTCCCCCTCTCCCAGTGTCCCCATTTCTCCCAGTGATCCCATGTCTCCCAGGGTCCCCATGTCTCCCAGGGTCCCCGTGTCTGTATTCACAAGTGCCCCCATGTCTCCCAGTGTCCTCGGGTCTCTGTGTCTCCAAGTATCCTAGTGACATGGGGATACACTGAGACATGGGGACACTGGGAGAAATGGGGACACTGGGAGACTAGGGGACTGGGCGACATGGGGACACTGACCCTGTGATACATAGGGACACTGAGACACTGGGTGACTATGAGACTGAGACACTGGGAGACAGGGAGACACTGGGAGCAATTCATCTATACAGCAGAATCAAACTGTGAGTAGTTTGCTGGTGATTTTACAGAATGTTCTCTTACGTCACTCCTTGTGATTTACATCATGTGATATCATGCATAACTAATTAATTATACAAATTATTAAGGATGGTATTTTTTTCCAAGAAAGGTGGCAACACTAACTACTCTTCACATACTCTTGCTTAAAGGAACACTATAGGGTCAGGAACACAATTATGTATTTCTGACCCTATTATGTAAAAAAACACCATTTAGCCTCCCTGACCACCTCTTGCCTCCCTAAATATAGTAAAATCTTAATTATTCAAGTCTGCAGATGCTGGTGCTGCCTCTGAACTGGCATCATCAAAGTGGTGGTCTGAGCAAATTACAATGCTTCCCCATAAGATTGGCTGAGACTGTCAACTAGGCAGATCAGGGGCAGAGCCAGCACAAGTCAAACATAGCCCTTGCCAATCAGCATCTCCTCATGAAGATAAATTGAATCAATGCATCTGTATGAGGAAAGTTCAGTGTCAACATGCAAAGGGGGGAAACTAGGCAGTACTGCCCCAGGAAGCACTTCTAGCAGCCATCTAAGGAGTGGCTAGTGGAGTTATTTTCTCTGAAAAGACAATGTTTAATGCCAAAAGCCTGAAGGGAATGATTCTACTTACCAGAACAAATCCAATAAGCCGTAGTTGTTCTGGTGATTATAGTGTCCCTTTAAGTTTGGAAGCAAATAAAAGCAGTAAAATTAGTTTAGGTAATGCAGACTTTGGTTTCTCTAACACTGTGGCATATCCCCTTTCTTCTACACTCACTACATACACCTTTACTCTGTCCCATACGATATACCAGGAACTTCTGCCTGCTAGTAAGATGATAAGTGGACCAGCGAGTGCTAGGGGACAGTCCTTAGAAAGCTTGGAGTAGGTGTATCATTTGATGCATTTATGTCAAGCTCAGGGTTTTGCCTGCATAGTATGCCCTTAGTTGGACAGCCTGCATGATTGACAGGCAGCCTGACATGCATTCATGTCAGGCTGGCCTTCCAATTCTTTGGACAAACATGCCCCCTTTTTGGGCAGGTTCACCCCTTTTGGCAGGTCTGGTCACGTGATTCGCGTCAGTGGCAGACCCTTTTACGCTGCCCATTGACTTCCTGCTTCACTGGACACTACTATTAGGGGGTATGGATTTACTTGAAAGATGAAAGCAGAAATTAGAGAGAGATTAGCATAGAGTATGTGCTTTCGTATAGCTGCATCCTTTCCCTCCAACACCATCTCTATCAGATACACTACGCTTGGAAGGTATGGTTGTTTTAGTGTTTTTGGTCAATACGATTGTGTAATTAGGCCCATAACAATTGTCAGCTCCAGGCCCACTGGGCTCTTAATCTGGCCCTGACTATAGCTGTAATATCACTATATGGCCCCCGGGCCTTCCTGTAAGCAATGTAAAAGGTGAGTTTACTCACCTTTATTCAAGGGCCGCACGGGTCCGCCGGCATTAACTCCTTCTATGATCTGCCTCCTTGGCTGAGATCAGCCAATCCAATGCTTTCATTGTTTGAAGTTGAGGTATGATGCAAAATGATCGACTTCAAGAAGACCCCAAAGCTATTGCAGGAAAACTCAGCGATGGACAGTCAGCATCTCCTCATAGAGATGCATTGAATGAATAAATCTCTATGGGGAAGGTTCAGTGTCCCACTGAAAGTCAGTGCTGCACGTCTGAGTGACTGCAACAAGAGGTATACCGAGACAGTAATGTAAACCCTGCCTTTTCTCTGAATATGAAAAGGGTGTTCTCCCAGAGAGTTTTTGGTCGTTCCTCCCGGAGTTCGTCCAGATTCCAAGCTCCTGAGCCAACGTCCACCTCACCGTTCTTCCCAGTCAGATGCAGTCCTTGGCAGTCTCGTGGAACCAGAGTTTCTTCATATAGCGGATGGCCTTATGGTAAGTTCTTTTCCATCCAATATTTCTTCGATTTCAGTTGTGGGTGGCAGATTGTGCTATTTTGTCAATGCCTGGTGCATATTAACATCAGATGCTTGGGTCCTACAAACTATCTTGGGTTACTACATAGATTTTCTACAATACCCTGTTCAAATGTTTTCTACCCAACTGCTCTACGCATGACCAGTGCTTAGTGTCAGCAGAAATACAGTCTCTAGCATCCAAAGGTGCAATCTCGGAAATTCAGCCTCACACAGGTTTCCTAAACAGCCTCTTCCTGGTCCCCAAGAAAGGAGGGGCTGTTTGACTGTTCATCAATTCACACCCCCTAAATGCATTTGTCGCATACAAGTAATACGGTATTCACTCTTTCCAAGACTTTCTCCTATTGGGGGAATGAATGTTCATACTCGACTTACAAGATGCATACCTCATGATTCCGATGGCCGAAGACTTGCCAACATTTCCTACAATTCCGTTGGGAGGAGATCATGTGGGGTTTCAAATGCCTTCCCTTTGGCCTATCATCAGCCCCGTGGAGTTACAAAACTAATAAAACCAGTGGTCTCCCTTCTATGTAGCAGAGGGGTTCGTCTGATAATATACTTATACAATATGTGGCGGAACCCACCTCGCCACTGGACATTGGAGGGGCCTGGCTGCCTGCCTCTTACCTGCTGACTATGGCCCCTGGAAAATTGGTACACTTAAAGATTTATATTTGGGCATATTGTACTGTATATTGCTGCTACTGGCCCTTTAAGCACAGTGAATGGTATTTTATTGTACTGCTGCTGGCCCTTTAAGAACTGTCTGGGGACATATTGAGACTTTGGGTAACAATACCCTTTAAGACTATGGCCCCTGAAAACGTATGGACTTTTATTTGAGTGTGTGTGGCCCTTTAAGAACCGGCTGGGGACATCTTGTAACTTTGGTGAACAATGTCCCTTTAAGACTATGTCCCCAGACCTGTAAAATAACTTGTTCCTGGCTTTCCCCCACTTGGTTCAGTAAATAGGGCTTACTGAACCAAGTACCACACAGGCGGACCACCCAGAAGTTAAAGTGTGCAGGCAATTTACCTCCCAGGCTGTGAGGTTACTGCAGGTTAATTGCCGAGCGCTGGGTGGCCGCCATTCGGCATCCGAACACGTGGCGGCGGCCATTTTGGTCATTTGAATGCGGTCAGCGTTGTATGTTAAAGATTCTGTGGAACTAAAATCGGCTACACATTCTGCCGAACACCGCTGACCCTTACCTTCTTCCATACGGAACTTGCAGCTCCAGAGACTAAGTCCCGTTCGAAATGGGACTTAGTCATTTTTTCGCATGAAATTGACCGACCGCACAGCCCAAATCTATGGAACTGTTTTGGGCAGGAAATTGTGCTTGCGGTCGGTCATAAAGGACTTCCAGCTAACTTTTGATCCACTGGAGGGATTTGGCTGATTTTTGGAAGTGTTTATGTTTGATGTATGCTGAGTCTGAATATGCTTTTATTGAAATTGGATGTATGGTTTTAAAGTTACAGTGTGTATGTGAAAACTGTATTTTTATTGTATGTAATAATTGGTTTAACTGTTTATCTGAGGGGAGGGAATGTGTGGGTTGCACCAGATGTGTGATTGGTGATTTTATGCCTCCCCCTGGGTGTGGCCTGTAAGTGTACAAGTGTAATAAAAGCCAGGCTGGATGAGCCAGTCCAGAGTTCCTGTTTTACCCTCAAAGTGATGTGTCGTCTCATTATTGGGGGAAGGATTTATTGTATGCTGTTCCAGTTGATTGCTAGGAGTACAAGCCTATTCGTATGGTTCCTATTCAATGGTCTACAGCATTCATACGCTTGGGAGAATTTAAAGGTTTCTCGGATTCGGTGATTATGGTGTCTGCCAGAGTGCTTGGAGTCCTCAGGAAGCACTAGGAGCATCCTTTAACGGAGGTACCAAGTCGGGGTGCCAGGCGATCCGTTACACAATATACTCGTGATGGCACAAGATTCTCATCTGCTCCGCAAACACCAGTCTTGGACGATGACTTTACATTGCAATCTGGGCTTCCTAATCAACTGGCAAAAGTCAGTCTTTGAACCTTCTCAATCCATAGAATTCCTGGGTTTCACCATCTCCTACTCCTACTGCCACCTTCCAGGGCAGGGGAGGGCTGGCAGCCTTAGGCCTGGGGCGCAAAACCAGTCAAGTGGCCCATTGCACCACCAAATCAGTTCACCATCCATGCCCACCTTTTCCTGGTTTTATAACAGATATTGATGTTATGCTAATCAGTAGCTCTTTGCCATACCCGCTCCTTCACGGCTCTGACTTTTAATGTTGGCAGAGCACAGGCTGAGAATCTCTGAGCCTGTGCTCTGACTCACTAACTGAGCGCCAGAGCCACGAGGGAGAGGATATGATCTGACTGCACCTACTGCTGGTGCGCACCAGTGGACCACCAGCGAATCGTTTAAATTGAATATGCTGGTGTCCCCAACTTGTGAGCTGTGTTGGCCGCCGGGCGCCTCTGTTGTCATGGCACCCTGCGTGACCGCACAGCTTGCACACCCCAACGGCTGGCCCTGCTGACACATACTGATGTTACTACTTAGACATCCCTCAATATTAATACAGACATCAGAGTAAACACCAATGAACTGTGGAAACAGAGCTGATTCCCCCAAATTTATAAAGATTTGCTTAGTGGATTTGTTGTAAGATTAAATCATGCCTCCTCCTCTCTCCCATGCGCTGCCCTGTAGGCCGGGAGGAAGTGAAGAGTAATCACAGTCTCCCAGCACAGCGCCACCTGTGGCTGCATGGGGAACAGCTGTTTAATGTAATGCTTGCAGGACGGCCAGCTGCCGCAGAACCTCTTTGTTCCCGTCTCTGCAAAGGGCTCCAGGCACTGCTTGCTGTGAGTGTGAACCACTGTAAATTAGGGGCAGAGGGCACTTGCACTGCGGTAAAGACGGGTCTGGGCAGGAGGAGAGTGCAGTGCAATCAGTGCACTCCCCTCCTGTGGGTCACCAATAGACTGATGCACCTGCCCAGGATCAGAGCCGGTGCAAGGATTTTTGCCGCCCAAGACAAAAGAAAAATTTGCCGCCCCCCATGTGACATCACAATGCCCCACCCATATGATCTGCCATATGAACTAATGCCAGTTCTGCACACAGTGTGTGTTTACATTAAAAAGCCTGCAGGGACTGCTATAGACACCAGAACCACTTCATTAAGCTGCAGTGGTTCTGGGGACTAAAGTGTCCCTTTAATGTGGGATAAATTATAGATTAGTGTCACTAATAATATACTCGATTGCCTACTTACAACCAGATGAGGATGATGATGGCCTGCAGTTTGGCTCCACTGGTCTGGTGTAGAACAGGATCTCTGGAGGCTGTTTGAACTGTGATCACAAACTTCAATGTTCTGTGAGAATTGGAAGCAGCTCCATTTTTTTGGGGCCCCTTACACAGCTCAAGGTCTGGGTCCACTTATATGTTCCAGTGGAGTGTGTAGGGGATGTGTTATGTGTTATTGTAGAGGATCTAATATGTGTGCTTATGGTATGTAGTGTATAGGGATACATAGGGGAGGGCTGGCAGCCTTTGTCCTGGGGGCAAATCCAGTCAAGTGGCCCTTTGCACCAAGAGGAGAGTAAAAACACCTTTCCCATGTGATTGAAAGAGAGAGCGGGGGAGCAGTCACCTAAACAGACACTCAATGACAAGCACACACATACTTGCTGATTTGGCGCACACTAAAAAACACAAACTCACTGAGTACAGCGGGATCTTCTATCTGGATCTCATGGTTCCTGCTCCTCACTGCTCCCTCGCGCGCTGTCTGTAGTGATGCCAGCACCCGGCATCACTACAGATGGCGCGCGAGGGAGCAGTGAGGAGCAGGAACACTGAGCTCCCTTACTACCATCCGAGTCCTGCTTCCTCTCCTCCAGCCGGGTAAATGATAGCAGAGTAGGCACCTGCAATACGGTGCCTAATCTGCTTTTACACTAGGCATGTACTTGCGGCTCGGTGGGCCGCATACGGCCTGTGGGCAGCGTGTTTGACATGCTTGCTGTATTGCAAAGCTCTGTCAAGCAAAAAGGTGAGTAGCTCCCTACTTCTCAGCCTGGCACGGGTCCTCTTTCCCTGTTATAAGGGGATCTGTGAAGCACCCCAGGTAGCACGCCAGGTAGATCGAGCAATCCCCTCCGCTCTTGATCGGCTCCCTCGATCGCCCCCTCAGCCGCGTTCCACGAGGACACGCGCTACGTCATCGCTCCACCCCCTATATTTGGGAATCTTTTTTTTTTTTTTTTTTCAGTGTTTGCTCTGTGTTACTGTTGGCTCGTGCAGTGTGTGCTCTGTGTTACTGTTGGCTCGTGCAGTGTGTGCTCTGTGTTACTGTTGGCTCGTGCAGTGTGTGCTCGGTGTTACTGTTGGCTCGTGCAGTGTGTGCTCGGTGTTACTGTTGACTTGTGCAGTGTGTGCTCTGTGTTACTGTTGGCTCGTGCAGTGTGTTTGCACTTCGTGTTCTTACTGTTGGCTCGTGCAGTCTGTGTGTGTGTGCGCTCAGTGTTACTGTTGGCTCGTACTGTGTGTGTGTGTGTGTGTGTGTTCGTGTGTGTTCGTTCAGTGTTCTTACTGTTGGCTTGGGTAGTGTGCGTGTGTGTGTGTGTGTGTGTGTGTGTGTGTTGCTGGGTTTTTTTTTTTTCATTCAGAATTTCTTTATTTTGTTGTGCATAGGAGATTACAACATTGCTTGTATAGCCACAACAGCTCTAACAAGCGCGGTGTTCATAGAGTGATAAACATATTTGTGGCATAAAAATAACTTGCACATATTTTGGTTAATTAGACGTTTCATAGTATTGCTAACAAGTTTAGCGTGAGAATAGTGAAAGTAGAGAAACATACGCTTAATATCGAGTAGAATTTTAGCAAGTATGTGCCATGAGGAACAGTGCACTTTTTGCGTAATTTTTACATACATCAGTAAAGGGAAATATGCGCATCAAGGATAATATGTAGCTTTACAGTTCCATGGTATAGCGTATTACTTAATTACAGAACAGAAAATAACATAAGCCTACAGCACACAGTTTAGTCAAATTATGTCACTATGTATGTCAGTCTCAAAATGTTATATTAATTGAAGTCTGAATATCACAACAGTGTCAAGACATTATACTGATTTGATAGCCATTTATGTCAGGTGGTTCTAGTTGTGATGAAGTTATAAGTTCCATCGCACTCTGTCACTTTAGGTCAAAGTTTAATTATGGTGCGAGGCGATAATTGCTTCTAATGACATGTCTAAAGACAGTACATTTAGGCATAAAAAAAAAAAGGGAAAGCCTATTTCTGCATGAGGTGCCTATCTAGCATATCTAGTCTAGGCCAACGTCCAGACATTTAACCTAAGTCAGTATAACCGTCAGTTTAATATTGAAGCATTATATAAACTATAGTAGCCATTAATGGCACAGGTTTCCTGTGTTTATTTGGGCAGTGCAGTCCATCACCACCTGTATACTGGTTCAAAGCATAGTTAAGCATATGTCAGGGTACTCACCTGTGAGACAGACGGCCAGACGTGGTCGCTCCTGGAATTCCCAACAGGGGACTTGAACCGGGGAACTTATCTATCCTAGTCCTGCTCTCTGCCTCTGAGCCACAGCAGCTTTACCAGAGACTACTGATTCCGGTCTTGTTCATCCTGGCATGGCTACTACACCGGGGGCTGCACCTTGACTTGTCTGTGTCTCACCTGACTCTGATCTATCATCAGCAGGGTATTTAAACCCAGCCTCGCCCTGTACTCAGTGTCAAGTCTTTGATCTTGTGTTGCTGTGTCGTACCAGTGTTCCAGTTTATCTCCTTCGTTTATTTGACCTCGGCTTGTGACTACGTTTATTCTGACCTCTGGCATCCCTTGACTTCGGCTACTCCTTGTTGTTCCTGGCATCCTTTGACCTCGGCTATCCCTCGACTATCCTGCTGGTTCTGTCCTTGCCTGTCCTGCGTATTTGGTACTGCATCCTGCACAGCCCCCGTGCACAGACCCACAGGCCAGGTGAATTCTTACCTGACCACCTCGGCCTGTGGCTATCTGCAAGGGTGAGCGACATATCTGCGCTACAGACTCCCAACTCAGGTAAGACCCTGACAGCATATTTGGCTAAACAGTAATAACATAAATCAGTGCAAAGCATAGTATCGGTCACGTCATGCTATAAAACAAAATTATTCCCGCCTGAGGAGAGACATAAAAAAGGGGAAGAAAGGGCCTACGTGAAGTCCCCGATTTAGCACCAGTGAGAATGTGTCCCAGTGGTCAAAAAGGGGCCTTGTGCCGTGCACGCGCGGCCGGGCATAATAATACACCCTGAGGTAAAATAACACCCCCCCATCCATCCCAGTCAGACCCGGCAGTCCATGACAATCAGATGTAAGCAAGCAATTCTTAATAGCCATCCGAGATGGGTCACCCATGGTTCAGCAGCATTACCTCCTTTGGAGTGCCGAGCCCTCATCTGTCCTCTCCAGGATGTGCCCAGCTCGCCTGTTGGGCCTCTCATGACGCCGTGGGCACTCAGGAGCAGAATCTTCCACTGGACTCCACCACCTAGAGTCCTCGGGCTGTTCTACCCCTGCACCTCCCCGGCCTCACTTAAGTCCCTGCGAAATGTGCACCCTCATGTCTCTCCCGGTGCCGGCCACATACTTGGGGCTGGTGCACATCCACCACGGCCACCGGTCCGCCGGAGGGACCGCGCATGCCCACCCCACAGGGCTCACAACACCAGGGACAAGGCCCTCAGGGGACCCCTCAGACCCAAAGACTCACGTCTTTGGCTGGCGGGCAAACAGTGTGGAGGATCCGTCCGGCGCTCAGCAGTACCCGGGTCTGCATGAGCCATCCAGTTCCGCATATAGAGGCAAGGGAGCTGTTCTCCTTTTCGCTTGCGTGTGACCCTTGGGTTGCCAGTCCTCCATCTGTGCTCCCCGGGTCTAACCTGACCCTCCAGCGAGGCACACTGTGGTACCGTGGGCACTCAAAGTCCAGATCAGCCCACCAGACCCCCCTCCAAAAGTCCATGCGCTGACTGTCTCCTGCACCTCCCCAGCGCCACAGTCACCGCTATGAAGCACCTAGTCCTGCATGTCTCACCCAGCGCCGGTCCACACTTAAGACTGTGGGACCCTCCCCGCGACCACCGGTATACCGGGGGTCCGTAGTCCCCAGTCCCACAGGGCTCTCTGCGCCAGGGACAATCTTCTTTGGGCCCTCCTCAAACCCAGATGCAGGGTCCTCTGCTTCTCCAGGAAGTAGGCCTCCCAGGGACCCATCTGCAGGTCAGCAGCCGTCCAGGTCTGAGCTGCGTTTGAGCGCCTCCACTTGGAAGAAAGCATATCTTCTGGCGGGCTGTTCTCTAGGCAGACTATGCCAGTGCAGGCGATCGGCCCGAAACCAGCGCAGGGGTTCCGGTGCTGCGAGGGCCGCCGCCATGGGATCGGGATAACCCCCGCCGACCCTGGGGGGGAGCGGGGCCACACCGCCGGCAGGCATCGGTCATGCGATGTCAGTCTCACACTGCAGGTTTGTAGGGCACTTCCATACTGCCGGCTCCACTCCAGTGCCGCTTGCATCCAGGCTTTGATTTCCTCATCTGTAGCTCAGGCGTTTTACTGACAGTGAGCGGCCGGCTCAGACGTGTGGGTCGCCACCTGTCAGGCTCTGGTGTCAGAGTAGGCCGCATGCGGTAATTTCACCTCAATCCTGGTGGTATCTGACGGATTTTGGGATCTACTTGTTGCCAGAGTTCCTTTGCACAGATCTTTGCACCTCTCAGGCATATAAGCGGTCCGTGTGTAGTATTTCAGCATATTTTCAGACTCCAGGCCGGAGCTGTGTGAGATGGCTGCCAAACAGCTCGGCGGCCCGGCCCCGCCCCCATATTTGGGAATCTTAATCCCCCATTCTTACGTCCCCTAGATATCAATGAGTTTTTTTCCTCTTCATACAAAATTAGAGAAGGCAGTTTTGACCATTGTCAGCCATGGGATAGGGATGGCTGTAGGGAGCATCCTGAACATGTGTGTGTGTATATATATATATATTTTGGAAGAATATATGATTTCAGGATGTTTATCCTACCTCCCCAGAATATTTCAAGTTTTCTCCATTCTTTGAGTATTTCATTTGATTCTTTCAGAAGATCTGTAAAATGTATTCCCATAATTCTATTTATGTTCTTACAAATTTTGATTCCTAAATATATAAATGTTTTCGAGTACAGAAATAACGGATGGAAGAGAAGTTGAAGGATTTGTTAGGTACAGGATGGTACAGGATCTTTGGCATAAAGTGACAGTTTTTTTTTTTTTAATTCTTTATTTTTGTTGTGCATATGAGAATACAACATTGCTTGAATAGCCACAACAGCTCTAACAAGCGCATTATTCTTATATTAGTGTACATATTTGTGGCATAAAAGTAACTTGCACATTTTTAGTTAAGTAGATATTGGATTTAACACATAGTAGTTGCTGGACATTGCGCGTTTTCTAGTAGTTAATTACAAGATAAGGTTACACGCAGGCTATATATTTAGTTTAGCTAGGTACATGCTTAGGTATGAGAGATATAGTATCTCACCTCAGGCCTCCATAGACACCCTTAGATGCTGTTGATAAAGCATTAGAGACACAGCTTCACCCCCTAGTCCCCCAAAGCTACACATTAATGCATTTAAATCTGCTTGAAGCCGCCAGGGCTGCCATCAGAAATTGTGGGGCCCCTGACAAAGCACAAGGTCTGGGCCCCCCGCCCTCTGCCCCCTCCCGGGCCCGCCCACGCCCTACCTAGTCCGCTGACAATGATGCGGGACTGAATGTGGTGTGTATAGTGGAAGTGAATTAGAATGTGTGTAATGGATGTAGTGTTTGTGTGTATTAGATACTGTTTGTGCAGTGAATGCAGAGTGTGTGTTTGTGTAGCGGATGCAGTGTGTATAGTGAACGCAAAGTGTGTTTGAGTAGTGCATGTAGTGTGTGTACAGTGATGTAGTGGATGTAGTGTTTGTATGTACTAGATGAAATGTGTTTAGTGGATGCAGTGTCTGTAGTGGATGCAGTGTGTGTACTAGACGCAGTGTCTGTGTATAGTGAATGCAGAGTGTTTCAATTTGTGGTGGATGTAGTGTGTGTACTGTGAATACAGGATGTTTGTGTAGTGGATGCTGTGTGTACAGTTAATGCAGAGTGTGTGTCAGTATAGTGTGCAGTGAATGCAGAGTGTGTGTTAATGTGTAGTGAATGCAGAGTGTGTGTTAATGTGTAGTGAATGCAGAGTGTGTGTTAATGTGTAGTGAATGCAGAGTGTGTTTTAGTGTGTAGCGGATGCAGAGTGTGTTTTAGTGTGTAGCGGATGCAGAGTGTGTTTTAGTGTGTAGCGGATGCAGAGTGTGTTTTAGTGTGTAGCGGATGCAGAGTGTGTTTTAGTGTGTAGCGGATGCAGAGTGTGTGTTAGTGTGTAGCGGATGCAGTGTGTTAATGTGTAGTGAATGCAGAGGGTGTGTTAATGTGTAGCGGATGCAGAGTGTGTGTTAGTGTAGTGAATGCAGTGTGTTAATGTGTAGTGAATGCAGAGGATGTGTTAGTGTGTAGCGGATGCAGAGTGTGTGTTAGTGTAGTGAATGCAGAGTGTTAATGTGTAGTGAATGCAGAGAGTGTTTGAGTAGTGGATGTAGTGTGTGTACAGTGATGTAGTGGATGTAGTCTTTGTATGTACTATATGAAATGTGTTTAGTGGATGCAGTGTCTGTAGTGGATGTAGTGTGTGTATTAGACGCAGTGTCTGTGTATAGTGAATGCAGAGTGTTTTAATTTGTGGTGGATGTAGTGTGTGTACTGTGAATACAAGATGTTTGTGTAGTGGATGCTGTGTGTACAGTTGATGCAGAGTGTATGTTAGTATAGTGAATGCAGAGTGTGTGCATAGTTTAGTGAATGCAGAGTGTGTGTTCGTGTGTAATAAATGCAGAGTGTGTGTTAGGGTGTAGTGAATGCAGAGCGTGTCAGTGTAATGAATGTAGTGTGTGTGTAAATTTGTAGTGAATGCAGAGAGTGTGTTAATGTGTAGTGAATGCAGAGAGTGTGTTAATGTGTAGTGAATGCAGAGAGTGTGTTAATGTGTAGTGAATGCAGAGAGTGTGTTAATGTGTAGTGAATGCAGAGAGTGTGTTAATGTGTAGTGAATGCAGAGAGTGTGTTAGTGTAGTGAATGCAGAGAGTGTGTTAGTGTAGTGAATGCAGAGAGTGTGTTAGTGTAGTGAATGCAGAGAGTGTGTTAGTGTAGTGAATGCAGAGAGTGTGTTAGTGTAGTGAATGCAGAGAGTGTGTTAGTGTAGTGAATGCAGAGAGTGTGTTAGTGTAGTGAATGCAGAGAGTGTGTTAGTGTAGTGAATGCAGAGAGTGTGTTAGTGTAGTGAATGCAGAGAGTGTGTTAGTGTAGTGAATGCAGAGAGTGTGTTAGTGTAGTGAATGCAGAGAGTGTGTTAGTGTAGTGAATGCAGAGAGTGTGTTAGTGTAGTGAATGCAGAGAGTGTGTTAGTGTAGTGAATGCAGAGAGTGTGTTAGTGTAGTGAATGCAGAGAGTGTGTTAGTGTAGTGAATGCAGAGAGTGTGTTAGTGTAGTGAATGCAGAGAGTGTGTTAGTGTAGTGAATGCAGAGAGTGTGTTAGTGTAGTGAATGCAGAGAGTGTGTTAGTGTAGTGAATGCAGAGAGTGTGTTAGTGTAGTGAATGCAGAGAGTGTGTTAGTGTAGTGAATGCAGAGAGTGTGTTAGTGTAGTGAATGCAGAGAGTGTGTTAGTGTAGTGAATGCAGAGAGTGTGTTAGTGTAGTGAATGCAGAGAGTGTGTTAGTGTAGTGAATGCAGAGAGTGTGTTAGTGTAGTGAATGCAGAGAGTGTGTTAGTGTAGTGAATGCAGAGAGTGTGTTAGTGTAGTGAATGCAGAGAGTGTGTTAGTGTAGTGAATGCAGAGAGTGTGTTAGTGTAGTGAATGCAGAGAGTGTGTTAGTGTAGTGAATGCAGAGAGTGTGTTAGTGTAGTGAATGCAGAGAGTGTGTTAGTGTAGTGAATGCAGAGAGTGTGTTAGTGTAGTGAATGCAGAGAGTGTGTTAGTGTAGTGAATGCAGAGAGTGTGTTAGTGTAGTGAATGCAGAGAGTGTGTTAGTGTAGTGAATGCAGAGAGTGTGTTAGTGTAGTGAATGCAGAGAGTGTGTTAGTGTAGTGAATGCAGAGAGTGTGTTAGTGTAGTGAATGCAGAGAGTGTGTTAGTGTAGTGAATGCAGAGAGTGTGTTAGTGTAGTGAATGCAGAGAGTGTGTTAGTGTAGTGAATGCAGAGAGTGTGTTAGTGTAGTGAATGCAGAGAGTGTGTTAGTGTAGTGAATGCAGAGAGTGTGTTAGTGTAGTGAATGCAGAGAGTGTGTTAGTGTAGTGAATGCAGAGAGTGTGTTAGTGTAGTGAATGCAGAGAGTGTGTTAGTGTAGTGAATGCAGAGAGTGTGTTAGTGTAGTGAATGCAGAGAGTGTGTTAGTGTAGTGAATGCAGAGAGTGTGTTAGTGTAGTGAATGCAGAGAGTGTGTTAGTGTAGTGAATGCAGAGAGTGTGTTAGTGTAGTGAATGCAGAGAGTGTGTTAGTGTAGTGAATGCAGAGAGTGTGTTAGTGTAGTGAATGCAGAGAGTGTGTTAGTGTAGTGAATGCAGAGAGTGTGTTAGTGTAGTGAATGCAGAGAGTGTGTTAGTGTAGTGAATGCAGAGAGTGTGTTAGTGTAGTGAATGCAGAGAGTGTGTTAGTGTAGTGAATGCAGAGAGTGTGTTAGTGTAGTGAATGCAGAGAGTGTGTTAGTGTAGTGAATGCAGAGAGTGTGTTAGTGTAGTGAATGCAGAGAGTGTGTTAGTGTAGTGAATGCAGAGAGTGTGTTAGTGTAGTGAATGCAGAGAGTGTGTTAGTGTAGTGAATGCAGAGAGTGTGTTAGTGTAGTGAATGCAGAGAGTGTGTTAGTGTAGTGAATGCAGAGAGTGTGTTAGTGTAGTGAACGCAGAGAGTGTGTTAGTGTAGTGAACGCAGAGAGTGTGTTAGTGTAGTGAACGCAGAGAGTGTGTTAGTGTAGTGAACGCAGAGAGTGTGTTAGTGTAGTGAACGCAGAGAGTGTGTTAGTGTAGTGAACGCAGAGAGTGTGTTAGTGTAGTGAACGCAGAGAGTGTGTTAGTGTAGTGAACGCAGAGAGTGTGTTAGTGTAGTGAACGCAGAGAGTGTGTTAGTGTAGTGAACGCAGAGAGTGTGTTAGTGTAGTGAACGCAGAGAGTGTGTTAGTGTAGTGAACGCAGAGAGTGTGTTAGTGTAGTGAACGCAGAGAGTGTGTTAGTGTAGTGAACGCAGAGAGTGTGTTAGTGTAGTGAACGCAGAGAGTGTGTTAGTGTAGTGAACGCAGAGAGTGTGTTAGTGTAGTGAACGCAGAGAGTGTGTTAGTGTAGTGAACGCAGAGAGTGTGTTAGTGTAGTGAACGCAGAGAGTGTGTTAGTGTAGTGAACGCAGAGAGTGTGTTAGTGTAGTGAACGCAGAGAGTGTGTTAGTGTAGTGAACGCAGAGAGTGTGTTAGTGTAGTGAACGCAGAGAGTGTGTTAGTGTAGTGAACGCAGAGAGTGTGTTAGTGTAGTGAACGCAGAGAGTGTGTTAGTGTAGTGAACGCAGAGAGTGTGTTAGTGTAGTGAACGCAGAGAGTGTGTTAGTGTAGTGAACGCAGAGAGTGTGTTAGTGTAGTGAACGCAGAGAGTGTGTTAGTGTAGTGAACGCAGAGAGTGTGTTAGTGTAGTGAACGCAGAGAGTGTGTTAGTGTAGTGAACGCAGAGAGTGTGTTAGTGTAGTGAACGCAGAGAGTGTGTTAGTGTAGTGAACGCAGAGAGTGTGTTAGTGTAGTGAACGCAGAGAGTGTGTTAGTGTAGTGAACGCAGAGAGTGTGTTAGTGTAGTGAACGCAGAGAGTGTGTTAGTGTAGTGAACGCAGAGAGTGTGTTAGTGTAGTGAACGCAGAGAGTGTGTTAGTGTAGTGAACGCAGAGAGTGTGTTAGTGTAGTGAACGCAGAGAGTGTGTTAGTGTAGTGAACGCAGAGAGTGTGTTAGTGTAGTGAACGCAGAGAGTGTGTTAGTGTAGTGAACGCAGAGAGTGTGTTAGTGTAGTGAACGCAGAGAGTGTGTTAGTGTAGTGAACGCAGAGAGTGTGTTAGTGTAGTGAACGCAGAGAGTGTGTTAGTGTAGTGAACGCAGAGAGTGTGTTAGTGTAGTGAACGCAGAGAGTGTGTTAGTGTAGTGAACGCAGAGAGTGTGTTAGTGTAGTGAACGCAGAGAGTGTGTTAGTGTAGTGAACGCAGAGAGTGTGTTAGTGTAGTGAACGCAGAGAGTGTGTTAGTGTAGTGAACGCAGAGAGTGTGTTAGTGTAGTGAACGCAGAGAGTGTGTTAGTGTAGTGAACGCAGAGAGTGTGTTAGTGTAGTGAACGCAGAGAGTGTGTTAGTGTAGTGAACGCAGAGAGTGTGTTAGTGTAGTGAACGCAGAGAGTGTGTTAGTGTAGTGAACGCAGAGAGTGTGTTAGTGTAGTGAACGCAGAGAGTGTGTTAGTGTAGTGAACGCAGAGAGTGTGTTAGTGTAGTGAACGCAGAGAGTGTGTTAGTGTAGTGAACGCAGAGAGTGTGTTAGTGTAGTGAACGCAGAGAGTGTGTTAGTGTAGTGAACGCAGAGAGTGTGTTAGTGTAGTGAACGCAGAGAGTGTGTTAGTGTAGTGAACGCAGAGAGTGTGTTAGTGTAGTGAACGCAGAGAGTGTGTTAGTGTAGTGAACGCAGAGAGTGTGTTAGTGTAGTGAACGCAGAGAGTGTGTTAGTGTAGTGAACGCAGAGAGTGTGTTAGTGTAGTGAACGCAGAGAGTGTGTTAGTGTAGTGAACGCAGAGAGTGTGTTAGTGTAGTGAACGCAGAGAGTGTGTTAGTGTAGTGAACGCAGAGAGTGTGTTAGTGTAGTGAACGCAGAGAGTGTGTTAGTGTAGTGAACGCAGAGAGTGTGTTAGTGTAGTGAACGCAGAGAGTGTGTTAGTGTAGTGAACGCAGAGAGTGTGTTAGTGTAGTGAACGCAGAGAGTGTGTTAGTGTAGTGAACGCAGAGAGTGTGTTAGTGTAGTGAACGCAGAGAGTGTGTTAGTGTAGTGAACGCAGAGAGTGTGTTAGTGTAGTGAACGCAGAGAGTGTGTTAGTGTAGTGAACGCAGAGAGTGTGTTAGTGTAGTGAACGCAGAGAGTGTGTTAGTGTAGTGAACGCAGAGAGTGTGTTAGTGTAGTGAACGCAGAGAGTGTGTTAGTGTAGTGAACGCAGAGAGTGTGTTAGTGTAGTGAACGCAGAGAGTGTGTTAGTGTAGTGAACGCAGAGAGTGTGTTAGTGTAGTGAACGCAGAGAGTGTGTTAGTGTAGTGAACGCAGAGAGTGTGTTAGTGTAGTGAACGCAGAGAGTGTGTTAGTGTAGTGAACGCAGAGAGTGTGTTAGTGTAGTGAACGCAGAGAGTGTGTTAGTGTAGTGAACGCAGAGAGTGTGTTAGTGTAGTGAACGCAGAGAGTGTGTTAGTGTAGTGAACGCAGAGAGTGTGTTAGTGTAGTGAACGCAGAGAGTGTGTTAGTGTAGTGAACGCAGAGAGTGTGTTAGTGTAGTGAACGCAGAGAGTGTGTTAGTGTAGTGAACGCAGAGAGTGTGTTAGTGTAGTGAACGCAGAGAGTGTGTTAGTGTAGTGAACGCAGAGAGTGTGTTAGTGTAGTGAACGCAGAGAGTGTGTTAGTGTAGTGAACGCAGAGAGTGTGTTAGTGTAGTGAACGCAGAGAGTGTGTTAGTGTAGTGAACGCAGAGAGTGTGTTAGTGTAGTGAACGCAGAGAGTGTGTTAGTGTAGTGAACGCAGAGAGTGTGTTAGTGTAGTGAACGCAGAGAGTGTGTTAGTGTAGTGAACGCAGAGAGTGTGTTAGTGTAGTGAACGCAGAGAGTGTGTTAGTGTAGTGAACGCAGAGAGTGTGTTAGTGTAGTGAACGCAGAGAGTGTGTTAGTGTAGTGAACGCAGAGAGTGTGTTAGTGTAGTGAACGCAGAGAGTGTGTTAGTGTAGTGAACGCAGAGAGTGTGTTAGTGTAGTGAACGCAGAGAGTGTGTTAGTGTAGTGAACGCAGAGAGTGTGTTAGTGTAGTGAACGCAGAGAGTGTGTTAGTGTAGTGAACGCAGAGAGTGTGTTAGTGTAGTGAACGCAGAGAGTGTGTTAGTGTAGTGAACGCAGAGAGTGTGTTAGTGTAGTGAACGCAGAGAGTGTGTTAGTGTAGTGAACGCAGAGAGTGTGTTAGTGTAGTGAACGCAGAGAGTGTGTTAGTGTAGTGAACGCAGAGAGTGTGTTAGTGTAGTGAACGCAGAGAGTGTGTTAGTGTAGTGAACGCAGAGAGTGTGTTAGTGTAGTGAACGCAGAGAGTGTGTTAGTGTAGTGAACGCAGAGAGTGTGTTAGTGTAGTGAACGCAGAGAGTGTGTTAGTGTAGTGAACGCAGAGAGTGTGTTAGTGTAGTGAACGCAGAGAGTGTGTTAGTGTAGTGAACGCAGAGAGTGTGTTAGTGTAGTGAACGCAGAGAGTGTGTTAGTGTAGTGAACGCAGAGAGTGTGTTAGTGTAGTGAACGCAGAGAGTGTGTTAGTGTAGTGAACGCAGAGAGTGTGTTAGTGTAGTGAACGCAGAGAGTGTGTTAGTGTAGTGAACGCAGAGAGTGTGTTAGTGTAGTGAACGCAGAGAGTGTGTTAGTGTAGTGAACGCAGAGAGTGTGTTAGTGTAGTGAACGCAGAGAGTGTGTTAGTGTAGTGAACGCAGAGAGTGTGTTAGTGTAGTGAACGCAGAGAGTGTGTTAGTGTAGTGAACGCAGAGAGTGTGTTAGTGTAGTGAACGCAGAGAGTGTGTTAGTGTAGTGAACGCAGAGAGTGTGTTAGTGTAGTGAACGCAGAGAGTGTGTTAGTGTAGTGAACGCAGAGAGTGTGTTAGTGTAGTGAACGCAGAGAGTGTGTTAGTGTAGTGAACGCAGAGAGTGTGTTAGTGTAGTGAACGCAGAGAGTGTGTTAGTGTAGTGAACGCAGAGAGTGTGTTAGTGTAGTGAACGCAGAGAGTGTGTTAGTGTAGTGAACGCAGAGAGTGTGTTAGTGTAGTGAACGCAGAGAGTGTGTTAGTGTAGTGAACGCAGAGAGTGTGTTAGTGTAGTGAACGCAGAGAGTGTGTTAGTGTAGTGAACGCAGAGAGTGTGTTAGTGTAGTGAACGCAGAGAGTGTGTTAGTGTAGTGAACGCAGAGAGTGTGTTAGTGTAGTGAACGCAGAGAGTGTGTTAGTGTAGTGAACGCAGAGAGTGTGTTAGTGTAGTGAACGCAGAGAGTGTGTTAGTGTAGTGAACGCAGAGAGTGTGTTAGTGTAGTGAACGCAGAGAGTGTGTTAGTGTAGTGAACGCAGAGAGTGTGTTAGTGTAGTGAACGCAGAGAGTGTGTTAGTGTAGTGAACGCAGAGAGTGTGTTAGTGTAGTGAACGCAGAGAGTGTGTTAGTGTAGTGAACGCAGAGAGTGTGTTAGTGTAGTGAACGCAGAGAGTGTGTTAGTGTAGTGAACGCAGAGAGTGTGTTAGTGTAGTGAACGCAGAGAGTGTGTTAGTGTAGTGAACGCAGAGAGTGTGTTAGTGTAGTGAACGCAGAGAGTGTGTTAGTGTAGTGAACGCAGAGAGTGTGTTAGTGTAGTGAACGCAGAGAGTGTGTTAGTGTAGTGAACGCAGAGAGTGTGTTAGTGTAGTGAACGCAGAGAGTGTGTTAGTGTAGTGAACGCAGAGAGTGTGTTAGTGTAGTGAACGCAGAGAGTGTGTTAGTGTAGTGAACGCAGAGAGTGTGTTAGTGTAGTGAACGCAGAGAGTGTGTTAGTGTAGTGAACGCAGAGAGTGTGTTAGTGTAGTGAACGCAGAGAGTGTGTTAGTGTAGTGAACGCAGAGAGTGTGTTAGTGTAGTGAACGCAGAGAGTGTGTTAGTGTAGTGAACGCAGAGAGTGTGTTAGTGTAGTGAACGCAGAGAGTGTGTTAGTGTAGTGAACGCAGAGAGTGTGTTAGTGTAGTGAACGCAGAGAGTGTGTTAGTGTAGTGAACGCAGAGAGTGTGTTAGTGTAGTGAACGCAGAGAGTGTGTTAGTGTAGTGAACGCAGAGAGTGTGTTAGTGTAGTGAACGCAGAGAGTGTGTTAGTGTAGTGAACGCAGAGAGTGTGTTAGTGTAGTGAACGCAGAGAGTGTGTTAGTGTAGTGAACGCAGAGAGTGTGTTAGTGTAGTGAACGCAGAGAGTGTGTTAGTGTAGTGAACGCAGAGAGTGTGTTAGTGTAGTGAACGCAGAGAGTGTGTTAGTGTAGTGAACGCAGAGAGTGTGTTAGTGTAGTGAACGCAGAGAGTGTGTTAGTGTAGTGAACGCAGAGAGTGTGTTAGTGTAGTGAACGCAGAGAGTGTGTTAGTGTAGTGAACGCAGAGAGTGTGTTAGTGTAGTGAACGCAGAGAGTGTGTTAGTGTAGTGAACGCAGAGAGTGTGTTAGTGTAGTGAACGCAGAGAGTGTGTTAGTGTAGTGAACGCAGAGAGTGTGTTAGTGTAGTGAACGCAGAGAGTGTGTTAGTGTAGTGAACGCAGAGAGTGTGTTAGTGTAGTGAACGCAGAGAGTGTGTTAGTGTAGTGAACGCAGAGAGTGTGTTAGTGTAGTGAACGCAGAGAGTGTGTTAGTGTAGTGAACGCAGAGAGTGTGTTAGTGTAGTGAACGCAGAGAGTGTGTTAGTGTAGTGAACGCAGAGAGTGTGTTAGTGTAGTGAACGCAGAGAGTGTGTTAGTGTAGTGAACGCAGAGAGTGTGTTAGTGTAGTGAACGCAGAGAGTGTGTTAGTGTAGTGAACGCAGAGAGTGTGTTAGTGTAGTGAACGCAGAGAGTGTGTTAGTGTAGTGAACGCAGAGAGTGTGTTAGTGTAGTGAACGCAGAGAGTGTGTTAGTGTAGTGAACGCAGAGAGTGTGTTAGTGTAGTGAACGCAGAGAGTGTGTTAGTGTAGTGAACGCAGAGAGTGTGTTAGTGTAGTGAACGCAGAGAGTGTGTTAGTGTAGTGAACGCAGAGAGTGTGTTAGTGTAGTGAACGCAGAGAGTGTGTTAGTGTAGTGAACGCAGAGAGTGTGTTAGTGTAGTGAACGCAGAGAGTGTGTTAGTGTAGTGAACGCAGAGAGTGTGTTAGTGTAGTGAACGCAGAGAGTGTGTTAGTGTAGTGAACGCAGAGAGTGTGTTAGTGTAGTGAACGCAGAGAGTGTGTTAGTGTAGTGAACGCAGAGAGTGTGTTAGTGTAGTGAACGCAGAGAGTGTGTTAGTGTAGTGAACGCAGAGAGTGTGTTAGTGTAGTGAACGCAGAGAGTGTGTTAGTGTAGTGAACGCAGAGAGTGTGTTAGTGTAGTGAACGCAGAGAGTGTGTTAGTGTAGTGAACGCAGAGAGTGTGTTAGTGTAGTGAACGCAGAGAGTGTGTTAGTGTAGTGAACGCAGAGAGTGTGTTAGTGTAGTGAACGCAGAGAGTGTGTTAGTGTAGTGAACGCAGAGAGTGTGTTAGTGTAGTGAACGCAGAGAGTGTGTTAGTGTAGTGAACGCAGAGAGTGTGTTAGTGTAGTGAACGCAGAGAGTGTGTTAGTGTAGTGAACGCAGAGAGTGTGTTAGTGTAGTGAACGCAGAGAGTGTGTTAGTGTAGTGAACGCAGAGAGTGTGTTAGTGTAGTGAACGCAGAGAGTGTGTTAGTGTAGTGAACGCAGAGAGTGTGTTAGTGTAGTGAACGCAGAGAGTGTGTTAGTGTAGTGAACGCAGAGAGTGTGTTAGTGTAGTGAACGCAGAGAGTGTGTTAGTGTAGTGAACGCAGAGAGTGTGTTAGTGTAGTGAACGCAGAGAGTGTGTTAGTGTAGTGAACGCAGAGAGTGTGTTAGTGTAGTGAACGCAGAGAGTGTGTTAGTGTAGTGAACGCAGAGAGTGTGTTAGTGTAGTGAACGCAGAGAGTGTGTTAGTGTAGTGAACGCAGAGAGTGTGTTAGTGTAGTGAACGCAGAGAGTGTGTTAGTGTAGTGAACGCAGAGAGTGTGTTAGTGTAGTGAACGCAGAGAGTGTGTTAGTGTAGTGAACGCAGAGAGTGTGTTAGTGTAGTGAACGCAGAGAGTGTGTTAGTGTAGTGAACGCAGAGAGTGTGTTAGTGTAGTGAACGCAGAGAGTGTGTTAGTGTAGTGAACGCAGAGAGTGTGTTAGTGTAGTGAACGCAGAGAGTGTGTTAGTGTAGTGAACGCAGAGAGTGTGTTAGTGTAGTGAACGCAGAGAGTGTGTTAAAGTGTAGTGAACGCAGAGAGTGTGTTAATGTGTAGTGAACGCAGAGAGTGTGTTAGTGTGTAGCGGATGCAGAGTGTGCTAGTGTAGTGAATGCAGAGTGTTAATGTGTAGTGAATGCAGAGAGTGTGTTAGTGTGTAGCAGATGCAGAGTGTGTGTCAGTATAGTGGATGCAGTGAGTGGGTTAGTGTGTAGTGTATGCAGAGTGCATGTTGTATTAGTGTATGCAGTGTGTGTGTGTTGTGTTAGTGTATACAGTGTGTTGTGTTAGTGTATGCAGTGTGTGTTGTATTAGTGTATGCAGAGTGTGTGTTGTGTCAGTGTATGCAGAGTGTGTATTGTGTTAGTATATGCAGTGTGTGTTGTGTCAGTGTATGCAGAGTGTGTATTGTGTTAGTATATGCAGTGTGTGTTGTGTCAGTGTATGCAGAGTGTGTATTGTGTCAGTGTATGCAGAGTGTGTATTGTGTTAGTATATGCAGTGTGTGTGTTGTGTTAGTGTATGCAGTGTGTGTGTTGTGTTAGTGTATGCAGTGTGTGTGTGTGTGTGTGTGTTGTGTTAGTGTATATAGTGTGTGTGTGTTGTGTCAGTGTATGTAGTGTGTGTTGTGTTAGTGTATGTAGTGTGTGTGTGTGTGTGTGTGTTGTGTTAGTGTATATAGTGTGTGTGTGTTGTGTCAGTGTATGTAGTGTGTGTGTTGTGTTAGTATATGCAGTGTGTGTTGTGTCAGTGTATGCAGAGTGTGTATTGTGTCAGTGTATGCAGAGTGTGTGTTGTGTTAGTATATGCAGTGTGTGTGTTGTGTTAGTGTATGCAGTGTGTGTGTTGTGTTAGTGTATGCAGTGTGTGTGTGTGTGTGTGTGTTGTGTTAGTGTATATAGTGTGTGTGTGTTGTGTCAGTGTATGTAGTGTGTGTTGTGTTAGTGTATGTAGTGTGTGTGTGTGTGTGTGTGTTGTGTTAGTGTATATAGTGTGTGTGTGTTGTGTCAGTGTATGTAGTGTGTGTGTTGTGTCAGTGTATGTAGTGTGTGTGTTGTGTCAGTGTATGCAGAGTGTGTGTTGTGTCAGTGTATGCAGAGTGTGTGTGGTGTTGGTGTATGCCGTGTGTGTGTTGTGTTAGTGTATGCCGTGTGTGTTGTGTTAGTGTATGCCGTGTGTGTGTTGTGTTGGTGTATGCAGTGTGTGTGTGGTGTTGGTGTATGCAGAGTGTGTGTTGTGTTGGTGTATGCCGTGTGTGTGTTGTGTTGGTGTATGCCGTGTGTGTGTTGTGTTGGTGTATGCAGTGTGTGTGTTGTGTCGGTGTATGTAGTGTGTGTGTTGTGTCAGTGTATGTAGTGTGTGTGTTGTGTTAGTGTATGTAGTGTGTGTGTGTGTGTGTGTGTGTGTTGTGTCAGTGCATGTAGTGTGTGTGCTGTGTCAGTGTATGCAGTGTGTGTGTTGTGTTAGTGTATGCAGTGTGTGTGTTGTGTCAGTGTATGCAGAGTGTGTGTTGTGTCAGTGTATGCAGAGTGTGTGTTGTGTCAGTGTATGCAGAGTGTGTGTTGTGTCAGTGTATGCAGAGTGTGTGTTGTGTCAGTGTATGCAGAGTGTGTGTTGTGTCAGTGTATGCAGAGTGTGTGTTGTGTTAGTGTATGCAGTGTGTGTGTGGTGTTGGTGTATGCAGAGTGTGTGTTGTGTCAGTGTATGCAGAGTGTGTGTTGTGTCAGTGTATGCAGAGTGTGTGTTGTGTCAGTGTATGCAGAGTGTGTGTTGTGTCAGTGTATGCAGAGTGTGTGTTGTGTTAGTGTATGCAGTGTGTTGTGTTAGTGTATGCAGTGTGTTGTGTTAGTGTATGCAGTGTGTTGTGTTAGTGTATGCAGTGTGTGTGTGGTGTTAGTGTATGCAGTGTGTGTTGTGTTGGTGTATGCAGTGTGTGTGTTGTGTTAGTGTATGCAGTGTGTGTGTTGTGTTAGTGTATGCAGTGTGTGTGTTGTGTTAGTGTATGCAGTGTGTGTGTGTGTGTGTGTGTTGTGTTAGTGTATATAGTGTGTGTGTGTTGTGTCAGTGTATGTAGTGTGTGTGTTGTGTTAGTGTATGTAGTGTGTGTGTGTGTGTGTGTGTTGTGTTAGTGTATATAGTGTGTGTGTGTTGTGTCAGTGTATGTAGTGTGTGTGTTGTGTCAGTGTATGTAGTGTGTGTGTTGTATTAGTGTATGCAGAGTGTGTGTTGTGTCAGTGTATGCAGAGTGTGTGTGGTGTTGGTGTATGCCGTGTGTGTGTTGTGTTAGTGTATGCCGTGTGTGTTGTGTTAGTGTATGCCGTGTGTGTGTTGTGTTGGTGTATGCAGTGTGTGTGTGGTGTTGGTGTATGCAGAGTGTGTGTTGTGTTGGTGTATGCCGTGTGTGTGTTGTGTTGGTGTATGCCGTGTGTGTGTTGTGTTGGTGTATGCAGTGTGTGTGTTGTGTCAGTGTATGTAGTGTGTGTGTTGTGTTAGTGTATGTAGTGTGTGTGTGTGTGTGTGTGTGTGTGTGTGTGTGTGTGTGTTGTGTTAGTGTATATAGTGTGTGTGTGTGTCAGTGTATGTAGTGTGTGTGTTGTATTAGTGTATGCAGTGTGTGTTGTTTCAGTGTATGCAGAGTGTGTGTTGTGTCAGTGTATGCAGAATGTGTGTGTTGGGTTAGTATATGCAGTGTGTGTTGTGTCAGTGTATGCAGAGTGTGTGTTGTGTCAGTGTATGCAGAGTGTGTGTTGTGTCAGTGTATGCAGAGTGTGTGTTGTGTCAGTGTATGCAGAGTGTGTGTTGTGTCAGTGTATGCAGAGTGTGTGTTGTGTCAGTGTATGCAGAGTGTGTGTTGTGTTAGTGTATGCAGTGTGTGTGTGGTGTTGGTGTATGCAGAGTGTGTGTTGTGTCAGTGTATGCAGAGTGTGTGTTGTGTCAGTGTATGCAGAGTGTGTGTTGTGTCAGTGTATGCAGAGTGTGTGTTGTGTCGGTGTATGCAGAGTGTGTGTTGTGTCAGTGTATGCAGAGTGTGTGTTGTGTCAGTGTATGCAGAGTGTGTGTTGTGTCAGTGTATGCAGAGTGTGTGTTGTGTCAGTGTATGCAGAGTGTGTGTTGTGTCAGTGTATGCAGAGTGTGTGTTGTGTCAGTGTATGCAGAGTGTGTGTTGTGTCAGTGTATGCAGAGTGTGTGTTGTGTCAGTGTATGCAGAGTGTGTGTTGTGTCAGTGTATGCAGAGTGTGTGTTGTGAGTGTATGCAGAGTGTGTGTTGTCAGTGTATGCAGAGTGTGTGTTGTCAGTGTATGCAGAGTGTGTTGTGTCAGTGTATGCAGAGTGTGTGTTGTCAGTGTATGCAGAGTGTGTGTTGTCAGTGTATGCAGAGTGTGTGTTGTCAGTGTATGCAGAGTGTGTGTTGTCAGTGTATGCAGAGTGTGTGTTGTCAGTGTATGCAGAGTGTGTGTTGTCAGTGTATGCAGAGTGTGTGTTGTCAGTGTATGCAGAGTGTGTGTTGTCAGTGTATGCAGAGTGTGTGTTGTCAGTGTATGCAGAGTGTGTGTTGTCAGTGTATGCAGAGTGTGTGTTGTCAGTGTATGCAGAGTGTGTGTTGTCAGTGTATGCAGAGTGTGTGTTGTCAGTGTATGCAGAGTGTGTGTTGTCAGTGTATGCAGAGTGTGTGTTGTCAGTGTATGCAGAGTGTGTGTTGTCAGTGTATGCAGAGTGTGTGTTGTCAGTGTATGCAGAGTGTGTGTTGTCAGTGTATGCAGAGTGTGTGTTGTCAGTGTATGCAGAGTGTGTGTTGTCAGTGTATGCAGAGTGTGTGTTGTCAGTGTATGCAGAGTGTGTGTTGTCAGTGTATGCAGAGTGTGTGTTGTCAGTGTATGCAGAGTGTGTGTTGTCAGTGTATGCAGAGTGTGTGTGGTGTCGGTGTATGCCGTGTGTGTGTGGTGTCGGTGTATGCCGTGTGTGTGTTGTGTCGGTGTATGCCGTGTGTGTGTTGTGTCGGTGTATGCCGTGTGTGTGTTGTGTTGGTGTATGCAGAGTGTGTTGTGTCGGTGTATGCAGAGTGTGTGTTGTGTCAGTGTATGCAGAGTGTGTGTTGTGTCAGTGTATGCAGAGTGTGTGTTGTGTCAGTGTATGCAGAGTGTGTGTTGTGTCAGTGTATGCAGAGTGTGTGTTGTGTCAGTGTATGCAGAGTGTGTGTTGTGTCAGTGTATGCAGAGTGTGTGTTGTGTCAGTGTATGCAGAGTGTGTGTTGTGTCAGTGTATGCAGAGTGTGTGTTGTGTCAGTGTATGCAGAGTGTGTGTTGTGTCAGTGTATGCAGAGTGTGTGTTGTGTCAGTGTATGCAGAGTGTGTGTTGTGTCAGTGTATGCAGAGTGTGTGTTGTGTCAGTGTATGCAGAGTGTGTGTTGTGTCAGTGTATGCAGAGTGTGTGTTGTGTCAGTGTATGCAGAGTGTGTGTTGTGTCAGTGTATGCAGAGTGTGTGTTGTGTCAGTGTATGCAGAGTGTGTGTTGTGTTAGTGTATGCAGAGTGTGTGTTGTGTTAGTGTATGCAGAGTGTGTGTTGTGTTAGTGTATGCAGAGTGTGTGTTGTGTTAGTGTATGCAGAGTGTGTGTTGTGTTAGTGTATGCAGAGTGTGTGTTGTGTTAGTGTATGCAGAGTGTGTGTTGTGTTAGTGTATGCAGTGTGTGTGTTGTGTCAGTGTATGTAATATGTGTGTTGTGTCAGTGTATGTAGTGTGTGTTGTGTTAGTGTATGTTGTGTTAGTGTATATAGTGTGTGTGTGTTGTGTCAGTGCATGTAGTGTGTGTGCTGTGTCAGTGTATGCAGTGTGTGTGTTGTGTTAGTGTATGCAGTGTGTGTGTTGTGTCGGTGTATGCAGAGTGTGTGTTGTGTCAGTGTATGCAGAGTGTGTGTTGTGTCAGTGTATGCAGAGTGTGTTTTGTCAGTGTATGCAGAGTGTGTGTTGTGTTAGTGTATGCAGAGTGTGTGTTGTGTTAGTGTATGCAGAGTGTGTGTTGTGTCAGTGTATGCAGAGTGTGTGTTGTGTCAGTGTATGCAGAGTGTGTGTTGTGTCAGTGTATGCAGAGTGTGTGTTGTGTCAGTGTATGCAGAGTGTGTGTTGTGTCAGTGTATGCAGAGTGTGTGTTGTGTCAGTGTATGCAGAGTGTGTGTTGTGTCAGTGTATGCAGAGTGTGTGTTGTGTCAGTGTATGCAGAGTGTGTGTTGTGTCGGTGTATGCAGAGTGTGTGTTGTGTCGGTGTATGCAGAGTGTGTGTTGTGTCGGTGTATGCAGAGTGTGTGTTGTGTCGGTGTATGCAGAGTGTGTGTTGTGTCGGTGTATGCAGAGTGTGTGTTGTGTCGGTGTATGCAGAGTGTGTGTTGTGTCGGTGTATGCAGAGTGTGTGTTGTGTCGGTGTATGCAGAGTGTGTTGTGTCGGTGTATGCAGAGTGTGTGTTGTGTCGGTGTATGCAGAGTGTGTGTTGTGTCGGTGTATGCAGAGTGTGTGTTGTGTCGGTGTATGCAGAGTGTGTGTTGTGTCGGTGTATGCAGAGTGTGTGTTGTGTCGGTGTATGCAGAGTGTGTGTTGTGTCGGTGTATGCAGAGTGTGTGTTGTGTCGGTGTATGCAGAGTGTGTGTTGTGTCGGTGTATGCAGAGTGTGTGTTGTGTCGGTGTATGCAGAGTGTGTGTTGTGTCGGTGTATGCAGAGTGTGTGTTGTGTCAGTGTATGCAGAGTGTGTGTTGTGTCAGTGTATGCAGAGTGTGTGTTGTGTCAGTGTATGCAGAGTGTGTGTTGTGTCAGTGTATGCAGAGTGTGTGTTGTGTCAGTGTATGCAGAGTGTGTGTTGTGTCAGTGTATGCAGAGTGTGTGTTGTGTCAGTGTATGCAGAGTGTGTGTTGTGTCAGTGTATGCAGAGTGTGTGTTGTGTCAGTGTATGCAGAGTGTGTGTTGTGTCAGTGTATGCAGAGTGTGTGTTGTGTCAGTGTATGCAGAGTGTGTGTTGTGTCAGTGTATGCAGAGTGTGTGTTGTGTCAGTGTATGCAGAGTGTGTGTTGTGTTAGTGTATGCAGAGTGTGTGTTGTGTCAGTGTATGTAATATGTGTGTTGTGTCAGTGTATGTAATATGTGTGTTGTGTCAGTGTATGTAGTGTGTGTTGTGTTAGTGTATGTTGTGTTAGTGTATATAGTGTGTGTGTGTTGTGTCAGTGCATGTAGTGTGTGTGCTGTGTCAGTGTATGCAGTGTGTGTGTTGTGTTAGTGTATGCAGTGTGTGTGTTGTGTCGGTGTATGCAGAGTGTGTGTTGTGTCAGTGTATGCAGAGTGTGTGTTGTGTCAGTGTATGCAGAGTGTGTGTTGTGTCAGTGTATGCAGAGTGTGTGTTGTGTTAGTGTATGCAGAGTGTGTGTTGTGTTAGTGTATGCAGAGTGTGTGTTGTGTTAGTGTATGCAGAGTGTGTGTTGTGTTAGTGTATGCAGAGTGTGTGTTGTGTTAGTGTATGCAGAGTGTGTGTTGTGTTAGTGTATGCAGAGTGTGTGTTGTGTTAGTGTATGCAGAGTGTGTGTTGTGTTAGTGTATGCAGAGTGTGTGTTGTGTTAGTGTATGCAGAGTGTGTGTTGTGTCAGTGTATGCAGTGTGTGTGTTGTGTCAGTGTATGTAGTGTGTGTTGTGTTAGTGTATGTTGTGTTAGTGTATATAGTGTGTGTGTGTTGTGTCAGTGCATGTAGTGTGTGTGCTGTGTCAGTGTATGCAGTGTGTGTGTTGTGTTAGTGTATGCAGTGTGTGTGTTGTGTTAGTGTATGCAGTGTGTGTGTGGTGTTGGTGTATGCAGAGTGTGTGTGGTGTTGGTGTATGCAGAGTGTGTGTTGTGTTAGTGTATGCCGTGTTGGTGTATGCAGAGTGTGTGTTGTGTTAGTGTATGCCGTGTTGGTGTATGCAGAGTGTGTGTTGTGTTAGTGTATGCCGTGTTGGTGTATGCAGAGTGTGTGTTGTGTTAGTGTATGCAGTGTGTGTGTTGTGTTAGTGTATGCAGTGTGTGTGTTGTGTCAGTGTATGTAATATGTGTGTTGTGTCAGTGTATGTAGTGTGTGTGTTGTGTTAGTGTATGTAGTGTGTGTGTGTGTTGTGTTAGTGTATGTAGTGTGTGTGTGTGTTGTGTTAGTGTATATAGTTTGTGTGTTGTGTCAGTGTATGTAGTGTGTGTGTTGTGTCAGTGTATGTAGTGTGTGTTGTGTCAGTGTATGTAGTGTGTGTGTTGTGTTAGTGTATGTAGTGTGTGTGTTGTGTTAGTGTATGTAGTGTGTGTGTGTGTTGTGTTAGTGTATGCAGTGTGTGTTGTGTCAGTGTATGTAGTGTGTGTGTGTGTGTGTGTGTGTGTGTGTGTGTGTAAATGTGCAATCTGGGGTGAGGGGGAGGGGGGGCATTTTAACATAATAAAAAAAATTACATTTAATTAACCCCTTAAGGACCAAACTTCTGGAATGTGACAGACCCATCCCGCTGGACTAAACCTATTGGGTTCGTCTGATTTGCCCAGTACTTATGGTCCCTGAGAGATCCTGCGGAGAGTTGTGACTTTGCACAACTAACAGTTCGAATACAGCCAAAACCAACGAAGCGCTAAAGCTATCAAAGCCTCGTGGTGGCCGACATCGGACAAAGGGCCACGTGGCGACGGCCATTTTGCCTTCGAATCCGCCGACCCGTACTATCGACGATACTTCGACAGTACAACGTAGTCGAAGTACCGATCCACTTCGAACAGGACGTAGACATTTTTAGGCCAACAAGTGACCGACCGTACAGCCCGAATCCAGGGAACTCTTTTGGGCACGAAACGGTAGCTGCGGTCGGTCATAAACAGACATTCGAGTAACTTTGGATTCACTGGAGGGATTGGTGTGATTTTTGAGACTGTTTATGATTTAAGTATGCTGAATCTGAATATGTGCCTTTTATGTGAATATGATGGATGGATTTGGAGTTATGAAAGTTGTATAAAAATATATTCTAAACTGCCTGTATAATAAGATTATGTGTCACACCAAGGGGAGGGAATGTGTGGGATGTACCATCGATGCCAGTGGTTGTTTTATGCCTCCCCTTGGGTGTGGCCTGTGTGTGTGAAATGCAAATAAAAGGCAGGCTGGCTGTTCCAGTCCTCAGTTCATGTTTTACCCTCATAATGGAGCTTGGTCTCGTTATTGGGGGAACCGGGAATACAAGTGACTAACGACTGTGTCTGGAGCTCGGAAGGTGGTACCGTAACAACTGGTGGCAAGCGACGGGATGATCTTCAACGCCCAAAGAAACCACTACGACCAAGAATAAAATGGAACTACAATACCAAAACCTGAGAAGAGCTACCTTAAAAGACTTATTGGAACAAAGGGGCGGACAGGCCAGTAACCTCAAGAAGAGGGACATTATTGCTTTATTGCTGGAAATGGATGGAGTACCAGCGGCAGAGGGAACCAATGGACCCAGCCCAGACGACCGAACCCCCGAGGAGGCAAGGTTTGACCGGGCGGTAAAAATTCGGCTGGCCCATTATGGCCCCAACCCCTCCGCGGAGATCGTCACCCAGGTTCAAGCCGCTGTGGAGGCCAGCCTGCTACGCCAACACGGTACTGCAGCGGCCCCAGTCAAAGCAAACCCGGGGGACAAACAGAAAGTGCCGTTTGCGGCCTTCAAAGCCTTCAGTGAGACCGAAGGAGAGATTGACGGGTACCTTGCGGATTTTGAGCGGCAATGTGCTCTGCACAAGGTACCCCCGGCAGACTGGGTTGCTATACTGTCCGGCAAGTTATCCGGCCGGGCCAACGACGCTTTTCGGGCTATTCCGGATGAGGAGATCGGGGATTATGTTACCGTCCGGGAAGCTTTACTTGCCCGGTATGCCGTTACACCCGAGGCATACCGGAGGAGGTTCCGGGACACTGCAAAAACAACTGGGGACTCATACGTGGAATGGGCCTGCAAGGTACATCGCACAGCCGCCCACTGGATGGCAGGGTGCCAGGCGGTGTCGGGAGAAGAGGTGCTGCAGATGTTTTTATTGGAACATTGTTTCGACAAATTGCCGACAGGGGTCAGAGAGTGGGTACGAGACCGTAAGCCTTCCACTCTACACGAGGCGGCTCGCTTGGCCGACGAGTACACTGACGCTCGCAGACTGGACAATTCCATCACCAAGGCCACAGCCAGAGCGGAATACCAACCAGCCGCTGCCACGTATCAGCCTCCCATAAACAGACCATCCGCACCCCCTCCGGCTGCCCAGTACCAACGTCCACCCCGGTTTAACGCCCGAGAGTACTCTGAACCCCTTCGGTGCTTCCTGTGCAATCAGCTAGGGCACAGGCGACAGGAGTGCCCGATGAACCGTGCCAACAGGAACCAGTCCTGGAGGAAACCCACGGGGGCCCCTTCCCCAGCACCTCTTCCAGCCGTCCACTGTGTAGAGGAAGAGGAATGCTGGGGCATATTACATGAGGCGGACCCTGTTCAGGCTGCCCACCAGGACAATCGACAACACCACAGACAGAGTGTAAAGGTCAACGGAAAGGAAGCCAGTGGGCTACGAGACACTGGTGCAACTCTGACTTTGCTCCAAAAGCACCTAGTGTCCGAAGCGCAACATACCGGGGATACCGTGGCAGTACGAGTAGCCGGGGGTGCAGTATTTCGTCTACCCGTGGCCCGGGTACATTTGGATTGGGGAGTGGGCGCTAGACACGTGAATGTGGGGGTCATTAAGGATTTACCCGCTGATGTTCTTCTTGGCAACGACTTGGCCCCCCTGGTTTCGGCCTTTGCTCCCATGGGCCCCGCTGCAGTGGACGCTGTTACGACCCGTGCCCAGACCCGTGCCACTGAGGCCGGCCCACCTGCTGTTGAGACCCAGGTAAGACTCTCTACCCCGACTTGTACCTTAGACCAGGCCCCGTTCGGCTGGGATACCCCAGAGATGTACGGGAAAGAAACTAGGGAGGACCCGACGTTAGCCAAGTACAGAGCCAGGGCCGACGCTGGGGAAGAAGGAGTAGGTGGGGAACACTACGAGTGGGTGGGGGATAGGCTGTACAGGATCCCGAAACCTTCCCCGAAACCGAATGCCCCTTCGCAGAAGCGACAACTAGTAGTACCTGCAAAGTATCGGCAGGAGATTCTGCGGATTGGGCATGACGTGCCCTTAGCAGGTCATCTAGGTTCCCACCGCACAGCTCATAGAATCACCCAAAACTTTTTCTGGCCCAATTTTAACCGAGATGTGCGGATGTATTGTAGCACGTGCGACACTTGTCAACGGGTAGGTAAGCGGGGAGATCATCCAAAAGCTAGGCTACAGCCGATGCCTATCATTGGAGAGCCTTTTTCCCGCATAGCCGTTGACATTGTGGGTCCACTGGCCAGGGCTAGTCCATCCGGTAAGAAATATATTCTTACTGTGGTAGACTACGCCACCCGTTACCCAGAGGCAGTAGCGCTGTCTAATATAGAGGCAGAGACGGTTGCTGATGCCCTGGTTAAAGTCTTTACTAGGGTCGGGTTCCCGCAGGAGATCCTCTCTGATCAGGGAACCCAATTTACCGCTGTGCTCACCCAGCAGCTGTGGAAGGTGTGCGGCATCAACCCGCTACTTAGTTCACCCTATCACCCACAGACTAACGGTC
The DNA here is from genome assembly GCF_036172605.1 of Pelobates fuscus. Classification (NCBI taxonomy): domain Eukaryota; kingdom Metazoa; phylum Chordata; class Amphibia; order Anura; family Pelobatidae; genus Pelobates; species Pelobates fuscus. The sequence continues at coordinate 157,826,297 of NC_086317.1, forward strand.
TCTGCGAGCGATTTAATGGTACCCTCAAACAGATGCTGAGGACCTTTACTGACACTTGCAGAGACTGGGAGCGATTCCTGCCTCATCTGCTATTTGCATACAGAGAGGTGCCCCAGGAATCAACTGGGTTCTCCCCCTTTGAGTTACTCTATGGGAGAAGGGTTCGTGGACCCCTAGATCTCATTAGAGGACACTGGGAGGGGGAGACAGAGCAAGAAGGGACCCCCATAGTACCGTATGTGCTGGAACTCCGGGACCGTATGGAGAAACTATCCCTGATGGTAAGGGAAAATCTCCGGGCGGCCCAGGGGAAACAGAAACGATGGTACGATCGGGGTGCTCGACAGCGGGTCTTCCAGGTTGGGCAGAAGGTCCTAGTGCTCAAACCTGTGAAGGCAAACAAGATGCAAGCATCTTGGCAGGGCCCGTACAAGGTGTTAGCTCAGGTATGCGATACTACCTATCTCATAGCCAGCTGTTCGGATGAAAGGGTACAACGATCCTTTCATGTGAACATGCTCAAGGAGTATCAGGAACGACCCGAAGATGTTGCAGCAGTTTGTGCCCCAGCTACCGACGACACCGAGAACTTACCTTTACCGGACCTGTTAGAAAGGGATCCCCAGACCGACCTTACTAGCCTCGTACAGTTAGGTGACCGACTAAGCCCGGCCGAGAAAACCCAGGCAAGACAGCTTCTGTGGGAGAAGCAGGCGACATTCTCCCAAGAACCAGGGTACACCCCACTAGCTATACACAAGGTCGAGACACCCGGACAGAACCCCCTACGACAACCTCCATACCGCATCCCGGAAGCAGTCCGAGAAGGAATGCGGAAGGAGATACAGGAGATGACCCGGCTGGGGGTTATTGAGCACTCCGATAGTCCGTGGGCGTCGCCCGTAGTCCTAGTACCCAAGAAAGATGGGACCACCCGGTTCTGTGTGGATTACAGGCGGCTCAACGAGCGGACTACCACGGACGCCTACCCGATGCCCCGGATAGACGAGTTATTAGACCGCATTGCCAGGGGGCGCTACCTGACCACCATTGACCTATGTAAAGGGTACTGGCAGATCCCCCTGGCCGAGGATGCTATCCCCAAGTCGGCCTTCGTCACCCCGTTTGGCCTATACCAGTTTAGGGTTATGCCATTCGGGATGAAGAACGCTCCGGCTACCTTCCAGCGTATGGTGGATAGGCTCCTAGATGGCTTCCAGGGATTTGCATGTGCATACCTGGACGACATCGCGGTTTACAGTGAGTCTTGGGAAGACCACCTAGTACACGTAGGGGTAGTGCTGGACAAGATTCGGGCCGCCGGCCTGACTCTGAAACCAGACAAGTGCCATTTAGGCATGGCAGAAGTGCAGTACTTGGGTCACCGGGTGGGTTGTGGGAGCCAGAGACCCGAACCGGCCAAGGTGGAAGCAGTAGCTAACTGGCCCACACCTATCACCAAGACCCAAGTACTTGCCTTCCTAGGGACAGCGGGTTACTATCGACGTTTTGTCCCCGACTACAGTACGATTGCCAAGCCCCTAACTGATTTGACTAAAAAGAATTTACCTAGACAGGTCCTGTGGTCTCCAGCTTGTGAAGCCGCGTTTCAAGCCCTGAAGCAGGCTCTTGTGAATGCCCCTGTCCTGGCTGCCCCAGTCCCTAACAAACGTTTTCTTGTCCACACAGACGCTTCCATGTATGGACTGGGGGCTGTGCTGAGCCAGGTCGGGGAGGATGGCGGAGAACACCCTGTCGCATATCTCAGCAGAAAGTTACTACCTCGAGAAGTGAGTTATGCGGCAGTAGAGAAAGAGTGTTTAGCCCTGGTCTGGGCACTGAAGAAACTGAGCCCCTACCTATACGGACAAGAATTTTCCCTCGTAACAGACCACAACCCCCTCGTCTGGCTTAACCGGGTCTCTGGGGACAATGGCAGACTGCTGAGGTGGAGTTTGGCCTTGCAGCCTTATAATTTCACTATCAGCTACCGACCCGGTAAGCAGAATGGGAATGCGGATGGGTTATCCCGGCAAATAGACGTCCCTATTCTCTCTAAGTCCGGTCATCCCCAAGTTGACCCGCCACAGGGTCAAGCCGGGTCTGCCGGAGTGTTCCACAAGGAGGGAGCCATGTGACAGACCCATCCCGCTGGACTAAACCTATTGGGTTCGTCTGATTTGCCCAGTACTTATGGTCCCTGAGAGATCCTGCGGAGAGTTGTGACTTTGCACAACTAACAGTTCGAATACAGCCAAAACCAACGAAGCGCTAAAGCTATCAAAGCCTCGTGGTGGCCGACATCGGACAAAGGGCCACGTGGCGACGGCCATTTTGCCTTCGAATCCGCCGACCCGTACTATCGACGATACTTCGACAGTACAACGTAGTCGAAGTACCGATCCACTTCGAACAGGACGTAGACATTTTTAGGCCAACAAGTGACCGACCGTACAGCCCGAATCCAGGGAACTCTTTTGGGCACGAAACGGTAGCTGCGGTCGGTCATAAACAGACATTCGAGTAACTTTGGATTCACTGGAGGGATTGGTGTGATTTTTGAGACTGTTTATGATTTAAGTATGCTGAATCTGAATATGTGCCTTTTATGTGAATATGATGGATGGATTTGGAGTTATGAAAGTTGTATAAAAATATATTCTAAACTGCCTGTATAATAAGATTATGTGTCACACCAAGGGGAGGGAATGTGTGGGATGTACCATCGATGCCAGTGGTTGTTTTATGCCTCCCCTTGGGTGTGGCCTGTGTGTGTGAAATGCAAATAAAAGGCAGGCTGGCTGTTCCAGTCCTCAGTTCATGTTTTACCCTCATAATGGAGCTTGGTCTCGTTATTGGGGGAACCGGGAATACAAGTGACTAACGACTGTGTCTGGAGCTCGGAAGGTGGTACCGTAACATGGAATAAAAGGGGATCATGACGTGTCACACATGTCATGTGTCCTTAAGGGGTTAAATGTTTCTCCCCCCTCCCTGCTTACCTGTGTCTAGGGAGGGGGGAGATTTTATCCCTGGTGGTCCGGTGGCATGGTGGGGCCCCCCTGGTTCCCTGATACCGCAGAGGGGGCCCAGGCAGCACACAGCCTCTTCTCTTCGCTCTCCTCTAATAACTCTCGCGAGACCCGTGGAGCGTTGCCATGGCAACCGGGTCTCGCGAGAGTTATTAGAGGAGAGCGAAGAGAAGAGGCTGTGTGCTGCCTGGGCCCCCTCTGCGGTAACCGGGAAGCCGGGGGGCCCGCGGCTGCACACATAGCGATATTCGCTATCTATGTGTGCAGGGAGGGAAAGTGGGGCCCAGGACTGCCAGAGCAGTCCGGGCCCCCCAGGGCCGCCGGGCCCGTGACAACCGTCATGGTTGTCACCCCCTGATGGCGGCCCTGGAAGCCGCTATAGGTATACTTGCTGAAGTAGGGTCGTGCATAGGATAAGGGAGAGTGCTGTTTAGCAAGAGTAGCTTCTCTGTGCTGCAGCTCACAAGCATTAGTCCCTTACACAATTCGTCATGGTTTCTTGCTGGGTTGAATTTTGTCTCCGCGGGGAGCCGCCATCTTGGTGGTCTCGATGTCGTTCTTGGAGGGAAAGTGCCACTGCCGACCGATGCCAGTGCAGCTCGCTCTAGGCAGTGGGGAAGCAGGCTTCCGACCTCCGTCCCTCTCTGCTGCTCTGTGGGTGGTGCGCCGGCTTCAGCTTCTGAACTCACGAGGTCCAGGGAGCTTGCGTGCGGTGAGGGTTCTCGTGGGCTGCGGCTGCTTTGTGGATTGCTTGGTCCCCTGAGAGCCTGGGTTAGCCATGGTGGGAGGCTTAGTGTGTGCTGCTTGTGGTCGCTTGGGAGCAGGCTGGAAGTGTGGTAAGTGGGATGTTCATCTTCATGCTGGGGCACCCTGCTCGGCACCCTGCTTAGTCCTTGTGGCCTGCTGTAATCGGGGCTCAGGTCTCTCATGCACATGGTGGTCGCCATTTTGTGTGCAGCGGTGTCGCCCATTATATCCCGCTCAGGCCCTTGGGGTGAGGACCGGGATCAACCCCCCGGTCCAGAGGGGGGGGGGGGGGGATCAGGACCGGGTCCGCAGATGGAGTCCCTGTTCGACGGGCTCCAGTGGGCAGGTCAGTGGTGTGGCGGCCGTCCACTCCTCTCGCTGCCGGGTGAGGCCTCGCCTGTTGCCGCAGGGACCTCTCCCCTGAGGGACTAAAACCCCAGAGGGCAAGCCTCTCCTCAGCTCTGGTAGCCCTAGACGTCTGGGGTCGCAGTTGTGGGCTAGTCATGCAATCCAAAAGCCCGATTTACAGGCGTAAAAGGTGGTCTGTAGGTTGTATTGAGCTTGAGCTGGTCTGTCTTGCGACCGCTCGGCTCGGCGGCCCCGCCCCAAAGTGACAGTTTTAATTCATTTTTTGTTGTTAGATGACCACCTATCTCTCTGCTCTGTCTAATTCTAGTGGCTAGTACTTCTATAGTTAATGTATTTAGGATGGGGAATAACGGACACCCCTGTCTAGTGCCGTTTTTCAATTTGAACCAGTTTGAACATATGTTAGGTCCAATTGTTCTGGCCTATAGATCGCTATATAATGCTAACATTGCAGGTTGGAGCCAACCTGATAAATGCCATTTTGGCATCTAGTGACATGATCAGCATAGGACTTGAATTTTGTTGCGATATATCTAGTATATTAATCAATCTTCTTATACTATTGTTCGAAAAAACGCAATCAGGAACACACTCTTGGATAACCAGCTAGTGGAAATCACTACAGGGCACTGATAAAAAGGTAATTTGGGTCTAAATAACCATCCTTAAGTTGTAATTGACTGCGTCTGACCCCAAAACATGCATGCGCGTCTATGACATGATGCCGCACGCACATTGGCGCCATTTTGATGTGGGCGAAGGTAAGTTTCTTATAAAAGCCTGATCCGCAGCTGACCAATTTGCTAAGTGGCAGGTAACGGGTTAATGAGGGAAGGTAGGAATGTGGATAAAGGGAGGACTAAAACCTAGTCCAAAAGCTGTACCCTAGCATGCCTTTGAGAGCACCCATTATCCTTATTTATAGGGGTTACCCCCCCCCCCCACACTCTCAGTAGCAACCTGACATATCCTCCCTGCATATATCTATTTAAACTGCTAAATTCTATGCTTTAAGATGTTATAGTGGTAAATAAGGGAACCGGCGGTGGTTACAATCGGCGCCTAATGTGCGTCTTGTACTTTGGAAGCTTTAACTATAAAATAATATATAATCAAAGAGATGGGTGGATGTACCAGCGCTAATTTGGAGAATCACAATATACACCAATTGGTTCCAATATTATACAATTGTAGCTGCTTAAACACCAAAATCTTATCTTAACAACAAGGAATACAATCTAGGGAAATGGTGAAGCGCTATATTTATATATAAGGTCAGAAAATACAGAGAATCTTTGAGAATAAGTGGATATACCTTAAATATCCTTTTCCTTTCTCTTTTGAGATCTTAACCTTGATATACGGTTCCTTAAAAGTATAAACACAAAGAATATATCATAGTATAACACTGTAAGGTATATTTTCAAGTATGTATATAAGATTATTCCCACTCACACTTTAAAGAGCCAAAATGTTTTTTAGCTCAGTTCATGCGCTTATAGGGTCCGTAAAGGCGACCCTCTCCCTTCTTGGGCGGCTTTTGTTCTTCCTTTTTCAATCTAGGACATAAAGTGCATATAGTGTAGTATCTTTGGTAAATGGCTTATATACGTGTAATTCAGAATGGGGTACTCACAAAACCAGAGCCTTCAACTAGGCTCAATGGTACAGCATATGTGGTTAAGGACCACAATCCTTCTTTTTGGTAGCAGGAACGAAATTTTGCCAGATAGTGTCTCAGTAAAAATAGTAATTTTATTTGACTATCACTCTTTTAAAAAGTATATCAATATAAAAATCAATATAAAAATATCAAACAGTAAATATAAATACACACTACAAAGGCAAAAAATAAAAAGTCCAATAGTTACAGTCTTTTCCAGGACGCGTTTCGCCAAATAGGCTTCCTCAGCTGGATAAAAAGTCTTTGCAATATTCTTTGGACAGGTTCCTGCTTTAAATACCTTCTTCTTACTTGAATAATTGGTGTGCGGGCTTTTTAATTCTCGCGGGCTATTGCCATGGTAACGGCAATGCTCTGCGTATCAAGCCTCTTTCGCAGTTGTATTTCCGTGTACGTCACTTCCGGTTTCGCTTATATCCGGTTTTCATGCGTTCCACTTACGGTTCAGCTCGTGGATGCACCCGAATCGGCACAGATATAGAGGAAGAGAGGGAGAATACATCCTATCAAAGTTCGATCGTGTTTTTCTTTTTACTCCTTATAACTTTATACATATAAATCTTTGCTCTAAATTTGTAACATAACCAGATACTGGAGTTTTTATTCCACTTGAAGATTTGTCCGGTATAAATAAAATATAAGTTTTCTAATATCGTGTATCTTCTTTATAGTCCGTAAAAGATCAGATTATATATATTTAGGGGATTTTAATCAATCGCTTTCGGTGCTTAGAGTGAATGTGATATGATATAAAAATTCATGTAGAAGACAAAGAGGGAATGCTTTAAGGTGCTGAAGGAAAGTTCCTTCTATGCATACAAATTTATCGATATCCTTCTAAAACCAAATCAATAGGGTGCTAGGTATTAGGTCTATGCTACAAGGGAATCAGTCGTAAGCATAGAGGGGGTCAAAAAAGGTAAAAATCTTAAAAAGGTAAATCTAGGACAAGTGTAAAATCAACCACTTTAGAGTGCTAAAATAATGAGTAGACTATATAAGGTAAAATAAACCACTTAAGGTGCTGTGTTGAATATAATGAAGCAAGGGACTAGTATAAGGCATAAAACGAGTTAAAAATAAAGGGATAAAATAAACCACTTAAGGTGCTGAATAAATGATGCTCTAGGGCAGGTAGGTGTAACACATATATGAGATAAAACCAACCACTTAAGGTGCTAGGTGTAAGGGAGAATACTGACATACAATAACGTCATAGGATGGATAAGATTCCTATCTAAAAACTGAATATGTAAAAGGAATCTCTATGCATAGGTAGTATGAAATCTAAAAGGTATATCACACTGGAAATATAGGTAATCTATGTATATTAATATAAAAAAACGTCTATAAAGACTAGGGTCAAAAAACCTAGATTCTATGTGTATATCACAGGGGAAGGAGGGGGAGCGGAGCAATATTAGATCTATTTAAGAAAGTGGCACATCTCGAAATCTGCGTTCAGCCCATTCGGAATAAGAGTATTTAATTTAAAAATCCACTCCATTTCTTGTTTACTCATTTTTGCATCAAAATTACCTCCTCTCCAATCTTTATCTACTTTCTTTATGCCCAAAAATGTGGTGTTTTTAAACTCGCAGTTATGGACCGATTTGTAATGTAATGAGACGCTGTGATTTTCAAAGCCTTTTGTGATATTCCGGCCATGTTCCTCTATTCTAATATGTAGGGCTCTAGTGGTTTTTCCCACATAGAATAAGCCACAAGGGCATCTAAGTGCGTAAATGACATTATTTGAATGGCAAGTTAGAAAGTCTTTGATAGTATACTCCGTGCCATCTTTATTTAAAAAAGTCTTTATGTGTCGCTTCTTATTAGTAGTTCTCTTGCAGGCTAGGCATTGGCCGCAGCCGTAAAATCCTTTATCAGAGGTTAAAAAGGGATTTCCTGTTCTTTTCTTTTTTATGAAACTTGATGTCAGGGTGGTACGTAAATTATTTACCCCTCTATGTATAAATTTTGGTTTGTCAGGGAGGAACGTTTTTAGAGTGGGGTCCTGTAATAGGATAGGCCAAAATTTGGAGACTATCTTTCTTACTTTAAAATTATCAGTGCTAAAATTGCATATAAAGGGGATTTCTTTCATTTCGTTTTCTTTTTTCTCCTTATATTTTAAAAGGCTATTTCTTTCTACTTTTTTCACTTCTTCTCTTGCTTTTTCTAATTTCTGTTCTTCGTATCCCTTTTCTAAAAAGTCTCGTTTAATCTTGTCTGACTGGATTTTAAAAATATTTAGATCAGTGCAATTTCGCCGGCAGTTATATAGAAAGAGACAGCTGCCATTTCTCACCATGGCTAGAAAATGCTCCGAAGGGCCAATTCTTAAGAATTCGGCGAAATTGCACTGATCTAAATATTTTTAAAATCCAGTCAGACAAGATTAAACGAGACTTTTTAGAAAAGGGATACGAAGAACAGAAATTAGAAAAAGCAAGAGAAGAAGTGAAAAAAGTAGAAAGAAATAGCCTTTTAAAATATAAGGAGAAAAAAGAAAACGAAATGAAAGAAATCCCCTTTATATGCAATTTTAGCACTGATAATTTTAAAGTAAGAAAGATAGTCTCCAAATTTTGACCTATCCTATTACAGGACCCCACTCTAAAAACGTTCCTCCCTGACAAACCAAAATTTATACATAGAGGGGTAAATAATTTACGTACCACCCTGACATCAAGTTTCATAAAAAAGAAAAGAACAGGAAATCCCTTTTTAACCTCTGATAAAGGATTTTACGGCTGCGGCCAATGCCTAGCCTGCAAGAGAACTACTAATAAGAAGCGACACATAAAGACTTTTTTAAATAAAGATGGCACGGAGTATACTATCAAAGACTTTCTAACTTGCCATTCAAATAATGTCATTTACGCACTTAGATGCCCTTGTGGCTTATTCTATGTGGGAAAAACCACTAGAGCCCTACATATTAGAATAGAGGAACATGGCCGGAATATCACAAAAGGCTTTGAAAATCACAGCGTCTCATTACATTACAAATCGGTCCATAACTGCGAGTTTAAAAACACCACATTTTTGGGCATAAAGAAAGTAGATAAAGATTGGAGAGGAGGTAATTTTGATGCAAAAATGAGTAAACAAGAAATGGAGTGGATTTTTAAATTAAATACTCTTATTCCGAATGGGCTGAACGCAGATTTCGAGATGTGCCACTTTCTTAAATAGATCTAATATTGCTCCGCTCCCCCTCCTTCCCCTGTGATATACACATAGAATCTAGGTTTTTTGACCCTAGTCTTTATAGACGTTTTTTTATATTAATATACATAGATTACCTATATTTCCAGTGTGATATACCTTTTAGATTTCATACTACCTATGCATAGAGATTCCTTTTACATATTCAGTTTTTAGATAGGAATCTTATCCATCCTATGACGTTATTGTATGTCAGTATTCTCCCTTACACCTAGCACCTTAAGTGGTTGGTTTTATCTCATATATGTGTTACACCTACCTGCCCTAGAGCATCATTTATTCAGCACCTTAAGTGGTTTATTTTATCCCTTTATTTTTAACTCGTTTTATGCCTTATACTAGTCCCTTGCTTCATTATATTCAACACAGCACCTTAAGTGGTTTATTTTACCTTATATAGTCTACTCATTATTTTAGCACTCTAAAGTGGTTGATTTTACACTTGTCCTAGATTTACCTTTTTAAGATTTTTACCTTTTTTGACCCCCTCTATGCTTACGACTGATTCCCTTGTAGCATAGACCTAATACCTAGCACCCTATTGATTTGGTTTTAGAAGGATATCGATAAATTTGTATGCATAGAAGGAACTTTCCTTCAGCACCTTAAAGCATTCCCTCTTTGTCTTCTACATGAATTTTTATATCATATCACATTCACTCTAAGCACCGAAAGCGATTGATTAAAATCCCCTAAATATATATAATCTGATCTTTTACGGACTATAAAGAAGATACACGATATTAGAAAACTTATATTTTATTTATACCGGACAAATCTTCAAGTGGAATAAAAACTCCAGTATCTGGTTATGTTACAAATTTAGAGCAAAGATTTATATGTATAAAGTTATAAGGAGTAAAAAGAAAAACACGATCGAACTTTGATAGGATGTATTCTCCCTCTCTTCCTCTATATCTGTGCCGATTCGGGTGCATCCACGAGCTGAACCGTAAGTGGAACGCATGAAAACCGGATATAAGCGAAACCGGAAGTGACGTACACGGAAATACAACTGCGAAAGAGGCTTGATACGCAGAGCATTGCCGTTACCATGGCAATAGCCCGCGAGAATTAAAAAGCCCGCACACCAATTATTCAAGTAAGAAGAAGGTATTTAAAGCAGGAACCTGTCCAAAGAATATTGCAAAGACTTTTTATCCAGCTGAGGAAGCCTATTTGGCGAAACGCGTCCTGGAAAAGACTGTAACTTTTGGACTTTTTATTTTTTGCCTTTGTAGTGTGTATTTATATTTACTGTTTGATATTTTTATATTGATTTTTATATTGATATACTTTTTAAAAGAGTGATAGTCAAATAAAATTACTATTTTTACTGAGACACTATCTGGCAAAATTTCGTTCCTGCTACCAAAAAGGATTGTGGTCCTTAACCACATATGCTGTACCATTGAGCCTAGTTGAAGGCTCTGGTTTTGTGAGTACCCCATTCTGAATTACACGTATATAAGCCATTTACCAAAGATACTACACTATATGCACTTTATGTCCTAGATTGAAAAAGGAAGAACAAAAGCCGCCCAAGAAGGGAGAGGGTCGCCTTTACGGACCCTATAAGCGCATGAACTGAGCTAAAAAACATTTTGGCTCTTTAAAGTGTGAGTGGGAATAATCTTATATACATACTTGAAAATATACCTTACAGTGTTATACTATGATATATTCTTTGTGTTTATACTTTTAAGGAACCGTATATCAAGGTTAAGATCTCAAAAGAGAAAGGAAAAGGATATTTAAGGTATATCCACTTATTCTCAAAGATTCTCTGTATTTTCTGACCTTATATATAAATATAGCGCTTCACCATTTCCCTAGATTGTATAAAATAATATATACTTAGGTAACCTCTTATATGTAAGAGAAGACATGATAATTTGTCATGGCACAAGTCTTGAAATAATGAGCTATTTGTAGCCCAGACACAGAGAGAGATCTTCATCATAGAGAGATGATTTTAAGTGAACTTGCACAAGGCACTTGGAGTTAAGGTGCTCGGTACACTGTAATTAGCATACAATGCTAAAATTGTGGCTCTTTATTAATATGACAAGAGAGACATATATACATATTTGGTTAACTCCCTTATATGCCTAATACACCAGCACAGCATGGTCCATTAGTTCCAGGACAGAGGGTTGTCTTGATCTCTCTGTAGCTGCACAGGTTGCAAGCTAAGGAGAGATCAATGCAAGATATTGTTTTCATAAGATAAGTGATGAAAGCAAAATTTGCTAGTACATTTCTAAGTTTAACCCCTTAAGGACGGTGGGTGTTCTATGCCATCCTTGGGACCCAGCTTTAAACGCCGGCGGGCGGCATAGAGCGCCCAAGCTGTCCTATGTACTTACCCGGTCTCCGGAGATCCCACGCCGATGATATATATATTTAATCAATAAATACACTTAGACAGTGTATGTGTATATATATACTTAGATCATATATATAGTTATTTATAAATAAATATTAATTATATATATGAGCTAAGTATATATATATATATATATATATATATATATATATATACACACACATACACCGTCTAAGTGTATTTTAATATTATAATTATATATATATATATATATATATATTAATATCAAAATGCACGTAGAATGATATTGATTATATATATATATATATATATATATATATATATATATTTATCATTAAATATATATTTATATATAATATAAAATAAATAAATATTTAAATAAGTTTTTAAAAAATATATATATATATATATATATACACACGTGTAATTTCGTTCTAACTGTATTTTAAAATTAATATGTATATATTGATATCAAAATACACCTAGAGCAAAATAATATATATATATATATAGTGATATATACGTATATACCTATGTATGTATGTATATATATATATATATATATATATATATATATATATATATATATATATATATATATATATATATATATATATATATATATATATACATAGGTATATACGTATATATCACTATATATATATATATATATATATATAAACAAATGAGAAAACCCCTGCACTCCAACTTTTTCTAATGTTACTGCCAGGTGCCAAGTCCCAAATTTATAAAAAGTCAAAAAATTACCGGCACTCATGGGCTTCTTTCATCCAATTTATTAATAGGTGAAGATAGTCAGGTCAACGTTTCAGCTCCCGATCGGAGCTTTCATCAGGACACCAAAGGCACATTACATGGCATAAAACAAACATATATAGGACAAATAAATCACATTTAACCAATAAACACTGACCTTATCAGCTGTGCTCCATTAGCTCAGATGCTCGGCGTTCACTCAATCCCATTGCGCATGTCTAGCGTTGGTGTGGACTTCCGCATCACATGATCGGGAGGTCGGAACTCTGATCCGATAGCGTCATAGTAACCAAGCAACCGCTGGTTTAACCAGCAAGGATGCTACTATGTTTACAGCCATCGTTAGGAATATTCTCCCTACTAATACAGAGCCAGTCTCTCAGTGATTACGGACTATTTGGATCCAACCTTGGTGCTCGCCGAGCATCCCAATGGATTCACACTGTTATTATTGCTATTCATCTTTAGATGTTCATTATTCATATTCAAAAAGTAGATTATATTACTCACATTCTGTTAGCAAGTTGTTAAAACTAAAGGGAAAAGAAAAAATATATGCTTGCTCAAAAAAATCTATACAAGTGATAAACATGTGTCAATTTATCTATAAACACAAGTAAATATATATCATCAGTAAGGTATAAGTACACTATCATAAATGTGTTATATGAACAAAATTTGTTCTAGTGATTTGCTTATTAAGTATAAGATCCTTAGTGAATGTACTATATTATATTACAAATATTTGAGACAGTGTGTGTGCCTCAATATACTTATATGTGCGTATCATATATATCGATCATGTGATGCGGAAGTCCACACCAACGCTAGACATGCGCAATGGGATTGAGTGAACGCCGAGCATCTGAGCTAATGGAGCACAGCTGATAAGGTCAGTGTTTATTGGTTAAATGTGATTTATTTGTCCTATATATGTTTGTTTTATGCCATGTAATGTGCCTTTGGTGTCCTGATGAAAGCTCCGATCGGGAGCTGAAACGTTGACCTGACTATCTTCACCTATTAATAAATTGGATGAAAGAAGCCCATGAGTGCCGGTAATTTTTTGACTTTTTATATATATATATATATATATATATATATATATATATATATATATATATATATACACACACATGTATATATAATAATTCTACGTATATATTTATGTAATGAGTTTACATAATTAGGTCATTTTATTAATTACAATTTGCGGGACCTGCCTGACAACCCAGGCCGAAAGTCCAGGGAATTTAATTTGCTAGCACTATATTTAACCCTGTAACTTTCGCTGAACACAAATATTAGTGTTTCATAAAAGTAAAATGTATTACAATAAGAATATCGTCAGTGAAAGTGAAATTCTTTGCATTTTTCACACACAAATGGCACTTACACGGATGATATAATTGTTGTGATACTTTTATGTTTTGAAACTGTCACGACTAGTAATGTGGTCCAGCACGCAGAAACTATGTAAACATATACATAAGTCAGAAAAGGAAAAATAACAGGACAGAGCGTAAACCGGACCTTAGAATGGCCGGACTAATACGCTAGAGACAGAGAATGGTCAAAGGGAAAGCCGAGGTCAAGGAAGCCAGAAAATACTCAATACCGATAAAACAAGCCAAGTCAGGGAAACCAGAGATCAGAATAACCAGGGAAACGCCAAGGATCAGGATACCAGGAAATCAGAAACACGAAACTAGCACTTTCAGGAAACCAGGAAACTGAAACCACGACATGGCAAAGTACTAGGGTGAATTAGGGGTTTAAATACCCCTCTCTAAGCTATGATTGGTCAGAGGGCGACCTCTGACCCCAGAACGTGCGTGTGCGTTGACGTCGTGACGTCACGCACACGTTAGTATAATTCTCGGGGGCGGGGCTATCCATGGACGCGACCACGTGGTCGGCGCCATATTGGATTCGGGCGTGATGCCCGGAAGAACTACACGCGCGGTTCCCGGCTCGCCGACGAGCAGGTAAGCTCGTGTAGTCGGAGCGGTCGTGCCGGTCGGGCACGACCGTGAGGCTCGGCGGGCCGGTGACCGCAACAGTACCCCCCACTCGAAGACCGCGCACCGAGCGGGAAGGACCCGGCTTAAGAGGAAAGCGGTTGTGAAATGACCGGATAAGACGGGGCGCATGGACCCGGTCAGCAGGAACCCAACAACGTTCCTCGGGACCATAACCCTTCCAGTCAACGAGATAGGACAAGACACCTCTGGATAATTTGGAGTCCATGATAGAACGGACTTCGTATTCCTCTTGATCACCCACTACCAAGGGCGGAGGAGGAGTGGATACCCTTGTGTAGCGATTGCAAGTAAGGGGCTTCAGCAGAGACACATGGAAAGTATTAGCAATTCTCATATGAGCCGGTAGTGCCAAAGTATAGGTCACTGGATTAATACGTTGGGTAACTCGAAAGGGACCAATGTACCGAGGGGCAAATTTCATGGACGGGACCTTAAGCTTGATATGTCTTGTGGAGAGCCACACCCTGTCACCTGGAATATAGACAGGATTAGCGCCCCTTTTCTTGTCAGCTTGGACCTTCGCTCGTAATGAGGCTTTTTGCAGAGCTGAATGGACGGAATCCCAAGTATCATGAATCGAATCTAAACGGGTGTTCAAAGCGGGGATTTCTGTGTCTGAGAATTCAGAAGGAAAAACAGTGGGGTGATAACCCTGATTAACAAAGAATGGACTGTGATTAGAAGATTCATGAGTGGCGTTGTTTCTGGCGAACTCAGCCATGGGTAAGCGCTCGTACCAGTTAGATTGATTGGCATTTATAAAGCAACGTAAATAGGCTTCTAAAGACTGATTCGCCCTCTCTGCTGCTCCATTTGTTTGAGGGTGATATGCTGACGAAAAGGAGAGTTCGACGCCCAATTGTTTGCAAAAGGAACGCCAAAACCTAGAAACAAACTGGGTACCTCTGTCAGATACTATGCTTTTGGGTACACCGTGCAACCGAAAGATCTCTCTCAAGAATATTTGAACTAGATCTTGAGCAGATGGTAATTTTTTAAGTGGGACGAAATGTGCCATCTTCGTGAATCTATCAATGACCATAAGGACTGTATTAAACCCGTTTGAACTGGGTAGATCCACAATGAAATCCATGGCCAAGTGGGTCCATGGAGCACTAGGTATGGGCAGTGGTTGTAATAGTCCAGGAGGTGACCTGGGAGGAACTTTAGAAACAGCACATATTTGACATGCCCCAACATAATCTTTGACATCGTTTCTAAGAGCAGGCCACCAAAATCTCCTGGAGATGGCAGAGAGAGTTTTATGGACTCCAGGATGGCCCGCTGTGAGGCTGTCATGGAACAAATCTAGTACCTTCTTTTGAAACTGAGGTGACACATACAATTTGTCCGGAGGTTTTCCCACAGGTGCCTGAGTTTGATCTGCTATTATGGCACAGAAGAGTGGAGAAGACACTTCGGAAACTGTAGTGGCAATGAGGCATTCAGGAGGTACAATAGGATATATCACCTGTTCCGGAACTTCATCTGTCTCAAACTGCCGAGAAAGTGCATCTGCCTTGGTGTTTTTAGTACCAGGTCTGTATGTAATTACGAAATTGAATCGGGAGAGGAACAATGACCACCTAGCCTGACGAGAGGACAGTCTCTTAGCGTCCCCAATATAAGCCAAATTCTTATGATCAGTAAAGATCAAAAGTGGCTCTTTGGAACCTTCCAAGAGATGCCTCCATTCCTTAAGAGCAAGTACAATGGCCAAAAGTTCCCTATTCCCTATGTCGTAATTCCTCTCTGCAGGTGTGAGTTTGCGAGAGTAAAATCCACAGGGATGTAAAGGCGTATCAGGACTCTCTCTTTGAGACAGAATGGCTCCAACTCCTGTCTCTGATGCATCCACCTCTAGGATAAATGGTTTGGATGGATCAGGATGGGTCAGGACAGGTGCTGAGGAAAATAAAGATTTTAATCGTTCAAATGCCTCTCTTGCTTCTTTGGGCCAAGATATACAATTTGCTCCTTTTTTTGTTAAATTGGTTATAGGGGAAATCACGGAGGAAAATCCCCTTATGAATTTGCGGTAGTAAGTCGCAAAACCTATAAAGCGTTGAGTAGCTTTAAGGCCCTTGGGTAATGGCCACTGTAAGACTGCCTCCAGTTTACGAGGATCCATCTGGAAACCAGACGGAGATATAACGTATCCAAGGAATTGTATCTCCGTTTGGTCAAACTGGCATTTCTCCAGTTTACAGTAAAGGCCGTTCTGTAACAGGGTTTTCAGTACAATTCTCACATGTTCGTGATGTGTCTCTAGGTCTGGGGAATAGATGAGAATGTCGTCCAAATACACTAGAACGAACATGTGAAGGTACTCTCTTAGGACATCGTTGATAAAATCCTGGAATACCGCTGGAGCGTTACATAATCCAAACGGCATAACCAGGTATTCGTAATGTCCCATTCTGGTGTTAAATGCGGTCTTCCATTCGTGACCGTCCTTAATTCTGACTAGATTGTAGGCACTTCGGAGATCGAGCTTGGTAAAGACTCGAGCTCCCTTTAATCTGTCGAATAGCTCTGATATAAGGGGAATAGGGTAGGCATTTTTTATGGTAATCCTATTCAAACCCCTATAATCAATACAAGGGCGTAGGTCTCCTTCTTTTTTAGAGACAAAGAAGAATCCAGCCCCGGCTGGTGAGGAGGACCTACGGATATGACCCTTTCTGAGAGCATCTTTAATATATTCCTCCAAACAAAAAATTTCCTGGGGGGACAAGGCATAGACTCCTCCCTTGGGAGGCATAGTCCCTGGTAATAAGTTTATAGTACAGTCATAAGGTCTATGAGGAGGTAACCCTTCTGACTGGACCTTGTTAAATACCTCTTTCAAATCCATATACTGCTGTGGAATTTGTGTGGTCAAGGGAGGTGTAACAGGAACATTAATGGTGCCAATATGTTGTGGGATTTGCTTAAAGCAAACACCTTTGCATCTCTCACCCCAACTCACAATCTCTCCTTCAATCCAATCCAAACGTGGATTGTGTTTCAGGAGCCAAGGGAAACAGAGTATTATCGGAACTGTAGGTGAAGATATGATTTGAAAGGTAATTTCTTCAGAGTGGAGAATACCCACTGAAACAGTGATTGGCAGAGTTTCGTGTGTGATGAAAGGCTGGGTAAGAGGCCTTCCATCAATGGCCTCGACTGCTATAGGTTTCTCTTTATGTCTTAAGGGCAGGAGATGTTTAGCAGAGAACTCTTTGTCTAGGAAATTCTCCGCTGCCCCAGAGTCAATCATAGCCTCACACTGAACAGTAGTGTTCTCGAAAGATAAGGTTACTTTGACCAGGAAACGGTTCTTAGTCAATTTAGGGGACATATACATCACACCTAAGGTCGGTCCCCGTACGTGCCTTAGGTGTGCAAGTTTTCCGGCCGAACCGGGCATGAAGATCTTAGATGTCCCTTCTTGCCACAATACATACATAACCCCTCGTTACGTCTGTGTTGTCTCTCTGCCTCAGTGAGTTTAGCACTACCCAATTGCATGGGTTCAGGTTCTGGAAGAGGCGTTTGGCTACTCACCACTGGGTTAGAGAAACGAGGAGCTATGGACAAATTAGAACGTCTGTTACGTTGTTTGTTTTTCTCTCTCTCTCTGAGCCGGTTATCAATGTTTATCATGTAGGCAATAAACTCATTAAGACTAACCGGAAGGTCTCTAGCTGCAGTTTCATCTTGTATATTCTCAGCTAAACCTTCAGAGAAAGCAGCCACCAGACCGCTATTGGTCCAATCAACCTCAGACGCTAATGTCCTGAACTCTATTGCATAATCGGCTACAGAACGACTGCCTTGCCTGATTCTCATAAGGGCTTTGGCAGCGTTCCTCTCCCTGCCTTTAGGTTCAAATGTAGCCTGAAAGGCCGTAAGAAAGGTACTGTAATCACGGGCTATTGCGTCACCACTTTCCCATAAGGGGTTAGCCCAAGTCAAGGCTTTTCCAGTTAATTGGTTCATCAGATAGCCTATTTTAGATCTATCTGTTGGGAATGAACCTGGGGAGGCCTCAAAGTGGTATTCTATTTGGTTTAAAAAAACTCTAAATTCCTTAGAATCACCTCCATAACGAGGGGGCGGTGACAAAGTTATGGACGGTGGTTTATGGGGTACGGGAACCACTACAGGTGGCGGAACCACAGGTGGTACAGGAGGGACCTCTAAATAGGCAGTCCTCTGGAGCAAGGTCTGAAATGCCTGAGCAAATTGGTCTAACCTGTGGTCCATATCCTCCACCCTATTCTCACAGGCGATCATATGTTTGCATAGTTCTGCAGGATCCATGGCCATGTCGTAATGTCACGACTAGTAATGTGGTCCAGCACGCAGAAACTATGTAAACATATACATAAGTCAGAAAAGGAAAAATAACAGGACAGAGCGTAAACCGGACCTTAGAATGGCCGGACTAATACGCTAGAGACAGAGAATGGTCAAAGGGAAAGCCGAGGTCAAGGAAGCCAGAAAATACTCAATACCGATAAAACAAGCCAAGTCAGGGAAACCAGAGATCAGAATAACCAGGGAAACGCCAAGGATCAGGATACCAGGAAATCAGAAACACGAAACTAGCACTTTCAGGAAACCAGGAAACTGAAACCACGACATGGCAAAGTACTAGGGTGAATTAGGGGTTTAAATACCCCTCTCTAAGCTATGATTGGTCAGAGGGCGACCTCTGACCCCAGAACGTGCGTGTGCGTTGACGTCGTGACGTCACGCACACGTTAGTATAATTCTCGGGGGCGGGGCTATCCATGGACGCGACCACGTGGTCGGCGCCATATTGGATTCGGGCGTGATGCCCGGAAGAACTACACGCGCGGTTCCCGGCTCACCGACGAGCAGGTAAGCTCGTGTAGTCGGAGCGGTCGTGCCGGTCGGGCACGACCGTGAGGCTCGGCGGGCCGGTGACCGCAACAGAAACACTCAAATTTGTGTTCAGCGAAGGCTCCTGAGTATAACAGTACCCCTCATGTACAGGTTTTATGGTGTTTTCAAAAGTTACAGAGTCAAATATGAGGCTTGTGTTTCAGTTTTTTCACATTGAAATTCGCCAGATTGGTTACATTGCCTTTTAACCCGTATAGTAGCCCAGGAATGAAAATTACCCCCATGACGGCATACCATTTGCAATAGTAAACAACCCAAGGTATTGCAAATGGGGTATGTCCAGTCTTTTATAGTAGCATAGTAGCCACTTAGTCACAAACACTGGCCAAAATTGGCGTTCAGATTAGTTTTTTGCATTTTTCACACACAAACAAATATTAACACTAAATGAGAAAAATAGAAAAGGTAGAACCACAACGTCACAGTAACATGTGAAATAAATAGCCTACCTCAGAGCTACAAGGTAGGGGGTAACCCAAAAAATAATAAATACAGCGAGGAGAGCACTACTGCACCCAATGAGGCACTACTGTGTAGTCTTGATGTAGAAGCTCTCTACAGTTCTATCCCACACACCTTAGGGATTGAGAACCTTAGACTCATCTTACAGCTACAGTCTAAATTCTCTCCAGAGTACATAGACTTCGCCTGTAAAATTCTTAGTTTTGTACTTACCAAAAATGTCTTCCTCTTTAACGGTGTGATTTACCATCAGATTATAAGAACGACAATGGGCACCTCATGCGCCCCTTCATATGCAAACCTGTACCTGGGCACATGGGAAAACAACCTCCAAATTGATGAGCGTTTGACCCAATACTGGACACAAATACATTGTTGGAAACGTTACATCGATGACGTGCTCATAGTGTGGCTGGGTTCAGTAGATGACTTTAACGAGTTTGTACGACTGTTGAATGAGAACGAACTGAATCTACATTTTACCAGCGAGGTTGGGGGTAAACATCTAAACTTTCTAGACATTACCCTGTCACTACAAGAGGATGGTTGAATATCTACAACATTGTACCGTAAAAAAAACAGCTACAAATAGCTTTCTTAATTGGGACAGCTACCATCCTTACCCCTCTAAAGCAGGTATCCCGATTGGGAAATACCTGCAGTTGCGCGGAAATTGTTCAACCCTTGAAGATTTCAAAATAAAGGCTGGAAGCCTACGGAAATCCTTCAAAGACAAAGGATACCCCAATAGAGTCCTTAAAAGGGCATACTGAATTCAGATAGAGTGAGCCTTCTTCAGGATAAAACTTCACTCCCAAGCCATCAGATTCGATGTATTGGGACGTATGATGCAGGTTGTAGCGGATTGGTACCGGGCTGTCCCACGACATGTATGAGAATAAGTGTATTTGGTCATATGGCTGGTTTAATGTGTATGTACATGTATAGAAAGCATGGTATCCGGGTATAATGACAGTTAAATGTATGTAAAGAATTGTATTCCTCTAGTTGTTCGGTAGAATCATTCAAATAAAACAAGGGAATGAAACTACCGAACAACCAGACCACCCAGGAATGAGTGTGCCTCCAATTACCGTTTGCAACAATGTTGCAAACAGGTAATTGGCAATCAGTGCAGTGTGGTCTTTGTCCTCTGGGTGGCCGCCATTCGGGAAACAAACACGTGGCGGCGGCCATCTTAAACTACCGAACAGCGGTGTTTTGCCGTCGAGTGTCTGGAACTAAAATCGGACACTTGACTAGGCAAACACCGCTGAGACCTCCATACTTCCAGAAATTCGTATGGAAACTACCGAATGACCCGCCGTTCGGTAGAAAGAGCCCCATAAACAAGGGAATTCATTCAAACCCTCTCCAGGCTCTATAACACAGGCAATTCGACTGTTTTCATTCCCTTGTTTGTGACCGACATGGAACTGTTTTCGGATACTTTACCCATGCGGTCGGTCAAATCTTTGGAACCCCATATCTCACGAACCATTCATCCGAATGGGCTAATTTTTAAGTATGTTGGTCCCCCAGAATAGAGCTATCTGGGGATGTTGGATTTGTGGATGTACCCCAAGTATTTAGGGTACATCCAAAACTCGGGGAAAACTGTGTACACAATAAGGGGATTATGATGCTAGAGGAGGGGAGGAGATCTGTGGGAGGTTACTACTTAGAGATTGGATAATGTCTTAAGTGTTAGAACCTCCTCCCTTGCATGGGAGAGGGCTTTATAAGGAACTGTGGAATAAAGCTTGTCAGTCTACTCCTGAAACTGTGTGTCGTCCAGTTATTGGGATTGCGATGGGGATACTGCTGTATTACTTTACCTGCTGGAAACCTTGCCTATGGACTTAACATCACCTTGTTCCTGAGCCTCACTGGAATCTCTAGTGGAGAATAGCTGTGCAAGATCGGCTCTCCGCTACACAGGTTGACATACAATGTTGTCAATCCTTGGTAGATACTGGCCAATTCTGACATCAGATGTTCATATCAAGTCAGTGATTTCACCATTCCCTTCTGTTACGACATGAAGAGGGAAGAACTTTAAAGACCTACTGGTACCTAGTCATTTTGCCTCCCCCCTCTCTCCCCCCTCCCCTCCCCCAGTAGCTCTCCCAAACTGTACCTATCTAAAGGCACATATAGGTGTGGCCATTGTAGTGCCTGCCAATATGTAGCCAAGGAAACCAGGGTTTTTTCTGACAGTTTGAACCAGGACTTTCATTCTGTACAGTCCTTCTTCAACTGTCGCACAGAGGGAGTAATTTACCTTTTGACATGTTCCTGCGGAATTAAGTATGTTGGAAAGACCTTCCGTCCTTTTAAGTTCCGCATTAGAGAACATGTAAATTAAGTCAGAAGGAAATTGAAAAATCCCATCTCAAGGCATCTTAAAGCACATCATGCCAACTCATCCAGTAGGATACGCTTTATGGGCATAGAACTCATAACCCAAACCCAACACAAAGTTAAAGCAAAGACAATCTTACTGGATATATAAATTGAAAACACCTTCACCACAGGGACTAAACAGAGGTTTTTTCGTTTTCATCATTTTTATAGACCTGTAGGTATTTCCATCAATAGAATATATATACCAACCTGTTCCACCTTATTTTAATCGCTGTCTGTAAATATGTTTATATGTAAATAATTCAAGTTTTTTGTTTTTCATTAAATAGTTGCATAGATCCCAACTGGTTTTGACCTGATTATATTACATGCAAAACAGTGGGGTGATGAGAGTGGAAAGGTCACAACAAACAGGACCCAGTGGAGCGCTAAAGAATATGTCAACTCACCCTTATATATAGGGATGTAATTGTAGAAAAATCTACAGGGAATGAGATATAATGGAAATAATAGTGTAGTATATCTGGACTAGGTGGATAAGGAGAGAAGAGTTATATGGTAACAAACTCACATGGTACAGAGCCTGAAAGAGAGAGGCTCAAATCATAGGCGCAGGGGTATTTTAAAGCAAATACCAGGCTTCTTCAATGGCTGTGTATCAATCCTCAGAGAAAGGGAGAAAGAAGGACAATGGACCAAAGTCCTAGTGTATTATCCTCAACACAAAAAATGGATCTGAACAAATACAGAAACTTGCTCACCTTTAAATGAGCCAATCCGAACTGGGCTCTCAGTTAAATGGACAATGTGCCTTTAAGAGGGCACTACTCTTCTTGTTAGCAGGAAAAGTGGATGCAGGTCAAGGACTCAAATTTTAAAAAATAATAAATTTATTGTAAAACACTTACATAAAAATCAAATAAAAAGCTCCCATAAATAAATGGTGCAGAAAAGAGTCCTCTCCCGAGACGCGTTTCACCTTGTACAAAAGGCTTTTTCAATCGGTGTCAGATCTCTTTCAGGCTCTGTACCATGTGAGTTTGTTACCATATAACTCTTCTCTCCTTATCCACCTAGTCCAGATATACTACACTATTATTTCCATTATATCTCATTCCCTGTAGATTTTTCTACAATTACATCCCTATATATAAGGGTGAGTTGACATATTCTTTAGCGCTCCACTGGGTCCTGTTTGTTGTGACCTTTCCACTCTCATCACCCCACTGTTTTGCATGTTATTGTGTTAAGGTTTGGAGGTACCTTCACGTGTGTTGAGCTGCTTAGTCATACTAGATTCTTCATTTTATCATTGTTTGAGC
Organism: Pelobates fuscus; assembly: GCF_036172605.1. Classification (NCBI taxonomy): domain Eukaryota; kingdom Metazoa; phylum Chordata; class Amphibia; order Anura; family Pelobatidae; genus Pelobates; species Pelobates fuscus. The sequence goes on from NC_086317.1 coordinate 157,849,603, forward strand.
GCCTCTATAGCACGGTTTTTTTTGTTACTATTTTCTATTGATTATATTACATGGCTGATCTAAATGGTTGCCATTATCTAAGACCACCCAATACTAATAGTTTAACCTAAACCCTAAATGGTGGGGTTTTTTCTATACTCTATTATACTCTGTAAAAGGACACTGTTATACTGAAATTCTTTTCTGTCTCACTTTTCATAGTGTGAGTCACATTTAGTTTAGAATTTAGCAACCAATTGGCGTCAATATACACTCTAATAATACTATAGAGGATTAATTATGTATAAATCCCTCCTCTATATTGTTACATTCACATAGAGTGACCTTTATATTAGTGGATTGATGGTGGAAGCCTTAGATTGTTAGGCTTCTCACCATCCTAAGTTCAAATGTCCAGGAAAAATTATTTACAGTGCTCTGATAGAAGAGGGTATCCCTTTTGCCATATAGAGGATATGTGGTATGATGGGGTTAAAGTTTTTAACCCTTACATTTCCTATCACCTTAGGGACAACCATTTTATGTTTTAGATACTGTCAGCAGGCGTGCCGGTTAATTTTGTAACCTGTCAATCAACTTTGCGCTAGCCGCGATGTCTAGGGGAGGTGTTCCGACTTTGCACACTCCCCCTGCAGTGATTGACTTTGCTACACTCTAATGGTCACACACCATAAGCTATGACGCGGCAAGGGGGCGTGGTGACTTTACGTCACTCGCCCACCCCCCTTAACATGTCGGATCAGCTGGAAAGATTCTCTCCCTGATTAAATAGGTACTTAACCGGCTCAGTGGGACATGCACATGTAATAGCTCCTGACGACGGCGTATTCACGCTGAAACTCGCGTTGAGCGCTCTCTTTATTTATTTTTATTTTTCGCATTAGGTAGCACTTAGGTAGTCAGTATGTTGGGATAAGTTAGTTAGTTTACCAGACTGCAAAGGATTTTTAGGCAGGCAGCTCTAGTCCTGTGGGGCTTCTCTGGACCTGGCACAGGGTTGTTTATACTGGGTCCGTCTACCCCATTTGTCTACAAGATTCTTTGTCTGCATTATGTTAGTGGGGATACCTCATGTATCCTTTTGGGTTATTAGCTTTTATATAGGAAGCTGTGGGTCTACTCCCTTCCACCCTTTCCATCCCTTTACCCATTTACATGTGACCCCCTCCCCCCCCCTCTCTCCTATTATCTGGTAACTACATATGTTTTTTTTTCTGTGACTTCAGAGCTACTTATTTGGGATCCCCTTGTTTCAAGGGTCTCCTCGCTGTAAATATTAACACTAACGTTGTCCAGTGTTTGTTTGTTTTTTGTCAATCTTTGTTTTATTGAAGCTTTATGGTTACGTTACAGAAAGGAAGATAAGGAAAAATATATCAGAGTAAATGTACATATACTTTGTAGAGAAATGAATAGATTGGGTAGCGTTTCCCCCCTAGAAACTGAAAAAAAGGGGGAAAAACGCTCCCAGTCAACCTGGTATAGGTTAAAAAAGGACCGTTTAAGGTGCTATACCTATAGATGTATCCAAATAAAAATAAAGGTATCAAAAATAAAGCATACTCATATGAGAAAAATAGTGCGAAATGTATCCTGGCAAACGCAGTGAAAACACTGTAACTTTATTAAATAAACCAAACAAAGGATACAAAATCTCAATTCCCAGGAGATGCTTAGTTACTGACAGAATTTTTCTGTGGATATATCTTAAAGTCCGGTTAAACCATGAGGCATATTGAACACTGGAAACACCAGGTATGCCTTTTGGACAATCCACAGAGAAAAAGCAAAAAAGTCGTGGATGATACCTTTAAATCTTAAAGAGGTTCAGCAGGTGGGACAGAAACAGACTTTGCACAGTATAGAAAAGGACAAAGAGGTGTCCATAAATAAATGTCTGGAGGATAGGCTCTAAGCTTATCAGGGAAAGATAGGATAGAGTATATATAAGAGATATATATATATACTATATAATGTGTATATATATATCTATCTATATCTGGAGGGTCAGCAGGATACTGATGATAGGAAAAAGGTTGATCAGTGGTAGGGTAAGGGGTAACAATCTCCACAAATAAACACTGTTTCAAATCTTTCCTATACACTCCCCCCAACACCTTCGTGGGTGTTCTATCCTTAAGCTGTTGCTAAGCTCTGTCCCATAAGCATATATATCTGGAGGGTCAGCAGGATACTGATGATAGGAAAAAGGTTAGATCAATGGTAGGGTAAGGGGTAAAAAATCCCCACGAATAAACACTGTTTCTGATCTTTCCTATACACTCCCCCCAACACCTTCGTGGGTGTTCTATCCTTATCCTGTTGCTAAACTCTGTCCCATAAGCACAGCCGTAACTGCACTAGTGCTGCATGTTGAACAGGTACATGAACAATCTAAGCAACGAAACGAAAAGAAAATAATAAAAAAGTAAGTGATAAATCAAAAACGGAATCCCTCGTGCATAGTGCCAGTGAGTGATCAGTGAGAGAGGGATCCAGTGAGGTAACCCGACGCGCGTTTCGGAGTGCTAGACTCCTTCGTCAGGGGTTGAAAACCCCTGACGAAGGAGTCTAGCACTCCGAAACGCGCGTCGGGTTACCTCACTGGATCCCTCTCTCACTGATCACTCACTGGCACTATGCACGAGGGATTCCGTTTTTGATTTATCACTTACTTTTTTATTTTCTTTTCGTTTCGTTGCTTAGATTGTTCATGTACCTGTTCAACATGCAGCACTAGTGCAGTTACGGCTGTGCTTATGGGACAGAGTTTAGCAACAGGATAAGGATAGAACACCCACGAAGGTGTTGGGGGGAGTGTATAGGAAAGATCAGAAACAGTGTTTATTCGTGGGGATTTTTTACCCCTTACCCTACCATTGATCTAACCTTTTTCCTATCATCAGTATCCTGCTGACCCTCCAGATATATATGCTTATGGGACAGAGCTTAGCAACAGCTTAAGGATAGAACACCCACGAAGGTGTTGGGGGGAGTGTATAGGAAAGATTTGAAACAGTGTTTATTTGTGGAGATTGTTACCCCTTACCCTACCACTGATCAACCTTTTTCCTATCATCAGTATCCTGCTGACCCTCCAGATATAGATAGATATATATATACACATTATATATTATATATATATCTCTTATATATACTCTATCCTATCTTTCCCTGATAAGCTTAGAGCCTATCCTCCAGACATTTATTTATGGACACCTCTTTGTCCTTTTCTATACTGTGCAAAGTCTGTTTCTGTCCCACCTGCTGAACCTCTTTAAGATTTAAAGGTATCATCCACGACTTTTTTGCTTTTTCTCTGTGGATTGTCCAAAAGGCATACCTGGTGTTTCCAGTGTTCAATATGCCTCATGGTTTAACCGGACTTTAAGATATATCCACAGAAAAATTCTGTCAGTAACTAAGCATCTCCTGGGAATTGAGATTTTGTATCCTTTGTTTGGTTTATTTAATAAAGTTACAGTGTTTTCACTGCGTTTGCCAGGATACATTTCGCACTATTTTTCTCATATGAGTATGCTTTATTTTTGATACCTTTATTTTTATTTGGATACATCTATAGGTATAGCACCTTAAACGGTCCTTTTTTAACCTATACCAGGTTGACTGGGAGCGTTTTTCCCCCTTTTTTTCAGTTTCTAGGGGGGAAACGCTACCCAATCTATTCATTTCTCTACAAAGTTCACGTTAACACAGGGTTCAAGCCCATATTTAGGTGGACCTGGTACCACCACCCTGACCAATTATCCCAATCACTGATTTAACAATCTGTGGACCAGTGAAGAAGGGATACCATTTATAGTCTATCAATTTAAATGTACATATAGACAGTAGTCAATAACATTGATACATTCTTACATGAGCGTCTGCTTCATTTTATATTATAAACGACATCACGTGGTCAGGTTAGAAATGCCTATATAAAAGTGATATAGAGTGACATTCGGTCGTATTATCTGACTATGTAGGTAAAATTAAGGAGAATGGTTCGATTGCCTTCGCCTTTCTGTTGAGCAGTAACATCGAACAATAGAATCATGACAGTACGGTAAATCTGACACTGCGCTTGTTAGCAAGGCGTTCAGTGCAGCCGGATGTACATTTTTATTTTTATTATTATGCGTATTAAGACTATCTAATGATTTTCGTTTGTAGTAGGTAGTGGGTTAACTAAGCTAGTCATGCAGATAACATTCCCCGGTACTCTCTCCATTCTTTATAAGTTCTGCATTTTTCATGTACTATTTTTGACAGGTGACAAAGCATTTGTTTACAGGGTAAGCATTAAAATCGTTTAACTTTTGCAGGTATTTAATGTATTTGTAATGTTTCTTAGATGTATTTTACGTTTGTCGTGGATCTGAACGTGTGCTACGGTGTTGCGAGGCGGTATAGGTGTGCCTTCCCAGTGCCATAAGCCCTACTAGGTCGGTTGTGCTCTGTGCATTAACGTTCTAGAAAGTGTGAGCGACTGTTGTTCCTAGAGTAGTCGTATGTCTGTAGTGTTCGGTAGAGGGTATCTTCTATTGGCAGAGACTTGTGTGTGTGTGGGGGGAGCCTACATAGTGGTCCCGTCTCATGCCGGGGTTCCGTGAGGGTGGGTGTGATTCCATCCCGGAGTTGCTCCAACCTCCTGGGTAGCGGAGTGTAAGAGTGTGTTGGTATGCGTCTAACCTGTGTTCGTTGAGTGACCTGTGTCACAGTAAGCTTTGTAGGTGTGCATTGCGCCATATCAGTTTACAGGAGGACATTGTAGAGGCAAACAAGATTAAATAAACTTAACGGTAACCAATAACTTGTGAGCGGAGGGTTTTTAGCCAGAGTTCTCAGCCGAGTACTACTGTACCCTATTAGTAAGCACAGTTCTTTCAAGTTGGGGCCGCCAGGCGTTCGTTGTCTCTCGGGGTGAAGGGCACCGATCTCTCCGGGTCCCAGGCGTGTGAGCCTGAGGTAGTTGCTCTCTCCTCAGCTAGTGCAGGAAGTCCCATAGTTTGCAGGTATGTGGTTGCTTCTTGTAGATTGGACAATCTCTTTGTGCTCCCATCTTTGGTGACTAGGAGGGTACGTGGTAGGGCCCACCGGTATTCTACCCCAGCGTTGCGGAGTTGGCTTGTCACTGGACCCATCGATTGACGCCATAGCATTGTGGAGCGGGTTATGTCTTGGTAGAAGGTTAGTTGCGCGCTTTCAAAGTTAAGCGGTGTTTTACCTCGGACTGCTGTCATCATTCGGAATTTATCGGTGGTCGAGTGGCATCGGACTATCACGTCCTGTGGTGCTCCAGCCGGTGCTTGCCGTGGCGTCGGAATGCGGAAGAGGCTTTCAAAGGTAAGTTTCTTTGCCTGCGTGTGCGGCATTATCGAGGTGGTGAGCCTCCTGATGTAGTGGGGCAATTCCGTTAAGTTGACAGTCAGGGATGCCCCTTATCTTAATATTAAGGCGCCTGTGGCGGTCCTCAGCCTGGTCTGCTCTAGTTAGGAGCGTGGTTTGGGATGCTTGCAATTGAATCAGGGTTTCTTTCATGCCCTGTACCTCCTGTCTGAGTTCCAGGATGCCGTCCTCGGAGGCCTGAGTACGGGCTGTAACCGCTGTGATTTCCTTCTTGAGGAAGTCCAAATCAGCGGCATGTAGCTGCCGCATTTCGTGTAATAAATCTGCTATATCTTGTTTTGTGGCCGGAGTTTGGTTGAGTACCAATGTCTGCTCCGCTATGCCCGGTTCGGATATTGTGATGGTAGTGGGCCTTTCTGCAAGTCCCTCTCATGCTCTCGGGCCCTCAGATTGCCCCTGCGCCGCCGCCGCGGTAGCTGGGCGCTGTAACATCGCGCCTATGTCTTGTGTGTCCTTGGTTATGTTCAGGGGGGTCTTGTGGTTTTTTTTGCCCATGTCTTCGGTGGGCCTTGGGGCTTGCTGGGTCTGGTACGGAGGGGAGTATAAGTAGGTCTCCGGCCACTCCGGTATTTCCCACGTGGCCCGTGCGTTGCGCGGTCCGGAGTAGGCCCCAGGCCTCCGACGTGTTTTCCTGCTGGGTTGCGGGAACAGGAAAGGCATCGGGTTGTAGCTCCCCACTGGGTGTATCGAGGAGGGAGGTGTGCGCTTTCCGTAGTGTGCCGAGTGCGGTATTTTTACCCCGTCTTTTGGTCTCCTTTGTCGGAGCTCTAGGCAGTTGCGGCCATTCCGTTTTGTGCAGATATCTTTTTAAAAAAAATAAAAGAAATGTACCACAATATAAACAACTTTAATAAGTAAAAGTACTTATGGCAAGGACTATACAGATTCCATTTAAACCAGGCAGGTTTAGCATAGATGCAAAGTTGTTGTGTTTTTTTTTTCATTGATTATTGCTCAAGAAATCTGTACAGGTTCAGAATTTTTGGGAGCAGCAGAATTCTATTTACCTAACAAGTAATGGCAACAGATTGCAAGACACCATTACAATGTTGCTTTGCAGATTGAGGTCAGCTTTTACATGTTTTTAAGAAAAGAAAATATTCTGCAACTCACTATTCTGCACATTATAGCTGTGACAAAATAAATATACAGGGTAAAAATGCTTAATGTTTAATAGACTTACCCAGTACTTCAGGACGACATGTTTCTTGCATGACCTCGGGACTTTGAGAGTGGTTCTTACTACGTTTAATTTAAAACGTTTAGTTTTTTCGCAAGTGAATTATCTGTACAAGGTCATATTGTAATAACAGACTATACAACTTAGAAGCTGTGCGCTTATCTCACATTTAAAACGGCCTTGTGATCCATTGCATACTAAAAGTTGGATTTTGGATGAAAATTATTTAACCTTAAAATTCTCACATTAATACAGAGAATAGAGTAATATACAGAAAGTATATTAATTGTGTAAGATTTAATTTATCTATCTTGGTCCACCGCTCATTGATCTCTCAAGTGTCAGTCTGGTGTTCAAACTGGTTTTCATATAATTAGAGTTGTGCGAACCTGGACTGTAAAGTTCGGGTTCGTAGCGAACATTACGTTTTTTTTGGACCCCAGACCCGAACACGGACATATCACTGTATGTTCGGGTTGGAGTTCAGTGTTCGGCGATTTAATGGCACGTTTTCAAAGGCTGCAGGGCAGCCAATCAACAAGCGTTTGACTCGTGTGCCTTTAGAAGCCATCACAGCCATGCCTACTAATGGCATGGCTGTGATTGGCCTCTATATATAAGCTGGAGTCGCGTAGCGCCGCACGCACATGAGGTCTTATTAGTGTAGGAAGAGGATGCTGCCGAATTCTGCAAACTCGTACATTAGTGGGGTGCACTTCATATCTGAGAGTCAAATAGAATCGTCAAATAGTGGGCTTACAGCGCAGTTGTAAACATTCTAATTGCTTTGGTGCTAAACTGCTAAATAGTACATTTTGGGGCGTGCTCCTCATATCTGAGAGTCAAATCGAAGCGTCTAATAGTGCGCTTACAGCGCAAATGTAAACATTCATATTTTCTGAGTGCTAATCTGCTAAATAGTACATTTTGGGGCATGCACTTCATATCTGAGAGTCAAATAGAAGCGTCAAATACTGCGGTTATAGCGCAATTGTAAACATTCTAATTGTTTTGCTGCTAATCTGCTAAATAGTACATTTTGGGTGTGTTCTTCATATCTGAGAGTCAAATCGAATTGTCTAATAGTGCGCTTACAGCGCACTTGTGAAAATTCTAATTTTCTGTCGGACGACTGGGACCCAGTATGCCCGATGTTGAAGTTAGGAGTCACAGTGTGGAATGGATTAGCAGGGTCTGGTGCAGGGTAACCGCATGCCCCCTGGCGTTGAGCACCAGCTTCAGCTTCAGTAAAAAGAGTACTGGATACCAGTAGCCATTACCAGACTGATCCGCAAATTGGAACAGGATGTGACATTCACTGTAGCGTCTTTCGGCGTCTTTCGGCGTTCTCACCCTGCTGCTGCTCGCCTGTCTGCGCTGCAGCGTAAGTTTGGCCTTCCCGCTCACTGCCTCATATGCGACGGGCCCACAAGGTGGAACTCCACCTTGTACATGCTGGAGAGACTGTTTGAGCAGCAGGAGGCGATAGTGGAGTTTCAGCTGCAGCATGCACGGGTCATGCATGTGGTAGCCGTTTGTCAGGGTCCCTGTACGGAATGGAACCCTGATTCCCCATTACCCGTGGTCACCATGGTACGCGCAGTCAATGGCATCGAAAGTTGATATGGATTGACATACGAATGGGTCATCGCCTTCTCGTTGGGGAGCACATTGAAAAAGTGCTCTAGCATGATGAGCTGGGTGATCTCCTCCGGGAAGTTGGCTTGATGGGAGTTGAGCCAGTTCTGGGTGGCCCTTGTGATGCCACGGTGTATACCCATATATATCAGAGCTGCTGCAGAAAGCGCGGGCCGTCTGTGCGCGCTTTTGGCGTTCTCACCCAGCTGCTCGCCTGTCTGCGCTGCAGCGTAACTTCGGCCTTCGCGCTCACCGCCTCATGAGACTGTGCGAGCAGCAGCAGGCGATAGTGGAGTTTCAGATGCAGCACGCACGGGTCAGTCGCTCTGCGGAACAGTTTTCTTTTTTTGTATGTTCCAATATTTTGGGGGCTACCCCAATTAAAATAAAATATATATATATATATATATATATATATATATATATATATAAACAGTGTTGGCTACTTCTTCCTACACCGCCGCTTATACCTACACCGCCACGGTCACTGCCTCCTCAACCTATGGGTCACTTAGTATAAACTATGTACACAATAGCAGAGGCTTGTGAAGGCCTTTTCTCCATGCAGAAGGAGTTGATCATTTCTCCATGCATCAGGAATGCAAGAAATGCACCTCAAGCCGCAAATGTTTATTTTTTTGTATGTCCCAATATTTGGGGGGCTACCCTAATTAAAATAATATATATATATATATGAACAGTGTTGGCTACCTCCTCCTCCTCCACCGCCGCTTCCACAGTCACCGCCTCCTCAACCTATGGGTCACTTAGTATAAACTATGTACACAATAGCAGAGGCTTGTGAATGCCTTTTCTCCATGCATCAGGACTGCAAGAAATGTACCTCAGGCCGCAAATGTTTATTATTTTGTATGTCCCAATATTTGGGGGGCTACCCCAATTAAAATAAAATATATATATATATATATATATATATATATATATATATATATATATATATATATATATATAAACAGTGTTGGCTACTTCTTCCTACACCGCCGCTTATACCTACACCGCCACGGTCACTGCCTCCTCAACCTATGGGTCACTTAGTATAAACTATGTACACAATAGCAGAGGCTTGTGAAGGCCTTTTCTCTATCCATCAGGAGTTGAGCATTTATCCATGCGTCAGGACTGCAAGAAATGCACCGCAGGCCGCAAATGTTTCTTTTTTTGTATGTCCTAATATTTTGGGGGCTACCCCAATTAAAAAAAAAAAATATATATATATATATATATATATATATATATATATATATATATATATATATATATATATATATATATATATATATATATATATATAAAAACTGTTGGCTACCTCCTCCTCCTCCACCGCTGCTTCCACCTACACCGCCACGGTCACCGCCTCCTCAACCTATGGGTCACTTAGTATAAACTATGTACACAATAGCAGAGGCTTGTGAAGGTCTTTTCTAGATGCATCAGGAGTTGAGCTCAGTTTGAACAATGAAAGAGAATATCCTGCACTCCAACCCTCTCTCAAATGATTAATTCTGTTGATTCTCCTGACAGCCATGCTTTAGATTTTGATTTATTTTCTTCCAAAGCTAAAATCAAAGAGTCCATCTTGTGCTATTTTATGGCTCAGTTGTATTTTTTATCTTAATGTTATTTTAAGTGATTTCCCTATCCACAATTGTTTGCAGGGCACTTGCCCTACTCTTAACCCCATTTTACTTCCTTTTGCAGCCCTCTAGCCCTTTCCAGGACTTTTTTTAGAGGCATTTTTGTGGCCAAAAGTTCGGTTCCCCATTGACTTCAATTGGATTCGGGTTCGGGGTTAAGTTTGATCACAAACCCGGTCTTTTTTTAAAAGTTCGGCCGAACCCGCCGGACCCGAACATCCAGGTGTCCGCTCAACTCTACTTATGATAAATCATGAGTTTATAAGCCACAACTGAATATTGCTTAGTGGAAACAAATTGAAAGCCCAACATTGTAACACATGTATAGACTGCTTATAACAAAGCTTGGTCCCTCAACTCAGTTAGTCATTAACAGATACTTTTATGCAATGTGTCTAACAACACTATTCTGTTAATGTGGTCACTAGAACACAAACACATAGCTTATCTCTTGATGCAGAGTTTTATTGCTTGCAAGGATAACCAGGTCTGATCCACCTGGTTATCCACATAAATACTCCTATCATTTAGAGGGGTTAATTATATAATAACCATTGAAGGTAATAAGTTGGTTGTTCTTCCTGTAAAGGACAGATACTTGCCCTAAAAGCCTACGCAGGGCTAGGACAAGCTCATATAGGTAGAGGTAATGTACTTCTAACTCCTGAAAAATATTACTGGCCCAATATGGGAAATACTGTTGTTCATGTTATTAGTAATTGTAAGCATTGCTTATTGGCAATTAGGTCACATTACTGCTGTGCTGTTTATTGAAATATCAATATGAATACTTTTTCAATTACTATAAATTGGACATTTGCCACCATCTCGTGGTTAAAAATATGTTTTAATATGTGTTGATGCATGTACCAAGTTTACTTGGTTATATCCTGTGCAAAGCGCAACCTCTAACACCACAAATTTTAGGCCTCAAATTCCTAGCAAACTTTGGTATCCCAGGACAATCCACTCAGGCTTTGTTTTTTCGAGGTGGCGGAGCACAGACGGTTTAAGGGTTCAAGGTCTGAGCTTGTGGCAGGCTGATATAAGGAAGGTTAAGGAGGTAACAGGCCTGCTTAAGGAAGAGAAGAGCAAGAGTAGTTAGTTGGCTGGTTGGTTACCTGTTGGTAAGAAGTTGGTGGGTTTCAAGCTCGTTGGTAACTCAAAACCCGGGTGGTGTAGGGGTATCAAGGTATACCCCTGCCAGGATCGTGTGGAAATGTTGGATCTTGTTTATGTTATATTTCCATGTTATACTATGTTATGATACATACTATGTGTCATTGTCTTGTGATTTGATATGTGAGGAAGTGATAATGTTGGATGGCTGAGAATTTGGGGATGGGCAATGACGTTAAAAAGTTATTTATGGGGTGGGGCCTGACCGCAGACGGGATCAGACGTGTTCCGTCTGAGCTCCCGCTCCAGGGCCCGAACAACGGGGCTAATCGGCGGTGCACCGCAGGCACCAAACTACATTGGTGGCTCCGCTGACCCCCAGCCACTGGGGAATGCGGTGATACCGCTCAAGATCTCACCTGGCACCAACGGCACACCAACAAGGACCCGGAGCTAGCTGGAGCTTGAGCCTGGATGAGAGGGACGCTCTCCCGGGTCTCCAACCAGCGTCTCGCTCCCCCCTCGGACCGGGGGGTTATCCCGGTCTGCAAGGGTGCCAAGTCAGACCAAGCTGGGAGAACAAACCCTGCAAAGCAACCCCACAGGGGCCCACAGATCCTAGAATTGCCTGCCCCGAGGAGACAGGCCAGAGAGACTGAAGCACCTAGTTACCCTGCTAGAAATAATCTTCCCTACCAGCCCAGACCTAAGCCACCGTAATCACCGTCACAAGCCAACGAAGCAGCACAGGAAGATGCCACTACATCACTGGGGCACAAGAGGCACTTACCAAGTACTGGAATGGGCTGACACCCCAGACAAGAAACTCAGAGACTGCACCTCATAATACCTGTGGCACCAGTCTTATTTTGGGATAACCCTGCAACACACGCCTGTCAAACATGCTTAATGACACGCTTAAATGAACTCACTCATTTACGCTAAGCCTGTTCTTGGACTCCACGACAAGCGTTGGACCTGTAAACTCAGTAGACTACGCCCGGAATTATGCATGGACGGTTAAGTGCACCACACCTACTGCATTTTATCCCACTTTCTCACCACACCCTCAACTAAAATGAATAATAGACACTGTATAGCGTATATTTACATGGGGAGTGTGAGGGGAATGTGTGCTAGCCATCTCAGTAACCTAGAACGAGTATTGTCATAGCCTACATAGAAGCCATCTTGTGATAAGGCCGCACTTAATGCCTGTGAAGCGCTGCCATTATCCGGTTGTTCCTCCTTACTTGTATGAGCGCCCAAGCTAAGCAACTGATTTTATATAAGCGATTGTACACACGTTTTAGTTTTAAACAGCAAAGTGAGAAAATGCTTAGATGTTAAAGCAATGTCACTCAATTTAAATATAACTCTTAAGCTACAGTTACTAATTGACAAAGCAACTGATTATTACATAGTTACATAGCTGAAAAGAGACTTGCGTCCATCAAGTTCAGCCTTCCTCACATTTGTTTTTTTGCTGTTGATCCAAATGAAGGCAAAAAAAAAAACCAGTTTGAAGCACAATTTTGCAACAAGCTAGGAAAAAAAATCTTCTTGACCCCAGAGTGGCAGTCAGATTTATCCTTGGATCAAGCAGTTATTACCCTACATTGAAAGAGTATATCCTTGAATATTCTGTTTTTGCATGTATGCATCTAGTAGCTGTTTGAACATCTGTATGGACTCTGATTAAACCACTTCTTCAGGCAGAGAATTCCACATCCTTATTGTTCTTACAGTAAAAAAACATTTCATTTGCCTTAGACAAAATCTTCTTTCTTCCAGTCTAAACGCATGGCCTCGTGTCCTATGTAAAGTCCGGTTTGTGAATAGATTTCCACACAATGGTTTGTATTGGCCCCGAATATATTTGCATAATGTTATCATATCCCCTCTCAGGCGACGCTTTTCTAAACTAAATAGGTTTAAATTTGTTAACCTTTCTTCATAGCTGATATGTTCCATTCCTTTTATTAATTTTGTAGCCGCCTCTGAACTTTTTCTAGTGCCATAATATCCTTCTTTAGAACAGGTGCCCAAAATTGCACAGCATATTCAATATGTGGTCTTACCAGTGATTTATAAAGAATGAATGCCCTTTTTCATGCATGACAATACCTTACTGGCCTTGGCCACTGCTGATTGACATTGCACATTGTTGGATAGTTTGTTGTCTATAACAATTCCCAAGTCCTTTTCGTGTGTTGTTATCCCTAATTCGCTTCCATTAAGGGTATACGTTGCTTGTGTATTCTTTACGCCGAAGTGCATAACTTTGCATTTTTCAACATTAAATTTCATCTGCCATTTGAGCGCCCAATCCTCCAGTCTAAATCCCTCTGCAGCAAAGTAATATCTTGCTCACATTGTATTATTTTACAAAGTTTTGTGTCATCTGCAAACACTGAAACATGACTTTCAATGCTGTCTTCAAGATCATTTATAAACATGTTAAATAGAAGGGGTCCCAGAACAGACCCCTGAGGGACACCACTTGCCACCTCTGTCCAGCTTGAAAATTTACCATTAACGACAACTCTTTGTACTCTGTTTTTAAGCCAATGTTCTACCCAAGAACAAGTATTTTCATCTAGACCCATTTCCTTGAGTTTGAACACTAATCTATTGTGTGGAACTGTATCAAATGCCTTGGCAAAATCCAAATAGATCACATCCACTGCAAAACCCTGATCTATACTTCTACTTACTTCTTCGTAGAACGCAATCAAGTTAGTGTGACATGACCTGTGCTTCATAAAACCGTGCTGATTTTTGCTGATAACCATGTTCTTCTCAAGGAATTCTTGAATATTATCCCTTAATAACCTTTCAAATATTTTACCAGCCACAGAAGTTAAGCTCACAGGTCTATACTTTCCAGGCAAGGATTTTGAACCCTTTTTGAATATAGGAACCACATCTGCCTTCCTCCAATCCTCCGGAACACTTCCTGAAAGAAAAGAATCTTGAAAGATTAAAAACAGAGGTTCACTTATTTCTACACTTAGTTCCTTAAGTACACGTGGATGGATACCGTCAGGCCCTGGAGCTTTGTTTATATTAACTTTCTTTAGTTGCTGCAGCACCTTGTCTTGAGTTAACCAATTACAATTATTCTCCAAGTTTTTAGTAGCAATAATTTGCACATCTTTTGCCATGGGTTCTTCCTTAATATATACGGAGGAGAAAGTTATTTAAAATTCCTGCCTTTTCCTGGTCTTCATTAACTAAGACCCCCGTTTCAGTTTTTAGAGTACCTACACTTTCATTTTTTTTTTTTTTTTAGAATTTATGTACTTAAAAAATGCTTTGGGGTTGGTTTTGCTCTCTTTAGCTATCGTTTTTTCATTTTGAAGTTTAGCAAGTTTAATTGCCTTTTTGCACGCATTATTTGCTTCCTTATATCTTTTATAAGATGCATCTGATTTGTCCGATTTAAATGCCCTTTTTTATTTTTAATCTCTTGTTTTACTTCTCTACTAAGCCACATTGGTTTTAATGTGTTTCTTTTATATTTATTTCCTAATGGTACATACTGAGAAATGTACCTTTCTAATATTTGTTGGAAGATGATCCATTTATCCTCAGTGTTCTTTTCACTAAAGAGTTTATGCCAGTCAATATATTGTAAAGCTTCCCTTAACTTATTGAAATTGGCCTTTTTAAAATTATTTGTTTTAGTATACCCCATGTGCTTTAGTTTTTTTGAGTTTATTTCAAAGGACACTATATTGTGATCACTATTTCCCAAGTGCTCACCTACTTGAATGTTGGTCAAAAGATCAACGTTGTTTGTTAAAACCAGGTCCAGATAAGCGTCCATTCTAGTTGGTGCTTGAACAAGTTGTGACATGAAGGTGTAATTTAACAAGTTTAAAAACCTAATTCCCTTTGCTGAGCTACTAGTCCCTGTGTCCCAATTTTTGTCCGGGTAGTTAAAATCTCCAATAATTAAAGTGTTACCCAGATTTGCAGCTTTCTCAATTTTCTCAAACAGCTGTTGTTCCTCGTCAATATTAACATTAGGTAGTTTATAACATATCCCAACCAAAAGTTGGTTTCCCTTCTTTTCCCCCAAGCAGATATCTACCCCTAAAGCTTCCACATTTTCCTAGTAACACTCCACATGCCCAAGATTTGACTTTAACTCATGGTTGACATACAAACATACCCCACCACCCTTCTTGTTTTTCCAATCCTTCCTAAATAATGTGTACCCATTTAAGTTAACTGCCCAGTCATGTGTCTCATCCCACCATGTTTCAGTTATGCCTATTATATCATATTGTTCAGTGTATGCTAATGCCTCTAGTTCCCCCATTTTGTTATTTAGGTTATTTATGACAGTAGTAGTTACATAGCTTGTACCTAGCCTGTATTACTAATTTAAAAATTATGTGCTTAATCTAAATGCTGTACAACAGTGAACGACTATGTGTTTTTAAACTGTTTGCAATTGCTGTTGTGGCATTGTTGACATGCGACTGTTATTTCATGCACAGTAAAAATAAAGAATTTTTAAAATAAAAATAAAAAAAATAAATAAATAAATTAAAAGTTATTTCTATGTTATTGTTATTATTATGATTATAATAAAATTAAAGCTGTGGACATATTGACCCATACCTAAGAGTGTCAGTGTTTTATTAGTGGTGGGTTGTTATAAGGTAGTAAACAGCTCCTCCTGCCAATATGGCGACAATGCACCTGTCAAGTGTCTGTGTTTGTTTTGTGTCCTAGATTTATCAGTTTTACCTCTGACATTTGTAAAAGAAAGTTTTTTATTTATTTATTTTTTGCAGTGCATATAAATGGTACAAGCAGGCTCGAGGTGCCCCAAAAGCAGTCCTCATGCATTTTCCTCGCGTAACATGCGGGACATACGAGTAGCATGCACAATTTTATAGTATAGTTAGGCTTAAGAAGTTGTATCCTTAGAGCATCGACTTTAAGAATAGGTTTATACTGTAAACAGGCTTGATCAATATGTAAGCTAGTCTATTATCTACACAAGTAATGCAGGTATACAATGCTGGTTTTGTAAACAGGCTAGTGCAGTTAGACTATAGAATAACATTCAAGCTAGGACTATCATCGCTTTAGAAAAGTTGTCACCCTGGTTGATCGGGGTTGCCTGCGCTGCCCTAGTGGGAATGGGCCGTCATCATGGTGGTCCCGAGACCTCACAGACAGGGGGAGTCCCATAGCTATCCGATACCTGCTCTGCTATTTCTGTGTAGCAGGGAGCGAGAGTCCGTCAGAGCAGGCCTCAGAGCATAGTCCTTCCATGTTTTACATTGCGTTTCTCGCTGGGTTCCCTTGGGCTGCAGCCGTGGTTTGTTGAGCTTGCCACTGTTGTGCCTCTGGAGGTTGGTGTCAGCCCTGTAAAGGAGCTTGGTGTTGTCCGCATGAATTCGCAGCCTTCTGGGTCGTCTTCGTACAGGCTGGGTGGGGGGTGAGTACGAAGTCGGTCTTCCCGCAGGAGTATCTCACTTGGCAGCTGGCTCGGTTATCTTAGACGGGAATGGTCGTTGCACGGCGTTCCTTCCCCATCAGTGCAGCCGCTGTTGTCTGCTTGCTTATGTCGCCTGTGCAGCTCGACGTTGGCTTGGATGACTGCTGGTGCAGGTGAGAGTTGTTTCGCCTCTCTGTATTGCAGGGTCGGAAGACCGGAGCCGCGTTGTTATCTGTGAGAGTGGAGAGGGAGCAGGTTTTCCCCTTGCCCCCTGTGCACATGGCGTCCGCCCTCTTGAGTGCAGCGCTCAGGCCCCCCATCATTGATTGCGATATCTCAGTCAGGGCCACGAATTTGCTTTTTTTACCTGCCGAACGTTCGATTTCTTCTCTCATTACCGAACTTTGCATTTTTTGCCTCGAATCTCGCGAGATTACCGACGGCCATTTTCTGACTTCCTGTCTTCTTCCCTACCCTCTGTCAGAGTGTGCCACTGGTCTGGGCCCTGGTGAGATCGTTTTTCTTGTTGCTCCTGTTTTGGGTGACTAACCCATACTATTCCTGATAGTTTATTAAGTGTTCTTGCATAGCAAGACCACTTAATGTTATCTCACATATATATTATTATTCTTATTATAGCCAAATTTACCACCCTAACTCCTCCCACAGTTTTTACACTACATAGACAAAAATATACCAAAACGTGCGGATTGTTCCCGATTGGTGTGCTATTACTTTGTGGAACGTTTCGACAAATGGTTCACGGAATATCGTCGTTCTTGTGGCGAAATTTGTCCCATAGGAATGAATGGAAAAGCTAGAGTGGGAGCTGGCAAAAGCTGAAAAATCAGGACATGATTTCTAAACTGCCACCACTCCCTCATTTTTAGGCCCACCTACACAAATCTTATATCAAAACGTTCAGCTATCCCTAAAAATGTCCACAGCTAAGCCATAGTCCTGATAGTTCTCACAATATGACCATTTGTTTGCAACTCACGCCGTCCATTGACATTCATTGAAACTCCACTCTGCAAAGCTCAAATTTGAAGGACAATTTCTAAACTGCGACTGTGCCTTCATTGTTAATATTGCAGAGACATACTATGCATCAAAATGTAGGTCTGTGTCTTGTGATTCTCACAATATAAAGCTCTTCGCTGTAGGATTTATAGTTTTTAAAATACGACCGTTTGAAGATGGCTCCCGCCAAAATACTCTGACCTGTGCCAGGCTGCAGCAGCAAGTGATGTCATAGACAGAGCCTTTTGTACACCTGCTAATGTTTTTATAAATGTATGTTTTAATGTAAGTGTGCAACAACGTTACAATTAAATGTGCTATATAAATGATAACAGTTACTCCGCCCACTCCAGTTGTAGACTACTGGTGGAGGCAAGAACACTTCACACAATTTCCCCAGAAATTGTAGCTTTTCTAGTTAGGATTAATTTCCTGTTATCCTTATAAACCTAATTTTATATTTATCATGCCTAAACCCAGACTAACATCTGGTTCCTCTCCCTCTGGGGAGTCTGATACCCCACTCAGTAGGGGTGAAGCCCCTGTCACCTCGGGCAATTCACCCGCTCTCTCAGACAGAACTACCCACTCTGATGGAGTACATTTCTTAGCACTACAGCGCTCGGTGACAGACGCCATTATGGTGGCCATGGAGTCCATGTCATCTACCCTCTCCCATACCATTTCTCAGGCCCTCCTGCCACGTCCTTTGGACGAGCACTATCCGGGCTCCACAACGCCTCTGTCGCGTCCTACTGTGGACCCACAGGGAGAAACACCCAAGAAGGCTACCCATAAGTCTAAACACCCCTCTGCCTCCAGAAACACCATGACTGGCATACCTACGGTTGCCCCAGAAAGCGTGTCACACACACACACGCAAAAGAGCCTTTCTGCGCCAGGCATAACGGGCGTGGCTATGGAAATGTGCCAGAGCACAGGTAGAGAGCGACTCTGAGTCTGAGCTAAGCTAAGATTGAGTCGGACAGCGACTCTGATGTGGATGCCGCTGATACAGGCTTTGACCTCCTTTCCTCTGCTCAGACAAAGACGTCCGGAGGTGATCCAGGGACTAGGCACTCCGCGACTGCGGGGTCCACCCTCGTGGATCCGTTGTGTGTTCCACTCTTCGACCCGGATGACTTACACCATCCGAGATTGTCAGAGTGGCTCCCGGCCGACCACGTTGCCACATATCTAGAGAATTGGGTACGATGCCCACTTAGCAAAGCGGCCCGCAACAAATTGAGGGTGGAGTGTCCAAGGCCTGTAGTGCCTAATAAAGTTTGCGACACTCCTGAGGTAGACCCCAAGATGACACAAATTCTCACGAAACTAGGCTGGAACCCCCGTAAGGGGTTTGAATCTGCCTTAAAATCCTGCCAGGATAAACACCTGGACATATTCGGCCCGTTGGCAAAATTATTTGACTTGGCGGAAGACGCCAGAGCGGAGAACCGCATGGTTGACCATGAAGACCTACGTGGTTGGGTCCAGAGAGCAATCTGTATTGCTGGGAGCGTTAACACCTCCCTCTCGAGTAAAGCCATCTTATTTAAGATAGAACCAAAACTGGCCAATCTCGCCCTCACAGAAGCCGGTAAGGACGCCCAAGGTCTTCTCTTCAGCGATTCCTTTATCAAAGATTTCGGGCGTTTTGTTGGGGCATTTACTGCCCTGGATAAGGACCAAACCTCCATGAGGCGAGTTTTCCAGGGGCGGGTCTCCACCAGGGCTGGCAGATTAAGGAGCCGTCTGTCCGGCCGTAATTATTTCCAATCCCGTGGCACGGGAAGAGGCTCCTTTCAACAGCGTACACAGTACCAGGAGACTAACCCTTGTCCCACCTTCTTCCCGTCACGCGGACGCCCGTGGCGATCCAGAGGCTTCTGGGGCCATTCCAGTTCCAGACGACCCTACGGTGAGTTACCTCATACCACATATTTCTTCTCCTGTTTGTGTAGGGGGCAGACTCCAACATTTTTTCCCAGCTTGGTCACAAATAGCATCAGACCCCTGGGTGCTGGTCACTATTCTGGGTTTCCACATAGAACTAATAGAACACCTTATACACATTTCCCCCCCTCGACCGATCTGCTTTTCACTCCAGGATCGCAGACGGATTGACGAGGAACTCTCCACCCTTCTTACCAAAGGGGCTATAGAACGTGTGCCTTTCAACCCCGCAGGGGTCATAAGCAACATGTTCCTGGTGGAAAAGAAAGGCGGTCAATTGAGGCCCGTCATAAATCTGCGCCCCCTCGATGCCATAGTCCGGTACCGTAATTTCAAGATGGAAGGTATTCACCTGTTACGAGATCTTCTCCTTCACGGAGACTGGCTAGCGAAGCTAGATCTCAAGGACGCATACCTGACGGTACCGATTGCGATGATTTCCCGAGACCTCCTACGCTTTCACTGGCGACACGAGAATTGGCGGTTTACCTGCCTACCCTTCGGCCTCTCCTCGGCACTGTGGTGCTTCATGAAGCTACTACGTCCTGTGATGGCCAGGTTACGCAGTCGGGGAGTTCGTCTAATCGTATACCTAGACGACATCCTCCTCATGGCTCAAGATCACTCCACTCTCCTTACCCACCTACAACTGGCCATAAGCCTCCTTTCCCGCTTGGGTTTCGTTATCAACTGGGAAAAGTCGTGCCTAACCCCTGCCACTCGCATGGAATTCTTAGGATTCCTCGTGGATTCGGGGGAGGCGACTCTGAGCCTGCTGATGTCCAAGATCTGTTCCATCCGCAAAGAGCTATGCAGAGCCCTCAATCGGCCCCAACTCACCTTGCGACAGCTTGCACGGCTCATCGGGCTACTGGCCTCATCGATACAGGCGGTATTTCCGGGCCCGCTCCACTACCGAGCACTGCAACACCTGAAGATCGCGCATCTGAGAGCCGGTGCATCCTACGCAGACCTGGTGTCACTGAACAACGAAACGAAGGACGAACTGCGATGGTGGATTATCAACCTGTCCGCATGGAATGGCAAAGCGATCTTCGGCTCCCTACCAGAGTTCACGATCGACTCAGATGCAAGCCTCCACGGCTGGGGGACCCATTGCAAAGGGATTTCAATGGGAGGCCGTTGGACGGCATCCGAATCCCGGCTGCACATCAACTCCTACCAGGTTCCTTCGCCATCCGCAGCTTTGCGAGGGACTGAGCCCTGACTTGCATCCGACTCCGCATGGACAACATCTCAGCGGTGAGGTATGTCAACCACCTGGGAGGTACGCAGTCGGCAGTGTTGGCCACCTTGGCGAAAAGACTTTTGTGAATTTTGCCTAGAACGGAACCTGATGGTCCACGCGGAATACTTACCTGGTCTGCACAACGTTCAAGCGGTTCACCAGACACCAGCGACTGGAAATTGGACACGGAAATTGGCCTCCTCGATGATGACTGGAGGTGCACGTCTGGAGGATCTTATGAAAACAGCCGATTGGTCTCGGGAGTCTACTTTCCGGGAAGTTTACTTTCGCCCAGCCCCACGTACATTCGCTGCAGTAGTAGACCAGCTTTAAACTTGCAATATGAGCATCCGTGTCTTGTTGTAAAATTGCATGATTTTGCCATTACATGACGAAAAGGCATGATTTTATTAAAGACACAGAGGCGAGTATTGTCCCACCCATGTTCTATTGCTAATGTTATGTAATTTTCCCCACCCAGTTCTCGAATGTTGCAACGAGTCACACCGAATATTTTGGTGCGGTAAGTGGGGCCGTGTCGCAATGGTAGGTTTATGTTGGTTATTTGCTAAACACTCTGAAGTGTGGGACTGTATATATGTGGGTTTTTTTCCTCAGTTTGAACTTGACACTAGTTAAAATTATCGACTTTAACCTGTCGGCTCCTGTTCCTTTATGTTTTCACAGCCTGATCTGACAAGATGGCATGCCGTTATTCAGTTTGAGAGGACCCCCCCCGCTGATCATCTTTGGTCCTACGATTTATCCGGTCATGCTTCCCTGTTGTTGGTGAATTATCCTCTTCAGTTCTAAGTTGTCTAGTTATTGGACTTTTTTTACCGTTCTTGGTTTGGACATTGTTGCTACGTTCGCATCTTCAGAAAGAGGGAAATGGAAGGGAAGTGCTGCCTATTATACTGGGACCTGAGCGGAGAGGGGCCTATGTTAATGTATGTTCATTATTTTTTCATTCTTTTTGTATTCTTTGCTGCTATTGGTGGACAGTAAAGAAAGGGATATGCAATACTTGCCTCCGTGTCTTTAATAAAATCATGACTTTTCGTCATGTAATAGCAAAATCATGCAATTTTGGTCCCTGAGGAAGTTTCTGAAAGGGAACAAAACGCGTAGGACCATTTTTACAGTTTAATACACTACAAAATACTAAAGTGTATGCACTTGTTAGTATTTTGTAGTGTATTAAATTGTATGTATTTTAATTTTGGTCCCTTAGGAAATTTCCGAAAGGGAACGAAGCGCGTAGGACCGTTTTTAATTTATTTATTTGACTATATACCAATAAATTGCCCGTTTTCTACATCCAACCATTGGGAGAGTGTGAACTTCTTGGTCCCCAGATTGGCGTTACTACAAATCTCAGGACATACCCCCCTATCCACAGGGGTGGCAACCTGAAGGCTCATTATAAACAATAAATCTGTGAGTGTAACCCTGAAGCATTGGTCAATCAATAAGGCTGCAACAATATTACGCTATGTTGTATTTTTTTATTTGTGTTTTAGTGATACAAGCTGGATCCCTATTCTATATGTACTACATAATCTCCCTGGATCCAGCAGTCCCTTTGCTCTGCTTTTTGGTAAAAAACTATGTTTTAGCAGTTTAATCATTGATTTGTTGCAGGAGCTGCTCTTGCTTTCGACCGTCCAGCTCGGCGGTCCGGCCCCGCCCCCACAAGAAAGTTTTTAACTAGTAAATAAGTATTTCTTGTGTTCACTATGGGGTGCAAAATATTACAAGACATGGTGTCTATTTGGTTTCGGCTCTCGGTCAGTCGGCCATCTCGCTCTCCCTCTCGGGATTCCACTTCCCCTATGCGGTGGGTCAGGGTGCCAATTTCCATCTTGTAATTTTAGCAATTTTGTCTGGAGGTGAAAGGGGAAATACCTGTGATTATAGACTATTCAGTGCACAGATTTTGAAGATATAAGAAGTGCCCATACATATCTTTACTGTTACTAAGACTGAGCCTGTCTGGGAAAAGAAAAGGGAGAAAAACACCCAGACTCTTGGCTGCATAACCATTACACCAAGGTATTGTCGTTCTGTTGCTCCTGTTATAGAGCTCAGTGTATATAAAACTTATATAATAGTTAAATTGTATTTTTATTTTTATTTTTATCTTTTTTTTTTTTTTTTTTACGGTTATTAGATGTCATTACAGTAGTTATCCACGGAATGGCAGTAGAGCCAAGAAGAGTGTACAAAATATGAAACTGATAGGTCATAACAAAAACAAACAATGAATTAGTATATGTTTGCTATATTTTATACTCCATCATATGCAATGTTGGGCTTGGCAATTACAGCATTACATTATATAATATTATTTGGAATGTGAAATTATCCCCACAAATCCCTGTTGAAGCAGGTACAGAAGAGTGTTATAGTTTCTGCCTGTCATGTTCTTTGAGCAGTATGACTCACATGGTTGTGCTGTGTTTCTAAAAATGTGCTGACCTAGAAACTCTTAAGGTGTAAAAATGTATGTACTAAATAGAGAGTTTATATAAAACCCTCGCGGGGTAGCAGATGGAAATTGGCACCCTGACCCACCGCATAGGGGAAGTGGAATCCCGAGAGGGAGAGCGAGATGGCCTGCTGACCGAGAGCCGAAACCAAATAGACACCATGTCCCTGCAAATACAGAGACTTACCAGATCAGTTGCATCACTGGAGGCCAGACACCGCAGGAGAAACATAGGGCTCAATGGGTGCCGGAATCTGTGAACCCAGAGGTCCTGATGGACTAGGCTAATAAAGTGGCCGAGGCACTGGGAGTGCGGGGAGAGAGTGAAGTGTCACCAAGAGTGTCGGCATTCACCATAGTGGTTACGCAGGACATATCAGTCAAAACATCCCTCCTGACACGCTCCAGAAACCACCCCACTGTTGCTGTGGAGAACAGATTAAAATCTTTGATGACCTACCATTTGAAGTGTTGTTGGAGCAGAGAAGATTCCAGCCGATTACGAAAACCCTGAGAGACCACAGCATCAGGTATCGATGGGGCGCATCTGGAGCTCTAGTGGTGCCCCATGGTGACTCAGTGCTGGTCCTGTTGGCAGGGGAAGATCTAGCAAAGCTTTTCAGTGGACTGAAATTGCCTCCCATGCCACTGCAACCACAGGGCACAGCTGCAGACCTGATTGACCCGGCTCCCAGACTGAGAGGATTATCCCAGGACAGAGCCCGAGACCCTCCACATACTGACTCACCCTGCAGATAGCAGCTCATGTTATGTAACTTAGGGTTCCTATGCAACAAAAGGTGGCAGTTTGACTTGCAACCAGCAGCCAGGTTATACCTGGGTATAGTTTTTAGTTCCACCTCTTATGCTTGATGCCTGAGGGTGCACAGGTGCCCTGCACCGCGCCTGTACTACCGATCCTTCCAACTCTCTGCATGTGGGCAGCATGTGTATTCCAGGCCTGGGTATAGCCAGGGACGGACTGAGAACCCTCAGGGCCCCCGTGCAAAATAAATCAAGGGCCCCCTTACAGGCCCCACCCATACTCCATTGCAAGCACCACTCTTGTCCCGCCTCCATGCACCACCTCCAGCCACACCCTACACAATCTTTAGACACAAGGAACAAAAGTGCAATAATCCCTTCGAGGCCCCAGTAGAGACTACAATTGAGGGCTAATGGGCCATGGAGGGGGGTCTTTCTAGCAGAGGCTATCTCAGTGTCCTTTAGAGAGTGTGTTAGAAAGAATCCCCTCCAGGCCCCATTAATGATTACAATGGAGTCTAATAGGCTTGGAAGGGGGTCTTTCTAACAGAGGCCATCTCAGCGTCCCTGCTGGAAACAGTCGCCTCCAGGCCCCAGTAGAGACTACAATTGAGGGCTAATAGGCCATGGAGTGGGGGGGGTCATTCTAGCAGAGGCTATCTCAGTGTCCTTTAGAGAGTGTGTTAGAAAGAATTTCCTCCAGGTCCCATTAGAGACTACAATGGAGACTAACGGGGCCTGGAGGGGGGTCTCTCCAACACTCCTTCCTATTCACAATATAGCAACACAACATAGCTCGCTGATACCTAGGCCAAGTTGGCTCCTCTTACCTTAATTACTGTTGCTGGCTGGCAGTCTGTGGGCTTGCTGGAAGGCTGTGGGCTTACTGGCTGCAGCTGGCAGGCTGTGGGCTTGCTGGCAGGCTGTGGGCTTGCTGGCTACTGCCGGCAGGCTGTGGGCTTGCTGGCTGCGGCTGGCAGGCTGTGGGCTTGCTGGCTGCGGCTGGCAGGCTGTGGCTTGCTGGCTGTGGCTTGCTGGCTGGCAGGCTGTGGCTTGCTGGCTGGCAGGCTGTAGCTTGCTGGCTGCGGCTGGCAGGCTGTGGGCTTGCTGGCTGTAGGCCTGTGGGCTGGCTACTGGCCTGTGGGCTAACTGGTGGCCTGTGGGCTGGCTGGCTACTGGCCAGCCTGTGGGCTGGCTGGTCGGCCTGTGGGCTGGCTGGCTGGCATGTGGGCTGGGAAATGTGGGCATGTGGGAAATAATCCATGCACAATAACCACTACTGCTCTGTGTAGTGGTTATGGTGCTAGGAGGGCCGGGCCCCCCTCCCAGAGTAAGTAGTCAAACCGTTTAAGAACAGTTTGACAACTTACCTGGGGTCTGCTGGGATATGAGGCTGTAGTAGGGTATAGGAGCAGTGGTGCAATGTGTGTGAAAGGTTCAGTACGTGTGAGGGGGCGTAGTGTGTGAATGTGTAGGGTGTGTGGGGCAATGTGTGTTTGAGGGGGCTGTGTATGTGTGTGGCAATGTTAGTATGGGGGGCTGTGTGTGTATGGGTGGGCAGTGTATGTGTGTGTGTGTGAGGCAATGTGTGTAAATGTGTATGGTGTGTGTGGGGGCAGTGTGTGTGTATGGGGGGTAGTATGTGAATGTGTGTGGTGTGTGGGGGTAGTGTGTGAATGTGTATGGTGTGTGTGTGGGGGCAGTGTGTTTATGGGGCTAGAGTTCACTCTTACCACTGCGACCACCAGGAATCCCTGGTGGTCACAGTGTTGAGAGTGAACTCTAGCTCGTAGCTCCAGGTCTAGAGTTTACTCTCGCAAGAGCCGTAACGTTGCCGTGGTAACCGCGGCAACGATCTGTGCTCGCGCAAGAAGGACCCAGAGGAGCTGCAGGCTGAGCTCCCGGGTCTTCTCTTCCTCCCTCCCCTGCCGGCTGCCTGCACGGTGCCTGCGGACAGGGGAGAGGAGGGGAGGGGAGGGGGAGCTTCATTAGTATAAGGACACAAGGGCCATGGCAAGATTTGTGATGTTCTACAGAACATCATTAAATTGTCCGCTACATACCCAGTAAATGTCAACCATGAGCAATGGTGGGGCCTACCCCTGGTAAGTGCATTGTTTTTAAATTTCAGAAAAAAAAACACATATCCATACACAAGCATATACTCACACACACATGCATGCACACACATTTATTTATATGAGCGGGTGAATGCAAGAATAATAAAGAATATTGTTTACCTCTTCTTTTTTCATATCTTGAAGAAAATGTCAGTGGCAGCAGCATGAGAATTCCATCTGAGAAGCCACCAAGCACCTTGAACCTATCCTGTTTGTAAGCCCCTGCTTACAATACCCACCCGGTGGCCTCCTTAATGTGCGGGCCAGCATCCCCATGGGGAAAAAATTGTTGAGGGCAGCATGGCCCACGGGGCAGCTGCTTTGGCCCCCTAAGAGTAACTGGGCCCGGGGCAGCTGCACCGTTTTCCCCACGTTAAAGATGACCCTGGATCCACCCGACACTGCTCCTTACCTCTCTGCTGCCTCCAAGTGTATTGTCTTGATATCATCAGAAGAGGTAAGCTAAGGCGGATGCATGGGGTAACACTCTAATATTATAAATATGAAGAGGAGTACACCGCACAGCAATCGCCTCCTACCAGTCACTACATGTAGCATGGCTGAACCGCGGACCAGGACAGAGTCGCTTCTGTATCCCTACCTTGTCTGACAGGAAGTGCACACTGAGAGCACTGAACTGCTTCCAGTTAGACCGGAGAGAGATTACAAAAGCTCCTCTACCCTGGGCAGTAGCTGGGCCATGCTACATGATGGAGGTGAAAATAGAAAATAACCTTAACCCCTTAAGGACCAAACTTCTCGAATAAAAGGGAATCATGACATGTCACACATGTCATGTGTCCTTAAGGGGTTAAAGGAAAAAAATCCCTTTCAGATAGAGAGGAAGGTTAAGAATATGGTCTCAGAACTGGAGTGCAACTGTTATGGTACTTTTTGAAAGTAAACCAAAATGTTCAAATGTCTATCTGTTCCTGTCCAAATCAGTAAAATTAAATTGCGTATATACGCTGAAGTAATTAAGTCTGACACACAAGGTTCAGGTTAAAATAACTTCGAGAAAGTTTATTGGCAAGTGAAGAAAAAGCGGGCGCGCAGGCCCTTTTAAGAGGCATTTTGCGTCATCATTGATTATTAGAATATCAGCAAATAAACACCATCAATTGGATTAATTGTTAAGTGTCGGTGTTAGTGTCTTACCTATTGGTTCAAAAATAAAAAAGGTTAGTCCCGTGCCCACCCATCAGAGGTGGGATTATTCTGGACACGGGTGGGGATAAGGGGGTCCTAAGCGTCATTTTACACGGTCACTGATATCAGGCTTTATGTCCAGGTGCAAGGTCTCTTATGAATAGAACATTTCATTACTACTGTGTTCTGTGGCCTTCAAACTATACTATCTTACAAATTCTAAGGAGTAGCCAGCAAGTCTTAAGGAGTAACCAGCACCTCCTGGTATTTGTCCTTGTAGGAAAACACAGTCTTTGTCTACTGTACTAATTGGGTTGGGAAGTTCAGTCACGTAATGTAGTTTTAAAATGAACAAGTTAAGTCATGAGGACAAAATGGAGGATTGCAAGAGTCAGGTTAGGGGGACAAAATGGAGGAGGAAGTCACAGTATAAAGTTAAAATGGAGTTAGTACAATAATTCAATACAAGTACAATAGTAATTTTTAATAATTCCACATCAGTCCCCCCTATGAAATGTTAGATTCTAAGAGATAAAACTTTATTATGTTAGTATCAGAAGACGTGTTAACCCAAAGGCACAGAAACCCCGTGGCCGCTAGCTAGGTGTTAATGCAAAGTGCAAGTCTGTCCCTAGAGCTGACCCTAATAGGCTAACTCATCCATCAGTATGGCTCTCGAACACTTCACACCCACGGGTATCCCATGGCAGCTAACCCACCACTTCTCCGCACGGGGTCTTTACCATTCACTGACAGATGCTGTCCCTAAGCTAGTCCCTTCCTAGAATTCCTGCACTTTATCAACAAAAGGGAATGTTTGCAGCGGCAGACAGGGTGAATTGATGCCTTGGGATTCTTGGTCATCAACTTCGAGATGGGTGAAAGTGGGTGCCGCTTGGTCAACAGTCTTCATGAGGGATTTTCTCAGACATGGGAGGATACAACAAAAGAGAAGAGCAAAGATAAAAAGAAAAATTAGTATAGCCATACCAATCTGCATTAAAGCCTTTTGCCATCCTGTCATCCAACCAAACCATCTTTCCCAGGGATCTTTTATCCCAGAATTCCTTTTTAACTCTTCAGACAGGTCATTTAATTTTTCTATGGCTAATGTAACTTTACCATTAGGGCCTGTATTTTCTGGGATATATGTACAACATGTCATGGTGTCGGGCAAAATTTTACAAACCCCTCCTTTCTCGGCTAAGATCATATCTGGGGCCATTCTATTCTGAAAAGTCATTTGGGATGTGGCCTGCAGCTGTTCGGCCAACCCCTGGAGGGCGTCTCTGGTGTAATTAACAAAACGCTGTTGGTTGTAATAAATATAATTTATCCAGTTTAAATTCTTGTTTGCGGTAACTATGGTAAAAATTGATTCAAATCCTACAGCAACCTCATCTCTTGCTTTAAACTCATTGGGTACCCCCCTAGGCACCCCAATGGCATCAATGTAAATGTGAGGGTCAAAACTTCCTTTTACTGGGGCTTCACGTTTAACCTTAGTGTGGCTGGGCTCATGGGTGTTGAGGTGTGTGTCAGAGATGATGTGTATAGGCATAATGGCCTTAGTCAAAGTACACTCCCCCCACCACTCTGTGTCCATTCTGGATCTTAAAGGGAAACTCCAGTGCCAGAAAAACGATCCGTTTTTCAGGCACTGGAGGGTCCCTCTCCCTCCCACCCACCAATCCCCGGTTACTGAAGGGGTGAAAACCCCTTCAGTCACTTACCAGGGGCAGCGACAGGTCCCACGTCGCTGCTTCCTCCTCCCCCGCCGCTCCTCCTTCTGGTTACGTCGGCCGGTGGGCGAGACTGATCTCGCCCGCCGGCCGAGGAGACCTAATGCGCATGCGCGGCAATGCCGCGCATGCGCATTAGCGCACCCCATAGGAAAGCATTGAAAATGAATTTCAATGCTTCCCTATGGGGAATAGAGCGACGCTGGAGGTCCTCACACAGCGTGAGGACGTCCAGCGACGCTCTAGCACAGAAAACCTGTGCTATGAAGCAGGAAGTGTCCTCTAGTGGCTGTCTAGTAGACAGCCACTAGGGGAGGACTTAACCCTGCAAGGTAAATATTGCAGTTTTAAAAAAACTGCAATAA
Source organism: Pelobates fuscus (assembly GCF_036172605.1). NCBI lineage: Eukaryota > Metazoa > Chordata > Amphibia > Anura > Pelobatidae > Pelobates > Pelobates fuscus. The sequence goes on from NC_086317.1 coordinate 157,878,931, forward strand.
TTACACTTGCAGGGTTAAGGGTAGTGGGAGTTGGCACCCAGACCACTCCAATGAGCTGAAGTGGTCTGGGTGCCTGGAGTGTCCCTTTAACTGTAAATCCCCACACAACCAGTAAATATCTCCTAATGACCTAGAGTGATGCTGCAGTAAACGTACAGGAACAGTTCGATATGTAGCACAATATCCTTCGGGAAAGTTACCCACAAATTTACCAATCCCATCGTCCATGGCATAGCAAGTGTAATTACCTTTATATATTGTAATACCATCTGGGGGTTTGACAACCTGGGTTAGGAGAGGATACTCCTTTGTCCATGCAATACATATGGACCTGTTAAAATTATAGTGATAGGCAAAAAGGCTTAAAACACATTCTTCTATATCTACTGGTAGGATTAAAGGCACGGTACCCAGGTGAGGCCGGGCACCGCCACACACATAACATGCAGTTCTATTATGCTTATTAGCATTGTATTTCATCCATTCTAACCATAGATTTACATCATTAAAACCTGTTTCAGCGGCCATGGTATCTTCAAAAGTGGGGTTAGCAATGGCCATCATGTCTTGAAAGGTCTGGATATGAGGTTTTAATGGGTTAGGGACCATATGGGTGGCCCCCTGCCACTCAGAAGAGTTGCACATATCTTTAAGGTAGAAATGCCCTAACTTTTTATAGGAACCCTTTTTCCAATACATTCCCATCACATACTGGTCTGCATCTGTTGGGCTTGGATGCTCAATGTTAAGAATTAATTTCATTGGTGTACTCCCCCCAGGCTTTCTCAAAGTCATCCTCTGGAGGAGGGATCTACCATGATCATCTACTTTAGATACGGCACTTTTTGGTTTGTAACCCCAGGCAGGCCCGGCATTCCATCCCGCCGCCCCCCAATGGTCACAATTGTGCCCCCATTGCTTGTCAACTACACAAACATATGGGTCTTTCGAATGAGGGATATCTCTATAGATGCTCTGGATTTGTGGTGTGGGAAATGGGCATTCTACAATATCACAGTAGTCAAAGGTATAAGTAGCCACCTGGGTGCACGATGAATTATACCAGAAGGTGTACCCACTAATGTCTTTGGTAATGGCTACTTGCTGGGCCTTCATAAGGCTAATTAAGGAGAAGATGTACCAGAGATACATGTTTGTGCGATATTCGCTTCCTCTGGGGCAGGAGATTTCTTGCAGTGGGAAGCGTGGATCCAATTTGGCCTACCGGCCAATTTGACGGAGGTTGCGGTAATCAGGAGAACTTGGAATGGACCGTCAAATCTTGGTTCTAGGGTATTTTTCCGCACAAACTTCTTGACCAGGACCCAATCTCCGGGAAGTAGGTTATGAGAACCTGTATCCAATTCGGGATCTGGAATTGAAGAGAAAACTTGGGCATGTATTTTGTTTAGGACACTTGCAAGTTCAGTTACATAGTCTACTAAAACATCTGATTGGAGTTGCAACTGCTGTGGATAATAACAACCTAGTCTGGGTGCTGTCCCAAATAGAACCTCATATGGGGACAGTGAATGCTTCCCTCTAGGTGTGTGTCTAACACTAAATAAAGCTATTGGTAGGCTTTCTGGCCAGGGCATCTTTGTTTCTTGTGACATTTTTAACATTCTGGTTTTTAGGGTGCCATTCATGCGCTCCACTTTACCACTACTTTGTGGGTGGTAAGGGGTATGGAAGGCTAGAGTCACCCCTAGGGCAGTCCAAATTTCTTTAGTCACAGTTGCTGTAAAGGCTGGGCCTTGATCACTCTCAATGACTTCTGGGAGTCCGAATCTACATACAATATCTGTAAGTAGGCGCCTTGCGGTTGTTTTTGCAGTGATATTGGCCACTGGGTAGGCTTCTGGCCAGCCTGAGAACATGTCCACTATTACTAGTGCATATTCATGGGGCCCACTCTTGGGCATTTGGATGTGGTCAATTTGAATCCGCTGGAAGGGGTACATGGGCTTTGCCAGGTGTTTCGCAGGTACTTTAACTGGTCTTCCTGGATTGCATTTTGCACAAATGACACAGGCCTTGCAGAAGCTATTGATCAATGTTGTGATTCCAGGTGCTTCATAATACTTCTGTATGAGGGCGGCCATCAATTCTTTTGACAGGTGTGCAGGCCCATGTGCCCATTGGACAACTGCTGGATACAAATTTCTGGGAAGACAAAATTTGAAGTTGTTGTAATATATTCCGTCCTTTTGGACAGCTCCTTTGTTTTTCCATTTCTGGATTTCTTCAGGAGTGACTGCAGCTTGCTGTTCTTGTAAAATTCGCAAATCAGTAGGAAGAGTTTGCAGAGCAAAAACAGGGACTTCTTCTTCTTCTTGTCCGGACACTTCTTCATCCACTTCCTGCAGATCCCTGGCCGCTAGCTTAGCAGCCTGATCAGCTAAATGGTTGCCCTTTGCTTCATCTGTATCCAATTTCCCATGGGCCTTGACTTTCAAAACGGCCACTTCTTCGGGAAGTAGGAGGGCATCCATTAGCTCCTTGATTGCAGTGCTGTGTTTGACTGGTGTACCGGCGGTGGTAAGAAATCCTCGTGTCTTCCAAATTAGGCCGAAGTCATGTGCCACACCCAGAGCATATCTTGAATCTGTATAAATGTTGGCACGTTTTCCTTCGGAAATTTTGCATGCTGAAGTCAGAGCCTGTAATTCAGCTTCTTGCGCAGACATTGCTGGCGGTAAGGATGATGATTTGATGACTTCGTCTGTTGTGGTTACGGCATATCCTGTGTGATATGTTCCTCCTTCATCGGCATATCTTGATCCATCCACAAACAGGGTAAAATCCGGATCTGGTAATGGATTCTCATGCACAGTTGGTAAGTGCACTGTTTCCATTTTCATCTGTTCAAAACAGTCATGAGGTGTTTCTGGGTCATAATCATTCTTTATGACCAGGTCTTGAAATTCATTTTCCAGGAAATGGCGTGGCCATGCTTCCAGAAGGTCAGTTGTTGGGTATTTGGCAATACCATTTTCCTGTAGCTGTTCTTCATTCATGGTGGCCCTGTCAGGATCGGGACAGGGATCCAACACGCAGAGTACAAAGAGTGGAAAGGTACGTATACCGGGCCTTAGAATGGCCGGACTAACGTACCGAGAGTAAAGAATAGTCAGAGGCAAGCCGAGGTCGAGGGAACGAGAAGACAGATAAGCGAGAGACAAGCCGGGTCAAGGGATAACAGAGAAACAGGGTAGTACAACGAGCCGAGTCAAAACCAATGGAGCAAACTAGAATACCAGAGCACTGAGTGACTAGACAAGCTAGAACCACGACAGGGCAATGAGCTGAAGTAAGGAGTAAGCTTAAATACCCTGGCTCTGGATGGAAATCACGCCTCTGACAAGTACCGATTGGATATCGGACACTTGAGTGACAGATTGCTCGTGCTAGCGTCATGACGTCACGTATTGAGCGTCCTGCTAGAAAAGGACGTGGATTCCTCGCGGCCGGTGTTTAAGTGACTGGATGAACCGCGAGGAACGGAGGAAACAGCTCGCCTGGACGGATACACCACCAAGTCTCTACCTCCCTTAGAGGTAGAGGCCTCAGGTACCCTGACAGTACCCCCCCTCTCAGATACGCCCACCGGGCGGAATGAACCGGGGCGAGATGGGAAGCGAAGGTGAAATGCTCTGCGAAGGCGAGAAGCATGGACGTCCTCCTGAGGTACCCAACTCCTCTCCTCAGGACCATATCCCTTCCAGTTGACCAGATATTGCAATTTTCCCCTTGAAATTCTGGAGTCAATGATGGAGTTGACCTCGTACTCCTCCCGACCCTCCACCTGAACAGGACGAGGCGAGGAGACCTTAGAGGAGAATTTGTTGCAAATGAGGGGTTTCAACAAGGAGACATGAAAAGAGTTAGGAATGCGTAAGGCAGGTGGCAGAGCAAGGCGATACGCAACCGGATTGATACGAGTGAGAACCCTGTAAGGGCCTATGTAACGAGGAGCAAATTTCATGGACGGAACTTTTAGGCGAATATTCTTAGTACTCAACCATACCCTATCCCCAGGAACAAAAACAGGAGCCGCTCTTCTATGTTTGTCAGCGTGTTTCTTGAACAGCGAGGAACTATGTAATAGAATTTGTCGAGTCTGGTCCCATAATTTCTTCAGGTTGGCGACATGATCATCAACCGACGGTATCCCCTGAGAAGAGGAAACCGAAGGAAAAATCGAAGGATGAAAGCCATAGTTCATGAAGAAAGGGCTAGAGCGAGTTGAATCGCAAACAAGGTTATTGTGTGCGAACTCCGCCCAAGGAATCAGACCGACCCAATCGTCCTGGTGTTCGGAAACAAAGCAACGCAGATACTGTTCGATTTTTTGATTAGTACGTTCAGCAGCTCCGTTAGACTGAGGGTGATAGGCAGAGGAAAAGTTCAATTTGATGCCCATTTGAGAACAAAAGGATCTCCAGAAACGTGAGACAAATTGAGAACCTCTATCAGAAACAATCTCTGAAGGGATCCCATGTAGACGAAAAACTTCTCTCGCAAAAATCTCCGCCAATTCAGGAGAAGTCGGAAGTTTAGGTAGTGGCACGAAATGGGCCATCTTGGTAAATCTATCCACCACCGTGAGGATAACAGTCTGTCTTTTGGAAGCAGGCAAATCAACGATAAAGTCAATGGACAAACAGGACCAAGGTTTCTCAGGAATGTCCAAGGGGTGTAACAGGCCACATGGGGATGCATGAGATAGTTTAGTCTTGGCACAAGTCTCACAAGCTGCAACGAACTCCTCAATATCCTTACGAAGTGAAGGCCACCAGAAATCCTTGGATATCAGAGAGTACGTCTTGCGAATACCAGGATGACCAGCTATTTTACTTTCATGAAAACATTGTAAGAGCTCCAGTTGAAGTTCAGGGGGAACAAAGTTTCTTCCCTCAGGAGTGTTTCCGGGAGCTAGATGTTGTGACTTCAAGATCTGGTCAAGTAGCGGGGAATGAATTTTGAGACTGGTATTAGCAATAATATTGCATTTGGGTACAATGGAAGACAAAAGTGGTTCAACTGAAGCAGAGGGTTCATATTGGCGAGATAGCGCATCGGCTTTAGAATTCTTTGACCCAGGTCTGTAAGTCAGAACGTAATTGAAATGGGTAAGAAACAACGACCAACGAGCCTGCCTGGAGGACAGACGCTTGGCCTCTCCGATATAGGACAAGTTTTTGTGGTCAGTCAGGATGGTAACAGGATGTAATGTACCTTCCAATAAATGTCTCCATTCTTTCAAAGCCTTGATAACCGCTAGTAATTCTCTGTCACCAATGTCATACCTGCTTTCAGTACCGGTCAATTTTTTAGAGAAAAATCCACATGGATGTAATGGTTTATCAACACCCAACCTTTGAGATAGAACAGCACCTAAACCAGTCTCTGATGCGTCTACCTCGAGCAAAAATGGCAGAGAAGTGTCAGGGTGAACTAAAATTGGAGCGGAAGCGAAAAGCTCCTTGAGAGTCTTGAACGCAAGGAAAGCTTCAGTAGTCCAATTCTTAGTGTCAGCCCCCTGTTTGGTCATGTTAGTGATGGGTGCAATAATGGAAGAATAGCCCTTAATAAAGCGCCTATAATAATTGGAAAAACCAATAAATCTCTGTATGGCTTTAAGACCTGTGGGTAAAGGCCACTCTAGAATGGATTGGAGCTTATCCGGATCCATCTTAAATCCCTCCCCAGAGATCACATAGCCGAGAAAGGTTACCTGGGTTTGATCAAAGCTACATTTCTCCAACTTGCAGTACAAGCCATGCTGGAGAAGCTTGTGCAAAACCCTCCTGACTTGTTTGTGATGAATCTCAATGTCACTAGAATGAATGAGTATATCATCTAGGTATACAATGACGCACTCTTGCTGAAATTCCCTAAGAACCTCATTAATCAGATCTTGGAATACTGCTGGCGCATTGCATAACCCAAAAGGCATGACAGTATATTCATAGTGGCCATATCGAGTATTGAATGCCGTCATCCACTCATGTCCCTGCTGGATTCTCACCAAGTTATATGCCCCTCTGAGGTCTAACTTGGTGAAAATTGTAGAGCCCTTCAAACGATCGAAGAGTTCGGTGATCAAGGGAATCGGGTAGGCATTTTTAATGGTTATCTTATTCAAGCCTCGATAATCAATACAAGGTCTCAAAGAACCATCTTTCTTTTTAACAAAAAAAAATCCAGCCCCGGCAGGGGAGGAGGACCTCCTGATGAATCCCTTGTCTAAATTTTCGTGAATATATTCCTCTAGGACTGAGTTCTCCTTTATAGATAATGGGTATACATGACCTCTGGGAGGCATGGTACCAGGGAGTAGGTTAATTTTGCAATCAAAGGACCTGTGTGGGGGTAAGGTATCGGCTTTCTTTTTGTCAAATACTGCCTTTAAATCTAGATACTGAGACGGAATTTGTGTATCTGTAGGATTGTCAGAGGTATTCGATGTATTAGTTAATCCAAGAGGTAAGACCTTCCGCAAGCATTTTTCTTGACAATTCTCTCCCCACGAAACTATCTCCCCTGATTCCCAATTAATAATAGGGTTGTGTCTCCTCAGCCAGGAGTACCCCAGAACTATGGGAATAGACGGAGAAGAAATGAGCATCAAGGATATATCCTCTTTATGCAGGATGCCAACAGTCAAGTTAATCGGTATGGTCTCATGAAAAATAACAGGCTCAAGTAACGGTCTACCATCGATGGCCTCAACAGCCAGAGGTGTCTCTTTTAACTGGGATGGAATAGCATGCTTGGCAGCAAAACCCTGATCTATAAAGCTCTCAGCAGCTCCAGAATCGATTAGTGCCATAGTCTTAACTACTCCCTTCTCCCACTTTAAAGAAACGGGTAACACAAGCCTGAGCTCCTTGTAGTTGTGAATAGAGGACAAAGTAGAAACACCCAAGGCCTGTCCTCTAGAGGAACTTAGGTGCGAGCGTTTCCCGAACGATTGGGACAATTTAGGCGTAAATGACCCCTGACTCCACAATACATACATAAACCCTCCCTTCTCCTGTACTGTTTCTCCCTTTCAGTGAGATGAGTACTGCCTATCTGCATAGGTTCAGGAATACGTAAGTCTTCGAACTCAGAGATTTGAAAGGTAGGCGCTAGTTTAAAGGAGGGTCTACGGGTCCTATCTCGAGTGTTCTGCCTCTCTCTTAAGCGTTCATCAATACGAGATATAAAAGAAATTAAATCCTCCAAATTTTCAGGGAGTTCTCTAGTAGCGACCTCGTCAAGAATTACATCTGATAACCCATTCAGAAACACATCTATATAAGCCTGTTCGTTCCACTTAACTTCTGCCGCCAAGGATCTGAACTCTAGTGCATAATCCACAAGTGTTCGATTGTCCTGTTTAAGGCGCAACATTAATCTAGCTGCATTGACCTTTCTGCCAGGAGGGTCAAAAGTTCTTCTAAACGCAGCTACAAAGGCATTATAATTATAGACGAGTGGATTATCATTCTCCCATAAAGGATTGGCCCATCTCAAAGCTTTTTCAATGAGCAGAGTAATAATAAATCCAACCTTTGCTCTATCTGTAGGATAAGAGCGGGGTTGTAGTTCGAAATGGATGCTAATCTGGTTTAGAAAGCCACGACACTTCTCCGGTGACCCGCCATAACGTACTGGTGGGGTAATACGGGAAGAAGCACCTACAGTGGCTACCTCTAGACCTGAGACTGCAGGAGAGATAGAAGGAGTACGTGTCTCCTCAGGTGGATTACTAGCACGAGACAAAAGTGCCTGTAGTGCCAAAGCCATCTGATCCATCCTATGTTCCATGGCGTCAAACCTGGGATCCGAAGAACCAAGCTGACTGTTTGTACCTGCAGGATCCATTGGCCCTGTCGTAATGTCAGGATCGGGACAGGGATCCAACACGCAGAGTACAAAGAGTGGAAAGGTACGTATACCGGGCCTTAGAATGGCCGGACTAACGTACCGAGAGTAAAGAATAGTCAGAGGCAAGCCGAGGTCGAGGGAACGAGAAGACAGATAAGCGAGAGACAAGCCGGGTCAAGGGATAACAGAGAAACAGGGTAGTACAACGAGCCGAGTCAAAACCAATGGAGCAAACTAGAATACCAGAGCACTGAGTGACTAGACAAGCTAGAACCACGACAGGGCAATGAGCTGAAGTAAGGAGTAAGCTTAAATACCCTGGCTCTGGATGGAAATCACGCCTCTGACAAGTACCGATTGGATATCGGACACTTGAGTGACAGATTGCTCGTGCTAGCGTCATGACGTCACGTATTGAGCGTCCTGCTAGAAAAGGACGTGGATTCCTCGCGGCCGGTGTTTAAGTGACTGGATGAACCGCGAGGAACGGAGGAAACAGCTCGCCTGGACGGATACACCACCAAGTCTCTACCTCCCTTAGAGGTAGAGGCCTCAGGTACCCTGACAGGCCCATAGTTTTGCCATGGGCCCAAGATCATTCCATGACCTTGTCTTCAACTTGGTAACAGGAATATGTGGGATAGCGGTATCCCAATGGCGGTAGAGGTAGTTAAGTTGTTGAGGTAGCTGGACCAAGACCATGCTATTACCTTCAGAGTCACAATAGAAGTCTTGTGCAGTGAGCTTTACATCGGTCCAGTGGTAAAGCTCATCTTCATAGCAAGGTTCGGGAGTAATGTTTGGCTTGTACCACATGGTACAGAAGGCGTAATCCGGGCCTTCACAAAGAGGTGTCTCATCTTCATAAAATGACAAATGTGGATGCATGACTTTCTTGATACATCCACAGAGCAGGTAGATGTAGGTTTCATCTGTGATAAATCCGTAATAGATACCCCCCTCAGGGAGTGGAAGAAGAGTGGACGGATTAAGCACTTGACATCTTTGGATGGAAATGTTGTCAGGCAAAAGAAGATGACACTGTAGTCGCAGGTGTCTGGCTGGAGACACGTGCTTGAGCTGGACTTGGTTGATAATAGCAGAAATGTCATGAGGGGCCAAAACAACCAGAGGGTGGCCAAGGACCAGGTCCGAGGTTCTTTCAATGAGCTCTCTTGCGGCAAAAACAGCCCTGAGACAGGAAGGAGTCCCTCTGGCCACAATGTCTAGTTGACATGAGAAATATCCAATAGGCCTCTGGCGGCCTCTTAAGTCATTCGTTTGGGTGAGAACTCCTGTTGCGTGGCCTTGTCTTTCAGAGACAAATAATTTGAAGGGTTTGGAGTAGTCAGGTAGGCCCAAGGCAGGAGCAGAAGCAATGGCACGTTTTAAAGCACCGAAATTGTCCAGAGCTTCATTGGTCAGACAGAACGGGTCAGACTTAAGAGCATCATAGAGAGGTTGCATAAGCAGAGAGGCTTCTGGGATCCATGCTCTACAGTAGGAAATGAGGCCTAGGAAGGCATGAAGAGACTTTGAAGTCCTTGGAGGTGGAATGTCCAGAACAGCTCTTACCCGGTCCCGAGTAAGATGTCTGGTACCTTGAGATAGGCAATGTCCAAGGAAGATCACTGAAGATCGACAGAATTGTAGCTTGATGAGTGAAGCTTTGCATCCTTGTTCTGCCAAATAGCAAAGGAGACTAATTGAGCAATTTTCAGTAGTGGGTATATCAGCTCCACAGAGTAACAAATCATCCACATACTGGAGCAGAACAACTTCTGGGTGCTCGGCTTGCCATGGGTCAAGGATGGTACCCATGGCCTTTGCAAATTGACTTGGAGAATTTTGTGCCCCTTGGGGCATGACAGTCCAGGTATACTGTTGCATCTCATGAGTGAAAGCAAACAGGTATTGACAGGATGGGTCCAGTGGGACACTGAAAAAGGCATTGGCCAGGTCAATAACTGTGAAGAATTTTGCAGATGGTGGGACTCCAGAGAGCAGAGTATGGGGATTTGGTACAAGAGGGGTGTCCAGGACGGTAGCTTCGTTAACAGCACAGAGATCCTGAACCATCCTGTACTTATCTGGCTCACCCTTTGGAGTTTTCTTTTTCACAGGAAATAACGGGGTGTTGCATTCAGATTTACATTTCACCAGGGCACCCTTCTCCAAGAGTGCCTTGATGTGGACAGAAATTGCAGCAGACTGTGCTGGTTTTAATGGATATTGTGGTTTTCTTGGCAACTTAGCTCCTGGAATGAGCTTCACCACCACAGGGGGAACATTTAGGTGACCTATGTCCTCTGGGCCTGAGGACCATAACTTGGCGGGCACCTGTGTTTTTAATTCCTCTGGGAAATTAGACCTTAATTCTGCTGCTTCCTCACGGGGCTTTTCTAAATGCAGCATCAGAGGCAAGGAGCACAGGGCTGAGGTGTCTGATGCAGATAGAGGTGTAAACATTTCTACCTGCCCATCTGGGGTAAAGGTGATGGATGCTTGCAGGCGTGAGAGAACATCAGCACCTAACAGGTTAATCGGGCATGTGGAGGATACTACAAAGCGAGCGAGCAGGCTAGAACCAACTCGTAGTGGAGTTGTTAAAGGGCTATGTCTCGGCTGGCCATCCACTCCAACACAAGAGACATCGATATTTGACAGAAAAGATGGGTCTGGCAGGTCTTGTTCTCGCAGAACACTACGGGCTGCACCTGTGTCAACAAGAAATGTGGTGGGGTGGCCTTCAATGGGCAAAGTCACTGTGGCAAGTGGCCCCCCTTTATCCCCTGTAGACACTGCCATTACAGGGGTTACAGACACAGGCTTGCCAGTTTCCTAATCATCCGGTTCTTCAACAATTGGAACCTTTTTCACGGTCTTGGGGCCTGGGGCAGGCTTGGAGAACTTTTTGGGTGCCCCTGGTTCCCTTATAGGTTCCGGGCAGTCACTTCTGTAGTGTCCCTGAGCTCCACAATTAAAACAAATTACATCCTCTAACTTGACTCCCTTGGTGCCAGAGGTGATGGGGGTAGCGCGGGCCACCATGAGGGGAGCTGGATTGGATCTCCTTGGGGTCTGAACAGATTCCAAACCTCTAGCAACTAGAAGCAGGGTATCCAGGGGAACAACCTTATATTCAGGGCGTGCAGCAATGATTCCCTTACGTATAGAGTCTTTAACACCTTGGACAAACGCACCTGACAGCATTTGTGAATGAATTTTGTCTGTAAGATCAAATCCCAAATCTGTAAACATTTGATACAGTCTTGCATGGAACCTTTCTACTGATTCTCCTTTGTCTTGAATAACATCAGTGAGGCCAGCAGCCTGATCCGCAAGTTTGTCTTTAGCCCATTCTCTTAATTGGGTGCAAAAGGTTACCCCGGAGGGGTAATCAACATCACTGGAAAGTAGATCTGTACTGAGGTGACGGGCCATGCTCTGCCAGTATGCATCCCCTGCTTTAATAGCACAAATGCTCAGCAAATCACGCCATGCGGCGGAATAGGTCTTTTGAATTTGAACTATCCCTCGGTAAAAAGGCATAGGCTGTTTTTCTGGGTCGGGGAGCGATTTCATTAATGCGCTAGCTTGAGTGGGGTTAAAGGCAACATATTTAGGAGGGGTCCGTTCACCCCGGCCCTTGTGTCCAAAGGGATCATCGATGGAACGATGAGTTGAGGCTCCTGCAGTGGCTCCTGCAGCCTCCGACGAGTCCTGGGATGAACTATCCTCATCTCTCTCATCTAATTCTATGATCTGAGCTTTCTTTCGTGCAGGGCCCGGGTAAGGTGACAGGACCGGAGGATGAGCGGGGGTCCCAGATGCGGGGGTGGCTAGCGAGTCATAACCGGGGGATAGGTAGTCACCGGGAATTACCGGCATCAGGGCTGTACTGGGGGCCGCCATATTAGTGGCCGGAAAGGGTATTGTATTAGGGTTAAGGGAAGAAGTGGCGGCCATGTTGGATGTGGGCACATCCGGAGCAGACTGTGTCGGACTGGGCATGACCGGGACCTGGGGAGTGGCTTGGGGAAGGGGTAGTGGATATCCGGGATAGGGCAGAGTCATGGGATACGGGAAGGGGTAGGGCCAGGCTGGGGAGGGGAAGGAGGTTGGGTATTGGACTGGGGTGGAGATGGGAGGGGACGGAGAGGGATTGGTAGGGGTGGGTGGAGGGGGAGGAGTCGGGGCGAGGGTGGAAGAGGTGGTTAGTTGGGCGGATGAGGAGGGGAGGGGATCATGAACGGAGAGGGAGCGTAGGGAAGGAATGGCAGATGAAATGTTAGGGAGAGGTACAGCAGGTAGCGTAGGGATGGATGAGGATGATGGGAATGTTAGGGACGGGGAGGGGGAAAAGAAAGATCCATCAAAATTCAGGACCGGGCAAACAGGGGAGGTGGCGGGATGGGTGTTAGGAGGATTGGGAGTGGGGAACATAGTCAGCTGGCTATCACCCACTGCTGACTGAACCTTGGGGATAGACGTCCCCTGGGCGCCACTTTGGGGCGCTGGCTGAGGGTAGACCCCAGCAACACAATTCTGATGATACACAAACAATTTCACACCTTTGTGATTTATTTCTTCCTCAACCCAACCTTCTAGCTGAATAGCCTTCGCTACTCTGTACCATGCTTCAGCAGTCTTTAATAAACCATTATCTGTAAGCTTGCCTTTCATTTCTGCCAGTAACTTACGCCAACTTTCTGGTTGCAATCTTCCACATGTCGGTACAGCAATTTTACATACTTTTGCAATCTTTACAACACCTTTAACCATCTCCTCACCCTCTCTGTTTTCTACCAAATCACATGCTAACCAGCCCTTACTGGGCTTACCCAAATCCTGCCCCATAATCCCCCTACCCCTATACCAGCGTCCTAGATATAGAGAGAGAGAGAGAAAACTGAACAAGAACGTCTACAATGCTCGACTGCCACCCGAGAACCGTGGGACTTTCTCAGGTGCGTCTTCCCAAAACGTAGACTAGTCACTGAATCCGCCTACCCGGGGTGGTAGACACGGATTGGAGCGAGGTGAGAAGTGTGTGACCAATCACTTCTCTTTTAAGAGGAATGGGAGTGGATAGTATAATAATATAGGAAGTATAGAAAAGATGAAAGGCAAGGAAAATCCTTAGAGACAGACACAGGAGTTCATGAGACTCCTAATTAGACAAACAAGACAACAATACAATTGAAATACAGTGCATGCATCACAGTACAAATGAAATCAACAATAATCCCTTTCCTTTTACATGTGCTTACTCCAAAGTCACCTCCCTCAACCTCGTAGTGTCCCCGCTCGGAGAATGACTTCCTCAAGTCTCACTATCACAATTAAATAATCAGTGGACCTTCAACTCAACTAGAGCCGAAGGGTCCGGGTCAGGACGTCCCCAACTCAACTAGAGCTGGATGGTCCGGGTCAGGACGTCCCCAACTCAACTAGAGCTGGATGGTCCGGGTCAGGACGTCCCCAACTCAACTAGAGCTGGATGGTCCGGGTCAGGACGTCCCCAACTCAACTAGAGCTGGATGGTCCGGGTCAGGACGTCCCCAACTCAACTAGAGCTGGATGGTCCGGGTCAGGACGTCCCCAACTCAACTAGAGCTGGATGGTCCGGGTCAGGACGTCCCCAACTCAACTAGAGCTGGATGGTCCGGGTCAGGACGTCCCCAACTCAACTAGAGCTGGATGGTCCGGGTCAGGACGTCCCCAACTCAACTAGAGCTGGATGGTCCGGGTCAGGACGTCCCCAACTCAACTAGAGCTGGATGGTCCGGGTCAGGACGTCCCCAACTCAACTAGAGCTGGATGGTCCGGGTCAGGACGTCCCCAACTCAACTAGAGCTGGATGGTCCGAAAGCGCACAGTGAAGCTAGCTAGGCTATCAAAGTGACACAAAATTGGATCACAGGAAACTATGATTCTACACAGATCCCACAGTTCCACAAACTTCTTTTTCCATACAGCCACAGCCACGAGGCTCCTAAAAGAAGTAAACAGGCAAAGAAGACCCCCAGGAACACATCCACAGGTCAACCCCCCTTTATCCCAAAAGGGGTAAAATACAAACAGACAGACAAACTGAAGACCCAGGCAAGTCCCCTCAGGTCCACCCCCCTTTATCCCAAAAAGGGGAAAACAAGCAAGACAGAACCCCAGGCAAATCCCCTGCAGGTCCACCCCCCCTTTATCTCAAAATGGGGAAACAGGCAAACAATTCAAACACACCCAGGCAACAGATAGACTAAAATGCAGGTAAACGAGTGGGTAACGAGGCACCGGGCAAGATATTACCTGTCTTTGATGTCCTCCCGGGAAGCAGTCACAGACACGTGGACGGGTCAATCAAAGGGGCCGGAACATACCGGTGGCTCTGCAGAAGTCTCTACCGTGTACCTGGAGGTGATCAATCTCCTTTCCTTCCCCCCGGATTCCTCCGTCCACCCTTGTCTTCCTTAGGACGGCTCACCGGCCGGACATAGCCAGATGCCCCACGTTGGGCGCCAAGTTGTTATGGTACTTTTTGAAAGTAAACCAAAATGTTCAAATGTCTATCTGTTCCTGTCCAAATCAGTAAAATTAAATTGCGTATATACGCTGAAGTAATTAAGTCTGACACACAAGGTTCAGGTTAAAATAACTTCGAGAAAGTTTATTGGCAAGTGAAGAAAAAGCGGGCGCGCAGGCCCTTTTAAGAGGCATTTTGCGTCATCATTGATTATTAGAATATCAGCAAATAAACACCATCAATTGGATTAATTGTTAAGTGTCGGTGTTAGTGTCTTACCTATTGGTTCAAAAATAAAAAAGGTTAGTCCCGTGCCCACCCATCAGAGGTGGGATTATTCTGGACACGGGTGGGGATAAGGGGGTCCTAAGCGTCATTTTACACGGTCACTGATATCAGGCTTTATGTCCAGGTGCAAGGTCTCTTATGAATAGAACATTTCATTACTACTGTGTTCTGTGGCCTTCAAACTATACTATCTTACAAATTCTAAGGAGTAGCCAGCAAGTCTTAAGGAGTAACCAGCACCTCCTGGTATTTGTCCTTGTAGGAAAACACAGTCTTTGTCTACTGTACTAATTGGGTTGGGAAGTTCAGTCACGTAATGTAGTTTTAAAATGAACAAGTTAAGTCATGAGGACAAAATGGAGGATTGCAAGAGTCAGGTTAGGGGGACAAAATGGAGGAGGAAGTCACAGTATAAAGTTAAAATGGAGTTAGTACAATAATTCAATACAAGTACAATAGTAATTTTTAATAATTCCACATCACAACTACTCATACACTGGTAAAACAACCCACACCCTGGGTTGAATAAATCAAACAGAAGGAAAAGGTAGCAAAAAGAAAAAATCAAGTTGCTGCGACCAGGAGATAGTTACCAACACCAGAATAAATATATACACTTATAAACACCTTAATAAGTTGAGTGATAGCAGTAGTGGTAAAGCTGCTAAACAGTGAGTTGGATATTAGAAAATGCTGTAGTAAATATTCAATACGATCTGATAAAGTCTACAATAGTTAAAAAAAATTATTTAAAGCAGTATTTCAAAATATATATATATATATATATTGTGTGTACTTTTTCAATAAAGTGCCAAAAACATTGGTAGTAGCAATTTTATAATAAAAAGTCCTAAAAATGAAAAGTCCAGAAGTATAAGAACAGTCCAAAAATGTATTTTATCTGTACGCTCTTATATACTTTAGACCGATATCCCACCTATTGATGCAGTAGAGAAACTAGCCAATAGGAGCCCATTATGTTCTAGTAACACACTAATTTTATACAATAGTAGTGTGGTACGTTAATATTATGATCCAATGCAAAAAATGACAATAATAGTGATACTAATAATGTAGAAGTGTAATTAATTCTTCTACATGAAAATCCAAAAGGTAATAAAAACATCTTTCATTCCAACATCAGCCATTGATTCCTATGATACAAAGTGCAGAAGCATACTGTTCTTCATTAAAAAAAGAGATTTTATTCAATTAAAAATATGCATAAAAATATCGATAAAATTCATTCACAAATGGCACAAAAGTAAGGGAACCTTTCTCCGGAGTCTAAAATTAGTGTGTTACTAGAACATAATGGGCACTTATTGGCTAGTTTCCCTAATGCATCAACAGGAGGGATATCGGTCTAAAGTAAAGTCTAAAGAGCGTACAGATAAAATACATTTTTGGACTGTTCTTATACTTCTGGACTTTTCATGATGGAGGTGAACTTGCACAGTCAGGGCCGGTGCTTGGATTTTTAGGTACATAGGCGAAGATGCATTTTTCCGCCCCCCCAAAAAAAACATCTTCACCTATGTGCCTCTTAACCAGCCCCGCTCCCCTCCCCGACCTATAGTGGTCCCTTCCTGCCCCTTAGTGTTCTTCTCCCCTCCCCCCTCTTTTCCCTGTCTCTTGGTGTTTCTCTCCCATTCCCTCCCTGTCCCTTGGTGCACCCCACACCCCATTAGTGGTTACACTCCCCTTCCTGGTGTGCCTTCTACCTCTATTGTTGCATTGCCTAGCGGAGCAGATCCCCTAAAGGAGCTTCAGTTTTCTGTACCCGGCCGAACTGACAGGGAGTGCTCTCTCTGTGAGCACCTCCTGTCAGTCTGGCCAGGTACAGGAAACAGAAGCTCCTGTACTGCGCTCTGCTCCGCTACACTCTGTACACACTGACAGTCACACGCTCAATGACAAACACACAGACGTCACTGACAGACACAGACTCATTGACACTCATTGACAGACACACGGATAGTCACACACATACTCAATGACAAACATACTCTCACTGACTTGACAGACACACACTCATACACTGACAAACACACTCATCATACACTGACAGACACACTCCTAAACTCACATGCACACACAGACGCACTCACTCACACACCCTGTCACTCATAGACGCACGCTGTCACTCACAGACGCACACTCTGTCACTCACAGACGCACACTCTGTCACTCACAGACGCACACGCTGTCACTCACAGACGCACACGCTGTCACTCACAGACGCACACGCTGTCACTCACAGACGCACACGCTGTCACTCACAGACGCACACGCTGTCACTCACAGACGCACACGCTGTCACTCACAGACGCACACGCTGTCACTCACAGACGCACACGCTGTCACTCACAGACGCACACGCTGTCACTCACAGACGCACACGCTGTCACTCACAGACACACACACAGACACTCACAGACACACACACAGACACTCACAGACACACACACTGTCACTCACAGACACACACTGTCACTCACAGACACACACACACACAGACACTCACAGACACACACACGGTCACTCACAGACACACACACGGTCACTCACATACACACACACGGTCACTCACATACACACACACAGACACTCACAGACACACACACTGTCACTCACAGACACAGACACTCACAGACACACACACTGTCACTCACAGACACACACACTGTCACTCACAGACACACACACTGTCACTCACAGACACACACACTGTCACTCACAGACACACACACAGACACTCACAGACACACACACTGTCACTCACAGACACACACACAGACACTCACAGACACACACACTGTCACTCACAGACACACACACAGACACTCACAGACACACACACTGTCACTCACAGACACACACACTGTCACTCACAGACACACACACAGACACACATCACATACATTCACTAATTATTTTAATAAATATACATTTCCCACCCAGCCTCCTTACCTGGAGAGCTGGTGTGGATGATGCCTCCTTCCCTGGGGTCCTGCTGAGCGGCGTGCGGCTGTGCTGTGCGGAGATCAGACACGGCGAGGGAGCTCTAATCTCACCACTCTGCTCCCTTGCACGCTGTCTGCTGATACCGCGGGAGCCGGAATATGACGTCATATTTCGGCTCCCGCGGTATCAGCAGACAGCGCGCGAGGGAGCAGAGCGGTGAGATTAGAGCTCCCTCGCCGCGTCTGATCTCCGCACAGCACAGCCGCGCCGGGGGCCAAGATGGTGGCTGGCAGGAGGGAGAGCTTCCCTCCTGCCGGTCACTGAAATTTTGCGCCCCCAGAGCCCGTGCGCCCTAAGGCGGCCGCCTGTGCCGCCTTATGGACGCGCCGGCCCTGTGCACAGTGGGGTGGTTGGTGGGGGCACAAAGAGACACAGAAGGCCTAAGGGGGTGGGGAATATAGGGGAACTGGGGGAAGCAAAAAGAAACAGTCAGGGGCTGGGGGGAGACAAAGAGAAACCGAGGGGCTGGGAGGAGGGAAGAGACACAGAGGGGCTGGGGAGCAAAATAGACAGTGGATAAAGGGGGGGGGGTAAAGGGACAGACAGGAGCTGGGGACACACAAAGGGGCTGGGAGGGAGAAGACACAGAGGGACTGGGAGGAGGAAAAATACACAGAGGGGCTGTGGGGCAAAAGCGACAGTGGCTGAGTGGGAAAAAAAGAGAAACAGGGGGTTGAGAGGGGGCAAAAGAGACAGGGGCTGGGGGGATACAAAGCAATACAGATGGGCTGGAAGGGGGAAGAGGCACAGAAGGACAGGGAGGGAAAAAAGACAGAGAGGGGTGGGAGAGACACCGAGGGGCTGATTGGAAAAAGGGACAAGGTGCTGGGGGAAGAGGCGCACAGAGGGGCTTGGAAGGGAGAAAGAGACACATGGGGTTCAGGGAACAAAGGGACATACAGAGAGGCTGGGGGTCAAAGAGACACAAAGGGGCTAGGGATAGGGAAAAAGAGACAGACAGGGGAAAATGGAACAGACATAGGTTGGGGGGAAACAACCATGGGCCTGGGGTAGACACAAATAGACACACATGGGCTGGGGAAGTGGCAAATAGAGACATGAGGAGACACCCAGAGTGGCTGGGTGGAGACCAAGAGACACAGAGTATCTGGGGGGGAGAAAGAAACAAGGCGCAGAGAGGGGGGAGACAAACAGCGAGGATGGGAAGGGGAGAAAAGGACACAGAGAGGCTAGGTAAGGGGCAAAAGAGACAGACAGGGAAAATGAGACAGACATGGGCTGGAGGGAAACACCTGGGGTAGACACAACATAACATACATGGGTTGGGGAAGAGTCAAAAGAGACAGACAGGGGCTATGGAAGAGGCAAAATTGACAGAGAAGGGCTAAAGGGAGACACCCAGAGGGGCTAGGGGGAGACAAAGAGTGTCTGGGGGGAGAAAGAGGGGGTGGGAAGGGGAGAAAGAGACAATGACAAAGGACCAGGGGTAGAAAGAGCTATACTGAGGGGCTAGGAGGGAGATATATACAGAGGGGCTGGGGGCAGAAAGAGACCTAGAAGAGGTGAGAAAGGGAAGAACGATACACAAAGGAGCTGGGGTAGAAGAGACACACAAAGGAGCTGAGGGGAGTAAGAGACCCACAAAGAAGCTATGGTAAAAAGAGACACACAAAGGGGCTGAGGGGAGTAAGAGACACACAAAGGGGGGTGTAAGACATGCAAAAAGAGAAAAAATTATTTGATTTCTTTGCTGAACGAAAAACCTACTATACCTATAAATGTATAAATGTAGTTGAATACTGGAAACAGTTAATACATTTACAGCAACAATATAATGTAGTGAGAGTTTATCTAAAAATACACAAAAACAAAATGTTACTCCAAACTTTGACAGTGATTGGCAATAAAACGGTTATATAGCATCTGAAATTGTATGATTCTTAGTACACACAACCATGACATCATTTTTATATCATTTTTTTTTCTCCTTGCATTGTGTAATACTCCATAAAACAAATCCAAAACATATGCTGTTCATATAACCATGTTGTTTCGTAGGCCGATAAAATAAAAGACGCTTGTGTTATGTGATAGATGATCTAGTTTATAATATGACCATTCAGTTTTATGAGAAAAAAAACTAATTGCTTGAGAATGTTATGCTGTCATTAAACCCATGACTGCATATGACGCAGACAACATAGGTAACAAGTGGTCTAGATACTGATGGGTGATTGTAAAAATAGACAGAGCATTATGTGTTCTGTGTATGTGTGATTTTATATGTATTAAACATCATAACCCAAGAAACATCCACTTTAAGGTTATTCATTATAATGCTCCAGGAAATGTATGTATAGGGGAATTTGTTTTGGGAGCATTTTTATTTTCCTTTTCTGCTTTACCAGGAAACATAGAAATATTTTGTCTTCAAAAATGCAAAGCAACAAATGTATAAAGGAAATAATAAAACTATCACACATCATATATTTACACAGTTGTATGCAAAACATTGGGATTATTAGCACTAAACATTTATAGTTATTAAAGATTGCTCTGATTTGGTACTTTGCATAAGTAGGCTATTCAACCCTTGTCTTTCTGATTATCATGGAAACTTTGCATCATTGTACCAGTTATGGTGACTATAGCAGTCTGGTCCTTGCCTCCCTGCAATCTTTACAGCTATAACCCTGTCTCTGGATGCCCCATACACATCTTGGGCCAACATTGCTTCCCTCCTGAATGTAGTTCTTTTAAGGAGCCCATGGACTGTGGGTACTGGCAGTTCAGTAGATCACTGCAGGCAACTCAAACCACAGAACTGTAAACCAAACTGTGAAATCTGATAGACAAAGAATAGACTTTGAATGTAAATTACTGTAATTAAACAGAGAATTGTACAACATTTTCTTTATGTGGAATCCTAAATAGATATCAAATAAGCAACATGGTCTGAGAGTTTTGAGTAGGTTAATTGGAATCAGACAACTTACAAATATTTAAATTTATTTCCTGGTGTGAATTGTATAAACTGCAGTTGTAGATGGCAGATTTTAAAAGCAAAACATTCATTGTCACTTGCCAAAAAGTCTATAGTGAGCATGTCATTAATACTCTGTAATCTAGCAGATTTGGCACATCTAAAGGAATAGCGATGAACAAAACTAGCTCTAAAAACTCAACAAATTAAAACCTACATTTTCTGTTTTAGTAAGGGGAGTCCGGTGGGACATCATAAAAAAACATGTCACAACATTGAAACGTGGACAGTGTTTATTTTCTATTATGTATCATATTGTCACCATGAGATGGTGACATGATCTGGTCAAATTCTTAGCAACTTTCACCACATGGCAGTAGTTATTTCACTTTTCCTCCTTTTTGGATTACTATATTTATGTGATATTAACAAGTTTGAATGGAAAAGGAGAGTAACCTTGTCAACTGGATACATGTTTTTTGTTTATCTCTTTGTCCACCTTTGGTCATATGGGGGAAGAACCATTAAGAAATTCAATGTCCTAATCTCCTCTTTTTGAAGGAACCTCCTTTTTATTCTGACACCTTAACTCAATCAACTTTTTCACAGAATAGAAGGCTCAGTGTGACTGTTCGATAGCTACTTTGTAAAATGTAGCCCTTGGGAATGAGTGCAGTTTAGTAGAAAGGGCCCCTGACAGGGCTAGGAAGCGGGCATAAGGGGAGCAGTACCAGGATTGGTAGATTGGGGCTAACAGGTGGGTGCATATATATAGGGGCATCCATCTTAGAATTAGGCAATTTAATGTACTCACCAACGTGGGTTTGTGGAAACTCTGGTGTGTGCAGACTCTGCTTGATGGGTTTTCTTTTTGTGTCTTTGCAGGATGGAGTCTCTGAAGGAGATGATCCAGGGAGTTAGAGATGCTGCACGGAACCATGGTGAAGTTTGGATCCGGGAGAGGCTGGGAGCAATGCTGGCGTCGTCGTCGGAACCGGAGGGTCAGCTGGGGGACCGGCGTACACATGCCAGGAGGCCCTAGCAGGGCCTCATCAGTTGCTGGAGCAGACGGCAGAGTGGGCGCTGCACCCAGCCACATGTCAGGAGGCCAGCGCTCAGGATGAGGATCTATTCCTCCACCCCAGGATGGTGGTGATGGCGCAGCTTCTTTCTCCAAAGGAGCTGCGCCTGAAGTGCAGGCCCCCGCAGGCGGCGGAGTGGGCCTTGGAGCTGCAGGACGGGTGGTGCTGCAATCTGGAGGTGCACTGGCGGTCAATGGCGGAAGTCGAAGGCTTTGACTCCTGGTGGTCGACGGAGCCAGGGTGCAGGACGGCTGACTAGCAAACGGGCAAATGCAGCTGGGTTGGCAGCAGGCCCCTTACCTGCAGGGAGTCCGGTTTCAGTGGTGCCTGGGTGACTAGGTACCTCCCCAAATCTACTGCAGGGTGGCATCATGGTGAGTGCCATGGGAGTCCCCTAGGGGGTGCGGGCAGGCCCAGGAGAAGAAATGGTAGTGGGTCCTGTGCTCAGACGGCTTAAAGGGTCAAGGTCTGAGCTTATGGCCGAGCTGGTAAGATGAAGGAAATGGGGGGATAGGGAGTTTGGAGTTAGAAAAGGAGGAAGGGGTTGGAAAAAAGGAGTGGTGAAATAGAATTGGGGTTACACAGTTGATTATGGTGCTGGGAGGTTCGAGTCCGTAAAAACTTTTGAAGCCAGAATGATTAAATGGTTTAACAGCAAGAATAGAGGACTAAATATTGATTTGGGTTTCCTTTTTTTTTTTTTTTATATATATTTTGTATTAATATTATCACAAAGTAAATAAAAAAATCATAAGCATACATTACACTCATCATATGTATTGGTTTGAAGCAGGTTACACAAAAAAAAGATTTAAAAAAAGCATATACAGCAATCAAACTGTCCATACATATTATCTTATTATAATAATAAACCCAAATTACAAATAATAACCTGTACCCTTCCCCCATCTTCCCAGCTTCCTCACCAAACCCCTGGTAATCCTAAATTAAGAGGATACTCCAAATCCACATATTAAACATCATCCCGAACCACATCTTAGAGGAAAAGCCCAAGAACATAAAAAAAACATTCTATATAAATAAGAGTGAAGAAATATTCTAAAGGCTGTAAAAATGGAAAACCCGGGAAGATGGGGTATATCCGGGTCACAAACCCTCAATACCCATGAACCACAAGCACACACATCTCACATACATAGTTCCAAAATTCCCTGGGGAGGTGGGCTGATGAGTAGCGTAGATTATAAAGAATTTTGTCCATGGGTTAAACAATAGTCATCCCAGATGGCCCACCTATAATTCGGGGCTATATAAACCCCTAATTGCCCATCCTCTCTTTCTAATGCTCTATTTCTCTGCATCTCTGCATCATCCGTTCCACATCTAACCATTTTGGCAACCTCCCTGCTTTCCAATTTACAGCAATCAACCATTTCGCTATTGAAAGAGTACCAAGCAGGAGGGATTTTAGCTCTTTTGTGCAGTAACTGGGTATGAAATGAAACAGAGCCAATTCTGGGGTTAAAACAATCTTTTCACCAGAGATACAAGACACCCCATCCCATATTGTACCTCCTTCCAATATTTTTGTATATCAGGGCAAAGCCACCACATATGTAACGCTGAACCTACTTGGTTACAACCTCTCCAACAGAGTTTAGAGATGTCGTCTTTCTTCATTTGCCATAGTTTAAGCGGCGTTATATACCATCTATTCACAATTTTAAAATATAACTCCCTATATAAGACGTGTTTAATTAATTTATCTGTTGAGACAAAAGCAGCCAACCATATCTCCATGGGCCAAGATTGATTTAATTCTTTCTTCCCAAATTACATTCAGAGGTTTAATGTTTAAATCCCCATCTCTCAAAAAGCTGAAGCATTTTGATAGCATATGCTTCCTATTTGTTGAACATATTATTTTTTCACTGTCTAAACTGTTTTAGGGAATAAATCGATGAACAAATGCTCAGTTTCAACCTGTTATATTCTAACCACATATTAGCTGGAATATTAAAATTAGACTGAATATAATCAAATTGGAGGAATTTATTATCAACATACAAATCTCTTAAGTATCTACATCCCGCCTTTAGTAGTATCTCTAGCAAAGGAGATTGAATCTTCTCCTGAATCCATAAGATAGGCGTGATCGGGCTTGGAAATGGGATCAAGGAATATTTATGATTCAAATTCCGCCAGCCTTTGAGAATATACCATAATGGTGATTTTTTACTATATACTAAACCACTAGTTAAATCATCACGATAAAGAATTGAGTTCAGATATATTTCTTTAAAAAAATAAGCTTCTGTCAATACCCAATTATTATTTTTTACCTCTTGCTCCCATCTCAATGCATGTGCCAGAAGGGATGCTTTCTGATA
This sequence comes from Pelobates fuscus, assembly GCF_036172605.1. Taxonomy (NCBI): domain Eukaryota; kingdom Metazoa; phylum Chordata; class Amphibia; order Anura; family Pelobatidae; genus Pelobates; species Pelobates fuscus. The sequence continues at coordinate 157,903,027 of NC_086317.1, forward strand.
TTTCTTAATATCTGGGTATGCGATCCCACCACCAGAAAACCTTTTAACCAATATTGGTATCTTAATTTGCATTCTTTTGTTCTGGTGAATAAATGCATCTATTGTCCTTTGTAAATTATTCAACAAATAAACGGGACAGTGCCAGGGTATGCATCGCATGAAATAGGTGATCTTAGGTAATAAGGTCATTTTAGTCGCTGCTATTCTACCTGACCAGGAGATCTTGAGATTTTTCCATGTAGATAGTACTTGCATTATATTAGAATAAACTAATTGAAAGTTAACTGTTATGATTTTTTTCATTTCAGCAAGTAATTTAATTCCTAAGTGAGTTTTTTGAATGTTGCCAGTTAAACTGATATAATTGGCTGAGAATTTTTTTCTCAGACCGCCTCATGTTGTTCACATCGCTTCCGATTCTCTTACATTTAATTTATCATTAGAAATTTCACTATATTCAAATATGACCTCTTCAAGCGCTGATAGAGATTTTTCCGGATTTTCTACTGTTATTATTACATCATCAGCGTAAAGAGAGATTACATGAGATTTTCGATTCACAACAATTCCTGTTATATCAATAGATTCCCTTATCGCACACGCCAATGGTTCAATAATCAGAGCAAAAATTAAAGGAGACAATGGGCAACCTTGCCTAGTGCCATTTGAGATGACAAAACTTTCAGACCGAAAATGTTTACCCGTAACACATGCAGAAGGAGATGTATATAAGGCAGCTATCACCTTAGAGGCAAAATCACCTAAGCCATATTTTGACAGGGTGTGGAACATAAAGTCCCAATCTACCCTGTCAAATGCTTTCTCAGCATCCAGTCCCACAAAAACGGCAGTTGTTTTTTTTGTTTTTAACCAGTGAAATTAAGTTTGAAAGTTCCATAATGTTATCTGAGCCCTGTCTCCCCTGAATAAAACCTGTTTGGTCGGAATTTATCAAATTGTGGATATGTTTATTCAGACTTTCCGCTAAAATTTTAGCATAAATCTTAATATCCACGTTTAATAGAGAAATAGGTCTAAAGTCCCTACATTCAGGGGTTAAGTTGTTTGTTTGGTGGATTGTTATTATTTGAGCTTCTAGCATTTCTGGGTGTGCTCGGCCAGCGTTCTTAATTTCGTTTAAAGTTTGACACAAATAGCTGGATATCTCCTCTTGACAGAGCGAATAAAATTGATTAACTAGGCCATCAGGTCCAGGAGCTGAGCCAAATCTCAATTTAGAGATTGCCCATTTAACTTCCTGTTCCGTCATATCATCATTTAACTTTATCAACTCTGTTTAAGAAACCCCAGAGATAGATCTTATCTAAAAATTCCATAATTCTCCTTTTTTTTCCCGCTATCAGCTATATTAGAGGAATTCAAATTATAAAGATCACAATAATATTTCTCAAAACATGTGGCAATTTCATCAGGTTTAACAACCATTTTTTTTATTACATAACAACTTGTCTATTCTATTATTATTTAGTTTTTGTTTCAACTTACTAGCCATCAATTTCCCTGCTCTATTTTGGCCGTGATATGATCTTTGTTGGGCAGACCATAAAGATTTATCCACCAATAATTGCTGAATTCCCTTTATTTGTAATTGTAGTTCTCGTATTTTATTTATCTTTAAGTCAGATGGAGATTTTTTATTTTCTCTGTCCAATATCACCAGTTCTATATGTAGGTCTCTTAATGATTTACCTCTCTGCTTCTTTAAAACTGACTGCCATTTTATCATTATCCCTCTTATGTATGCTTTATAGGAAAGTCATACTATTGCTTTAGAATTTACCGTTCCATCATTTCTTAAAAAGAATGCAGCCGTTTAATTTTTTAGGTTTTTAAATATTTCAGGAGGGTCGATATCCAAACCATACCATGATCAGACCAAGTGATCACTCCTATTTCTGAATATTTGATCTTTGAAATACCATGCCCATGTACAAAGATATAATCCAATCTACTATACATTTTATGTCTATGTGAAAAAATGAGTAATCCCTCTCTAACGGGTAGTTGGGGTTTGGAGGTATCTGGGTATACCCTCACCACTGGTCTGTTAACTAAAAATGTTTGCACTTTATTGGTTATGTGTTATATATATATATAGATGTAAAAAAGAGATAAACTTTGTATCTTGTAATACCTTTTTTATTGGACTAACAGAATTTTTTAATGACAAGCTTTCGGGAGAACATCCTTTTCTCAAGTCTGAAGCATTTCTGAGCAAGACGACACATAGAATTCAAAGTTGAGTTGTGATACAGGGGTTAAAGCGACATGAGTGTAGATAAGACACAGGTTTGTTAGAAAATAGACACCATTTTTGCAAAGGCTCATAAATATCTTTCTGAAGAGCAGAGTGAGGGGGAGAGCGGGAGAAGAAAAACAAACAAGCAGACAGTGCAGAGGATGGTACACTTTATACATGGACACACGCATAAATATGTATATGTGAACACATAAACACATGTACATATACATATACATACATGTACATGAACTACATACAGATGGCATAAATGCTTGCTTCCATTTTCTCTCTCATGTCAACAATAGTGATGTCGCGAACACAAAATGTTCGGTTCGCGAACGGCGGACGCGAACTTCCGCAAACGTTCGCGAACCGGGCAAACCGCCATTGACTTCAATGGGCCGGGCGAATTTTAAAACCCGCAGGGACTCTTTCTGGCCACAAAAGTGATGGAAAAGTTGTTTCAAGGGGACTAACACCTGGACTGTGGCATGCCGGAGGGGGATCCATGGCAAAACTCCAATGGAAAAATTACACAGTTGATGCAGAGTCTGGTTTTAATCCATAAAGGGCATAAATCACCTAACATTCCTAAATCACAATGGATATGGATTGACACCTGACATTTGACATATTGACACCTTGACATATGGATTGACACCTGTCCTCAGAGACCCTGATACACACTGAATCAGAGCAGAATAGAGACTGTTCCTCCTACATAGGGTCACTTGGCAGATATGGATTGACACCTGTCCTCAGAGATCATGATACACACTGACACAGAGCAGAATAGAGACTGTTCCCCCTACATAGGGTCACTTGGCAGATATGGATTGACACCTGTCCTCAGAGACCATGATACACACTGACACAGAGCAGAATAGAGACTGTTCCCCCTACATAGGGTCACTTGGCAGATATGGATTGACACCTGTCCTCAGAGACCATGATACACACTGGCACAGAGCAGAATATAGACTGTTCCCCCTACATATGGTCACTTGGCAGATATGGATTGAGACCTGTCATCAGAGCCCCTGATACACACTGACACAGAGCAGAATAGGGACTGTTCCCCCTACATAGGGTTACTTGGCAGATATGGATTGACACCTGTCCTCAGAGATCATGATACACACTGGCACAGAGCAGAATAGAGACTGTTCCCCCTACATAGGGTCACTTGGCAGATATGGATTGACACCTGTCCTCAGAGCCCCTGATACACACTGACACAGAGCAGAATAGGGACTGTTCCCCCTACATAGGGTCACTTGGCAGATATGGATTGACACCTGTCATCAGAGATCATGATACACACTGACACAGAGCAGAATAGAGACTGTTCCCCCTACATAGGGTCACTTGGCAGATATGGATTGACACCTGTCCTCAGAGACCCTGATACACACTGACACAGAGCAGAATTGGGACTGTTCACCCTACATAGGGTAACTTGGCAGGTATGGATTGACACCTATCCTAAGGATCCCTGATACACACTGACAAAGAGCAGAATAGGGACTGTTCCCCCTACATAGGGTCACTTGGCAGATATGGATTGACACCTGTCCTCAGAGACCATGATACACACTGACACAGAGCAGAATAGAGACTGTTCCCCCTACATAGGGTCACTTGGCAGATATGGATTGACACCTGTCCTCAGAGACCATGATACACACTGTCACAGAGCAGAATATACACTGTTCCCCCTACATAGGGTCACTTGGCAGATATGGATCAACACCTGTCCTCAGAGCCCCTGATACACACTGACACAGAGCAGAATAAGGACTGTTCCCCCTTCATAGGGTCACTTGGCAGATATGGATTGACACCTGTCCTCAGAGATCATGATACACACTGACACAGAGCAGAATAGAGACTGTTCCCCCTACATAGGGTCACTTGGCAGATATGGATTGACACCTGTCCTCAGAGCCCCTGATACACACTGACACAGAGCATAATAGGGACTGTTCCCCCTACATAGGGTCACTTGGCAGATATGGATTGACACCCGTCATCAGAGATCATGATACACACTGACACAGAGCAGAATAGAGACTGTTCCCCCTACATAGGGTCACTTGGCAGATATGGATTGACACCTGTCCTCAGAGCCCCTGATACACACTGACACAGAGCAGAATCGGGACTGTTCACCTTACATAGGGTCACTTGGCAGGTATGGATTGACACCTATCCTAAGGATCCCTGATACACACTGACACAGAGCAGAATAGGGACTGTTCCCCCTACATAGGGTCACTTGGCAGATATGGATTGACACCTGTCCTCAGAGACCATGATACAATCTGACACAGAGCAGAATAGAGACTGTTTCCCCTACATAGGGTCACTTGGTAGATATGGATTGACACCTGTCCTTAGAGACCATGATACACACTGACACAGAGCAGAATAGAGACTGTTCCCCCTACATAGGGTCACTTGGCAGATATGGATTGACACCTGTCCTCAGAGACCATGATACACACTGACACAGAGCAGAATAGGGACTGTTCCCCCTACATAGGGTCACTTGGCAGGTATGGATTGACACCTATCCTAAGGATCTCTGATACACACTGACACAGAGCAGAATAGGGACTGTTCCCCCTACATAGGGTCACTTGGCAGATATGGATTGACACCTGTCCTCAGAGACCTAATTGTGTAATAATGGTAATACTATTACCTATTATATAATATTGGCAGGGGCAAGGAAATTCCCTCTAAATAGATGGGTATAGGCAGAGAGTATGGAGACCGGAGTGATAAAGTGTCAATAAGGTGATATAAAGTTAAATGTATCACAGACACACAGCCACCCTTTCTCTTAGCTAGTTTCCAGAAATGCTGGATAGGTAGAAGGGCTATAAAGACTCAGATAGGTCTAAGAAGAATCCTCTAAACTAGCCCTAATCTCCTTAAACACCTTCAAGGGTGTTCTAAGCTAAAGCTCAATCTAAACGTTTAGATGACTGCCTGATTTCCCATCACAGATGCTGGCTAGGAATAACTGTGTGCAAGACAAAGAGTTGGTCTAAGTGCCCATAGTGGAGTAAAGTGTCCCTGGTGAAGTAAAAAAGTGAATAACGAGCTGGCGCCCAAGAGAATAACGAGCTGGCGCCCTATCAGGGGACGTGTATATGGCATCGATTTTAGGAACCGGGAGATGGAAAAAGATGCTTGGTCGGTCCTCCTACTTCAAATTTGGGGCACTGCGCGTGCAATCTAATGTGACACCAGATGGTGGTGGTGTTAAGTAGTACTATTCCTATCAGTTTATTCCCTGTTATGTGCCTTTTTTTTGGTTTGGTTTTTGAAGCCACAGTGCAGCACCAGAGGGCCGAAAAATTAGGCATGTACACATGCCTGAAAATTAGGTATTGTTGCAGCCGCTGCTGCAGCAGCGGCCATAAAAATTGATGTTTGTTTCCCAGACAGAAAGTGCCCTAAAACATTGCGGCTTGAACCCTAGTTGGTGGCGGATAAGTCACGCAAGTCAACCGGCATTCAGAGCTAAAATACAGCAGCGTGTGGACCATTTTTAGCCCAAGGCAGCTCATCTCATCAGGGCTTTTTTAGTCGAATGTATCGCCCACTGTCAGTCCCTTCGGGATCCACCCCTCATTCATCTTAATAAAGGTGAGGTAATCTAGACCTTTTTGACCTAGGCGACTTCTCTTCTCGGTGACAATACCTCCTGCTGCACTGAAGGTCCTTTCTGACAGGACACTTGAAGCGGGGCAGACCAGAAGTTCTATCGCAAATTGGGATAGCTCAGGCCACAGGTCAAGCCTGCACACCCAATAGTCAAGGGGTTCATCGCTCCTCAGAGTGTCGATATCTGCAGTTAAGGCGAGGTAGTCTGCTATCTGTCAGTCGAGTCGTTCTCTGAGGGTGGATCCCGAAGGGCTGTGGCGATGCGTAGGACTTAAAAAGCTCCGCATGTCCTCCATCAACAACACGTCTTTAAAGCGTCCTGTCCTTGCCGGCGTGGTCGTGGGAGGAGGAGGATGACTTTCACCTCTTCCCCTGTTAGATTCCCGTTGTGCTGTGACATCATGCTTATACGCTGTGTAAAGCATACTTTTTAATTTATTTTGCAAATGCTGCATCCTTTCCGACTTGTTGTAATTTGGTAACATTTCCGCTACTTTCTGCTTATGCCGGGGGTCTAGTAGCGTGGACACCCAGTACAGTTCGTTCTCCTTCAGCCTTTTTATACAAGGGTCCCTCAACAGGCACGACAGCATGAAAGACCCCATTTGCACAAGGTTGGATGCCGAGCTACTCATTTCCCTTTCCTCCTCCTCAGTGATCTCAATGAAGGTATGTTCTTCCCCCCAGCCATGTACAACACCACGGGTACCAGATAGGTGACAACGAGCACCCTGGGATGCCTGTTGTGGTTGGTCTTCCTCCTCCTCCTCAAAGCCACATTCCTCCTCTGACTCTTCTTCCTCACAATCCTCTTCCGGTGTTGCCGCAGGTCCAGCAAGCAATGCTGATAAGGCTGTTTCTAGTGGTGATGGTGACCACAACTCTTCCTCTTCCTCTTCGCACTGATCTACGGCCTGATCCAGCACTCTTCGCAGGGCACGCTCCAGGAAGAAAACAAATGGTATGATGTCGCTGATGGTGCCTTCGGTTCGACTGACTAGGTTTGTCACCTCCTCAAAAGGACGCATGAGCCTACAGGCATTGCGCATTAGCGTCCAGTAACGTGGCAAAAAAATTCCCAGCTCCCCATAGGCTGTCCTAGCACCCCGGTCATACAAATATTCATTAACGGCTTTTTCTTGTTGGAGCAGGCGGTCGAACAATAGGAGTGTTGCATTCCAACGTGTCGGGCTTTCGCAAATCAAGCGCCTCACTGGCATGTTGTTTCGCCGCTGAATATCTGCAAAGTGCGCCATGGCCGTGTAGGAACGCCTAAAATGGCCACACACCTTCCTGGCCTGCTTCAGGACGTCCTGTAAGCCTGTGTACTTATGCACAAAGCGTTGTACGATCAGATTACACACATGTGCCATGCACAGCACATGTGTCAACTTGCCCAACTTCAATGCCGCCAACAAATTTGTTCCGTTGTCACAAACCACTTTGCCGATATCCAGTTGCTGCGGAGTCAGCCACTTTTCCACCTGTGCGTTCAGGGCGGACAGGAGTGCTTGTCTGGTGTGACTCTCTGCTTTCAAGCAAGTCAAACCCAAGACAGCGTGACACTGCCGTATCTGGGATGTGGAAAAGTACATGGGGAGCTGGGGGTGTGCCGTTGATGTGGAGCAAGACGCAGCAGTAGAAGAGGACTCAGCCGAGGAGGTTATGGAAGAGGATGGAGTAGGACGAGTAGAGGAGTTGGCAGCAGGCGGTGGCGGTGTCACCAACTCCTCTGCAGAGCCACGCATTCCATGCTTGGCAGTCGTCAGCAGGTTTACCCAATGCGAAGTGTTCTTCTTTTTGCCGAGCGGGCACCCATGTGAGTGACATCCATGGACGCATCGTCATCATCAACCGCTTCACTTGTATCTGACAACTCAGCAAAGGAAGCAGCAGCGGGTACAACATCCTCATCATCACATCGTACGTCCATGTGTGTAATGCTGCCTGCCTGAGATATATCCCTGTTATCTACATCCTCTGGCAATAATGGTTGCGCATCACTCATTTCTTCAAACGGATGTGTAAATAACTCCTCTGACATGCTAGTGTTGGTGGTGGCGGCAGGCGGGTGAGTGGTATCTTAAGAGGTGCCCGAAGCTAAGCTGGAGGAGGATGGTGCGTCAAGGTTCCGAGCGGAAGCTGTAGAAGATTGGGTGTCCTGTGTTAGCCAGTCAACTATGTCCTCAGAACTTTTCAAGTTCAGGGTACGTGGCCTCTGAAAACTGGGCATTATTCTAGGGCAAAAGGGAATCACAGCATCACGACCACGATGGCCCCTGCGGGGTGGCCTGCCTCTGCCTGTCATTTTTGGGGGGATTAGTGGTACTATGCCTGCAAGCTACTGTGCGACCAGATATGAGTGGCACTGTGCAGTGGCAGAGGTTGGCAGAGTACATGCTGTAGGCCTGACACACCCGCTTGAAGACAACTAACTGCGATTCAATCTATAACAGTGAAAAAAAATGTTTGTTTTTAAATCAACGCTTTTGTGACACCAGATATGAGTGGCAATGTGCACTTGCAGAGGTTGGCAGAGTACACGCTGAAGGCCTGACACCCGCTTTAAGGACACTGACTGCTATTAGCTTACAGTGAAAAACTTTTTTTCTTTTTAAAGGCATGCTATAGTGACACCAGATATGAGTGGTAAAGTGCACTGGCAGAGGTTGGCAGAGCACACGCTGAAGGCCTGACACCCGCTTTAAGGACACTGACTGCTATGGGCTTACAGTGAAAAACTTTTTTTCTTTTTAAAGGCACGCTATAGAGACACCAGATATGAGTGGCAAAGTACACTGGCAGAGGTTGGTAGAGTACACGCTGAAGGCCTGACACCCAGACGCTTGCAGACAACTAACTGCTATTAGCTTACAGTGAAAAACTTTTTTTCTTTTTAAAGGCACGCTATTGTGACACCAAGACACCAAATATGAGTGGCAAAGTACACTTGCAGAGGTTGGCAGAGTACACGCTGAAGGCCTGACACCCAGACGCTTGCAGACAACTAACTGCTATTAGCTTACAGTGAAAAACGTTTTTTTCTTTTTAAAGGCACGCTATAGAGACACCAGATATGAGTGGCAAAGTACACTGGCAGAGGTTGGCAGAGTACACACTGAAGGCCTGACACCCAGACGCTTGCAGACAACTAACTGCTATTAGCTTACAGTGAAAAACTTTTTTTCTTTTTAAAGGCACGCTATAGTGACACCAGATATGAGTGGTAAAGTGCACTGGCAGAGGTTGGCAGAGCACACGCTGAAGGCCTGACACCCGCTTTAAGGACACTGACTGCTATGGGCTTACAGTGAAAAACTTTTTTTCTTTTTAAAGGCACGCTATAGAGACACCAGATATGAGTGGCAAAGTACACTGGCAGAGGTTGGTAGAGTACACGCTGAAGGCCTGACACCCAGACGCTTGCAGACAACTAACTGCTATTAGCTTACAGTGAAAAACTTTTTTTCTTTTTAAAGGCACGCTATTGTGACACCAAGACACCAAATATGGGTGGCAAAGTACACTTGCAGAGGTTGGCAGAGTACACGCTGAAGGCCTGACACCCAGACGCTTGCAGACAACTAACTGCTATTAGCTTACAGTGAAAAACGTTTTTTTCTTTTTAAAGGCACGCTATAGAGACACCAGATATGAGTGGCAAAGTACACTGGCAGAGGTTGGCAGAGTACACACTGAAGGCCTGACACCCAGACGCTTTCAGACAACTAACTGCTATTCAATCTATTACAGTGAAAAAAAAATTTTGTTTTTAAATGCAAGCTTAAGCTATTGTGACACCAGATATGAGTGGTGGCACTGGGCAAGTGGGCACAGTATCCACTGTGAGCCTGACACAGAAGCTGGCAGGCAGGCAACTGCAATTACATTATACAGAAAAAAAAAGCAGACTGATGTTCTAGCCCTAAAAAGAGCTTTTTGGGGTGCTGTCCTTACAGCAGAGATCAGATGAGTCCTTCAGGACTGTAGTGGACACTGAATACCTTAGCCTAGCTATCAATTTCCCTATCAAATGAGCAGCAGCTACACTTTCCCTCCTCTATTTAAGAATGCAGCTTCAGAATGAATCTAAAATGGATGCTGTACAGGAGGTGGGAGGGTCTGGAAGGGAGGGTCTGCTGCTAATTTGCTGGAATGTGTCTGCTGACCGTGAGGCACAGGGTCAAAGTTTACTCAATGATGACGAATAGGGGGCGGATCGAACTGCGCATGTGTTCGCCCGTCGCGGCGAACGCGAACACGCTATGTTCGCCAGGAACTATTCGCCGGCTAACATTTCGGTACATCACTAGTCAACAACCAAAACTACAACCCCTGAATTATCTCAGAACTGGCACTATTTATCCTCCACATAACTACTTCAGTTTTAACAATGAGGTTTACCTACAAACCATGGGCACTGCTATGGGCACTAAGATGGCACCTCAATATGCTAATCTGTTTATGGCAGATCTTGAACAGAGATTCCTAGAAATACAACACACCAAACCATACAAATATTATCGCTATATCGATATCTTCATAATTTGGACTGATAGCGAAGAAAAACTGATACAGTTTCATGACTCTTTCAACACATTCCATCCATCAATCAAACTAAAAATTGAATATTCCACAAGATCTGTGAATTTTCTGGACACCACTGTGACATGTAACAATGGCACAATCCACATCTCAGTTTACAGAAAACCCACAGACAGGTGCAGTTACCTACACAGCTCCAGCTTCCACCCCTCCCATACTAAACAGGGCATCATCTGCAGCCAAGCCACTAGGTACCATCGCATATGCTCTGATCCTAATGACCGTAATTCCCATCTAAATGTACTCTCCCAATCTATGAGACAGAAAGGCTACGAACTAAAGACTATTACCAAACAAATCAACTCGGCTGTAAAACTCCACGCACGCGCCTGCTACAGTACAGAGAGAAAAACATATCTACACAAGTGCCACTTGTGGTCACCTATAACCCAGCTCTTGAGGAAATACAGACAATCATCAAAGACCTACAACCAATATTAACAGAAGATGAGACTCTGAAAAACATTTTCCCTGAAACACCCATTTTGGCCTTCAGACAACCACCAAACCTCCAACAAAAATTAATCAACAGGAAGCTCACTGATGGCAAGAATGAAGAAAATGGGACCAGTCAATGCAAAAAAACCTCACTGCGAACTGTGTCAGCACATATGCACAGACAACACAGCTACACGCAACAATAAAACCTACAGCATTAAAGGTTCATACTTCTGCACATCCAGCAATGTGATATACATGATTCAATGCACCAAATAACACCTAGGATTCTACATTGGGGAAACCATCCAGCAATTAAATGGTAGAATGAATATGCACAGACACTCTATTAAACACCACAAAGAAGAATCCTACTGCACTCCTGTGGGACACCACTTTACCCAGCCTGGCCACTCACTGAAGGACCTAAAAATCAAAGTACTGAAAGGGGGTTTTAAAAATACCCAAGAAAGAAAAACTTTTGAAGCCAGAATGATTAAATGGTTTAACAGCAAGAATAGAGGACTAAATATTGATTTGGGTTTCCTGTCCCACTACCAACACTTTACAAGAACACTCTCCCAGCATTATCTTACTGTTCTGTCATATGTATCAACACTTTAAAACACATTCCAATATGTTTATTCTATCAATATACAAAGTACTATGTATAGACCTATGCTTTCCCATATTATGCATGTATGCTTATATATATGACTGTGCATTTATATTTGTGTATATTAGTTCATGTACATGTATGTATATGTACATGTGTTTAGGCGTTCACACATACATATTTATGTGTGTGTGCATGTATAAAGTGTACCATCCTCTTCACTGTCTGCTTGTTTGTTTTTCTTCTCCCTCTCTTCCCCCTCACTCTGCTCTTCAGAAAGATATTTATGACCCTCTGCAAAAATGGTATCTATTTTCTAACAAACCTGTGTCTTACTTACACTCATGTCGCTTTAACCCCTGTATCACAACTCAACTTTGAATTCTATGTGTCGTCTTGCACAGAAATGCTTCAGACTTGAGAAAAGGAGGTTCTCCCGAAAGCTTGTCATTAAAAAATTCTGTTAGTCCAATAAAAAAGGTATTACAAGATACAAATGTTATCTGTTTTTTACTTCTACATCGACATATTATATGTTATTTATGGTGGTAGCCATTGCCCTATTTGTTATTGGGTTTGCTAAAAATATAAGACGGCTATAGGTGGGGGGCAATGAGTTTTGTTGTTATGTATTGTAATTATATATTATGTTCATTAAAAGCTGTGGACAAGTTTTTCCCATACAAAGTAGTGTTGTGTCTTATTCAAGGGGTTGGGTGATAGTTTCGCTAGGTACAGATTCCCTCCTTATATGGCGACACTGCACCTGTCATGAATATAACTGTACACAAATCAAATTTCTAAACTAACAGACACAAACTCATAAAAATGCCTCTAAGAATACCTTACATGTAAAAAGAGACTGCAATTTGATGAAAACATAATAATACTTCAAAAAGGCATCAGAGCCTTTTTGCAGAGCCTTTTATGAATGTAATATCAAAAATTAAAAGAGTATAGAAGTTCTCTCTCTAGGAACTAAAAATTTAAATAAGCAGTTTTACAAACACAACCAGACAGAAACTCTATTTGTGAGGATGCAGGTCCAAATAAACATATTTTTATTTTGCAAATAGAAAACCATATTGACGGAAATTGTCCGTCAACTAGGTGATAAATCAGAAACTAAAATGAGTTACCTGCACTCTAACCCAAATCCTTATGTCCATTTAAACATTTAAAGAGGTTTGCCTTGGCGTGACAGGTGAGCTTACACTCAAATGGCCATTGGAGCAATACTAAACGAAACCCTCCAGCTATTGAAATGTGCGTAGAAATTTGGGATAGAGCTCATGTAACTCTTTTTGGTTTCTGTTCTATATTTATTTATTTTATTTATAAAATATTTTACCAGGAAAGATACATTGAGATTTCTCTCGTTTTCAAATATGTCCTGGGTCTAGAAAACATTGATACATTATAAAAAAAAATTTTGGTTGGCCCATGAGATTATCAAATGTGGCCGGACAGGGAGGGGGTAACCCTCAAGGTATAAAGTGAAAAGGGAGAAAAGACTGTCCTTCTGATATACCTAATATAAGGATGTAAGTTACAGACAAGATCTTCCTAGATTGTTAGGAACCACAAAGTACTTGGGGTTATTTTCCAAAAAGACTTAGGTGTATTAAAGCAAAAGAAGCGTTAAAACAATACTTTAATAGGGAAATAAACGATCCTAACTGAAACAGTCACCAATTAAGATTGCAGTAGTGTGATGGCTAGCTCTCAGCTAGCATCCAGACTTCCTAGCATAGAAAAAATCGGGATGTTTAGGTAGGGGGGTAGACATAAAGGGGAAGACACAACTTAAAATGTGGACACAGGTTGTGTGATGATCCAAACCTGTGTGCACGGATATATTTATTCGTCTAGTTAAGGTCAACAAGTAGAATATCTGGCTACACTTTAAATGGAGACAAGTGTCAAAAAAGTGTAGCGTACTGTACTTGTAACTAGATAAATACTCCAATGAGTGTTTCGAATAAGGTAATGTATCAAAAAACCTTTAACGAGAACAAAAATGCTGCTACTTTCTAATACTTCCGATGGGAAGGATACAAGTGTGCACCCTGTATAACGTGATAAGTATAAGGTACAGTTACTCTATCCCCAGGTGTTCCAAGTACGTGAAATACTGATGTCAGATCACCTTGTATAGCGCAATATATTTATGATGATAACCACATTTATTAGTCAATAGGTGTACCGGGTAAGACTGTGTTTCTCCCAGAGTACATGTAAGTGGTTATTCTGTTTTCACTGTTTCCTCTAAGGAATTAGTTCATTGTTTTAAGCCGTAAGAGGCTGTTAGAAATGAATAATTGGTACGAAATCTCCCTAGAGATGCGATCGTTTCACCTCGAGAGTAGAGAGGAGAATTGGCTGCTGCTGTACTCCGTAAGGTAAGAAACAGATTACTGACAAGATTAGACTGACATGTTTGGAGTAGTGTATCAGTTTCCCATGATTAGGCACTGGGTGAAAGATTGAGTGACACTAATGGGGGCAGCATGAGAGATACTGGTTGTCTCCCGATTCGGAGAGACCTCGAGGCTAGGTGTCCGCTTCAGTGCTAATGGGTATTACTCCCGTGATGGGCCAATAGCGGAGAGTCGGCACTAAAGGGTGACCAGATGTAAAATCTGGTTTGTGTTCTGTAACGCCAGCTCAATTGCCTCTTAAGTTAGTGCCTGCCGATAGTGTGTCAATTTCCCATAACTAAGCACTGTTGGGGAATGTGACACTCGATTGGGCAGCACGAGAGGTATGCAGGTCTCCCGGGTCGGAGAGACCTAAACGCTCCGTGGCCGCTTTGGTGCTGAACGGGTGCCGCTATCCATCATATATCGTCATATGATGTTAGCGGCTAGGAAGGGCGGCCCAACTACTATGGTCAGATAGTTTTATTAGAGGTTAGAGGCAAGAGAAAGCCAGGAAGATGCCTTCGAGGGCATCGGTTATAGTAAAGCAGAGGTGAAAATGATTTGCTAACGAGGGAAGTTAAGTCTTAGTAAAAGTAGCAGAGTAGTAGGATAATACGGTAGTGTGTAGAGAACATCGGTCGGTCAATCAATTATTATACACTATGTTGTCGCTGACCAAAAAGCCCTGATGCCTTGGTCGGTATCTCGAACAATAAAAGAATTTGTTACGAGTTGTGACAGGACCAGTAAGGTATACAGCGTGTCTATTTCAGTTTAGAATAGTGTCGGAAGGACCCGACGCGCGTTTCGCCCTGACGAGCCCCTAAACAGGGCGAAACGCGCGTCGGGTCCTTCCGACACTATTCTAAACTGAAATAGACACGCTGTATACCTTACTGGTCCTGTCACAACTCGTAACAAATTCTTTTATTGTTCGAGATACCGACCAAGGCATCAGGGCTTTTTGGTCAGCGACAACATAGTGTATAATAATTGATTGACCGACCGATGTTCTCTACACACTACCGTATTATCCTACTACTCTGCTACTTTTACTAAGACTTAACTTCCCTCGTTAGCAAATCATTTTCACCTCTGCTTTACTATAACCGATGCCCTCGAAGGCATCTTCCTGGCTTTCTCTTGCCTCTAACCTCTAATAAAACTATCTGACCATAGTAGTTGGGCCGCCCTTCCTAGCCGCTAACATCATATGACGATATATGACGGATAGCGGCACCCGTTCAGCACCAAAGCGGCCACGGAGCGTTTAGGTCTCTCCGACCCGGGAGACCTGCATACCTCTCGTGCTGCCCAATCGAGTGTCACATTCCCCAACAGTGCTTAGTTATGGGAAATTGACACACTATCGGCAGGCACTAACTTAAGAGGCAATTGAGCTGGCGTTACAGAACACAAACCAGATT
Source organism: Pelobates fuscus (assembly GCF_036172605.1). NCBI lineage: Eukaryota > Metazoa > Chordata > Amphibia > Anura > Pelobatidae > Pelobates > Pelobates fuscus. The sequence continues at coordinate 157,918,477 of NC_086317.1, forward strand.
TTACATCTGGTCACCCTTTAGTGCCGACTCTCCGCTATTGGCCCATCACGGGAGTAATACCCATTAGCACTGAAGCGGACACCTAGCCTCGAGGTCTCTCCGAATCGGGAGACAACCAGTATCTCTCATGCTGCCCCCATTAGTGTCACTCAATCTTTCACCCAGTGCCTAATCATGGGAAACTGATACACTACTCCAAACATGTCAGTCTAATCTTGTCAGTAATCTGTTTCTTACCTTACGGAGTACAGCAGCAGCCAATTCTCCTCTCTACTCTCGAGGTGAAACGATCGCATCTCTAGGGAGATTTCGTACCAATTATTCATTTCTAACAGCCTCTTACGGCTTAAAACAATGAACTAATTCCTTAGAGGAAACAGTGAAAACAGAATAACCATTTACATGTACTCTGGGAGAAACACAGTCTTACCCGGTACACCTATTGACTAATAAATGTGGTTATCATCATAAATATATTGCGCTATACAAGGTGATCTGACATCAGAATTTCACGTACTTGGAACACCTGGGGATAGAGTAACTGTACCTTATACTTATCACGTTATACAGGGTGCACACTTGTATCCTTCCCATCGGAAGTATTAGAAAGTAGCAGCATTTTTGTTCTCGTTAAAGGTTTTTTGATACATTACCTTATTCGAAACACTCATTGGAGTATTTATCTAGTTACAAGTACAGTACGCTACACTTTTTTGACACTTGTCTCCATTTAAAGTGTAGCCAGATATTCTACTTGTTGACCTTAACTAGACGAATAAATATATCCGTGCACACAGGGTTGGATTATCACACAACCTGTGTCCACATTTTAAGTTGTGTCTTCCCCTTTATGTCTACCCCCCTACCTAAACATCCCGATTTTTTCTATGCTAGGAAGTCTGGATGCTAGCTGAGAGCTAGCCATCACACTACTGCAATCTTAATTGGTGACTGTTTCAGTTAGGATCGTTTATTTCCCTATTAAAGTATTGTTTTAACGCTTCTTTTGCTTTAATACACCTAAGTCTTTTTGGAAAATAACCCCAAGTACTTTGTGGTTCCTAACAATCTAGGAAGATCTTGTCTGTAACTTACATCCTTATATTAGGTATATCAGAAGGACAGTCTTTTCTCCCTTTTCACATTGATACATTAGTCTATTTGGAATGAAGAATATAGTGGCCATTGCTGCTGCCTAGGAGTAGTGGGAATTTAAGCGCAGGGCTTCATCTTGTGTGTTTGTTAAATCAACAAGTCATAATTGAGCATTCTTGCAAAAAATTATCTGGAATACCAAAAATAGAACATTAAAGGGTTTGTATATTGTTTGTATAGTTTTGGTGTATAGATCATGCCCCTATAGTATCACTGCTCAATTCTCTGTCATTTAGAGTTGATGCAGCTCTAGCCATGCAACATGCACAGCCTTCCTAAACACTTCCTGTAAAGAGTCATCTAATGTTTACACTTCCTTGATTGCAAATTCTGCTGAATTTCGAATTTCTTATCTCCTGCTTTCTTAATAGCTAGATAGGCCCTACAGGGGCCTCCTGTTTTTAAGTATAGTTCAATTTACAGAGCAGGAGATCAAAACTTTCACATTGGTTTGAAATGTAACCATTTTGTTTTAATGAAGGCTGTGTCAGTCACAGGCAGGGAAGGTGTGACTAGGGCTGCATAAACAAAAAGAAAGTGGCATTGCTCCTAAATGTTAGCAGTGAGACTTCAGAGGCATGAACTATACTCAAAAACTGCTTCACTACTCCCCTACACATACCTTTAGTTAAACTCACACAGGTGCATAAGCTCTTTATGAGTTACATATGGGGGCACAAGAGACCCAGAATTGCAGCTTCTCATTTAATGAAGAAACCTAATAGGGAAGGTCTGCCGATACCGAATATTATTATATATAACAAGGCTAGTATGATGTTCTGCGGAGATGACAGGACTTGAAGTCGGATGAAGAACTGTTTTAGATCAAAGCAAGTGTTTGCTTGAGTATCTGCCCCAGATTGTTTGTAATAAGGTGCATGCACGCTGAAGTAAATCACACTGACAACAAGTTTCAGATGAATGAAAAACTTCGGAATGTTTACTGAGGGGGGCGGCAAGCCGGGGGAGGGGGGGGGAATAGGTCCCCCCTTTAGTTTAAAAGCCCCCACTCGCGAGTCGTGGGTGCGGGCTCAGGGGGGGTACCTTTTTTTTTTTTTTTTTAACAGTGAGCAGCCACAGATATGGCGAGTAGGGGCATAATGTACTAATACAAAGGAATCTTTACTTAGTATTAGTAAATTTGGCTGAAAGACCAATTTAGGTCTTTCAGCCTTTTAGTTGATAGCTCCCTAATAACAGGGGAATTAGGGAGTTATCTACTTATTCATTCCTGAACTTCGGCACTTCGACACTTCGGAACTTCGGCAACTTCAGAATTTCGGCACTTCAGCACTTGAACACTTCGGAAATTCTGTAATTTCAGAACTTCGGGACTTCGACAATTTGGCTATTTGGCTATTCGGCAATTAATCTATTCGGACATTCGGAAGTACCCGAAAGTCCGAATTGCTCGAAATTTGTCCGAATTCACATTTGGACCGAAATTAATTGCACGTCAGAAAACAAGACTAGTCCTTTGTTTCACTACCTTTATCGATTAGTACTACTGTCTAACTAGAAGCCAAAGGTCCCATCAAGGCCTGTTGCTAAAGACACACAATTTATTTTCTAGTTACAATCTACTATATTTTTTCCCCTTTTTCAGCAGTCACCTTTAACCCCTTAAGGACACATGACATGTGTGACATGTCATGATTCCCTTTTATTCCAGAAGTTTGGTCCTTAAGGGGTTAAATCTGTTGTAGTCTATTGTCAATGCAATGCCATGTTGTCATTTCATACTAAACGATTAATGTACGCAAATTTTCTTACTTTAAGTCAACTGTACATCTTATTTAGTTGAATTATAAATTGCAGTAAACTTTATAAAGCTGTATTGGTGACCATAGTATCTCTGTAAGTCAAGCATGTCAAACTCGCGGCCCACAAGGACCATCTTTGTGACCCGGCAAGCCGCGAGTGCATCAGTAGGCACCTGCTTTCACTGCATTGCAGGTGCCTACTCTGCTAACACTTGCCCGGCCGGGGAGGAGGGCCAGCGAGGGAGCTCAGTGTTCCTGCTCCTCACTGCTCCCTTGCACACGCTGACTGAAGTGAAGCCGGGCGCCGGAATATGATGTCATATTCCGGCACCCGGCATCACTAAACTGCGCGCGGGATCAGTGAGGAGCAGGAAGGACCCCAGTGAGATGCCCCACATTGGCTCCATAAGGTAAGGAGCAATAAGGAGGGGCGGGGCTTGGCTCTGGAGCAGAGAAGTCGCATGGCGCTTGAGCTCCCGCATCTTGAGCTGAATTTTGGGGTTAATCCCGCACACACCAAAGATATTTCCCCACTGAGGGGCTCTGGGGTCCCCCGACAAAACAAGCTACAGCTTCGGCTGCCTGACGCCCGCCGAGGAGCCAAGTTTGGGACTGAGGCCTGCTGGGGACAGCGCTGGGGAGAGACGGCCGCTCTCCTCGAGATTGCTCCCTTGGTCTGGATCGGCGGTTCCCCCAACCTCCCCCCCCCCTTTGGACCGGGGGGGATATCCCGGTCCCCACTGGGCTCCCTGTGCCACACTTACCCTGCACTAGCCCTTAGCAGGCTCCCAGGAACACCCTAACCTCGGAGCGCGAAAATCCTAAAATGGCGGCTAAACCCCCGCCGAACGAGCAAATCATGCGCCCTACTTTACAGCCTCACAGTGGCTCCACACAATCCTATTTATGCTGCCTGGAGGACATCTTCCGGAGATTCTGGGCGAGAATCCAAAAACTCACCCTGACTGGGCTGACATCGCAGCAGGAGGACCGGAGCAGCTACAAGCAGACAGGAAACAGGAGACCTCCCCAGAGCAATCCTGCGTTAGCTACACACCCTCAATCTACCGACTGCCAGCCTGAGATGAGAGCCTCAAAGCATTACTCACAGCGGCTGAGGATCCACACCACCAGGCCCCCAGTACACCCCAGAGGGAGACGGGACTTGACCATCATGGAAGCTCAGGGCTGGAGGGGAACCCCGCTCCGGCGCAACCCTGCACTCTCTCCTCTGAAAAACCCGACCTGTACCTCCTTTCTACCACCTGTGGGGATCGGTTAACTCAGACACTGAGATTGCTACCAAGGGGCATGTAAGCAGCTGGCGGAAGCCATAAGCACCATACTTCCTAACATCTACTCAGTTATAGCACTACTGCTCTCAGATAGTGCAGGGCCTTGTTGATACTCGAGACACCAGTGGATAACTCCTGTTGTAGTTCTAGTCTGGATTCCTCATGATTGTACTCTTACTCTCATGTCTGCATATTCCTGTTATTTTAAAAGCTTGTAATGACCCAGACATGTATGTTAAGCCTGTAATTTACCATTTATTCATTATCAAAAAAAAAAAAAAAAAAGTGCAGTCCTCTCTTGATATTTCATAATGTTGTCGCATCCATGTCATAATTCATCTTGTGAAATGTTTTTGCTCATCTGAATGTCCAAACATGCACCACAAAAATAAAGAATTATAAAAAGGAGCAATAAGGAAACGTATGTGTGTGTGTCTGTCAGCAAGTGTGTGTGTGTCTGTCAGTGTACGTGTCTGTCTGTGTCACGGTTCTCGCCGCAACATCCAGTCTGCCAGATCCCCAGGAGTGCCCAGCAGGGGATTTGAACCGTGGACTTTGGCTTTGTGAATCCTGCTCTTTTGCCACTGTGCTATCCAGCCATTCATGTATTGCTTTAATAGGTGTCCTCACCTTGTTTCAAGCACTGGGAGCTGAACTTACCCGTGGCTGCTCTGCACACCTGTATCCCATATTAATTGGCTGGATATAAAAGCCTGCCTCACCCTAGGAGGGGTGTCAGTTCATTGACTCTGGTTCCCTTGTTTGGTTCCTGTCTCTCCGTATCTGCGTTCCAGTTTTCCTGTCTGATTCTGGCTTCTGACCTTGGCTTTCCTCCTGGACTACTCTGATCTCTGTCTTCCCTGATTTTGGCTTTCCTTGACTACGCTTCTGCTAATCCCTGCTGTACTGAGACTTGGAGCACTTTTCCTGGAAAGCCCCCGTGCACAGACTCACAGGCCAGGTGGCGTCTTACCTGGTCACCCTGGTCTGTGTCTACTTTGCAAGGGTGAGCGTATAACTCTGCGAGCTGGACTCCCTATCAGGTAAGACTCATTACAGTGTGTCTGTCAATGAGTATGTGTGTGTGTCTGTCAGCAAGTGTGTGTCGGTCAGTGAGTATGTGTGTCTGTCAGCAAGTGTGTGTCGGTCAGCGAGTATGTGTGTGTGTGTCTGTCAGTGATTATGTGTGTGTGTGTCTGTCAGTGAGTATGTGTGTGTGTGTCTGTCAGTGAGTATGTGTGTGTGTCAGTGTGTCTATATGTCTGTGTCTGTCTGTCAGTGAGTATGTGTGTGTCAGTATGTCTGTATGTGTGTGTCTGTCAGTGTGTGTCTGTATTTGTCTGTCTGTCTGTGAGTATCTGAGTGTGTGTGTGTGTGTGTGACATGTCATGATTCCCTTTTATTCCAGAAGTTTGGTCCTTAAGGGGTTAAGCAGGCTAAGTTAACATTTTGAATGAATGTGTATGCACTTTCACAGGAACAGGAACAGGAACAATGCTATGCTTATCCCAAAAAAGTGCAGAAATTATTCAACTAAAAGTGAGCTATAAACTTCCTGCACTCTGCTGAATATATTTTGCATTTTTTTGTCAGTCACATCTGAGGGAGAAAAGAAAATTATGTTGCTCCTGCCAATACTATATATCTTTGAAAGTCACTATGGGCTGTGGTGTTAATATCCAATCGCCTCCACAGTACATAGGTGACTACAATCGTTTACCAATGATAGGAGTTGGAGCACTCAATGCAAGATATGTAGCGGGCGCAGAAGCAATCTCTTAGCCGCCTGGCCGCCATGGAGGACAAGTGATGCTGGAAAAACGTCAGTCTGAGGGGTGTCTGATGATATTGTCAGATTTCAAAATAGTGAAGACAAACTGACATTGTTGACTGCTGTTCGAAATAAAACACACCATACAGTTCTGAAAACAGATCTCTGTCGCTCCTTAATGACCTGTCATGTACAACTCTGAAATGGTGCAAATCCCTGTGACCGCTATTCCATATCACTGGGGTTACCCAAGATGTCTAGTGATCACTTAGAACTCTGAGACTATTAAAGTATGGGATCCGATCAAAATAGCCTTTACCCTAATCAAATTGGGCCTTACATCTGGCAGTGGTAAGCAAAAACAGTGTTTTTATGGCCAACTACCTGTGATCCAGCCAAAGTAAACCATTTGTACCTGCCTCACATTGCAGAGACTAAACGGTCTCGTCTGTGACATGATCTCACTGCATGACTATACATCAGCTAGTTTTTCCTTTTTGTTTCCACTAATATTATGTATAGCTTTTTTATACTTATTTATATTTCTGTTTCTCAAGTTCATGATGTATGGACTGATGTCAGAGACCCCGTTTTAGCACACATCCCCCATCGATTGTCACTGTAAATTGTATTGAATTATTTTACTGGTAAATGTGTTCAGCCCTCCATTATTACTCTGCCTACACTTTTACACTAAGTGGCAGCGACAAGTCCTACAATTCTCGCAAGATTATCGAAGGTCAATTTTTCATAATCACTGAAGTTTCTTCCTCAGTCAAATTAACATAAAATCTTCAATCAATATATTTTTTGCATCATGTGCATTGGCCTTTCTATTGTCATTTTATTATAAATGCTGTATCTATGCAAATAGCATGATGTATTTACCCAGGATTGTGTATAAATAAAATGATCACTCTTAATTGAGATATTTGCATAGAATTTTACCAGAACAATGTGCACATTGTAGTACACAACAAGAGTATTGTACCGATAATATTACTCTTTGGAATCAAAAACTTCACTGGGAAACGAAAATGTTGTTGTCTATCCTTTAAGGATTATGTTCGGACGTCACTATAGTCATGTCTAGAACATAACAGTAGACAAAGGACCACATTGTACTACTACTACTACTATTCGGTTGTTCCCCTGACACGTACTCTCTCTCTAAAACATCAGTTAAGTTGTAAATTCTGTTAAGTTTTTACATATGTATTACTGTCTGCATTGTTTATATCCCCGTACCCCCTTCCCCCTCCCCCCCCCCCCCAAAAAAAAAGGAGTGGGGGGAGTTGGTCACGGATACAGTTATTTTAAAACATCACTGATGTCTATATGTGTTTTAAAATCTGTAACGGAACGCAGTATGATAGTCCACGATCTCCGTTGGTATCTTAGGTAATCCACAGTCAGAGTTAGAAAGCATGTCAATATCCCCAACCCTCCCAATAACCGGACGAAACACAGTTTGGGAGTCAACTAACTTGCTTTATTCACAGACTTCCATATTTATGCAGTTCCCCTTGCAAGGGGTTTCCTTACAGATGTTACAGGGGATTTCTCCCATCAGGCAGCATGATTATCCCAACAGGCATTGCTGCACGAGAGGGATCCTCCCACTAAAATGGACGATTAAGTGGATTATCCCCTCGTGCAGCAAAACTGGCAATTCACATAGAAATCCATATTTCACACAATATTACTCGCTTTCATACGAATGACCATTCGGTAGGTAGCTGGGGTCTGCGGGCACATTTAGTGAGAATACCGCTCAGATCCCAGCTAAACTAACCGAATGCCGCACAAAATACACTTAACCATCGAGTTCGGTTTAAAACTACCGAACATCGATGGGGAACAGAATGTGGCGAACGCGGAACTCCCGAACGCTCTGGAAGTCCAGCGGTGTTCGGATCATTGAGTAGCCGTTTTCAGTTCCAGGCTCTCGACGACCGAACACCGCTGCAGAGACAAAGGATCCAAGATGGCCGACCGCCGCATGGTCGGTAGCCGAACGACGGCCACCTAGGAGAGCCTTCAATTACCGATTGCAACATTGTTGCAATCGGTTGATTAGTGCCACACGACTGTGAGTGTGTGGTCTACCTGGGGAGCCCGCATTCGTTTGGCGAACGGCCCGGATAGCCGTGTTTCGTCAAACGAAAGGTTTGCATGCTGGTAGTGTACGGTTGCCAGCATGCGAACGGTCATAATATAGTACAGACACAAACAAGGTACACAGTAACACATTCAGCCTACGGACAACCTTTGTTACATATAGTTCAGAAGTGGCTAGGTTTGCCACAAAATCATTTTACATGTTTTTCAATTTTCTAATTTTGGAGGATAATTTACCATTGTCTTCTAACTACACTTGATAACTCCATGAAGATTCTATAGCATTTTACTTCTGGTTTCACAGCTATATTTTTTTGTTTGTTTTTTTCTTTATCCACTTATCATACTATTAAATGCTAAAGCAATTTTATCCAAGAACAATATCAACATTGCTGTTTGCATTTCTTTTTATTCACTTGCATAATAGAATATATTTGAAGTAGGTTTTTATTGAAGATAAATTGACCTAAGAGACTTGGCAAGTGCCTCTACCACAAAGCTATTTTTCTTAGACAGCTTTGAAGTACAGACATGACATGTCATAACACACCCAGCCTTGCATTCAATATCACTTTTGCAGAAGTTGTGTAATAGTTAGAGATTTCTAAATGTACTCAATGGGCTGGTCTGGAATGTGAAGGTGTATATGGTTCTGAAAGGCATGAGGAGGTGTGGAGACAAGTCAAAAACTCCAGGTCCAGGTGAGGTGGCAACACGCGGACATCCAGGTGTTATCATTATCCACCTTACCTTGCAGCCCTGGCTGACTCAGCTGTGTCAAACTGAGGTTTAATTGTGAAAACATTCATTGTTATCATAGCTGCTAACACAAGACTTTATTGATGCATCAGAGCAGGTGTAGAATTTATTGCTTACATGCAGAGTTGGGATAATCGGAGGGGGCTGAGGAGGGATGGACAGAGCACCCTCCGTCATCAAAGGAGGCACCTCCCTACCAGCAGCGGTTGTTACACACAAGATTCTATTTAGCCAATGTTGCAATCAGTGGGAAAATTGCTGGTTTCAAACTGTCCGCTGACTGCACAGTTCCTTCACCGCCCTGTACTAATGCAGAGAGCCAGGATGTAACATCACCTCCGCCCTGGTGTCACTAAAGAGCTGCAACAAGTTCACAGACTGATCCCAGCAGCAAACCACTAGACACCTGGAATGAAGATCTATGAAAAAAAAAAATACATGTATGGGAATGTGAGCATATGTGTGTATTAATGCGCGAGAGAGAGAGTGTGTGTGTGTATGAATGCGTGTATAAAAGTGAGCGTGTTAGTGTGTGTGTGCTTGCAATGCTCCTTAGAACCTTTTGTTAGGGAAATTACAAAGAGACAAAAACAATCTACAATTTCATAAAGATGACATTTTCACCCTATTTGCCAGATCCACAAACAAAGATCCACAGGTGTTGTAGAACTACAACTACCGGTATCATTATGCTTTTTCCAGCCTTTAGAAATTCAAAGCATCTTGGCGGTTGCAGTTCTGCATCTGGGGATCTACAGTTTGCACACCCCTAGCTTAGAACCTATGGAGTTATTCAATAGGAAGTTTTATATCAAATGATGCTTGTTAGATTGCGATTGTGTCCTACAGTCAATATCTACCAAAAGTAACTGATCACATGGGATCCAACATTTGGAGAAATTCTAGAGCAATGGTTGCTTAATATTTTAATTTAAAAAATATCTCAATTTTTATTCCACCTTTTATTATCACCAGGGTCTGCAAATAAAAACAGAGCTTCTAAATGGCTGCCGATATACATTACCAGAAAGTCAACGTAATTTTCTTTTTGCAGTATTTTTTTAATGCTGACAAGTAAAATAGAAGGGGGGAGTTTCCACAAGGCTATACCTGCTTTGTGGGGGACAGCATCATCTGGCCTGCTACCCAACCTAGAGAAGAAAATGACAATGGCACCAAAATCACACTTTACTACTGAACAGTGTCATGCTTTTTGAACCATCTTCAATGTTCTTTTGAACTTTCACGGACTGTTGTAATGGAGTCTGCTCTTGTATTTAGTCTTAGAGCTTATAATGTACCGTGGGCTGCTTTTCCAAACAATTCATGCTTTATGACTGGGGCCTAATGCACCAAATATGGGCTTGCCTTTGATCACAGGGACCTGGGCCTGTAAAGGCTCTCATGCCACATTTCCACCCAACCACAGGGTAGCAGTGGATCTGTTTTGGACACTTTACATTTCACTCATTGTTACTGGGTGAATTCCCGTGAGTTTAATTAGTTTGGCAATATGTTTAAGTTTAATGGGTTGGAATGTTTTTGAGTAGGAACATGCTTGAGGCTTGCCCCCTTGAGCCAACCTATGCTTTAAAACAACCAGCAAGGGTTCCCGGTACCATCTGATTATAGTCATGCTTATATATAGAGAGTAGTGAGGAGGCTCACTGAACTGTGCCTTGAAAGAAAGTTGGTGGGAGAGCTTAGAAGCTGACATTTTAAAGTGGCACGGTCATCTCAAACGTACCTTTCTCCCATTGTTTCCTTTTCTCATCCTCTTCCAGGATCTGTTCTTTTTTTTTATTTTTTTTTAGCTATGTCTCATTCTCTTTAAAACATAAGACTGTTTTATTTATTTTAAGGGGATGATGAAAACTTTGCTTGATAGCTGCAGATCAATTTTCCAAAACTCCATAATTCTGAAACTGTAAATGAATGTTTTACAAAAAAAAAAAAATACTGTATATACTCGAGTATAAGCCGAGTTTTTTAGCACATTTTTTGTGCTAAAAAACCCCAACTCGGCTTATACTCGAGTCAATAGTCTGTATTATGGCAATTTGCATTGCCATAATACAGACTGGGGCTGTGGGGGCTGCAGAGAGCGTTACTTACCTGTCCTGCAGCTCCTGTCAGCTCTCTCCTCCTCCGCGCCGTCAGTTCAGCACCTCGGTCAGCTCCCAGTGTAAATCTCGCGAGAGCCGCGGCTCTCGCGAGACTTACACTGGGAGCTGACAGAGGGAGCTGCACGGACGGCGCGGAGGAGGAGAGAGCTGACAGGAGCTGCAGGACAGGTAAGTTACAGCTCTGCCAGCCCCCCTCTCCCCCCCACTGAACTGCCAATGACACTGGACCACCAGGGAAGGAGAGCCCCCCTCCCTGCCATATATCAAGCAGGGAGGGGGGACGAAAAAAAATAATTAGTGATAATAAAAAATTATAATAATTAAATAATACAATAATAATAATTACATTAAATAAAAATAATAAATAATAATAATAAAAAAATTAAATAATAAAAAAATAAAAATAAAAAATTGCCCACCCCCCACCAAGGCTCTGCAACACACACACACACACACACACTGCACTCATATACACACACACACACACACACAGCACTCATACTCACACTGCATTCATACACTCAAACTGCATTCATACACACACTGTAAATAAATATTCAATTAATATATATTTTTTTAGGATCTAATTTTATTTAGAAATTTACCAGTAGCTGCTGCATTTCTCACCCTAGTCTTATACTCGAGTCAATAAGTTTTCCCAGTTTTTTTGGGTAAAATTAGGGGCCTCGGCTTATATTCGGGTCGGCTTATACTCGAGTATATACAGTATATATATATATATATATATATAATATTGTCCAATGCTTGCACTCCTGTAAAGATGTAGGTATAGCCCGGTGCTTGTCAGCAAATTTTATAAAGATCAAAGGTAGGAAAAGCACTCCAAGGACTTCTTTCAATGTAGAAAATAAGTAAATTTTATTCGGCAACTGCCATAAAAACTTCAACGTTTCAGTCCTGTGTCAGGACTTTCGTCAGGATATCCTGACGAAAGTCCTGACACAGGACTGAAACGTTGAAGTTTTTATGGCAGTTGCCGAATAAAATTTACTTATTTTCTACATTGAAAGAAGTCCTTGGAGTGCTTTTCCTACCTTTGATCTTTATATATATATATATATATATAAAAAGACAATGGACAAAATGTTATGTTTAGTGATTCAGGGTTTTATATGTGAAAATATTGATAGTTAAGGGACACCTACTAAATGCTGATTTTCAAGTGAGAAGTTACTAAAAGAAGGTAGGACAAAATTTTTTTATTTTTTATAATTATATATTTTATACTGTAATACAGAACACGTATATCACACATATATATTGACATACACTAATTGACCAATCTTCACACCATTTTGTACAGTTTTTCCCTAAACACTTGCATAGACAAGTCATCTGTACTGAAACGACATATGATGACTCCTGAAACTAACATTTTTCTTTTCACGGAATTGATTCCGCCAAATCAAGTCTAAGACCTCCTAGTAGGGGCAGAGAACAAACACCAAACAGAAAACTTAAAAAGTCAAAGAAAACTGAATAAAAGTGGAAGCACAAAAAGAATGTTTATTGCTAATTTTGTTCAAAATGTTACTTTTAAAGGACCAAGCTTCATTACGAATGTGGCAAACCTAGCCACTTCAGACTATGGAAATAGTTCCCTAAAGGTTGTCCTACAAACTGCTAATATATTGTAATTGCATGTACTTTGTATTCTGCCTGTAAATGGCTGGTTGCATGTATGTCTATGGTATTCATATGCTAGCAGCCGAAAGCCGCAAGCATTTACATGGTCGTTTCACGAACAGCAACTTTACCGGCCACAAGCCCACACACTTAGAGGCGTGTGGCACCCATTACCCGATTGCAACATTGTTGCAATCGGTAATTAAGTGGATTCTTAGGTGGCCGTCGTTCGGCTACCGACCACGCGGCGGTCGGCCATCTTGAATCCTTTGTCTCCCCCAGCGGTGTTTGGTCGTCGAGTGCATGGAACCAAAAACGGCTACTCGACGGCACGAACACCGCTGTACTTCCAGGCGGTTCGGGAGCTCGTATGGCGTTCGGTTGGTTTAGCTGGGATCTGAGCGGTATTCCCACGAAACGTACCCGCAGACCCCAGCTATCTACCGAACGGCTGTTCGTGCCAAATAGACGAATATTGTTCAAGTTACAGGTTTAATGTAAAATGCCGGTTCGGCTGCATGAGGGGATAATCCACTTAACAGTATATTTCAGTGGGAGTATCCCTCTCGTGCAGCGGTGCCTGATGGGAGAAATGTACCAAATGTTAAGTCCCCCATGTAGTCCCTTACTGTATCACCCCTGCTTGCATGGGGACTTGCATAAATACTGGAAGTTCTGAATAAAGCTGTTAGTTGACTCCCAGACTGTGTTTCGTCCGGTTATTGGGAGGATTGGGAATATTGCCTTACTTTTCAGCGCTGACTGTGGATTTACCTGTTATACCAGCGGAGATCGTGGATTCTAATATTGCACTCCGCTACAACGAACAGATTAGACCTTTGGTAAAGACACTGCAACTTGCAAGACTTTTGTTAGACGGAGGGGGTGCTGTTCCACAGGTTCTCCCTGCACAGGTCATATCATTACAACCATTGCTCCAGACACATTTACCCATAATATTCCTATTTGCTTCGAAAGCCACTGAATCCTGTGACACAGATAATATAATTCAGACATGTATGCTTTACAAATTAAAAAAATCAGGAAAAGGCAAGCCATGAATTCTCTCTAGTCACAAACCACTGCAGAGATATTTGTTATGGTCTTCCCCATCCCTTTGTTAAAGTCATTGTGTTAGGAGTTCCTGTATGCTTCCCCATATGATTTGATCATATAAATTAGATTGAGTGTGTCAGATGTGATGTGATGTGATAGGGGGCTGAAAAGGTATTGAGTGTTAGTTCCATTGGGAACTGTACATCCTGTGTGGTTTGTTCAAGGCTCCCAGTAACCGTCTTTGGACCTGTTGGCTGGCTCTTTTTTTTTTTTTTTTTTTTTTTTTATAATTCTTTATTTTTGTTGTGCACAAGATAACAAAAGAGCTTGCAGTACCATATCAGCATAAGCAAGCAATAATATCCTAGCAGTATACATATATGGTATTAAGGTAGTGGCACATTTTTTTGAAGTGTAGATATCAACGAGCTAAACATATACATCTAGTTACAGGTCGCAGAAGTTAACAGAGAACATAACATGCAATTCTGTAGGTATAGTAGTAATATTATCACATGAGGGGTTTTAAAGCAAGGGATTGACTATTATCCTATACAAGATTACACGTCTATCTGAGCATGGGTACACGAGTAAGAGAAGTGAGTGAAGGCATGCTTATATTCACGTTAAACACTATATTATGCTTAAAAGATCAAGGCATAGACACATTCAAGTAATTATATTCTACAAGTATTATAGTAGTCGCTTGTCACCCTGGTTGGTCTAGAGTTCTTAAGTCGATGTATGCTCCAGGGGTCTGTGACTTGGTAGGTCCGAGGCCTTGTTAGTAGTCGCGGGCCTATGCACAGCCGATGCCCAATCCACCATGTCGGTACGACCGGGTGCGGGTGTCCGTCGCTGTTCTGGCGGTGCTGCTCCAGGGGTGTTACTGTGTGCCTTGTGAGTGTCCCAGGGGCTTTCTCCCCAAGTAGCCAGGAGTGCTTTCTCTGAGGTGAGTGTCTCTTAGGGAGTGTGCTTGGAGGACGTTTGGTAACGTGTGGATGGCAGTCGCTGGTATAGATAAGTGGTGTGCGTCGGGAACCCGTGCGGCCGCCATTATGGGTCTGGCTAGGCCTCCTTCGTTATGTGCCTGTGGTCTGGCCCGAGGTGTTGGCGGGTGAGTAGTCATGCGCAGGGCTGCGGTGCTTGGTATGGTGGGCCTGGACTCTTTCTGCCTCCTGGGCTCTTTCTTGGAGGCTTTATTAGTCGCTCCGTTCACCTTAATGGAGCAGTCACCTCCGCCGATCTCGGCACACATGGCATCCGCCATTTTGGGTGGTGTGTTCTGGCGCTCGAGCAGGGTGGCCTTGTTGTCGGGCCTTGAATGCACAGGTGGGGGACCGGGATAACCCCCGCCGGTCCATAGGGGGGGGGGAACGGGGCCAGGTCCACCCGGGTCTCAGCTTCCAAGTCGGCACCTTTAGGCAGGATAGAGGGGCAGCGGCCGTCCACCCCTCTCACCGCCGGCTTAGACCCCCACTCTGTCGTCGAGGGCTGCGCCTCCAGGGGACTGCAGCTCCGTGGGCCAGCCTCTCCCTGGATCCGGTGTCTCCGTGTCACCAAACACCCATGCTTTCGGTTTGTTCTTGGGTCGTTTACTATGTTTTTGGTGTTTATTAGGTGTGCTCAGCAGGAGCTGGACGTGAATGCGACCGTCCAGCTCGGCGGTGCGCCCCGCCCCCCCTTGGCTGGCTCTTTTGTGCTGAGTTCCCTGGACAAGTGTTTATAATAAATAAAAAACAAAAAACTTGGCTTGAGATCCACAAGTGCTTTTATAAAGGCTCTAGCTGGAGACACCATAGGCAGTGGTGTTGATACATGCCTGGCTGAAGATAATTGCAGCCTGGTCAAGTGAAAGACGTCCTCAACCACCCCAGTCAAGCTTCGGCAACTGTGTGTGAAGAGATTCAAGGTCCCTGATAGCAGATAGTGAGCAAACATGGTGGAGGTACTTATTTGGAGTATGGAAGCTCTGTCATAAACACATTTAATGTTTTACATAAAATTGAGAAGACCTTAACATTGCGTACAAGTAAATATTGTTTGGTGTGGCCTAGGTTTCATTAAAGTTCCCCAATGTATAGAATGCTATTTTTAGGATCAATTAATAGCCATTTGGTTTAGAGTGCTTCTTTAATTGTTCATTGTAGTTTTTATTGTGAGATCAGTCTTATAGAATTTCTATCAAGCTGACTAGAGTGCACCTTTGCACCTATAGATTGTCTCCCTAGCAGCTGGACTGATGATGCAAAAACTCCACTGACCCTCGTAAGGAAATAGTAGGCTGAGTATCCAATGGGGCAGGTTAATCATTTGACAGAAAACTGGATGGCTGCAAGAGGTTCATACCATCATAACCATTAGTATGCATTATTGCATCCCATTTGTGAACAATAACCAAGAACCAGATACAAATATATCTGTAATGAGTAAAAATGCTGCATGGCAAACGTGGTAGCAGGTTCTTAGGGACAAAGTTGAGTATACCTTACTGTCCCAGTTCAAAGTCACAATTAACACACCCACCTCAAGACTTGCCAGGGCTGTTGAGCAAGTGTTCCAAGCCCTAGAGGCATGTCAGTAAAATTCCAAGTCCCAGTGAATATTTAATGAAGGCGTTTCTTGCTCTCAAAACACACATGTACTCAATGTACGAAAGGAATGGTGCTGGATTAAAATTTAACTCCTTTGAGACGTGCAACCACAAAAACCATGTCAATTGGTAGATGCACTCTAAAATGTACACTTTCTGATGAATACTAATCACAATGCATAAATATTCAGAACAGAAGATGAACTGAATTGAATCCTTTACAAAAAATATAAATATATATATATATATATATATATATATATACACACACACACACACACACTCCTCCATATCTAAAAAATGAAAGTAAAAAAAATAAAAAAATGAAAAAAGCCTCGCACTCCAGCTTACAGTTATTGGACCTGATGATTAATTGCACTAAATGTGTGAAATTACATTTTTTTTTTTAAATCAGTACTCCCAGGTAGCTTTCTTAGGAACTTCTTATACTAAAAACAGTCAACGTTTCAGTTCCATTCAGGAACTTTCATCAGGACAACCACATCAGGTACGTATATTTGTTTGGTGCATGTATACCAGGATGACATACTGCTTTGGCCAACCCTGACCCATCCAGACGGGCCACCCATTTTGAAAATCACGAGCACACCATCATAGGCCAGGCCACCCCTGCCCGGACTTCAGAGCTCCCAAATTTAGGAGGTTTAGGTTGTGTTTAACCCCTTAAGGACCAGACTTCTGGAATAAAAGGGAATTATGACATGTCACACATGTCATGTGTCCTTAAGGGGTTAAAGAAGAATTCTAGGAAAGTACTAAAATAGTGCAGTCTGTTAGCCCATTCAGTTGTATTCCATGCTGACTGCACTAGTTTAGAAAGTTTCTTGAGAATTGCTCCCATAAAGGCCATATCCGTTTCCATGAGTATCCTTTGGGGTTAGGGATTGTGTATGTAAGTTTAGCGTTAGTGTTATGTAAGCATATGGTTCATTACATATGACTAGATTGTATAGAATTGGGGAAAGGTATAGAGTTAACATCTACCAAAAAATTATTTGGATTCTAGCCATACAAGTCCTTTAACAATCAGGACTGGTACCATTAATCCATTGTGTCTTTTTATATTCTTTATTTTTGATAGTGCTTAGCATAACAGTTAGATAATGACATTCCACAAGAGTATAAGTATAAACATTGCATAGGCAGAAAGTTGTTCGGAAAGGTCAGCATACAACCTATTTTATAATATATGAGAGCCAGGTTTAGGAAATGCATGTCGGCAGAAAATTGTAGGAGAAAACTTCAGGGTGCATATACTGACATGAGAATGAGCTATTATTACCATTGGGTTGGGAATCAAGTAATGAGGAAAATAAAATATCATGAGATAAGAAGCACAGTGCCAGGTTTATGCAGAATGTCTGGCCGCTCAACCGATGCACGCAGATGGGAGGCTATGGACATTGGGAATTGCAGCTTCAGGCATTGATGGCAAACCCACCATTCAGATCACCACGATGCAGACCTTGCCAAGCTGGAATCCACTGACAACGCAGGATTATTGGGCATCCTCTTGAGATCCGGGTGGGGACCTGTCCATGGGGCGCCACGGTAGGTGTGCAAGTTGCGGCCCCCCGAGCTCTTCTCACCTCCACTCAGCATTTGTAATGGTTTCTTGCGCCTCTTTCTCTGAGTCATCCAGCATTGGCCGCATGAGCGATGGCTGGCCACATGGCGTCAAGCTGCTGGCTGGCTCCTGGATGCACTGCTGTGGCTGATTGAAGTAGAGGTGGGTATCTGAGCCCTAACCTTTGCCCAGAATTGGGCACAAAAAAAATCTGTTAAAGTCCTAGAGTAGCGGGTCAACATGGATGAACAGCTCCGGTTAGAGACCAAGATCAATTCGTGGAGGACATCTTAAATCCGTAGGTCTCAGTTTCCTACGATATTGTATTATGTTGTTTGCAGTAATATGCTACGAGAGGGTACCAATGGGGGCTGGGATAGCCCCCACCGGTCATGTGGCCCCCGATACTTGTCAGACCCGGGCAGAGGATCGGCCACCTCCTCCACCTCAAGTGCTCCTGAAGGCCGCAAAGGGAGCCTTACATGGCTTATGCACGTCAGAATCAAGCACAGCTTTTGCCAAGGTTCCTCGTGGTATGGGTAAGCAGGTTTGTGCCAACGGTCTAATAATACAGTTCAGATTTTAGGCTTAGTATGAGGATTTCCCTCAGGAGCTCCAGCAATTTGCAGCCATCTTGGATAGCGATCAGGCCCCACCCCCTTGTGTCTATTTAGTTGCACTTGCTGCGTAAAAATAGTTTCCCCCAGGTTTAACATTTTTCCATACTTTGAGTACTAAACAAACATAGCAATATCTGAACCAAAAAAAAAAAAAAAAAAAACCACAACAAAAAAGCGCCTGTCTTTTTTTACCCCTTCTACTTTAGGTACCATTGTAGTCCATGGATAGGGATCTATGTGCATGACCGCTTCTCTATGCCCCGGAGGCACACTGTACTGCTGCCGCCATCAGTTCCCATCTAAGGCCTTCATTAAATTGTGGAATTAATAAAAATCAGTCAGGCTCAATATATGTTAATTAAAAGGTTTTATTGGCATGAGTAATTTACATTTAGATTCAGGGGATCAGAAAACAAATAAATGACAAAACAAGTCTACAAAGTTACACTAAATGGATTACATACACCATAAAAGATAAGTTTGCTCCTGAAACCTGGTAAAATCAATTAAAAATATACATTTAGAGAGGATTTTCAAGAGCTAAAAGTCCATAAAGTCTCAAAACAGAAACCTCCAGAATAGGATAGTGCTAGTGGTTTGTATGTTAAATTTGTTTGTGATGGGGGTGATATTTGCCTTGTTCACATACAATCTCTCTCAAAATCATTTTGGCAGCAGCAAATAGGTTAAACAGCCTTTATACATTCATTTACATACAGAAGAAGTACATCTAAGCACAACAACCCAAACTATTCCTCCAGATAGAGATTATGATAGTCTACAGCAGAAGATTCCAACTGTAAAAGAGATTTATAAATAAACGTAGTAAATGGCAAATTGTATAATAGAGCAGTGTTAAAATTCACAGTGCATAGCACATATGGAAATACAAAGTAGTAAAGTTCATGTAAGATTATTAAGAAGAGTTGGAGCATATAAATTGATATATATTTTTTTAATGACTTTTACAATGCATTGTTTTTAGGGAAACTTGTTTTGCCAAGATTTGTTCCCAGGTGTGGCATAGTAAAAGTTGACTTATGACTGGTGGTACAGTACTGCACTTGGTATGGCTATAGAGTATTTGCGGGAAAGAGAGTCAAAAACAAAAGACCTTCCAAGAAAGCATAAAGGTTAAAAATTATAATTAATAATATATTCAAAGTATTGTAATATCTAAACTATTTCAATTGAAACCCATTTTAAACACTTAAAGATATATACACATAAGATATTTTGCAGCTTTAATATATAAAAAGGGGCAGCATACAGTTTCAGAATGACAAAAACGAGCTTGTGAAATTGCTAATTTTCTTTAGCAATTGGCTTACACTACATCATAAAAGGTAAGGCAATAACGCCTGAATTAAACCTGTGCTGCACAGAGTCAAAATGAGTCCAGTGATTCTGTCAGTGCAATCACCCACTATTCACATTCAGAACAAAAGTGCTATTTAAATTAAAAAAAAGAAAAACACTGTCAATGTAGCCTTTCCGGCAAACATTCCAATGCAACAGGAGGTTTTTACATGACCACAGATCCTATTCCTTAAGAATACCAAGTTTTTTTAAAGCTTCCTTATGGTGTTCATCAGCAGATCCCTTAGGAGTAATCTTGACAGTGGTGACAGGAGCAGCAGGGTTAGAGCGCCTGGAAAATAAGTGACGACGGCCCTCTGTAACTTCTGCCTCTGTTGGAGGGGGTTCCATTCCAATAAAGTCTTTCCCAGTGCCTAAGGAAGCAGGACGAGGCCTGGAATTCCGCAAGAAGTTGCCAGAGAAAAGTGGTTTTTTGAAGAAAGAGTTGCCTCCTTTTTGAACCTGGCCATCAGTATTTGGAATGGAGCTGCTGAGACCAATACCTGAACGCTCCAATGTATTTGATTTAATATTAATTTGCCTTAGGCCAGGCACTGAGCTTTGAGGAAACCTTAGGACTTGTTCACCAGAAGGCTCAAAATGAGTGCTGTGTCTGTTTTTATCAGGTGTTTTACTTTTTCCTTCTCTTAATACAACTTTAGGACTGGTGGAGGAAATTGATATTTCTTTCGGCCTTGGAAAACTAAATGTTTTGCCAGGACTGGTACTCATTAAGTGTACATTTTCCAAAGAACCCTCTTTGATTTTCTTATCTGAAAGTTTGTCAGGTTTGGCTTGAAGCTCAGGTGTAGTTGCAGAAATATGGGGCACTTGCTGCCCTTCATTTGCTTTCTCTTGGATATTTGATTTCAGAGTAGATGAGCTTATATTTATGTTCACTTTTCCATTCTTGAAAGACCCATCATTTTTTCTAAGAACTTCTTTAGGAAGATGGGCAGGTCCATCCACATTATCATCTACCTTTACCTGGGGAACCATTTTCACACTAAATTTGTTTCTACTTATTTCATTATTTCTTACACTACTGGGAGAGCCTTCATTTATGGAAGCACTAACCCCAAGCTCATCTGCCTTCTCCAAGGAGTTAGATTTTCCACTTAATCTTCTTTTACCCAAATCTTCCTTCACAGCAACATTGTCATGTCCAATCTGAGCAGAAAGAGCTGATGATTGCACAGGGCTTGTTCCGAGTATATTAGGTTTTTCTTGTTGATTGAGGTTTACACTCTTTCCATATGTATCTTTGTGACCATGCGACATCAGTCCCTGAGAAACTGAAATCTCTTTGGTTTTGGTTGGCACATGTAATTTACTAGCGGCATTATCATTAGTACTTTCCTTTTCTTGCAACAAACCCAGCTTCTTTAAAGCTTCCCGTCGTGCCCCTTCTTGCTCCTTAGAATGTGGAATCTTTGTATGGATGGACTCCCCACTTTTGTCCATATTCCTTTCATGTGCTGAAAAGGTTCTTGGCCTCTGTTGCGGCTCAAGATTTTGTGCCACCCCACCTCCAGTACTAGGTTTTATAACTATATGTGGTGGCAGTTTGCGAGGCTTGGGTGCTGTGGGCGGGCCCTGCTTGAATTGTCCATCACCATTTTTTTCTAAAGAAGCATTGAGTGCTTCCTGTGAGTGAGCAATCAATGGATTTGAAGACAAAGGTTTTGGAAATACTGGTGGTGTTACTTTGGTATTAGAATACCCAACAGCAGGTGGGGCCTCTTTATGTCCAGAAGTTACTGACAATTTTGGAAAAAATCTTTCATACCGTGCTTCACGAGCATCTGTTGGATCAGTAACAGAACGCCTCTTATCAACAAACTGAGGATCTCTGAATGGCTCAGGTGGTGGCAATAAGAGGAGATCTGAAATGGAATCTTCTTTATCTCGTTGACTAACAGAAGTCAAACTTCTTGGTTTACCATAAAGAGATTTCTCCTGATCTAGATTGGGTCCTGTCAGCACAGATTCAGCTGAATACTTTGAAACATCCTCCTTCAGTGGCTGAATGATTCTTGGGAAGCTGTGGTATCCTTGCCTAGGTGGGATGATTTTATTTAAATCTACAGACACACGATCACCTTTTTTCTCCTCTATTTTTGTGCTTTTTGGTAAGGTTTCCTTATCACCTGTAATCAAAGAAAAAGAACAAATGTTACTTAAGATACGGGATTGGATTTAAATATATGTAGTTCTTGTAAAAATAAATAAATAAAAAATAACCAAGATTTTGATTAATTTTGTTAATAAATATGGATAAATAGATTGTGTATGCAGGAGCAGTAAGTCAATGCAGATATGCCAATGTTTACCGTCTACAGTATACAAAAGCAGTGTTGAGTTTTCTTTTTTTATTCCATGGGCAATGCATTTTGGATTTTCACATGATATAACATTAATATAACGATTCCGGATGTACCTGGATACATATGTAAGGGGCAGAAAATGAGAAAACCACCATTTAGGTGTCTTGCTCCCCCTTAGCCCCGATCTGCCTCCTCGCTGACATCAAAATGTATAATTTCGGCAAGGAGGCGAGATGGGAGAGGAGAACAACGGTGGCCAGTCAGCATTTTCTTGCATTTCTAAGAGGAATGTTCAGGAGATGCTGCAGCACTGCCCCATAAAGCACCTCCAGTGGCCATCTGAGGAGTGGCAACTGGAGGTGTCCCTAGGTGGCAATCTAAATGACTGAAGAGAATGATTATACTCACCAGAACAACTATATTAAGCTATAGTTGTTCTGAAGACTATAGACTATAGTGTACCTTTAAGTTTTTAGTTTTTTTTTTGTTTTTTAATAAAAAAAAAAAAAAGTTTACCTGGACTACATGGAAAGGACCAAATATACACATCAGATGCATTTCATCATTAGGAAAATGTACAGCACCTCATAGCTTTTGGCAACAGACTTAATGAATCTAATACAAAGTGGGCTGCCATAAAAGGGGTAAGCAATGCTGTGTCTATGCTCACTAGTCTCCAACAGAAATACACTGAAAATCAGACACAAAGTGGGCTCTTACCAGACCAAATTGACAGCTCCCTTATACATAACCTCTGCCAACGTGGGAGGATGAGAGGTCATCACTTCCACCAGATGATCAGGATGCCATGTAGATGTTCAAGTAGAGCTGGCAGATTGATCCAGCCTGATCCCTCCAGAACCCAGAGAAGCCACCCTCCTGCACCCAAATTAGGCAAAAAGAATGTGTAATTATGCATCTGTGTGCGCGTGTATGGGAATGTGTTTGTGTCCATATATGCACATTTCTAATTGTATGCCTCTGTGTGTGTGTGTTTCAGTGTTCCTGTGAGTGGGATAGTGCACTCGTGTTGAGGGAGGAGGCAGAAAATGTCTTAAAGGACCACTATAGGCACCCAAACCACTTCAGCTCAATGAAGTGTTCTAGGTGCCAGATCCATCTAGGGTGAACCCTGCAGCTGTAAACATAGTTTCAGAGAGACTGCTAGGGTTAATACAGCCTCTAGTGGCTGTCTCATTGACAGCCGCTAGAGGCGCTTCACACTGAAAATCACAGTGAGAAGATACGAATGTCCATAGGAAAGCATTGAGAAATGCTTTCCTATGGAATGTCTGAATGCGCGTGCGGCTCTTGCTGCGCATGCACATTCAGCGCTAACGTCGGAAGAGTGAGGAGAGTTCCCCAGCCCAGAGGGAGCCTGGCGCTGGAGAAAGGTAAGAGTTTAACCCCTTCAGCCCGGCGAGAGTGGGACCCTGAGGAGGAGGGGGAGGGAACGGGACCTAAAGACCCTATAAGTGCCAGGAAAACTGGTTTGTTTTCCTGGCACTTTAGTGGTCCTTTAAGGCATCACAAAATGTGACTTTTTAAATTTTGAAAATGTATTAAACAGAGAAGGAAAAAAAAAGCCTACAAACAAAAAAGCAAACCCAATACACAAATAAACTTAATATCAGGTTTGAAATTCATTCCACTCCAGAAAGTGACACAGAATTGCCTATTACATTGGGCAGGTATCAAGTCTGCCCCCAGTCTTGCTAATGGGAACATGTTCAGAGCAGCTAAGAACACAGTATGAGATAGGGAGGCTCTTTAGATCATGCTTAGTCTCAAAAGTCACATTGTAGGATGTTTACTCACTCCACAGTAGCTATATTTAGGAGCATGGTTGTGCATGTGGCAATTAGTCCAAGGGTTAAATACACAGTGTATTATGAAAGACTGATGATACAGTCACAGTTTTCCTATGCAAGGATTCACTAGTAGTTTTGAACATACCATGTGTATTGTAATGGACTTCTTGAACCCTTTAGGAGCATGTCCAGGAGGTCAAGTTTACACAGGGGTGTACCTAGAGCATTTGGCACCTGGGGCGGATCCTGTATTTGGCTAACCCCAACCCCTCAAAAAAAAAAAAAAAAAAAAACACGCACCTGCAAAATTTAAATGTTTTCTCTCTCTTTTTTTTTATGAATTTATTATTTTTTAAATATATTGCACAAATTTGTAAACTTTGTAAAAACCCTCTTAGCCCCCTTCTACAAAACCCCTGTTTTGCCCCTTTCCTACAAAACCACTGCACCAGGCCTGAAGGGAGCTATTCTACTCACCAGAACAACTACATTTGCTCTGGTGACTATAGGGTCTCTTTAAGTTCTGAGGGTGTTTTTGTACCAACTGCATTAAAGCGGTTCCCAAAAACTTCTCACGAAAGTAAAATACAAAAAAAAAACACAACAAAAAACCACTATTGTCTGATCCTTTGCTAGTTGCAGCTACATCACAAAAAGATATTTACACTTACCATGAGGAGGGGAAATTTTTACAGGTTCCACAGGAGGCGGACTGGGAATTGTCTGAGCAGACTCCAATTCATCGTTTGACAGTCCGCTGTCTACATCATTATCCAAAGAATCTATTGTTTCTTCCAAAAACATCAAACATTCTCGCTCTTCTGCAGACAAGTAATCATAGCTATCCCCACTCTGAAAGAAACCACAGCATACAATAACAAGTAGAACTAAAACTTCTCCAGTAAGCTCTTAGCCCATCACTGAGAAGGACATACATGGAGCTGGAAGAGAGGCTCCATCTGGACCAGAACTGTTCGTAAACCGTTACATCCCTTAAGGTAAGGTAGTGCCCAGAATGTTCAGGCACCATAACAACTTTATGGAGATTAAGTTTTTATAGTGTCCATAGTGTTCCTTTAAGCCAGATTTGTGGAAAAGTCTATTGAACAACACTGTACTTGCAAATGTATCAGCCAGCACGTAATACGGTACTCAACTAGGACACAATATTGAGGTGTAAAATATCTGAGTGTAGTATAAATCACCTATAATGTATGTCATCTTTTGTTCATGTAATGTTCAAGGTTTTCTTTTTTTCCCCTTAATGTATATTAACAGATTCTATCACAATCCAATTCAGTCCATTGGAGGAAGGAAATAAACATAGTTTCCCTTTTTCCACATATTATGTTCAATGACAGTAAAGGTCATGTATTACTATAACTATTGACAGGGAGCCAAGATGGAGGAATTCCGTTCCAGGAGAGGTAGGTAAATATGGAGGTATGGGTTTCTACATTTATTTTTTCATATTTGTTAAAAAAAATAGAGGATAAGTCCATAAACTTCAGGGAAGCAATGGTTACCCTTTTGTGTTTTCACGACTTTAAACTATTACATTGGACTTACAGAACTGGCTGCTTAAGAGCAGGAAATCGTTGCATTTACTGTGCTACTGCAACACTTAAAGTGTTGCCGTTAGTAATAGAAGGAAATCTGTATTCAAAATGTGAGGAAGAACCATGAGATAAGATATAAACTCTAGATATACCAGGGGTGCCCAGAATAGGTCCTCAACCCTTGATGTAGCTTTTGGGGAGTGAATGCCCCTCCAGAGTAGCATACGCTCAATATTGGCGTCCCAAAAAGGTGGATGATGGTGGGAGGGGCGTAATGGGGCAGGCCAGTGATGAGATTGCATCAGTAGCTCTACCCAAAGGAGGCAGACCCTCTCAGAACTGCTTCGGCTACAGGTTTGCTCCTACACTGGAATTCTGGGATATCATGTTAGGCATTGACTACTACACTGGTATATTTCTTATTTTTTGATATATCTAGCAGAATATACCCTTGTCAAAAAGTAGTAAACCTCATCTACACATTTGTTCGGGATTAGGCCATTAAAATGAATAAACTGGTCTAAGCTATAAAATGATAACATAATTTGGTATGCCATGATATAATCACTTTTGTTTTTTGTTTTGTTTTTTTAAATGTTCATTAAATTATGTTGAACATTAAGAATGATTGAGGTTTTATTCCCTGGGGGTAACCGTTTGAATTGAAAAAGCAAGCAAGTAACGCAAGTACTGCTGTTTTTACTCTGCTCTAAATATAGCTATATAATTAATAATAAAATCAAATCGTATTTTTCCACCCACTTAATATATTCCCCTACTTTCAGGACTAACTTAAATGTTTACCACAGGCTACAAACGCAGGAAGCATTGCTACTGTGATGGGACCAGTAGGATTTCACAATACCTCCTGCTGAAACAAAAGTAAACTCTCTATGATGATGTGTGACACCACAAACTCCTTGTGAATTAAACAAATCAATAGCAGAGGAGTGGGGCGAGAACAGCATCATAACGAGATTATTTAGCAAATATATAAACCACACCTGATTTAGTTGCATGTAATATTAAAAAAAATATATATATATCTATATCTCTATATCTCTTTTTGTGTGTAAGATACCTATATATCTTACACACAAAGAGAATTGAAAACAGAAAAGACAAAAACTTTTCTGATTCTATGATTTCCACTTGACTCCATTAAACAGCAGTATAAGAAAGATTTGTCCCATCACCTTAAGGCAAAGAAGCAGCACCTGACACAGATGGATGCCTAAAGTCTGTATACATCAAGATACAGCCTTGAGGTAGCTAGATTAGGGATTACGATTTCTAATGTGCTAGACCAGGGATAAGCAACCTTCGGCACTCCAGATGTTATGGACTACACCTTCCATGATGCTATGCCAGCATTATGGCCGTAGGAGCATTTTTTTTGTGGGAGATTTAGTCCACATCATCAGGAATGCTGTAGGTTGCTAGATCATAGCTATAAAAAAAAATCAGCATTATTTGCCAAGTGTGGTCCATTCAAAAAGAATGTAATACAATGGGTCCAAAGGCAAGAGGTTGGAAAAATAATTCCTCACGTGTACCATTTTCCCTTAATAGCTTGAATGAAATTACATAATTTTTAATTTTTCTAAAATAAAAACAGGATGCTAAGATTGTGAGTTCTCTTTGGTTCCATTGGCACATAATAAAACAAACTTACCAAAGCAGAGTGGTTGGAAGAGATACTCTCCATACTGTCACAACTGCCAGTGCTACCCAAAGTTTCCATCCCTACATGCTTTGTCGAAAGATCTTTTTCTGGCATCACCCAAAGCAGGTCACAATGTTCAGTTTGTTTTAACAGGGTTCTAGATCAAATTTCAGATGCTGTAGGGAGAAAACATGCTATTAGCAAAAGCTCAATGGGAACACATTTTAGTAACAATGAATAATTACAAATGGTGTATGTAGAATTACATCACATCAGCATATTAAAGGGACACTTTAGCTTAATGAAGCAGTTTTGGTGTATAGAACATGCCCCTGCAGCTTCACTGCTCAATCCTCTGCCATTTAGGAGTTAAATCCCTTTGTTTATGAACCCTAGTCACACCTCCCTGCATGTGACTTGCACAGCCTTCCATAAACACTTCCTGTAAAGAGAGCCCTATTTAGGCTTTCTTTATTGCAAGTTCTGTTTAATTAAGATTTTCTTATCCCCTGCTATGTTAATCGCTTGCTAGACCCTGCAAGAGCCTCCTGTATGTGATTAAAGTTCAATTTAGAGATTGAGATACAATTATTTAAGGTAAATTACATCTGTTTGAAAGTGAAACCAGTTTTTTTTTCATGCAGGCTCTGTCAATCATAGCCAGGGGAGGTGTGGCTAGGGCTGCATAAACAGAAACAAAGTGATTTAACTACTAAATGACAGCGAATTGAGCAGTGAAATTGCAGGGGAATGATCTATACACTAAAACTGCTTTATTTAGCTAAAGTAATTTAGGTGACTATAGTGTTCCTTTAACCCCTTAAGGACCAAACTTCTGGAATAAAAGGGAATCATGACGTGTCAGGCACGTCATGTGTCCTTAAGGGGTTAATAAGTGAAAATCTATAAACCTATTTTTCAGAAACTCATTATTGGAAAACCAACCTGATAAGTAAATATGCATTATGACAATTACAATGTTATGGTCAAACACTGCAAAAAAAATTAAAATATATATATATATATATATATATATATATATATATATATATATATATATATATATATATATATATATTTTAAAGTGATAGCATATGGATAAATAAAATATATAGATTGATGCACTCATAAATAAGAAAACCCTCCCCACTATGTAAATTGGAACCTAAATTGTATTACAAGACACAGAGGCTCATATTGCATATCCCTTTATTTACGGTCCACGAAGAGCAGCAAAGAATACAAAACCGAATTAAGAAAATAATGCATACATAGAACATAGGCCACTCCCAGTATAACAGCAGGCACCACCCTAAGATCTCCATCTTTCTTTGCTGCTCCACAGTCAGATAAGTGTCCAATTTCCTATGTTCTGTTTTTTTAATTTGGTGATTTGTTATTATTTGCGGTTATATTACATGTATTTTCAGTCTGTATTTACTATGTTTATGGTAGACTCTGGGTCCCAGACCAGCTGTAGGCTATTTTGACCTGTTTGGGGGTCTTTTGTTGTACCCCTGTGCTTTCTCACTTTCCTCTATATTTTTCATCTCTACTTGAGGTTTCTGTTTTGGTTCCTGCGGTCTGGTTCTGCCTTTATATGGTTCTGCTCTGTTTTCCCTCTGTTTCTGGGGCTACCGGACAATTTTGGCGCCATTTGGCGCCCTTTTTGGCTCTGTTCGACCAGTGTGGGGCTGGCGTTCGGCAGTTTGCTTGTCCGAACGCCTGACATGCTTATTTCGTGGCTGCGTTTGTTTGCGAACGCTATTTCGCGTTAGCGGACTTATGACCGAACGTTTGGCTGATTTTACCCGTTTGCGGGTTTTGCTTTACTGGCTGGACGCATTCAGTAATCGTTTTTGGCCGCGTTTGCGGTGTTTTCGCCTTCCGCGAGCTTTGGGGACTATGCTTTCCTTCCGGTTCGTCTCTCCTCCCCCTCCTTCATTTTACCTTTCCTGCCTCGTGTAGTTACTGCTGGTCTGGGCCCTGGTGAGAACTCTATTTACTTTTTTTCCTGGTTTTGTTTAGTTTGGATGATTAACCCTTACTGTGTGGATTATTTACAGCTTTTGGAGTGTCAGTTAATATAGATTTCTAACTTAAGTGGGGGTCATTGGATCATGCCTAAACCTAGGATGCCTACCTGTTCACCTACCACTGGGGAGATTGATACCCCATCAGCTCTGGGGGAGAACCCAGCTACCTCAGGCTCCCCGCCCATGTTGGAGAACCTGTCTGGCCACGATGAGGGTGCGCAGGCCTCAGCGTTACAGCGCTCAGTTATGGAGGCCATTATGGTACCCATGGGATCTAAGTCATCAGCCCTGTCTCAAACCATCTCCCGGGACCTGCTCGCACGTCCAGCAGATGCTCCATTTACTGGGTCCACGGCGCGCCATGCGCATCTGGCAGTGGATGCTTCAGGTGTGTCAGCCAGGCAGGCTCTACACAAGAACCCCTATGACTGGCGTATTTTTGGTCACCCCAGAAAGTGTGTCCCATCTACGAAAGAGAGCCTTTCCGTGCCAGGCAGAACGGGTGCAGCGACGAAAATATGCGAGAACAAAAAAAAAAAAAAAAAAAAAAAAAAAAGAGCGAAGCTGGTTAAGAAGCCCAGTGCTGATTATTTGGCGTGCCGTGGAGCCAGTAAATGGAGCGTCCACTGCAGTGCAGGCAGGGCCTAGGAGATGGTTTGAGACAGGGCTGATGACATGGACCCCATGGCCGCCATATTGGCCTCCCTTATTAAAGATCTGGGATGCTTCATAGGGGCATTTACTGCCATTGATAATGCCCACTCCTCCATGAGAAGGATATTCCAGGGACGGGTCTCTACCAGGGCCGACAGATGCAGGGGCCATCTGGCTGGCCGCAACCATTTCCAATCCCGCGTCTCTGGACGAGGCTCTTTCCAACACTGCTCCAATTTCCAGGAGACTTCTACCCATCTCATGGTCGACCACGGCGATCGAGAGGTTTCCATGGACAAGCCAGCTCAAGATGCCCATACAGTGAGTTTGCATACACCTCAAGTTTTTTGCATGTTTGTGCAGGGGACAGACTCATTTTTTCCCTGTTTGGTCGAAAATTACTTCAGAAACATGGGTATTTGACAAGGTTCAAGGTTTTCATATTGAACTCGTGAGCACTCTTTGCGATATTCCAACTCCTCGGCCTATCTGTTTCTCACTCAGAGACTGCAGGTTGATCGACGAGGAATTGCCTGCCCTCCGCGACAATGAGGCAATCGAGCTGGCCCCTCTGAACCCCAAAAGGGTCTCAAGCAATATATTCCTAGTGGAAAAAGAAAGGCGGGCAAATGCACCCTGTCATGTGTACCTGACTGCGCCAGTAGCGGAAACTTCAAGATCTACTTCGATTCCATTGGAAGAACAGAGTTTGGTGCTTTGCGCATGTGCGAATATTATATATATATATATATATATATATATATATATATATATATATATATATATATATATATATATATATACATACACACACACACACACATATATACATACACACACACACACACACACACCTGTGTGTATTTAGTAATGTGCGCGTGCATGCACTGTGTGTGTGAATGTGTTCAGCAGTCTGTGCCTGAATGTATTGCATTTGTTGGAGGAAGCACTGACTGTCCCGGGATATTATACACACATGGACCTGTATTATACAGTCAGTGCTCCCTGTATAATACTGGTCATTGTGTGTATAATATCCGGGGCAAGTCAGTGCTCCAAGTATAGTGCTGCTCTCTGTCCCAGGATATTATACACTCATAGACCTGTATTATACAGAGAGCAGCACTATACAGGAAGCACCAACTGTCCCAGGATATTATACATACATGGACCTGTATTATACAGTCAGTGCTCCCTGTATAGTGTGCTCTCTGTATAATACCCGCAGACTCCAGGAACTAGAAGAATCGGAAGCAAGGAGTGGCGACAGAAGCCTCAATCTGAGACATTCAACATGTTGAATTGGTGAGCTAATGGTATATGTACAAAGGTTTTCCTTTTGCTCCCATTTCTCACTTTAATTCCATTCTGTACATTCTTCTTTAATTTCCTATTTTTCAGCTTTTATTTATTTATTTTTATTTATTTTTTTTTAACTATATTGACGCCCCAATATAATTATGTTTGTGAACTAATGTATATGCAGGCAAAGGCAACCTTCGGCACTCCAGATGTTTTTGACACATCCCATGATCCTTTCACAGCATTATGAATGTAAGAGCATTATGGGAGATGTAGTCCCCAACATCTGGAGTGCCGAAGGTTGCCTATCCCTGTTCTATGGTGTAGACAACTCTCTGACTGAAGCACGTCTGCACAAGGGATGAATGGTACTGTGGTGGAATCTCGGTAAAAATAAATTTAGTAGGCCGAGATTACCACGTGGCATGTGTACGTGCATATGCTGACGTATCGATCAGTTGGTTGCACGAGGCAAGATACGATCAGTAGTGTACGGAGCATGTGCAAGAATACAGGATATAGTATTCCCCCTCCTCCATTGTGCTGGACAAGCCATGCGGTCAAACAGGAAGTTAATTCTT
Source organism: Pelobates fuscus (assembly GCF_036172605.1). NCBI lineage: Eukaryota > Metazoa > Chordata > Amphibia > Anura > Pelobatidae > Pelobates > Pelobates fuscus. The sequence continues at coordinate 157,950,266 of NC_086317.1, forward strand.
ATTTGTATTGATTGGTTAAGAGAATGTGCGGGTGGAGCTTAATATGGGAGGAGTTATATGCCTATATAAGGAGCCTGCACTATTGTCCGGGGCTCAGAATTTGCTGTATTTTGGTGACGCTAGTCCCTCTGAGTCCCGATCGGTGATCCAATAAAGAATCTCTTCCTTCCTGAAGAAACCTGTGTCCATCTCTCTGTGCTTGGCTTCCGTCAGTTTCTCCGGTATCAGTACTGTTGGTGGGAAGTTGGTGGGAAGTTGGGGTTATGAAGGTCTACTCAATAAAAAGAGAATTGCAAGGAATTGTGATGGGAATTTCAAACTTTAGGTCGAAATAGTGCAGCTGAATGGGAGAATATTTCCAAGCCAGCTACTTTGGCCTTAAGTTTACGATTACCATCTCAATTCCCTTTAATTCTCTTCATTGAGTGGACCCTGTAATCTGCACTATAAGTAGGCGGAGATTAATAATATGGGTTGGACATATGGGTTGGCAGAGCTTTGCCGCAGTGGGTGTGGTAAATTGTCAAGGTAGTATTTGATAGCTGTGCTGCAAAGTGTCCCTGGAAATTTCTTTCAAATGTTGGCAACTGTTTTTTCCTCTTTTCCTATATGTGATAAAACTGACAGATTGTACATTACTAAATGATACAAAGAATGATGTATCTGAAATATTTATTATTCCAATGTATATACAAAATAGAAGCATGAAAAAAAAAAAAAAACCAAGCAAAATCTTTCAATAAAGATGTTCTAAGCACACAAAAAAATAAACAATTGTCAAAAGCAGAAATTTGTCTGCTTAACAATGTCAAGTGACCACAGCGGTTCCCGTATAGCATGTAAATTTGCATACAGACGTTACACAAACTAGATGCTTTCCCATAGAGACAATATGAGGGGGTGTGGGGAAACCACACACTAGACACAACAAGCAAACTACACTTCTCGTTTTCCATCTGATAACCGGTGTGAATATTGCAGCTGTGATTTCAACCACACTGTAGCACAGATTCACTTAAGCATACTCTGTCAGCTGGTATTACAGGATAAATAGGTCTCTGGCAAAGTGATTTCTTGCTTGTTCGCCAGAGTACATTAGTATAGGCTGAGATCCTATCAGCAGAGCTATAAAGAAAAACAAACAAAAAAAGCCATACTGGAACAGGGTCCTCCTACAATTTCCAGCGTCCCTCACTAGACTATGGCAGTCTGGTTATAAAAATTCCTCTAGCCAGAACGAAAATAGGTCCAGATGGGTACATTGGACCCAGGCAGCACGATAAAATCAAATTTGTTTTAAATAAATAAAAACAACTCAAGATGTAAAAATAGTAAAAAGATTAATTATAATCTTATTATGATTTATTAGGTTTGTAAAAAGGTAATGAATCCTAACTTCTTATCCAATACAATTAGCCCAGGAGGCAAAAACTCAGTTCTAAGAAGTTATGCATCATGCACTATATTATATGTGCATCCTTAAGCTTCATGTATTTGCAATATAAAACAATTAAAAAGATATAAAGGACTTGCCACGGGACGGCTCTTTCTGCATTAAGCTTAGTTTTTCCATATTCATTTTTTTGTATTTTGCAACAATTTTTCTTTAAAAAAAAAAAAAAGTGACAATGTAGGAACTATAACCATTTCACCTCAATGACTGGTTATAGTGCCCGGGAGTTCTCTAGCACAGTCACTCCCTTCAGAAATAAATAATTTTCAAGCAGTTCAACACTGAATGATGGTCCCTAACATCCCACAGCCCAGCCACCACTGGAGGTATGGCTAAAGCAGGGATTACACTCTTGCATAGCAATACCAATTCATTCCAGCAACAGGTAGCTGTGACAGGCTGAAAGTGGTCAACTGACACTCACAGCCAAGAGGCCAACATAATCCATCTTGCTTTGTCTCAAATTCATCAGTTTCGCATGCTTGCGGAGGAAACCTAGTGACACCTTATCCAAGTGTATTTTGAAGATATAAAAATGTATGTTCTAGCACAGTGATGGCGAACCTATGGCACGCGTGCCACAGGTGGCACGCCGGGCCCTTTCTGTGGGCACGCGGCCACAGGTCCGCCATCACTGCAGAGTAGGCACCTGCCTGCCCGAAACGGCAGGCGCCTACTCTGCTTCCGGTTCAGGAGGCAGGGGAGGGATCTGTGATGCTGATCCCTGTCCTCCCGCGCGATGCTGTGTGGAGCGTTGCCGAGCGTTACCATGGCAACGCTCCACACAGCATCGCGCGGGAAGACAGGGATTAGCATCACAGATCCCTCCCCTGCCTCCCGAACCGGAAGCACTGCCTACCACCACCGGACCACCAGGGATGGCTGTGTGTCCCCCCCCCCACTTCATTAAAGGTAAGAAGGAGGGAGGGGGAGGGGGGGGGGGGGGAGATACTGACACACAGCACCCCTACCCCCCCAGAAGTACCCTTACCCCCCCCAGCACCACCCCTATCTCCCCAGCACCACCCCTAGCCCCCACAGCACCACCCCAGAAGTACCCTTACCCCCCACAGCACCCCCCCACCCCCCAGAAGTACCCTTACCCCCCACAGCACCCCCCCCACAGCACCCCCCCCACCCCTCCAGAAGTACCCTTACCCCCCCCCCAGCACCACCCCTATCTCCCCAGCACCACCCCAGAAGTACCCTTACCCCCCACAGCACCCCCCACCCCCCAGAAGTACCCTTACCCCCCAGCACCACCCCTCCAGAAGTACCCTTACCCCCCACAGCACCACCCCTATCTCCCCAGCACCACCCCAGAAGTACCCTTACCCCCCACAGCACCCCCCCCACCCCCCAGAAGTACCCTTACCCCCCACAGCACCCCTCCAGAAGTACCCTTACCCCCCACAGCACCCCCCACCCCCCAGAAGTACCCTTACCCCCCAGCACCACCCCTCCAGAAGTACCCTTACCCCCCACAGCACCACCCCTATCTCCCCAGCACCACCCCAGAAGTACCCTTACCCCCCACAGCACCCCCCACCCCCCAGAAGTACCCTTACCCCCCAGCACCACCCCTCCAGAAGTACCCTTACCCCCCACAGCACCACCCCTATCTCCCCAGCACCACCCCAGAAGTACCCTTACCCCCCACAGCACCCCCCACCCCCCAGAAGTACCCTTACCCCCCAGCACCACCCCTCCAGAAGTACCCTTACCCCCCACCCCACCCCTACCCCCCACAGCACCCCCCCAGCAGCACCCTACCCCCCACAGCACCACCCCTAGCAGCACCCTACCCCCCACAGCACCACCCCTAGCAGCACCCTACCCCCCACAGCACCACCCCTATCTCCCCAGACCACCCCTACCCCCCACGGCACCACCCCACCCCCCCAGCAGTACCCTTACCCCCACAGCACCACCACTATCTCCCCAGCACCACCCCTACCCCCCACAGCACCACCCTACCCCCCCAGAAGTACCCCTACCACCCCAGCAGTACCCCTCCTCCCCACAACAGTACCCCTACCCCCCCAGCAGTACCCCTACCACCATCAGCAGTACCCCTACCACCCCCCTACCCCCCCAGCACCACCCCTACCACCCCAGCAGTACCCCTACCATCCCAGCAGTACCCCTACCATCCCAGCAGTACCTCTACCATCCCAGCAGTACCTCTCCTCCCCCACAACAGTACCCCTACCACCCCCAGCAGTACCCCTACCACCCCCAGCAGTACCCCTACCACCCCCAGCAGTACCCCTACCCCCCACACACAGCACCCCTACCCACACACAGCACCCCTACCCACACACAGCACCCCTACCCACACACAGCACCCCTATACCCCCCAGCAGTACCCCTACCCCCACGCAGTACCCCTACCCCCCACACAGTACCCCTACCCCCCACACAGTACCCCCTACCCCTCCACACAGTACCCCTACCACCCCACACAGTACCCCTACCACCCCACACAGTACCCCTACCACCCCACACAGTACCCCTACCACCCCACACAGTACCCCTACCACCCCACACAGTACCCCTACCACCCCACACAGTACCCCTACCACCCCACACAGTACCCCTACCACCCCACACAGTACCCCTACCACCCCACACAGTACCCCTACCACCCCACACAGTACCCCTACCCCCCCACACAGTACCCCTACTTCCCAGCAGTACCCCTACCCCCCACACACAGCACCCCTACCCCCTACAGCACCCCTACCCCCCACACACAGTATCCCTACCCCCCACAGCAGTACCCATACCCCGCCAGCAGTACCCATACCCCGCCAGCAGTACCCATACCACGCCAGCAGTATCCCTACCCCCCAGCAGTACCCCTACCTCCCACACAGCACAGCACCCGTCTCACACACACATACAGCACCCCTACCCCACGCACAGCACCCGTCTCACACCCACACAGCACAGCACCCGTCTCACACACACATACAGCACCCCTACCCCACGCACAGCACCCCCTCTCACACACACACACAGCACCCCCTCACACACACACACACACACAGCACCCCCTCACACACACACACACACACACAGCACCCCCTCACACACACACACACACACACACAGCACCCCCACACACACACACACACACAGCACCCCCACACACACACACACACACACAGCACCCCCACACACACACACACACACACACACAGCACCCCCACACACACACACACACACACACACACACACACAGCACCCCCTCACACACACACACACACACACAGCACCCCCTCACACACACACACACACACACACAGCACCCCCTCACACACACACACACACACACAGCACCCCCTCACACACACACACAGCACCCCCTCACACACACACACACACAGCACCCCCTCACACACACACACACACAGCACCCCCTCACACACACACACACACAGCACCCCCTCACACACACACACACACAGCACCCCCTCACACACACACAGCACCCCCTCACACACACACACACACACACACAGCACCCCCTCACACACACACACACACAGCACCCCCTCACACACACAGCACCCCCTCACACACACAGCACCCCCTCACACACACACAGCACCCCCTCACACACACACAGCACCCCCTCACACACACACACACAGCACCCCCTCACACACACACACACACACACAGCACCCCCTCACACACAGCACCCCCCCCAAACACACACACACAGCACCCCCCCAAACACACAGCACCCCCCCCACACTTACACAGCACTTACACACCACACAGCACCCCCCCAAACACACAGCACGCACAGCACCCGTCTCACACACACACACAGCACCCCCCTCACACACACAACACCCCTCACACACACACACACAACACCCCTCACACACACACACACACAACACCCCTCACACACTTACACAGCACCCCTCATACACACACACAGCACCCCTCATACACACACACAGCACCCCTCACACACACACAGCACCCCTCACACACACACAGCACCCCTCACACACACACAGCACCCCTCACACACACACACAGCACCCCTCACACACACACACAGCACCCCTCACACACACACAGCACCCCTCACACACACACACACAGCACCCCTCACACACACACACACAGCACCCCTCACACACACACACACAGCACCCCTCACACACACACAGCACCCCTCACACACACACACACAGCACCCCTCACACACACACACACAGCACCCCTCACACACACACACAGCACCCCTCACACACACACACAGCACCCCTCACACACACACACACACACAGCACCCCTCACACACACACACACACACAGCACCCCTCACATACACACACACAGCACCCCTCACATACACACACACACAGCACCCCTCACATACACACACACACAGCACCCCTCACATACACACACACACAGCACCCCTCACATACACACACACAGCACCCCTCACATACACACACACACAGCACCCCTCACATACACACACACAGCACCCCTCACATACACACACACAGCACCCCTCACATACAACACCCACCCCCCCACACACACACACACACACACACACCCACACGCAATTGCCGTGTTGGCACTTTAAGGAAACAAAAGTTGGCATGTATTGCGGTTTGGGCACTCGGGCTCAAAAAGGTTCGCCATCACTGTTCTAGCATATCAACAGTGGTTATCTGAAACACGCCTAAATGAATGAAAATGGTTAAATAAAGATGTGTAAAGGTAACAGACACACCTTAATGTCTTCAGGAAGAGGCGTTGGGAAAATACAATGATGTATCATAGCACCATGAAGGAGTTAAAGGTTTGTTCATATGCACATTATTAGCAAGTAGCAATTTATTGTTATGTGATCTTTTAATAAAGAAGGTAATTGGTTAAGAAACCTTGCATGTATATAATGTCATCAGCAATCACCATATACACATAAAGACTGTTGAATCAGAAACTTTATGGTGCCTGAACAGATTTACAATGGCTGATACTGCAGGAGTGTCTACAGATAAACTCATGAGAATACATATATAAAACAAAGCAACACGGGTTAGGGAGTCAGGGTATTATCAGCTAAATTGATAGACTAAATTATTTACAATAAGAATTAAAGGAAAAAAATATATGTTTAAAACATTTTTTTTAAAGTTACTTGCGCTTTATTACAAATCCCTATACACATTTTTTTTGTAGTTTTATTTAGTAACACTCCAATGGCCATTAAAAGGTCATCTCACCTGTCACATCAAGGCAAAACTTATTAGGCTGGTCCTACAGTAACAAACCACCTTGCTGCTTAATGTTGAATATCTAATGAGAGAGGGGTATTTTTTCTTTTTCAGCAGCCCCTCGATCCCCCTACAGCAGTGATGGCGAACCTTTTTGAGCCCGAGTGCCCAAACCGCAATACATGCCAACTTTTGTTTCCTTAAAGTGCCAACACGGCAATTGCGTGTGGGGGGGTGCGTGTGTGTGTGTGGGGGGGTGCGTGTGTGGGGGGGGGGTGGGTGTTGTATGTGAGGGGTGCTGTGTGTGTGTATGTGAGGGGTGCTGTGTATGTGAGGGGTGCTGTGTGTGTGTATGTGAGGGGTGCTGTGTGTGTGTGTGTGTGTGAGGGGTGCTGTGTGTGTGTATGAGGGGTGCTGTGTGTGTGTGTATGAGGGGTGCTGTGTGTGTGTGAGGGGTGTTGTGTGTGTGTGTGAGGGGTGTTGTGTGTGTGTGTGAGGGGTGTTGTGTAAGTGTGTGAGGGGTGTTGTGTAAGTGTGTGAGGGGTGTTGTGTAAGTGTGTGAGGGGTGTTGTGTGTGTGTGTGTGAGGGGTGTTGTGTGTGTGTGTGTGAGGGGTGTTGTGTGTGTGAGGGGGTGCTGTGTGTGTGTGTGAGACGGGTGCTGTGCGTGCTGTGTGTTTGGGGGGGTGCTGTGTGGTGTGTAAGTGCTGTGTAAGTGTGGGGGGGTGCTGTGTGTGTGTTTGGGGGGGTGCTGTGTGTGTGTGTGTTTGGGGGGGGTGCTGTGTGTGTGTGTGTTTGGGGGCGGTGCTGTGTGTGTGTGTGTTTGGGGGCGGTGCTGTGTGTGTGTGTGTTTGGGGGCGGTGCTGTGTGTGTGTTTGGGGGGGGTGCTGTGTGTGTGTTTGGGGGGGTGCTGTGTGTGTGTTTGGGGGGGGTGCTGTGTGTGTGTTTGGGGGGGGTGCTGTGTGTGTGTGTTTGGGGGGGGTGCTGTGTGTGTGTTTGGGGGGGGTGCTGTGTGTGTGTGTTTGGGGGGGGTGCTGTGTGTGTGTGTTTGGGGGGGGTGCTGTGTGTGTGTTTGGGGGGGGTGCTGTGTGTGTGTGTTTGGGGGGGGTGGTGTGTGTGTGTGTGTGTGTGTGAGGGGGTGCTGTGTGTGTGTGTGTGTGTGAGGGGGTGCTGTGTGTGTGTGAGAGGGGGTGCTGTGCGTGGGGTAGGGGTGCTGTGTGTGTGTGTGAGAGGGGGTGCTGTGCGTGGGGTAGGGGTGCTGTATGTGTGTGTGAGACGGGTGCTGTGCTGTGTGGGTGTGAGACGGGTGCTGTGCGTGGGGTAGGGGTGCTGTATGTGTGTGTGAGACGGGTGCTGTGCTGTGTGGGAGGTAGGGGTACTGCTGGGGGGTAGGGATACTGCTGGCGGGGTATGGGTACTGCTGTGGGGGGTAGGGATACTGTGTGTGGGGGTAGGGGTGCTGTAGGGGGTAGGGGTGCTGTGTGTGGGGGGTAGGGGTACTGCTGGGAAGTAGGGGTACTGTGTGGGGGGGTAGGGGTACTGTGTGGGGGGGTAGGGGTACTGTGTGGGGGGGTAGGGGTACTGTGTGGGGGGGTAGGGGTACTGTGTGGGGGGGTAGGGGTACTGTGTGGGGGGGTAGGGGTACTGTGTGGGGTGGTAGGGGTACTGTGTGGAGGGGTAGGGGTACTGTGTGGAGGGGGTAGGGGTACTGCGTGGGGGGTAGGGGTACTGCGTGGGGGGTAGGGGTACTGCGTGGGGGGTAGGGGTACTGCTGGGGGGTATAGGGGTGCTGTGTGTGGGTAGGGGTGCTGTGTGTGGGTAGGGGTGCTGTGTGTGGGTAGGGGTGCTGTGTGTGGGTAGGGGTGCTGTGTGTGGGTAGGGGTGCTGTGTGTGGGTAGGGGTGCTGTGTGTGGGTAGGGGTGCTGTGTGTGGGTAGGGGTACGAGTACTGCTGGGGTGGTAGGGGTACTGCTGGGGGTGGTAGGGGTACTGCTGGGGGGGTAGGGGTACTGCTGGGGGGGTAGGGGTACTGCTGGGGGGGTAGGGGTACTGCTGGGGGGGTAGGGGTACTGCTGGGGGGGTAGGGGTACTGTTGTGGGGGAGGAGAGGTACTGCTGGGATGGTAGGGGTACTGCTGGGATGGTAGGGTGGTGCTGGGGGGGTAGGGTGGTGCTGGGGGGGTAGGGTGGTGCTGTGGGGGGTAGGGGTGGTGCTGGGAAGATAGGGGTGGTGGTGTGGGGGGTAAGGGTACTTCTGGGGGGGTAGGGTGCTGCTGGGGGTGGTAGGGGTACTGCTGATGGTGGTAGGGGTACTGCTGGGGGGGGTAGGGGTGCTGGGGGGGTAGGGGTACTGTTGTGGGGAGGAGGGGTACTGCTGGGGTGGTAGGGGTACTTCTGGGGGGGTAGGGTGGTGCTGTGGGGGGTAGGGGTGGTCTGGGGAGATAGGGGTGGTCTGGGGAGATAGGGGTGGTGCTGTGGGGGGTAAGGGTACTTCTGGGGGGGTAGGGTGCTGCTGGGGGGGTGCTGTGGGGGGTAGGGGTGGTGCGGGGGAGATAGGGGTGGTGCTGTGGGGGGTAAGGGTACTTCTGGAGGGGTGGTGCTGTGGGGGGTAAGGGTACTTCTGGGGTGGTGCTGGGGAGATAGGGGTGGTGCTGTGGGGGGTAAGGGTACTTCTGGAGGGGTGGTGCTGGGGGGTAAGGGTACTTGTGGGGGGTGCTGTGGGGGGTAAGGGTACTTCTGGGGTGGTGCTGGGGAGATAGGGGTGGTGCTGGGGGGGGTAAGGGTACTTCTGGAGGGGTGGGGGGGTGCTGTGGGGGGTAAGGGTACTTCTGGGGGGTGGGGGGGTGCTGTGGGGGGTAAGGGTACTTCTGGGGTGGTGCTGGGGAGATAGGGGTGGTGCTGTGGGGGGTAAGGGTACTTCTGGAGGGGTGGTGCTGGGGGGTAAGGGTACTTCTGGGGGGTGGGGGGTGCTGTGGGGGGTAAGGGTACTTCTGGGGTGGTGCTGGGGAGATAGGGGTGGTGCTGGGGGGGGGTAAGGGTACTTCTGGGGGGGTGCTGTGGGGGGTAAGGGTACTTCTGGGGGGTGGGGGGGTGCTGTGGGGGGTAAGGGTACTTCTGGGGTGGTGCTGTGGGGGCTAGGGGTGGTGCTGGGGAGATAGGGGTGGTGCTGTGTGTCAGTATCTCCCCCCCTCCCCCTCCCTCCTTCTTACCTTTAATGAAGTGGGGGGGGGGACACACAGCCATCCCTGGTGGTCCGGTGGTGGTAGGCAGTGCTTCCGGTTCGGGAGGCAGGGGAGGGATCTGTGATGCTGATCCCTGTCTTCCCGCGCGATGCTGTGTGGAGCGTTGCCATGGTAACGCTCGGCAACGCTCCACACAGCATCGCGCGGGAGGACAGGGATCAGCATCACAGATCCCTCCCCTGCCTCCTGAACCGGAAGCAGAGTAGGCGCCTGCCGTTTCGGGCAGGCAGGTGCCTACTCTGCAGTGATGGCGGACCTGTGGCCGCGTGCCCACAGAAAGGGCCCGGCGTGCCACCTGTGGCACGCGTGCCATAGGTTCGCCATCACTGCCCTACAGCCTCTCTACCCCCAGCAGCCCCTCGATCCGCCTACAGCCTCTCTACCCCCAGCAGCCCCTCGATCCCCCTACCCACTACAGCCCCTCTACCAACAGCAAGCCCCTATACCTTCTACCCACAGCAGCCCCTATATCCCCCTACCCACTTCCCACTACAGCCCCTATATTCCTTTACCCGCAGCAGTCCCTATATTCCCTACCCACTACAGCCCCTCTATTCCTATACCCCAGTAGTCCCTATATACCCCTAGCCACAGCAGCCCCTCTACCGACTACAGCCCCTATATTTCTATACCCCAGTAGCCCCTATATCCCCCTACCCACTACAGCCACTCTACCCCCAGCAGCCCCTATACCTTCCACCAAGTACAGCCCCTATATCCCCCTACCCACTACAGTCCCTCTATCCCTCTACCCCCAGCAGCACATATATCCCCCTACCCATTACAGCCCCTCTACCACCAGCAGACCCTGTATCCCCCTACCCACTACAACCCCATATCCCTTTACCCCCAGAAGCACCTATATAGCCCCATCGACTACAGCCCCTCTACCTTATACCCACTACAGCCCCTATATTCCTCTACCCCCAGCAGCACCTACTTCCCCCTAACCACTACAGCCCCTCTACCCCAGCAGCCCCTATATCCCCCTACACACACACACACACTACAGACCCTCTACCCTCAGCAGCCCCTAGATCCCACTACAACCCTTTACCCACTACCCACTACAGCCCCTATTATCCCCCTCAGCCCCTTTAACCTCTTTAGCTCCTACTACAACCCATATACCCTCTATACCCACCAGTCCCTATACCCCCTGCACCCACCACATCACCAATACCTCCTGTAGTCCCACTACAACCCCTGCAGCCGATATACCCACTACAGTCCCTATACTCCCTACACCCACTACAGCTCTTATACCCTCTGCACACAGTACAGCCCCTGTAACCCAATGCAGCCCCTGTAACCCAATGCAGCCCCTGTAACCCACATTAGTCCCGATACCCCCTTCACCCACTTCAGGCCCTATACCCCATGCACCAACTACAGCCCATAGTCCTTATACACCCATCACCTCCTATACCCACTACAGCCTCCATACACCATGTACCCCATAAAACCACTAGAACCCCTATACTCGCTGCACCCACCACAACCCCTTATATCCCCTACAGCCCCTATACCCCCTGCACCCACTACAACCCCATACCAGTTACTGCCCTTTTCCCTTCCACCAACTACTGCCTCTATTGCTGTCTGCACCCACTACAGCCCCTACCCCCCAGCAACAGCCACAGTCCCTATCCCTCCTCTGCAACTAACAGCCCTGCCCCCTATCCCCATTATAACCCCTATTTCCCCTTGCCCCCACTATAAACCCCTATTACCACCTGTCCGCACTATAGCCAAACACAGCCTCTGCCCCAATAACCTATGTTCCTATGCCCCCAGTACCCACTTTAGCCTTTATCCCCCTGCCACCCCATGTCCCCTGCACCCACTACAGCCCCTACAGCAATTCCTACCGTCAGTGAAGCTGCCAGCTCTATCGGAACATGAGAGACTGACACTGACGGGAATTTACCCTAGAGGAGATATTGGATGCAATAGCAGCCTTGCCCCCGGAAGACAACGCTGGCTAACATTGTGCTCCTGCTGAAGGAGTGGAAGGACCCGTTGGAGGTGGGAAGTTACAGGCCGATTTCTCTGATCATTAGAGACACTAAGAGCTTGGCTAAGGTACTGATCACTATTGCACACGCTGATCCACCCAGATCAGGTCGGCTTCATACCGGAACTGTATAAAAATACATGAAGGGTGGTGGACCTCGTGTGGCACATGGACAGCTCTTGGACGCCTTCTCTACTCCTTTCTCTGGATGTAGAGAAGGTGTTCCACAGGGTCGAGTGGCAATATTTGTTTATGTTCCTGGAGCACTGGGGCTTGCCGACTGCTTTTGTGAGCGCAGTGGAGGTCCTCTAAAGCATGGGTTAGGAACCGGGGGGGATGGGGGGGACGCATCCCCCCCAGCAAATCATGCGGGGAGGACAGGTAATGGGGAAATCCCCCCCAGCTCCGCCGGCCCCCCCTTTTGCTGCAGCCGCCCGAGCGCTCTTCAGAGAGCCTCAGGCGGCTGCAGCTTTGCCCGGGCTGGTGCGTCCATGAGGGCGCAGCCAGAGGAGAGGGGCTGACAGGAGGGAAGCGCTCAGCGCTCCCTCCTGTCACTCCCTCAATGTAGCGTGGCCAAGCCTTGTCCGCCGGGTACAGGGAGCATCTGTCTCCTGTCCCCAGCCGGACTAAAAGGAAGTGAACACTGAGTGTGCACTGTTAGTCCGCCGGGTACAGGAAACAAAAGCTCCCTGTACCCGCGGACAGTACAGAGCTCGCGGAATAAAGAAACAGGGAGGGAGGGGGGGGGAATAAAGAAACAGGGAGGGAGGGGGGGGGAATAAAGAAACAGGGAGGGAGGGGGGGGAATAAAGAAACAGGGAGGGAGGGAGGGGGGGAATAAAGAAACAGGGAGGGAGGGAGGGGGGGAATAAAGAAACAGGGAGGGAGGGGGGGGAATAAAGAAACAGGGAGGGAGGGAGGGGGGGAATAAAGAAACAGGGAGGGAGGGAGGGGGGGAATAAAGAAACAGGGAGGGAGGGAGGGGGGGAATAAAGAAACAGGGAGGGAGGGAGGGGGGGGAATAAAGAAACAGGGAGGGAGGGGGGGAATAAAGAAACAGGGAGGGAGGGGGGGGAATAAAGAAACAGGGAGGGAGGGGGGGAATAAAGAAACAGGGAGGAGGGGGGGAATAAAGAAACAGAGAGGGAGGGGGGGAATAAAGAAACGGAGGGGGGGAATAAAGAAACGGAGGGGGGGAATAAAGAAACGGAGGGGGGGAATAAAGAAACGGAGGGAGGGGGGAATAAAGAAACGGAGGGAGGGGGGATAAAGAAACGGAGGGAGGGGGGGATAAAGAAACGGAGGGAGGGGGGGATAAAGAAACGGAGGGAGGGGGGGATAAAGAAACGGAGGGAGGGGGGGATAAAGAAACGGAGGGAGGGGGGGATAAAGAAACGGAGGGAGGGGGGGGGATAAAGAAACGGAGGGAGGGGGGGATAAAGAAACGGAGGGAGGGGGGGATAAAGAAACGGAGGGAGGGGGGGATAAAGAAACGGAGGGAGGGGGGATAAAGAAACGGAGGGAGGGGGGATAAAGAAACGGAGGGAGGGGGGGATAAAGAAACGGAGGGAGGGGGGATAAAGAAACGGAGGGAGGGGGGGATAAAGAAACGGAGGGAGGGGGGGATAAAGAAACGGAGGGAGGGGGGATAAAGAAACGGAGGGAGGGGGGGATAAAGAAACGGAGGGAGGGGGGGATAAAGAAACGGAGGGAGGGGGGGATAAAGAAACGGAGGGAGGGGGGGATAAAGAAACGGAGGGAGGGGGGGGATAAAGAAACGGAGGGAGGGGGGGGATAAAGAAACGGAGGGAGGGGGGGGATAAAGAAACGGAGGGAGGGGGGGGATAAAGAAACGGAGGGAGGGGGGGGATAAAGAAACGGAGGGAGGGGGGGATAAAGAAACGGAGGGAGGGGGGATAAAGAAACGGAGGGAGGGGGGGATAAAGAAACGGAGGGAGGGGGGATAAAGAAACGGAGGGAGGGGGGAGAAAGAAACGGAGGGAGGGGGGAGAAAGAAACGGAGGGAGGGGGGAGAAAGAAACGGAGGGAGGGGGGAGAAAGAAACGGAGGGAGGGGGGAGAAAGAAACGGAGGGAGGGGGGAGAAAGAAACGCAGGGAGGGGGGAGAAAGAAACGCAGGGAGGGGGGAGAAAGAAACGCAGGGAGGGGGGAGAAAGAAACGCAGGGAGGGGGGAGAAAGAAACGCAGGGAGGGGGGAGAAAGAAACAGGGAGGGAGGGGGGAGAAAGAAACAGGGAGGGAGGGGGAGTAAGAAACAGGGAGGGAGGGGGGAGTAAGAAACAGGGAGGGGGGGAGTAAGAAACAGGGAGGGGGGGAGTAAGAAACAGGGAGGGAGGGGGGAGTAAGAAACAGGGAGGGAGGGGGGAGTAAGAAACAGGGAGGGAGGGGGGAGTAAGGAACAGGGAGGGAGGGGGTTGTAAGAAACAGGGAGGGAGGGGGGAGTAAGAAACAGGGAGGGAGGGGGGAGTAAGAAACAGGGAGGGAGGGGGGGAGTAAGAAACAGGGAGGGAGGGGGGGAGTAAGAAACAGGGAGGGAGGGGGGGAGTAAGAAACAGGGAGGAGGTAAGAAACAGGGAGGGAGGGGGGGAGTAAGAAACAGGGAGGGAGGGGGGGAGTAAGAAACAGGGAGGGAGGGGGGGAGTAAGAAACAGGGAGGGAGGGGGGGAGTAAGAAACAGGGAGGGAGGGGGGGAGTAAGAAACAGGGAGGGAGGGGGGGAGTAAGAAACAGGGAGGGAGGGGGGGAGTAAGAAACAGGGAGGGAGGGGGGAGTAAGAAACAGGGAGGGAGGGGGGGAGTAAGAAACAGGGAGGGAGGGGGGAGTAAGAAACAGGGAGGGAGGGAGGAGTAAGAAACAGGGGAGGGAGGAGTAAGAAACAGGGAGGGAGGGGGGAGTAAGAAACAGGGAGGGGGGGAGGGGGGGGGGAGTAAGAAACAGGGAGGGGGGGAGGGGGGGGGAGTAAGAAACAGGGAGGGGGGGAGTAAGAAACAGGGAGGGAGGGGGGGAGTAAGAAACGGGGAGGGAGGGGGGGAGTAAGAAACGGGGAGGGGGGAGAGAGGGGGAGAAAGAGTGACAAGGGAGGGGGAGACAGAGTGACGAGGGGGGGGAGAAAGAGAGTGACGAGGGAGGGAGGGGGAGAAAGAGTGACGAGGGAGGGAGGGGGAGAAAGAGTGACGAGGGAGGGAGGGGGAGAAAGAGTGACGAGGGAGGGAGGGGGAGAAAGAGTGACGAGGGAGGGAGGGGGAGAAAGAGTGACGAGGGAGGGAGGGGGAGAAAGAGTGACGAGGGAGGGAGGGGGAGAAAGAGTGACGAGGGAGGGAGGGGGAGAAAGAGTGACGAGGGAGAGAGATTGACATCCATCACATACTCACACAATCATGCCACCCTTACACACACAGAACACACAATGCACCCCGTGCACACACACACAATCACTACACACACAGAAACACAATGCATTCCTTACACACACTCAATGCACCCCTTACAGACGCACACACTGCATCCCGTACATACACAGAATCCCACCTTGCAGCCCTTACACATACAAACACAGATTCCCACAATGCATTCCTTACACACATATCAGGACATCCCCTACACACTCCACCCCCTGTGAACAAACTCATTGGTGGAACGTGAAGGTGGACCCTCGGACCCAGACCTTGAGCTGTGTAAAGGGCCCACAAAAAAATGGAGCTGCTTCCCGTTCTCACAGAACATTGATTTTTGGGACCAGTTACAAACAGCCTCCAGAGAGCCTGTTCTACACCAGACCAGTGGAGCCAGACTGCAGCTAGAGCCCATCATCATCCTCATCTGGTTGTAAGTAGGCAATCTAGCATATTATTCGTGGCACTAATCTCTAATTTACCTCACATTAAAGAAACACTATAGTCCCCAGAAGCACTGCAGCTTAATGTAGTGGTTCTGGTGTCTATAGCCTGTCCCTGCAGGCCTTTTAATGTAAACACGGCGGCACTCCAGCACTGGCGTTAGTTAACATAGTAAAGTAAGTGGTTATAAATGCAGTTAGCAATCAAAATTAAAGTAGGTTAAATACAGAAAAACAAAAAAATGATAAAATAAAAAGAGGAATAAAAGTAATAAAGTATGGGTGGTATTGTCCAATAGTGTAAGGGCATGTCTTCCCTCATCATTTAAGCCAACACCATACTAAGAAATGTCCCTGAAAAGTCTAAAGAGATCTCCGGGCAAGGGTGGTGCTTCCCCCTCATCACCCCTGCTGTGCGCAATAGCACTGGAACCATTTTTACAGCGGATAAGAAGCGGGGGTAAGGGTCGGGGGTAAGGGCCGGAGCGTAAGAATTCAAGGTAGTGGCATATGCTGATGATGTAATACTCACAATCTCAGGCCCACTAGCATCTTTGCCTTTGATTAGGGAATATGGCAAAGTGTCTGGCTATAAGGTCAACTTAGACAAGTGCAGTATGCTCCACTATGCAGCTACGCCTCACAGACTCCCTCAGTTATCTTGGAATCCAGGTCACTAAAGGAAAGCAGGTCATATACAGAGCCAACTACCAACTACTATGCCAAACCTCTTAATGTATAACTATGCAGCCCAGCTAGCACAAATGGTGATGTGGCATGCCGCTCCAGGGGGAAGGACGTTGGGTGGAATTAGAATCACAGCTTACATGTGGCTCACTAAGCCCAAGCCCAACCTATGCCCCCTCTTGACAACCCTTCACCCTAACCCTGCCTGTAGATGTTTCTATGTGGATAAAATTCTGTCATGCTTTGGTACCTTACAGGATGGGAGATTCCATATTGCAGTTTGTCTATATTGAATTGTCAATTACAATGGATATTGTACGGAGAGAGATATAGATCTATATCCTGCTGCTACTGTAATCATTATTTTCAAAGTAATGTGAGGTTCAAGAGGTCCTGACGTTCTTGGCATGTTACTCACTGAATTATTGATATAAATGAAGTTTAGAAAAAAAAAAAAAAAAAAGAATAGTAAATAAAAAAAAAAATAATTAAACTAGGAGCGGTGCTCTGACTGTGCAAGCATTGAACCCTTGAGGAGCGGCCACCGCCCCACCTCTCGGGCTCTTTCAGGGGAAGGCAGGTTGCGGTCACTGCTCTTAGCCCACAAAAGGAGATTGCGAGCAAAGCATTCTCGTCCAAGATCAGTGCCTTGGACAAGAATGTATAGTGACGGTGTATATTCATGTAATTATTTATGTTGCGATTGTGTGTATGTGACTATATGCAGAGCTGGCCTTAGGGGTGTGCGAGCTGTACGGCCGCACAGGGCACCATGGAGCATTATTCGCCACCTGGGATAAAAAAAATAAAAAAATTGCGGCGGGGGCTGGCTAGATGTGCCAGGTAATTGCTGCATGGGAAGGAGTCCCTGTTTCCCCCAACAGCCAGTCTCCAGGAGCTGCACTTCTCCATAATGAATAGAGGTAACTGTGTGTGTGTGCGCCTGTCTGCCTCCCTATGTGACACTGTATATACGTGACTGTCCATCTGTACCTGTGTGTTTGTAATTATCTGCCTGTAAGTGTGTGTGTGTGTAATGAATATTTATTTAAAACTATTAATTCAATAAATGCCCTATACAATCCCTACACTTCTATACACATACACACGAGAGGGGAGAGGGGGGCGCTGCCAAGATGTTTTGCACAGGGCGCCTAAAGGCCTAATGCGGCCCTGACTGTGTGTGTGCGCATGTATGATTGCATATTTAGGAATGCATGAGGGAGACAAAAACAGGCAAGGGGAAAAGGGGATTAAGAGATACAAAAGAAATAATGTGGGTCAATAGGCACAAAAAATATAAAGCGTTTAAGGGTGGGATTAGGACCCCAACTCACTGTAACCATTTGACCATCTTTTTGCCACACACATTGTTATTCTGAAGATGCAGCAAGCAAGTGGTTAAAAAAAAAAAAAAAAAAATTATTTATATATATATATATATATATATATATATATATATAAATAATTTTTTTTTTTTTTTTTTTTTTTTTAAGTAAACACAGTACTCATATACCCACAACATGCCAAGTTAAATCACACAACTAGGGAGTACAAAAGAACTAGCTTAAAGACAATGTTGTGCTCTATTTCATCACCTGATGATACAGAGAATAGGAGGTCTTCCCAGTACCTGATACGTTCACACCAGCACTGCAAGAAAATCACACACACACACTGGCATTACTTCCAGTGTATCCACAACAAGGAAAATAAACACTAATAGAATACTGCAAACTGGGGATAAAAGAAATCATTAAATGAGCACAACTGGTTTATGCCACAGAGCGTTATCCAGTCCTTTATTATTATGGCATTTTAGGAGTAACTGTGAAAGGTTATTTGGCAATTGCCAGAATAAGGATATAACAAGACAGCCAGCTTGTGGCACATGGAAATGTAGACGTCAGGTTAGTGCATACCTCGCACATAGCTCACCTATCTCATTGAGCACAGATCCTCGGGGCAGTTGCGTGCTTCTCCTTCATGGTGGAAACCATTCCGAAGGTAGCCTTTTGGCAAAAACAACCAAGTTTGAAATGTTTTTACCAATTGTCTATTTTTGCAATTTATGTTTCAGATCTCTACAATCTGAATTTTTTTGATTCAGTTGAATCAATGCTGTGTATATGACAAAACATCCCACAGCCAAACACTCAACTGTACTTGGGAGAAGGCACCAAGACAATTCTGTGAAGTAAAGTTCACTTTCACGGTTATGGCAACAGTTTGTTGCTCTGCTATCTTGCTGTCAATCACTTAATTTCCTGAAATCCAAAGGTTAAAGGTTTGCTCCAAGCACAATTACAACTGAGAAGCATTTCAGTGCACAGATATTTAACATGTTGCTGCCAGAGATACACCTCAAAAAGCAGTTTTTATGAAACAGTCCTGAACCAAAAATTCCAGGTGTGCCAATGTTCATTCTGTGCACATTCAATAAACAGGCGCTCACTAGCAGGCTGAGAGTGCCAAAGAATAAACAGCAGTATCGGCATCTGGATTCTAAAGCTCTGCAAAAGTAGGATGTCACTCAGGTGTCACCCGATGCAGCTGTGCCTGGCAATACCCAGGTAGGGGACAAAACACTGCAAACCAGTATGTCCAATTACGTGGAATGGTGCCAGGGTATTCCTGACATCATACAGTTGGCTGTAATGGTTATGATGCTTGGAGTAACTCTTGAAGTAATGACAGAATTTAAGAGACGTTATTGGTACAAAGAACACTTCGTCTCATTGCAGGGGTCTGGGTGAAGTGCTCCTGTCCCCTTAGCACTGTAATGTAAAGCACTGTCTCTGAGACAGCAGTTAGAGGTATTATAGAGGTTTAACTCCATGAAACACCACAACACTGGATGTCCTTACAGTTTCCATGAGGACAATCATAGTCTTCAAATCCCCCATAGGAAGGCATCGATTCAATGTTTTCCTATGTGCGCTTGTCACACATGCACATTAGGTCTCCATACCCCCCTCCCCCTCCATTGCCAATGTCTGAAGAGATTGCGACTGGCATAGCACACAGGGACCTGGTAAGTTAAAAGGTTTTTAACCCCTTACAACACCATGGGGGAAGGGTCAGACAACAGATTTATGACGGAAGGGAGACTAGTGGTAGAAATTTTATTTTCATTATTTTGTTTTCCCACAATAAAGAGCCATTTTGTTCATTGCAACCTTGTAATAAAATATCGAAAAACAAACAAAGCTAGTAGTACAAACTCTATCGTGACATGCATCTACCATAAAACAAACATGTAAACAAATACATCTATTTAGGTCCATCTAAAACATTAGGGAAAAGTTTACATAAAAAGGCCTACTATAAAAATAAATAAATACAAACAAAACACCACACTAACCACAATTGTGGATTCGATCTGTTTTGCCAATTTCTCCAACACAGAAATGCCTTTCAGCTCATTCGAAACAAATCCATTTCCTTTTAATCTACGCCTGAATGAATCAATCAGTCCAGGATTTAACCATGGAGTCTTATTCATTATTATGGCAACATGTAATAGTTTCCAGTATTTACTTGTGCAGCCTTATTCAATGAATAAAACTTAACAGGTAGATCCCGGACAGATCAATTCTTATAGCATAGATAAAACGGAATTTGATTTGTTCGGAACAGAGCTGAAACACATTTATGCACAAATAGACCATTCCCATTCAGGGCTGCACAAAAGGATTTAGAACTACTGAATCAAGATTATGAAATTGTACTGAAAAAGAACAGTTAAATACACTGTGAATGCCACATACCTATGACATGTTAATATATAGCATCAGCTGCAATTTATATACATAATGAAAGCTATTTTGGCAGGGTTCCTGTTGGAATAGATCCAGACAGAGAAATGACAAGTGCTCTTGGAAGAAAGCTACCATCAGCACATTCAAAATAAACTGTTTAACTGTTAAATCAAAGCCAAATAAGGCCTGTATTTAATATTTTTACATTAAATTGGGGATCCTTGATCTGGTAATGGATAGGACTACAGACTAGTAGATTTAAAAACACAAAAAATAAAAAAAAAAATACACACTGAGCACTATACGTTATGGATACCAAGTAACAGGCAACATGCTAAGACAAACTTTAGATCACATGCCAACCAGAACGCTGTAAAAAAATGGTATTAATGTTGCCGCTATAAAACAAGGGATATGAAGCAAACTGAATATATTATGCTCCTGGGGGTTGGGTGATATATTGCCTGTCACTACCAGCCAGTCATGTGTCTCAAAATTATTGAGAACTACCATGAAAAAAACAGTAGTTGATAACAGGAGCAATCAGTCTATATTAATTTAGCAAGTCAAATTGTTAGATAAAAAGGTATAAAATGCTATATATAGTCTAGGAGGAGCAGGATGACTTTTAAGCCTACCAGTGTGAGTCAGTCCCATTCGGGACCATTGGTTAGAAAGGACTCCAGAGTAAGGTTCAAAGGGAAAAGCCAGGATACCAACACTGTACTACAGCGATCACCAATTAAGGGAATATCTTCGTATCTTTCCAGGAGTATCGTTAACAGCTTCTTGGTATTCTTTAAGTCATCGAGCTTTCCCAACCTAAATACCTCTGATGACTCATTGTTTTTGAGGCACCCTACCAGACCAGAGGCTATCCCTATGTAAATATCCACAACCACTAAATTCACACTAAATAAGGCTAAATCACCGTATGAAACTAAAGTGCAGATGTGAAGTAAAATAAAAGCCTAATGTATGTTTCTGTGCTGCATAGAACCTTTGTCAGGGATAAATGCCATTATTAAAATAGTTTAAGATGTAGAAAAGTTAATGTTTTGAGTTTTTAATATTTTGAAATTTTCTAAAAAAAAGTTTATCCAAAAATATTAAAGGAACACAAAGTTTTCCTGTCACTACAGCGCCTCCTTATGTCAAGGCCCACCCATGGTGCAGAAGGGGTTAAAGACACCTTCTGTGACCAAAGTCCAGTGCCTGGGGAGAACAAATGCGCATGTGCAGCAATGGCAAACGCATTAGTATTTAAATGCAGAAAAATAAGTCCTGTGCTCACTCACATCACTGGGTGGCTGCAATGACTACAGTCAGGGCTGCCATCAGAAATTTTGGGGCCCCTGACAAAGCACAAGGTCTGCCCCCCCCCCCCTCCCGGGCCCGCCCACGCCCTACCTAGTCCGCTGACAATGATGCAGGACTGAATGTAGTGTTTGTGTAGCGGATGCAGTGTCTATAGTGAATGCAGAGTGTGTCTTGTGTCAGTGAATGCAGAGTGTGTCTTGTGTCAGTGAATGCAGAGTGTGTCTTGTGTCAGTGAATGCAGAGTGTGTCTTGTGTCAGTGAATGCAGAGTGTGTCTTGTGTCAGTGAATGCAGAGTGTGTCTTGTGTCAGTGAATGCAGAGTGTGTCTTGTGTCAGTGAATGCAGAGTGTGTCTTGTGTCAGTGAATGCAGAGTGTGTCTTGTGTCAGTGAATGCAGAGTGTGTCTTGTGTCAGTGAATGCAGAGTGTGTCTTGTGTCAGTGAATGCAGAGTGTGTCTTGTGTCAGTGAATGCAGAGTGTGTCTTGTGTCAGTGAATGCAGAGTGTGTCTTGTGTCAGTGAATGCAGAGTGTGTCTTGTGTCAGTGAATGCAGAGTGTGTCTTGTGTCAGTGAATGCAGAGTGTGTCTTGTGTCAGTGAATGCAGAGTGTGTCTTGTGTCAGTGAATGCAGAGTGTGTCTTGTGTCAGTGAATGCAGAGTGTGTCTTGTGTCAGTGAATGCAGAGTGTGTCTTGTGTCAGTGTATGCAGAGTGTGTCTTGTGTCAGTGAATGCAGAGTGTGTCTTGTGTCAGTGTATGCAGAGTGTGTCTTGTGTCAGTGTATGCAGAGTGTGTCTTGTGTCAGTGTTTGCAGAGTGTGTCTTGTGTCAGTGTTTGCAGAGTGTGTCTTGTGTCAGTGTTTGCAGAGTGTGTCTTGTGTCAGTGTTTGCAGAGTGTGTCTTGTGTCAGTGTTTGCAGAGTGTGTCTTGTGTCAGTGTTTGCAGAGTGTGTCTTGTGTCAGTGTTTGCAGAGTGTGTCTTGTGTCAGTGTTTGCAGAGTGTGTCTTGTGTCAGTGTTTGCAGAGTGTGTCTTGTGTCAGTGTTTGCAGAGTGTGTCAGTGTTTGCAGAGTGTGTCTTGTGTCAGTGTTTGCAGAGTGTGTCTTGTGTCAGTGTTTGCAGAGTGTGTCTTGTGTCAGTGTTTGCAGAGTGTGTCTTGTGTCAGTGTTTGCAGAGTGTGTCTTGTGTCAGTGTTTGCAGAGTGTGTCTTGTGTCAGTGTTTGCAGAGTGTGTCTTGTGTCAGTGTTTGCAGAGTGTGTCTTGTGTCAGTGTTTGCAGAGTGTGTCTTGTGTCAGTGAATGCAGAGTGTGTCTTGTGTCAGTGAATGCAGAGTGTGTCTTGTGTCAGTGAATGCAGAGTGTGTCTTGTGTCAGTGAATGCAGAGTGTGTCTTGTGTCAGTGAATGCAGAGTGTGTCTTGTGTCAGTGAATGCAGAGTGTGTCTTGTGTCAGTGAATGCAGAGTGTGTCTTGTGTCAGTGAATGCAGAGTGTGTCTTGTGTCAGTGAATGCAGAGTGTGTCTTGTGTCAGTGAATGCAGAGTGTGTCTTGTGTCAGTGAATGCAGAGTGTGTCTTGTGTCAGTGTATGCAGAGTGTGTCTTGTGTCAGTGTATGCAGAGTGTGTCTTGTGTCAGTGTTTGCAGAGTGTGTCTTGTGTCAGTGTTTGCAGAGTGTGTCTTGTGTCAGTGTTTGCAGAGTGTGTCTTGTGTCAGTGTTTGCAGAGTGTGTCTTGTGTCAGTGTTTGCAGAGTGTGTCTTGTGTCAGTGTTTGCAGAGTGTGTCTTGTGTCAGTGTTTGCAGAGTGTGTCTTGTGTCAGTGTTTGCAGAGTGTGTCTTGTGTCAGTGTTTGCAGAGTGTGTCTTGTGTCAGTGTTTGCAGAGTGTGTCTTGTGTCAGTGTTTGCAGAGTGTGTCTTGTGTCAGTGTTTGCAGAGTGTGTCTTGTGTCAGTGTTTGCAGAGTGTGTCTTGTGTCAGTGTTTGCAGAGTGTGTCTTGTGTCAGTGTTTGCAGAGTGTGTCTTGTGTCAGTGTTTGCAGAGTGTGTCTTGTGTCAGTGTTTGCAGAGTGTGTCTTGTGTCAGTGTTTGCAGAGTGTGTCTTGTGTCAGTGTTTGCAGAGTGTGTCTTGTGTCAGTGTTTGCAGAGTGTGTCTTGTGTCAGTGTTTGCAGAGTGTGTCTTGTGTCAGTGTTTGCAGAGTGTGTCTTGTGTCAGTGTTTGCAGAGTGTGTCTTGTGTCAGTGTTTGCAGAGTGTGTCTTGTGTCAGTGTTTGCAGAGTGTGTCTTGTGTCAGTGTTTGCAGAGTGTGTCTTGTGTCAGTGTTTGCAGAGTGTGTCTTGTGTCAGTGTTTGCAGAGTGTGTCTTGTGTCAGTGTTTGCAGAGTGTGTCTTGTGTCAGTGTTTGCAGAGTGTGTCTTGTGTCAGTGTTTGCAGAGTGTGTCTTGTGTCAGTGTTTGCAGAGTGTGTCTTGTGTCAGTGTTTGCAGAGTGTGTCTTGTGTCAGTGTTTGCAGAGTGTGTCTTGTGTCAGTGTTTGCAGAGTGTGTCTTGTGTCAGTGTTTGCAGAGTGTGTCTTGTGTCAGTGTTTGCAGAGTGTGTCTTGTGTCAGTGTTTGCAGAGTGTGTCTTGTGTCAGTGTTTGCAGAGTGTGTCTTGTGTCAGTGTTTGCAGAGTGTGTCTTGTGTCAGTGTTTGCAGAGTGTGTCTTGTGTCAGTGTTTGCAGAGTGTGTCTTGTGTCAGTGTTTGCAGAGTGTGTCTTGTGTCAGTGTTTGCAGAGTGTGTCTTGTGTCAGTGTTTGCAGAGTGTGTCTTGTGTCAGTGTTTGCAGAGTGTGTCTTGTGTCAGTGTTTGCAGAGTGTGTCTTGTGTCAGTGTTTGCAGAGTGTGTCTTGTGTCAGTGTTTGCAGAGTGTGTCTTGTGTCAGTGTTTGCAGAGTGTGTCTTGTGTCAGTGTTTGCAGAGTGTGTCTTGTGTCAGTGTTTGCAGAGTGTGTCTTGTGTCAGTGTTTGCAGAGTGTGTCTTGTGTCAGTGTTTGCAGAGTGTGTCTTGTGTCAGTGTTTGCAGAGTGTGTCTTGTGTCAGTGTTTGCAGAGTGTGTCTTGTGTCAGTGTTTGCAGAGTGTGTCTTGTGTCAGTGTTTGCAGAGTGTGTCTTGTGTCAGTGTTTGCAGAGTGTGTCTTGTGTCAGTGTTTGCAGAGTGTGTCTTGTGTCAGTGTTTGCAGAGTGTGTCTTGTGTCAGTGTTTGCAGAGTGTGTCTTGTGTCAGTGTTTGCAGAGTGTGTCTTGTGTCAGTGTTTGCAGAGTGTGTCTTGTGTCAGTGTTTGCAGAGTGTGTCTTGTGTCAGTGTTTGCAGAGTGTGTCTTGTGTCAGTGTTTGCAGAGTGTGTCTTGTGTCAGTGTTTGCAGAGTGTGTCTTGTGTCAGTGTTTGCAGAGTGTGTCTTGTGTCAGTGTTTGCAGAGTGTGTCTTGTGTCAGTGTTTGCAGAGTGTGTCTTGTGTCAGTGTTTGCAGAGTGTGTCTTGTGTCAGTGTTTGCAGAGTGTGTCTTGTGTCAGTGTTTGCAGAGTGTGTCTTGTGTCAGTGTTTGCAGAGTGTGTCTTGTGTCAGTGTTTGCAGAGTGTGTCTTGTGTCAGTGTTTGCAGAGTGTGTCTTGTGTCAGTGTTTGCAGAGTGTGTCTTGTGTCAGTGTTTGCAGAGTGTGTCTTGTGTCAGTGTTTGCAGAGTGTGTCTTGTGTCAGTGTTTGCAGAGTGTGTCTTGTGTCAGTGTTTGCAGAGTGTGTCTTGTGTCAGTGTTTGCAGAGTGTGTCTTGTGTCAGTGTTTGCAGAGTGTGTCTTGTGTCAGTGTTTGCAGAGTGTGTCTTGTGTCAGTGTTTGCAGAGTGTGTCTTGTGTCAGTGTTTGCAGAGTGTGTCTTGTGTCAGTGTTTGCAGAGTGTGTCTTGTGTCAGTGTTTGCAGAGTGTGTCTTGTGTCAGTGTTTGCAGAGTGTGTCTTGTGTCAGTGTTTGCAGAGTGTGTCTTGTGTCAGTGTTTGCAGAGTGTGTCTTGTGTCAGTGTTTGCAGAGTGTGTCTTGTGTCAGTGTTTGCAGAGTGTGTCTTGTGTCAGTGTTTGCAGAGTGTGTCTTGTGTCAGTGTTTGCAGAGTGTGTCTTGTGTCAGTGTTTGCAGAGTGTGTCTTGTGTCAGTGTTTGCAGAGTGTGTCTTGTGTCAGTGTTTGCAGAGTGTGTCTTGTGTCAGTGTTTGCAGAGTGTGTCTTGTGTCAGTGTTTGCAGAGTGTGTCTTGTGTCAGTGTTTGCAGAGTGTGTCTTGTGTCAGTGTTTGCAGAGTGTGTCTTGTGTCAGTGTTTGCAGAGTGTGTCTTGTGTCAGTGTTTGCAGAGTGTGTCTTGTGTCAGTGTTTGCAGAGTGTGTCTTGTGTCAGTGTTTGCAGAGTGTGTCTTGTGTCAGTGTTTGCAGAGTGTGTCTTGTGTCAGTGTTTGCAGAGTGTGTCTTGTGTCAGTGTTTGCAGAGTGTGTCTTGTGTCAGTGTATGCAGAGTGTGTCTTGTGTCAGTGTATGCAGAGTGTGTCGTGTCAGTGTATGCAGAGTGTGTCGTGTCAGTGTATGCAGAGTGTGTCGTGTCAGTGTATGCAGAGTGTGTCGTGTCAGTGTATGCAGAGTGTGTCGTGTCAGTGTATGCAGAGTGTGTCGTGTCAGTGTATGCAGAGTGTGTCGTGTCAGTGTATGCAGAGTGTGTCGTGTCAGTGTATGCAGAGTGTGTTGTGTCAGTGTATGCAGAGTGTGTTGTGTCAGTGTATGCAGTGTGTGTTGTGTCAGTGTATGCAGAGTGTGTGTTGTGTCAGTGTATGCAGTGTGTGTGTGCAGGGCCGTCTTTAATAACGACTGGACCCTGGGCAATCGCTTGCTTGGGCCCCCTGGGCCCTGCCGCCGTCGCCCCTCACTCCCTGGTATGCAATCACGGCATCCATCCCAATGCAGTGGCGGCATTAAATAGAATGAATTTTTTTGGGACACCCAATTGCAAGATTGGACTAAAGGTAGAACCCCATCTGTCGTGCAACTCTAACAATGCTTTGACAGGTGGGGCTCTACCAATTTCCCATGCTTGCAGGGTTGTATTTAGCACTGTTTTGTGTGTTTGAATGTAAGCATGTGTTTGTATGAAGTATGTTTGTGTTAATGTGTTTGTATGTGGTACTGGAGTTTGAATGCAAGTGTGCATTTATGTGTAGTGTTTGATTTTGAATGTAGGAGTGTGCTTGTATGTAGTGTTGAAGTTTGAATGGAGGGGTGTATTTGTATATAAAGCTGCGGCTCAGATGCACAGGTACATACTCTGACACACAAGCAGATACACAGATACATACACTGACTACATACAGATAAGCAGGCACATACACTGACAGACATACTGACACACAGGTACATAGATTGACACACACACTGGTAGACGTACTGACAGACACACACAGGCTTATATACAGACATACTGACACACACACTGATCAACATACTGACACACATACACTGACAGAAATACTGACACCCACACACAGGCACATACACTGACCGAGATACTGACACACACAGACACACACACACACTGACAGACACACTGACACCCATATACACTGAGAAATACTGACACACATCCAGGCACATATACTGACACACACAGACACATACAGAGACTGACACATGCATGCACATGCACTGACAGACATACTGACACACACACAGACATACTGACACACACACAAATATTTTGACACACAGACAGACAGACATACTGACACACAAACAGACATACTGACACACAGACAAACAGACATATACAGACACACACAGATATATTGACACACAGACAAAAAGACATACTGACACACAGACATACTGACACACAGACATACTGACACACATGTAAAATGTACTTTTTAAACCCACCCTCCAGTTTCCTACCTTTTGCTGGAGGGTGGATTCCCTGGGGTCCAGTGTGGTGCCTGAGGATGATGGGAGTGAGGATCCCCCATCCTCACTCCCTCCCAGCCGGCTGCCGGAAAGCAAGGGGCCCGGTCATGGGGGGAAAGAGCGCCCGACCGGGCCCCTGCTGATACAAGCCCTCCGGGTGGCCCTAAGTGCATGGGCCACCCGGTGGGACTCAGAGGACGGGGGAAAAAATTGTCCAGGGAGGGGGGAGATCCATGATCCCTGGTGGTCCGGTGGGGGGGGCCCCGGCTCCCCTTTACTGCAGAGGGGGCCCAGGCAGCACACAGCTTCTCTTCTCTCCTCTGTTCCAATAACTCTCGCGAGACCCGCGGAGCGTTGCCATGGCAACCGGGTCTCGCGAGAGTTATTACAAGAGAGAAGAAGCTGTGTGCTGCCTGGGCCCCCTCTGCGGTAACAGGGAGCTGGGGGGCCCGCGGCTGCACACATAGATAGCGATATTCGCTATCTATGTGTGCAGGGAGGGAAAGTGGGGCCCAGGACTGCCAGAGCAGTCCGGGCCCCCCAGGGCCTCCGGGCCCGTGACAACCGTCATGGTTGTCACCCCCTGATGGCGGCCCTGACTACAGTACACATCAGCCCCAATTTATAGTAAAAACCAAAGAAAAACATGTTACCTGCGCTCTCTCCTTAATCCCTATGTATTTTTAACCCCTTAAGGACCGAACGTCTGGAATAAAAGGGAATCATGACATGTCACACACGTCATGTGTCCTTAAGGGGTTAAACAAATGGAGTTTTTTTTGGTGACCTCCAACGGCCATTAGAGGATGAGCCCACCTGCCAACGTCAAGGCAGACCCCCCCTAGTATTTGTATTTACCCTATAGAAAAGCATTATACAATGCTTTCCTATGGAGTTTCAGATGACGCTTACCCCAATCACTGCACATTCAGGTTTCTAGCACCATGTACACTTCAAATCACAGAAGTGTTCAATAAAGTGTTGCACTCTAGGGGTAAGAAAAATCAAACCAAAGTATGGCCTGGTATACTATGGTATGAAGGACCACAGCCTTCAGATAAATAATCAAAAGTAAAAAAAAAACATTCACAGGATGGGGACTTTAAACAGGATTTATTAGAAACAGAAACACATAAAAAAAAAAAAAAAACACACCACATTTATAGTGTATGTATGTCACTTAAGTGGTCATGGTGGTTGGAGTATTGGCTACCTAGCTTTTATTTGCCATTCATTCCTTACTACTAAAACACAGACATTAAAGGGACATTGTAGGCACCCAGACCACTTCAGCCAGCTACCATCACCCTTAACTCTGAGCATGCAATAATTGTAGTTTTTATAAACTGCAATAATTACCTTGCAGGGTTAAGTCCTCCTCTAGTGGCTGTCTAAACAACGCTGGACGTCTGCACGCTATGCATGAGGACTTCCAGCGTTGTCGGAATCCCCAAAGGAAAGCACTGAATAATGCCTTCTTATGGGGAGGTCCTAATGCGAGCACGCCCACTGCCATGCAGCCGGCGAGGAGCGTGGGCAGAGCTGAGCCAGCGCCAAGGGACATCGGCACTGGATCCAGGTAAGTGACAGAAGAGGTTATTAACCGCTTCTGCACCACGGTGGTGGGCCTTGACATAAGGGGAAGCTATAGTGCCAGGAAAACGAGTTTGTTTTTTCTGGCACTATAGTTTTCCTTTAAGAAACGAAAAAAAAGAAAAAATATTTTCTGTGTGTCTAACTTGGGAACTAGATTGCTGAATGCATGGTATAGAGGTCTTGCATAATATCGGATTCCTTCTTCACGTCCAACTGCAAGGGGTAACTGTTGGTCATTTGTAAAACATGATTTAGGTGATCCGTAGACTAAAAATGTGTATGTATAGGAAGTTATTGAAATATTCTCTTGAGGCACAGTGCAGGAAGCACCTGATATTTTTTTTCTAGAGGGAAACACAGAAAACGGGAAAGCTGCTCGAAACTCAAAGCTGCTCTCTCTTCCCCATATCAAAAATGAGAATTTCATAAAGTTAAAATCTTCATGAAATACTCAGATTAACAGTGTTGGAATTTATGGAAATTCTAACCCATTTA
This sequence comes from Pelobates fuscus, assembly GCF_036172605.1. NCBI lineage: Eukaryota > Metazoa > Chordata > Amphibia > Anura > Pelobatidae > Pelobates > Pelobates fuscus. The sequence goes on from NC_086317.1 coordinate 157,979,881, forward strand.
AAAGATGTCACCGTTTGGTATCGCAAGACGAACAGAAGCAAGGATGAAATTCCAAGTGAAAATATGGTTTGCCATCTATAAATTGTACAGCCTTGTCAAGAGTAAACAAACCTTTATATGCACATCCAATGTGCTATGCCTTGCGTTTTGGACAAATACTCTTTATTCATAAAAAATAAATTTAAAAAAATCGGCATATAAAAGGGTACGAATGTTTAGGTTGAATTCTGGAATGTACCAATTCACATGAACACAAGTAGCCTTTGACACACCAAGAACTGGGTTTGTGTTTTTTCTCAGTCATGTAGTTGAATTTCTGGTTTCTGACCTTTCCGGATGCAGGCATGTAAAAGTAAGAATCTTTCAAAATGTGAAGCAGTGAACAAATTATTACCCAGCAGTGTTTTACTAGAGTCCCATGACCTGACTGGTGTAGACACCAACATCCAACTTGGTCATCATTTACTTTTCAGTAAATTCAGTGCCATCTTAACAACATTATGGGCCCCCGGGCAAAGCAGCGCACTGGTGCCCTGCCTACATACAAATCACAGGAATAAAAATGTAAGTTTATAGATAAAATTAAGCTTGTATTTATTAGTGCCTCCAACAAATTCAATACACTCATACAACACAAACACACACTGCTGAATACATACACAGTCCGCTGAATACACACACATACTGGATTGAGGTGTGGAGTGTGTGAGTATACAGGTGCAGTGTGTGTGTGGGGGGTGCTGTGTGTGAGTGTGTATTGCAGAGTTTGAGGGGTGCAGGTAGCAAAATGTGTTTGTATTGTTTTTAATTATACAATAATAAAGTCTTCATCCACCCCCCCCCCCCACCTTTGGTGAGATGGGGGGGACACTGCCAGCCCTGGTGGTCCAGTGGCAAGTTCTATGTAGCCTGCAGCTTGTCTAGCTGCAGGCCCTCCTGTCCTCCTGCATGCAGAATGCTGTGTGGAGTGTTGCAATGGTAACACGCGGCAACACTCCGCACAGCCTGCTCACAGGAGGAGCGATCTGCTACACTGGTCCCTCCTCCTGCCTCCAGCCCCCCTCTCTCCGTTCCCCGGGCCCTTGGGCTGGTGAGGGAGATCTCGGATCTCCTCACCGGTCCGAGATGGCCCACGGCCATAAAACAGGGCCATGTTTCTGGCCTGGGCAAGCTGGGCAGCGCTGTGGTGCCCAATGGCGACTGGCCAGCGTGCCCATGGGGAAAGAAGGCCCTGAGTAAATTCCTTATAAGCTGGTAGCTGGGTTGAAGTATTTATGCACTATTCAGTGAGTTGTGGTGATCAACAATTATGCAAATCTTAGGAAACGAGCAGAACAATATCTGGCTTTTTATCTCAAGTGTTACAGATTCAGTTCATTATATTCATAGTACAGGATAGGCAAACTGACGTTTGCTTCAGTTGCACATTGGGTGCATTTGATTGCAATGATGGTATTTTACCAGCACAGCCGGTTTCTGCTGATTCCTGGTTAGAACCAGCGTTACAAAAATACCGGCTGTGCATATTCTGTATTTTTTTTTGCTGGGTCATGGTCTGAGATTAGTGTCCAGTCTAAGGGTGTCCATACGGATGATCTAAACAATCCAATGCTTCCTTAAAGGGAAGCATTGAGAGGCTAGTTTGCATAAGTACCCTCTAGCGACTGTCAGGAAGAATCTACTAAATTACAATGTTTTACATGGCAGGATTAAAACTAAAGGGCCACTGCACCAAGAACACATCATTAAGAGGAAGTAGTCTGGGTGCCTTCAGTGATCCCGTACTTTTTTTTGTATTCTAGTCATAGGCATGCGCACTGGGTGGACCTGGGGAGAGGACCCGGGGAGCTCTAGCCAGCAGCTCCGCCGGGTTCCTCTTGCAAGGTCGGAGCGTTGCCGCGGCACCTCTCCAATCTCGCGAGAGTGAAACCGTGCGGGACTAGAGTTCACTCACCACAGGACCACCAGGGATGGCAGCAACACGGTTCACCCTCCTTACAAAAAGTAAGACGGGAGGGGGGATATTAACTAAACAGTCCCCCCACACAATACACACACACAGCGCCCACCAGGGTGTGTGTGTGTGTGTGTATATATATATATATATATATATATATATATATATCTCACACACACACACACACACGTGTGTGCTTGTGCTTTAGGGTGCACACCCTTATGCAATAGGCTGCGCACGCCTATGATTCTAGTTCATTAATGTAGTAACATACACCCTTTTGCAGTTTCACAGTTTAACACTGAAATGACACAAGATGTTCTCACGCTGTGCAGAACATCCAGCTTCTTGCAAAAACCCTAGGAAAGCAATGACTCAATGCTTTCCAATGGAAAAGGCCTAATGCGTGCATGTTGCTCGCAGTGCATGCCTATTGGGTTCCCTGATCATACTGACTGTGGAGAAGACTGATGGAACCCTTTCATGGCAGAGTGAGGAAATGGTTGCAGAGTGACACTGGTGTTTGTATTCCTAACACTATAGTGTTTCGCTAGCAAATTACATCATAACCGCATCCGGACAAGGCAAAGTGAGGACAAACATTCCAAATTAAGAGGAGAAACAAAAACATTGTTTAATTTCTTCTCTTCATGCTTATAACAAAGACTGAAAGTTACATCAAGTTGCAAGACAGGCATGTAGATTTCTACATTAAACCTCATCTTTACTAAATCTTCCATGAACAGACTAAAGTTGACCTGGGAAGCCCAACCTATCTTTAGGCATAATTTCTACAGGTGATATTTTAACATCCCAACGGGGAGTTAGTTGATTGGTTAGAAGGGGTACACTGTTTGTACATGTTTTGGTAGGTTTCGAGTCCGTTGGTGGCTCAGAACCTCGGTGATGTAGGGGTATCTGGGTATACCCCTACCAGGTGAAATTGATTAATGTTGGCAAGTTACATGTTCTATTATATGATTGTTATATATTGAAATGTATTATTTGGTGGGTCATTACCTTGATGTAAATATGGGAAAGATGATCCAAGATTGAGGGGGTGGCAGATAATGATATATATATTATTTTTTTTGTTATCTTTATTATCATTAAAGCTTTTGACAATTTGACCCATAACCCTGAGTGTCAGTGTCTTATTGGGTGGGTTGGCCCCAGGTGCCACCAATTAGAGGGGTGCCCGGGGCAACATGTTGACTCCTGGTACTAGGTACATCCAACAAAAAACGGTTAAGGACTGCGGTTGTACCTAGCGGCAAATAGGAGCCCTGTACTTACCTGAACCGGCGATCCCCAGACTACTAAAAAGTAAAAAAATTAAATATATTATACATACACAGGTGGTCCTCATTTAGGGACCTACCTGTTTTACGATGGCAGTCGTGGGGATTCCCTGCTCTGGTGCACATGTCAATGTTCGGGGAAACTTCCCCGAACATAGACTAACACACCAGAGCAGGGAAGCCATTAACTCTGCACTAACCGACCAATTTGTTCTACGACCGGGTCGAAGGAACGGAACCCGGTCTGTAAGTGAGGAATGTCTGTATTATATTTGTATAATATATTATAAAATAATGAATATACACTTCTAATGAAAATAAAATGATATACATATACACACACACACACACACACACACACACACACACATACACATACACAATGCTGAGGCCAGTAAGGTTTCGTCATGTATAAATAGGGGCATGAAAATATAATTTTGCCTCTTTATAAATCGCTGGTAATACCACACCTTGAATATACTGTGCAATTTTTGGCACCTGTTCTAAAGAAAGATATCAAGGCACTAGAAAAAGTCCAGAGACGAGCTACAAAATTGATAACAGATTTAATTTGTTTAACCTTTCTTCATAACTAAAATGCCCCATTCCTTTTTGGTTTGGAAAAACGGCACCTTTATTCGGGGCCAGTACAAACCTGAAGAGGTGGTTTTGTTAGAGTCACTACAGATGTTTAAACTGCAATTGGATAAATACTTACAAAAACATAACATACAGGGATATAATTTCTAATCAGAGGGGTAATAGCTGCTTGATCCAAGGAGACATCTGACTGCTATTTTGGGGTCAAGAAGGAATTTTTTCCTAGTTTGTGGCAAAATTGGAAGCGCTTCAGACTAGGTTTTTTGCCTTCTTTTGGATCAACAGCAACAACATATGTGAGGAAGGCTGAACTTGGTGGACGCAAGTCTCTTTTCAGCTATGTAACTATATATACACACACACACACTATTATTACCGTATTTATCGGCGTATAACACGCACCGGCGTATAACACGCACCTCATTTTTAGAAAGAAATTCCAGAAAATTTCCCCCCTCCCATAGTATTCCCCCCCCTCATCCCATAGTATTCCCCCCTCATCCCATAGTGTTCCCCCCCTCCCATAGTATTCTCCCCCCTCCCCTCCCATAGTATTCTCCCCTCCCCTCCCCTCCCATAGTATTCTCCCCCCTCCCCTCCCATAGTATTCTCCCCCTCCCCTCCCATTCTCCCCCCCTCCCCTCCCATAGTGTACTTCCCCCCCCTCCCCTCCCATAGTGTACTTCCCCCCCATAGTGTACTTCCCCCCCCCCTCCCCCCCCATAGTGTACTTCCCCCCCCCCTCCCCCCCCATAGTGTACTTCCCCCCCCCCCTCCCCTCCCATAGTGTACTTCCCCCCCCCCTCCCCTCCCATAGTGTACTTCCCCCCCCCCTCCCCTCCCATAGTGTACTTCCCCCCCCCCTCCCCTCCCATAGTGTACTTCCCCCCCCCTCCCCTCCCATAGTGTACTTCCCCCCCCCTCCCCTCCCATAGTGTACTTCCCCCCCCCCCCTCCCCTCCCATAGTGTACTTCCCCCCCCCCCCTCCCCTCCCATAGTGTACTTCCCCCCCCCTCCCCTCCCATAGTGTACTTCCCCCCCCCCTCCCCTCCCATAGTGTACTTCCCCCCCCCCCTCCCATAGTGTACTTCCCCCCCCCCTCCCATAGTGTACTTCCCCCCCCCCTCCCATAGTGTACTTCCCCCCCCCTCCCCTCCCATAGTGTACTTCCCCCCCCCCCTCCCCTCCCATAGTGTACTTCCCCCCCCCCTCCCCTCCCATAGTGTACTTCCCCCCCCCCCTCCCCTCCCATAGTGTACTTCCCCCCCCCCTCCCCTCCCATAGTGTACTTCCCCCCCCCCCTCCCCTCCCATAGTGTACTTCCCCCCCCCCCCTCCCCTCCCATAGTGTACTTCCCCCCCCCCTCCCCTCCCATAGTGTACTTCCCCCCCCCCTCCCCTCCCATAGTGTACTTCCCCCCCCCTCCCCTCCCATAGTGTACTTCCCCCCCCCCCCTCCCCTCCCATAGTGTACTTCCCCCCCCCCCTCCCCTCCCATAGTGTACTTCCCCCCCCCCCCCCTCCCCTCCCATAGTGTACTTCCCCCCCCCCCCCCTCCCCTCCCATAGTGTACTTCCCCCCCCCCCCCCTCCCCTCCCATAGTGTACTTCCCCCCCCCCCCTCCCCTCCCATAGTGTACTTCCCCCCCCCCCCTCCCCTCCCATAGTGTACTTCCCCCCCCCCCCTCCCCTCCCATAGTGTACTTCCCCCTCCCCTCCCTCCCCTCCCATAGTGTACTTCCCCTCCCCCCTCCCATAGTGTACTTCCCCTCCCATAATTACTTACCTGTCCTGAAGCGTGGGCCGGCTTCACAGCTTGCACCGCGGTACAGGAACTTTAATTTCATGTTCCGGTTTCCGGCGGGACTGAAAGGAAGTGTGCACACTTCCTTTCAGTCCCGCCGGAAACCGGAACATGAAATTAAAGTTCCTGTACCGCGGTGCAAGCTGTGAAGCCGGCCCACGCTTCAGGACAGGTAAGTAATTATGGGATATCGGCGTATAACACGCACCCACGATTTTCCCCCTATTTTCAGGGGAAAAAAGTGCGTGTTATACGCCGATAAATACGGTATATATAATATAAATTGAAAAAATAAAATTTTATAAAACAAAAAACAAAACGCTAACTTTGGCCAGCATTTGTTACTAAGTGGCTACTACAAAAGACTGAACATACCCCATTTTGAATACCGTGGGTTGTACTTTTACAAATGGTATGCCATGATGGGGTTAATTTTCAACATGGGCCCAGCAAACCAATCTGGCAAATTTCAATGTGCAAACATGGAAAAGGGGAAAGCCCTACATTTGACCCTTGTAAGTTTACAAAAACCCATAAAACCTATACATTGGGGGCAGTGTTTTACTCGGGAGATGTTGCTGAACACATATTGGGGTGTTTTGTCAGTGACACATAAGAGGAATAGAGAATCCATGCCTAAAGTACAATGTGAGAGAAAATTAAACCGAACAATGATTACCCAAAAGTTTAACAAAGAATTGTAGAATGGTAGAATTAGTGCATGGAAAGTTAAAATATTACCATTTGAAATACCCGAGGGCGTCTACTTTTCAAAAATATATGGTTTGATAAGGGGTATTTTACATTGGCCGGCTTAAAAAATGTCCCAAATAGGACATGGGTGCATTATGACCAGCTGTGCTAAATACATAAAAAACTGTTTGCGTTGGAGGGGGGGGGGGTGCCAAATTTAGGATCCGCACTGGGTGCCAAATGCTCTAGGTACGCCCCTGGTGGAACAGTCCAGATTTTAGGGTCCTACCTTGCAGTTCCGACTTGTTCCCTAGTGTCCCACTTTTTGGGTGGACCCACTCCCTCTGGGTGGTGTCAGTGATGTGATTCATATGAAAAATGTAAAAACAATATTTTTTCCTCCATAGTTCACCCAGACCAGGATTAACCATTCCCAGCAAATCAGTAATAACAGTCAGACAGAGCACGTGTAGGCAGATTTTATTGGAAATCCATACAATGTTTTGGCACACACAGGAGCCTTTCATGTCACTGGCCCTTTCTAACCCAACGGGCATCCCATTTCATAGGATGTCAATGTTTGGAGTATGATATTGCAAATTTGTTATGAGAATGGGTGCAGGCTACTCTCTAAGCATCATAACACAAATTGCCTAATAGTTTTTTTTTTATATACACAGTGGCATAATATTTAAAAGACAAACTTTCAAATATAGATAGCAGCTAACAAACTACTCATACTGCTTAAATACCATGAGTTTAGTTTCATACAAATATTTATAGACTATTTTGAAAGTGGCACTACACCCATCAAAACAACTTTGTTGACATGAAATTGTTTAGGGGCTTAGCCTTCTTACAGCACTTTTTCACTTGATCCTTTTAACACCTAAATAGGCGCTCGAGCACCTATTCCCATCTGCCGTAGGAGAGCAGGAACGGAGGCGTGTTCCTTTAAAATCAACCGCCCATTGAAAATAATCACATACTGTCTTCCAACATCAATCAGATAACTGTAGTCATTGTTTTGAAAGCTCACAAAATTCTAAACTTTTTTTCAATGGCAATTTGACACAGACTGAGCAAGTTATGCAGGGTTTTTTTTTTTTGTTTGTTTTTTAAACACACGTACCGTATTCCACTTTTTAGATTACTGCTGAAATTTTCCATTAAAATTGGTCTGTAATCTATACCAAACCAGAGTTTATTTAGTAAACTTTGGGCTGAAATCTGAAATGCTAAATTTTACCTAAAAACAGTTCTGACTATAAATCATATTTTCAAATAGTTTTTTCAGTTAACTATTAAATATAGTGGGGACTGAATAAACTCCATAGAGTACAGAAAAAATAAAAATTCAATAATGAACTCCACGTTTGTGTTGTATTTGCTATGACTTTAAAATTGAAGGAGATAAAGAAGGTTATCAGACTCCATGACTTGAGGCAGTTTGAAGGAAACTAAATATATGGAGCATCAAAAATGACATATTTGCGGCTGTTATTCTGGATACTATTGGATACAAGGCAATTTATTGGCCATGATGCAGACTGGTTTCTGTCAGCATCATCATAACACTATCATTATTCTGATTATGAGGTGTCAGCAGCCACAATACGGGCAGATGATTACAAAGTTAGAGATGCATGCATTTGACGCACGTCTGACATTTAAACGGATTAAAAAGTCTGTTTCACATTTAGTTAGTAAACATTACGTGTGCAGCTTGGGAGAGGCTTTCAGTCTACTGAAGTCACTGTAAACTTGTCTGAAAGAAAATAAAAATACCACCTTATACGCTCTTTGGAGTTTTGTATGAGGCAAATATTTACTTAAAGGACAGCTGTCAACTAAAAACTATTTTTAATATAATCCTTTTATCAAGTTTTGAAAGTAACTATTCCCCCCCCCCCCCCCCCCATATACTTCATAAAAAAAAAAAAAAAAAAAAATTGGTCTTCACTGCTTCACTCCCTGCACAAAGGCAGGGAAGTCTAGAGAGATTATTTTCCGTTTTAAAATACAGTCTACCCAAATTGCATGAGTATGGCTGAAGGGTCCTGTCATACTTCAATGGTATGAATGAGGGCTTTTGCTTTTTTGCATACACTTTTTAAAGGGAAACTCCAGTGCCAGGAAAACAATCAGTTTTCATGGCACTGCAGGTCCCCTTTCCCTCCCACCCCTCAATCCCCAGTTGCTGAAGGGGTGAAAGCCCCTTCAGTAACTTACCAGAGGCAGCGACGATGTCCCACGTCGCTGCTTCTTCCTCCGCACTGCTCCTCCCTGTGATTGCGTCGGCCGGTGGGCGGGACTGATCCCACACAGCGTGAGGACGTCCAGCGACGCTCTAGCACAGGATTTTTGTGCTATAATCCAGGAAGTGCCCTCTAGGATTATGAGTAGTGGGAGTTGGCACCCAGACCACTCCAATGGGAGATGACAGTTGTTGTTTAATATTTAAATTTCAGAAAGAATCACACCTTCAAAGCTATTTGGGTACAAAACACATGTTGAATTGATATACTGTAGTAGTTCTCAAAAATCACATGTGATCTCCTTGTGCACCATATTTGAAATGTCAAAAACAAACACCAGCAGGGTTATTTGCTGTAGTGCGAAATTAAAGTGAATTTCAAATCTAAGGCCAAAATAAGCCAACCTGGAATAATTCTCCAAATAAGATATGCTTCCAGTTCAGCTACTTTGACCTTCAATTTAAAGTTCACTTTGAATTTAATGGCAAGACAGGAGGCTTCAGATTTGCTTTATTAACCTCCTTTACTTAAATCTACCAGCAGCAAAGAAACAGTTAAACATAGTAAAGAAAAAAAACAACCAATCAGAACACATCTTAGAATATGTCTGAAGCTCCTCTTTCTTTGCCGCTTGCCTCCCAGGTGAGTCAATCCCAATTATAGTCCTATATTTATTGTATGCAACATCATTTGGTTATATAATATACAAATGTTTTTCCTTTTTTAAAATTTTCTATAAACATAGTTTTTTCCCCACACGGTTTATCTGAAGTAATTTGTAGGTTTATCCTTTGGATTTTACCCCTTTTAGGACCAGCCCTTCTCTGGTCGGTGCTCAATCCTCACAATGTCCCCCAAGTGTTTTTTTTTTTTTCGTTTCTATTTAACCTAATTTGAGGTGTAAAGTTTTTATTCTTGGCTGCGTCTTTTATTTATGGCTGCGGCTCGAGTGTATCTGATACACTTGAGCTCTGATATCCTTACCGCACTTTTGACGGCATAACATAGGCGCGCAACCCCACCTCCCTCCTTCATGCCGGTGGCCATTTTGTTTGGCGGTTTGATCGTTTTGCACGCTTTTTGAACTGTTGATAGTTTTTCTGGTCGGTAATTTCAGCTTTCGTTTAACTCTGATTTCTCCACTAAACGCAAGTATTTTTTTACTGCAATTGGTCTACTGCTCTATGTTTGAGGAGTACATATTTCCAACTTGTTATTTTACTAAATAGTTGCTTAACTTTAGCCCAATTTGTTTTTTCTTGCAGGCTTCCCCAGTTTTACAGCTCTCTCTCTGAGGGTGCCTCATATTTGAGGGTGACCCCCTCGTGCCTTATTATTATTATTTTTTTTCCTGGGTGACCCCTGGTTTATACTGAGAATACAGGTTTACACCTGTCATTGATTCACTGGCAGTCTACCTGCCATTATACTGTGGTTTATTAATTCAAACCTGCCTTTAGGTACCAATATATATATTTTCTCTGGGTGAACCCCAACATAAGTCCACAGCCTCTGTGTTTTTAGTAGTACGTAACAATTCCCCCCCCCCCCCCTCCCCATTTATAACGTGCTATTCTAATAAGTGTGGTAGGTCACCACACTTAATAAAATAGCAAGTTATACATTTTTTTATATTTATACCTATATCTTTTCAGCATGTCTGAACAGCCAGACACCGCAGTGTCAGCAGAATGTAAAGCATGGCTTCCAGCTGCAATTGCAGATTCTATCCTCAAGGCCTTAGCAGCGTTTCGTGAGCAAACTTTGTCAGCCCCTACGGCAACCATGACTCTATTATATTCTGATGACTCCAGACGGATCACGAGGAGAGCCAACGTAAGCACCAGAAGGGTGACAGTGCTTCTGCCGGTAAAGGCAAAGCCCAGGCAAAAATGCCTAAATTATTGCATGCCAAGTCCACTATATGTGAGTTCGACCCTTTAAACTAGGGTTCAATGTCACGCTATCACCTACAAGTAGTAGACTAATATTGTGCGGGTACTTTTTTTTTGCGATTCGCAGTTTTGCAAAGGACGCTTACAACTGTTCCCTAGTGCTCCAAATGTACAATATTTCAACTGTTCAGTACGTGAATCGCCTACGAGGATCCCGTTCCAAGTTGCTCTCGGACCTCACAAAAGAACAATACCAGTTTTGTCTAGACAGTGCGGAATATCTGGCCGGTTTCAAAAACTTTATGGAAGATTGTTCTCTTGGTACTGGAGAGAGACTCCAGCGACTGGCAACTAGACCCATGTGTTTGTTTTTTTATTGTCTCCATCTACTTCAGGGTCCATTCATCGTAGACCTGTTCGCTACTTGTCTGAATCGCCAAACAGACACTTTCTACAGCTGGTTACCAGATCTGACCTCTCTGGCAGTCAATGCCTTCCTTCAATCATGGCCAATGATCGGAGTTTATGCCTTCTGTCCGTTCTCCATGATTCCATGCACACATAATCATCTCAAGACTGTGGGTGTTAAGATAATGTTAGGGGGGGCGGAGCCTAGCAGCCAAGCCGACCGGTCGCACATCAAGTGTGCTCCGTGCCAAAACCTCTGTTAAAGTACTAATCGAGGGAAATAGTCCCCCAAAATCGACTACCCACAAGCCCCAAAGACGGGAGACTGGCACGGCATCACCCAGCTGCAGAATATAAGACGGCAACCGGCGGCTTAAACGAGAGAAAGACCCAAGGCCTACAGGAGGAGTGCACAGACGGCGCAGGGGAGGCGGCCGATCCCTTTGCTGACTGCAGCGTGCACACCCGGTAGCCTACAAGGCATATTCCCTTCCCCCCCCCCCTGCCGGTGAGGGACATCCCGGCAACCACAGACTGCGGGGCAAACCAGAACACAGGTACTGACTCACCGCACCATAGGACCAGAATACGCAATATGGCGGATGCCACGCGTTACTCCACACTCGGCTCTTCACGGCCCTCGCTGACTGAGCGACTGGATCGCTTGTTTGCGGCCTTCTGGGAAAAGCTCGCCCACCACGGGGACTCCTGTGAGGGGGCTCCTCCGGCAACAGCCACACGAGATACCGAGCAGCCACCCGCAGCTCCCAAACGAGGCCCTATTGCAGCACGAAGGGCGGGAAAGAGGAGATGGTCGGCCCGACGAAAGCCACAGTACCACGATTCCGGAAGAGCAAAGAGCCGACCTCTCCCCAAGCAGCAGCCCATCTCGGGACCAACACCCTCGGGCGTCTCTCCCCCACGGGAGCTCGCCACCCAACCAGCACGACGAAATGGTCCCCGAGCTCCGAAACCACACTGTCGGGAGACCGCTGGAACAGGCATTCAACACTGTGCCTCTAAGAATAGCTCACGAGAGCGGAGGATCACCCTCAGGAAATGGCGTGCACCACCCAGACCCTCGGTTTATCCTGGACGGGGAACAGACAGGGCTCTACAAGGAACTGAGATGCACAAACCTGGGGCTGGGGAAGCTCACTGCCCTGCAGAGATGCGGAATCCGTTCACAGAGCTATATTGCCCTGCCACCGACTAGCTGCACTTCATGCCAACTTCTACGCTCCACCAGCCCAGGGCATTGGTTAACCCTGGACTTTCCACAGTGGCCTGACAGGCCGAGAGGACTGTCTTACTCTAGACACCACAAATTAAGCTACATATGTCGATAAATAATGATGCACACCATGTTATATTTTTTTCTTGTTTCTACACACTACCTATGGTCTACTACCCTTCAATCACCTAAGATGTTAACAATTTAAGCATGTACTACACTGTACTTCTGATGTATGTACCCCATAACTAGGCCAAGCTTGTTTCCTGTAAATCACTAACATCTACACTTGTAGCCATCCCTGACGAACACGATTAAAGCCCAGAAAAGCATAATATAGCATACAAGATACTTATAAGCAATGGTTTAGCTTATGTTTAACGTAAAAATTTAAAAAATGAGGCATCAATATTCTGAAACTGTACTGTTTTGCCAATACCGATGTAACTACCCTTTGATGTAACTCTCTGGTACGTTTCCCATATTTTTTCTTTTGTACCCCATCATATATGCCTTAAATAAAAGAAAGATTGACAAAAAAAAAAAAAAAAAAAAGATAATGTTAGTAACCCGATTATGGCGGGCCCAACCATGGTTCCCCAATCTCTTGGCGATGTCAGTGGATTACCCAATATTGCTACCAGCCTCTTGCGATCTGTATTGATAATACTGCAGTGGGCAAACATCCATCCATCTGTAGACTATTGTGAGGCATTCGTCTAGCTCTGCCTCCGGCACCTAGATACACTAAATTTTTGGATGTTGCTCATGTTTATTCATTCTTGGAAGCGTGGCCTCCTAACGAAACACTTTCTCTTTGACAACTGTCAGCCAAGTTAACTGTTCTTCTCTGCCTAGTCTCATTCAGAAGTATCTGATATTCAAGTTTTTGACTTCCATGCTATTATTTTCACTCAAGTTACACATTTCAACATTTCTCGCACTAAAACTAATCCCACTATGATTAGTTACCCTTACTTTCCAGACAGACCTTCGCTCTTGTTGCTCGTTGTGTTTACCAATACATTTCTTCTATGACCCCTTTTCGTACTCCTACGGGCCCCCCCTGTTTGTCTCCTATGTATGACCACACAAATCAGTGTCTTGTCCCATGATTGCCAGCTGGATTAAGTGGCTTCTTACTTTGGCTGACACAGATTCGTCTTTTGGAGCGCACTCAGTCAGAGGCGCTGCCGCCTCGTCTGCCTTTATGGCCGGGGGATCCCTTGCGGACATTCCATCTTCCGCACCTTTTATTTTTGACAGTCGTCCCATGTTTTTTCCCACGGTTTCCACGCGTTAAAGGAACACTATAGTCACCTAAATAAAGCAGTTTTAGTATATAGATCATTCCCCTGTAATTTCACTGCTCAATTTACTGTCATTTAGGAGTTAAATCACTTTGTTTCTGTTTATGCAGCCCTAGCCACACCTCCCCTGGCTATGATTGACACAGCCTGCATGAAAAAAAAAAACTGGTTTCACTTTCAAACAGATGTAATTTACCTTAAATAATTGTATCTCAATCTCTAAATTGAACTTTAATCACATACAGGAGGCTCTTGCAGGGTCTAGCAAGCTATTAACATAGCAGGGGATAAGAAAATTTTAATTAAACAGAACTTGCAATAAAGAGAGCCTAAATAGGGCTCTCTTTACAGGAAGTGTTTATGGAAGGCTGTGCAAGTCACATGCAGGGAGGTGTGACTAGGGTTCATAAACAAAGGGATTTAACTCCTAAATGGCAGAGGATTGAGCAGTGAGGCTGCAGGGGCATGTTCTATACACCAAAACTGCTTCATTAAGCTAAAGTTGTTCAGGTGACTATAGTGTCCCTTTAAACAGCAAACATGATGCCTTCTGTCTTGCCATAAAATGACAGGAGGTGAATATTTTCCCATCCCAAATACTTCCATCTGAGATTTTTGATAGGTCTTCTTGTAGGAATGTTTATGTTGGGATTCCAAGGTCTGCTTGATCCAACTATGTGACTTAATTTATCTAGTTAGGAATGAATACATACACACATACACACATACACACATACACACATACACACATACACACATACACACATACACACATACACACATACACACATCCAAGTGACTATACTTTCACGATATCCTTTTTTTTAGTGTGAAGATTAGTTTACATGGGCCAGTTCTTGATTTTACAGACTACTATTCCAATGGTTTACTACGCTTTGATTGGCTGCATCAAGAAAGAGGAGTTGGGAGGAGCTTCACAGACTAATATATTCTAAGATGGTTCTGATTGGTTGATTTTTTTCACTAGATGTTAAATGGTTTCTTTGCTGCAGGGAGGTTCAGTAAAGAAGGTTAAAGCAGATATTAGTCTCCTGTCTTTAATAAAATTTAGATTATTCGGTCACTGAAGCTAGAATAATCTTGAATTCCAGACAATTCTCACTGCAGTGACTACCCCTGTGGCCCTAGGAAGTTGTGAAAAAGAAACTGCATTGTAATTTCTAATATGTTTAAAAAAAAAAATAAAAAAAAAAAAAAAAACATCTTCAAGAAAATCTGCAAGCACCAAAACTACTACAGCCTGCAGATGACCGGAGAATATTTGCAATTTGGCTATTTTAGCCTTAAATTTAGGTAATCCCGTAAAAGGTGAATTTGCAAAATCTAGGAAAAAATAAAATAAATGTTGATATGAACATGAATAGAGCTCTAGACATTTATTATTGCTTTAAATATAATAAAATATCCTATGCCAGGGACCTGCAATTTGTCTGGGGCGTAAAATAGTTGTGGGGTTGCAAATAAAAGATTTGCCCCCAGGCACCTAAATGACCTCGCTTCACCTCTGTGCACCATAACCATTGTGGTTGTTTTTGAGCAAAGAGTGCATGCATAATTTGCCCATTTTGTGTCTGACAGTTTTCTATTACAAACCAATGAAAACATATTTCAACTGGCCAAAATCAATACCTTAAGATGTCAATACATCATTTTTTAAGTTTTAATTCACGTTTATAAAGCTCTCCATAGCTGATGAGCATGACACCCTATTTTAGAGCGTATGGATTTGCCACTGTGTGCCAACTCATACAGAATATTTAGTAAGCAGTGAAATTAGAGACATAAATATTAAATCGAGGCCTTGGCTATAATGACAAGTACTCTACATAGATCCCTTCCAAAGTATGCTACTTTCTCCTTAAAATTTGTGGTGCTTAGTTACATTAAAAAAAAAAAAAAAAAAAAATGAAAGAAGTTCAGAAAATCACCAAGTGAATAATTCAAATTCCGATCTTCAGATCTTCACTAAAACTGGAAAATGCCAGTTGACTTTTACCAACATCTCTGCAAGATTATTATCTCAAGAGTTTACTTTTAGGCACGAACACACATACCATACATGCCATGTTAAAGCAATACCCCAATTAAAAGGGAATATTAAAAGAAATCTGGTACATTTAAAGAAAGGGGAAAAACAAAATCGAAGTAATAAAAATGCTGCAACGGTTTTAGATTTTAGCTAAAGTAACTGGTATCTTGTTGCCAGAGTTGGCTACTCCATTTATAGTTTGGCATATTCTCATAAGGTTAGATAGATATCAAAGGCCTTTGTGAGTTCGTCATCAACTTCTATAAAGAGACAGAAGGGGCCAGTCCACTGCCTTCTGCAGACAATAAAGAGAAGTGCATGAGAAAGAGCAATTCAGATCTGTGTATCTGTGCCATAAATAAATCTAACTCATGTATTGCTCTCTTATTAATCAACAAAGGTCTATGCTCCAGACTCACCTTTACACATATCAGAAAATTGTGGGAGTGAAATTCTTCATGTTATTATTTATATAACACCAACAAATTCAGCAGCGCTGTACAATGTACACCCTTTTATATAGTTTAGGCAGATGGCTATTTTGAAAATGTCTCAGGTCTAGTCCTATGTATTTAGTGACTTGTGTAAAGCTGTTGGTCTTGGGGTTTAAATAAAATGCAGCTTGTGAAATTATACTAAGGCTACTTACAAAAAGGAGCAACGGACATTTTAAAAAGGAAAAAAAACTAAATGCATACTGCTCATGTTACATAACCATATTAGGCTTTAACAAAATTACAAGAAAATCACACCGTCATCTATAAAATATATAAGAGTATATATTAATAAACTTTAAAATTGATAACAGCATGGTCTCTGTAAATCAAAGGTAAAATTCAATTAAGGAATACAGAATGGGGAGCATTAACCAACACAAGCCTTTGCATTTATTTATTTTTTATTTTTAATGCAAACCAACCACATAGTAATATAAAGTGACATCAATTGGAGTTTCCCTTTCAACGTCACAATAAACACTATGGATTCTTACATTATGACACTGCAAGAGCACAATGTGGTAATAATTCATTCAGGGTTATTCACTAAAATGAGAATTGCCAGGAATTTAAATTTAAGGCCATTATAGACAAAAAAAAGAGAACAGAATTGACTTGGAGATTTTTTTTTTTTTTTTTTTTTTTTAAGTTTGGTATTTTGGCCTAAATTTGGAAATTTACGTTGAATTTATGTCAATTCTCCCTTTAATGAATAACATTGATTGACTCACAATACAGGTGATTGGTATTGAAAACTGAAAATCAAAATGTAGGCTCAACATCTCAAACTATAATGCAACAGACACAGTTTGGTGATCTTACAATTCTACATTCAATTCACGGTTTAGAATATAAACTCCAAAGACATTTCTAGCCCTCTGGTACGCATATGGTTAATCTACACACAGGGTTTCATTTACTGAACAAAACTGTAGTGAATAAAACTCAAAAAGTTAAAATACAAAAAGCTAAAGTACACAGAGTTAGAGATTTCCCCCCTTCAAATTTAGTTATCGTTGCTTAAATTTTGCAGTTTGGTTTTAGTCCATATAATTCAATGTATAGTGAATAAAAGAGACACACGGTTATTGTCTAGCCTAGCTTGTTCCTCTGTAGTATTCAAGTGCTCAAAACCAACACAGTAACAAAATCTACTGACTAAAGTCACCTAGTACATTGGCTTTCAGACAGATGGTTGTTATGCAGTTTAAGGAAAATTATAGGGTTTAGGATTCCACCGATTCCTTACATAGACCAGGGGTTCTCAACCTAGTCCTCAAGGACCCCCTACCAGTCCAGGACTTAGGGATTAACTGAGTGTGTCTAAGAGAGAGTCTAAGGTGTTTTTTTTCCTAAACACCTTAGACACACCCAGGTAATCCCTAAATCCTGGACTGGTAGGGGGTCCTGAGGACTGGGTTGAGAACCCCTGACATAGACTGTCAGCTTCAACTACTATAAAATGGATGAATATCACATATCTTTCACTTTATTAGCAGGGTTAAAGATAATACAGCACTGGTACACTACAGTAACTAATGATTATAATATATTAACAAAAAGAGAAAATGTTACATTTAACTTTGAAGTGCAAAGAGTATTAGGATTAAAAAAAAAATAAAAAAAAAATATATATATATATATATATATATATATATATATATATATATATTTAGAAACCAAGCATAATTTAACATAACATGTTTTAGCATTAGACTTGCATTTCCACATATGGCTAGGGAAAAAATAAAAAATATATATATTTTCTTATGCAAAAGAGAAGATTTAGGGGAACTAACTAACGTATTGCCTTAGAATGAGCTTTAACGTGTAAAGGTAAAATGATCAATGGCAATAACCCATTAAGTATTTGGTTTGCGGCGAGTTTAACAGCCTGTGACAATTCACTGGTTAAATCGAATTATTACCATATGATATGGTAGTACTAGTAGGTGGGCCACGAAAGTATTTTAACTTCTGTAATGATTCTTACCTTTGTTACTGGAGCACTTCGAACACACTGTTGAAATCCTGACTTGACTTACTGACTTTTTAATTTTTACTTTTGTGCTTTTTACGGTCACTGATAAAAACAGCTTAACTTCCTACAGTTATTTAACAATTCTTAAGCGAATACTGATTAGATCATATCACGTTGCACTGTAGGAACAGTATATTACAAGACAGTAAGAGGAAAGCGTGAAGGTCTCTACATTTAGAGATTTCAACAAACGAGCAACATAACTGAAACTCCATTTCTCCATTAGCCATATTGTCTATCTTGATCACTGTACAAGGGCTACAGCCAGTCACAAGTCAGTACAGGTAATTAACTCACCTTCTCAGCTGTATATCCAGAATTCCAAAGGAAGTAATATAAACGAAGGTTAAAGGGAGTTTTAAATTCCCCCACCGGAATACAAAGATACAAAATGTTACTTTCCCCCCACCCCCCTGGTAACCTCTGTGCCCTCTGAGAACTTCCTAATGCTGCTGCCCAGGTTAGAGGGGAAAAAATCCACCTGTTTCTCCTCCCTTCCTAACTTACTCTGAAGCTGATCATGGAAGGGCGTGGCTTACAGGTTATATCTGCCAATCAGGTGTTTCCAGTGCAACGTTCAATCCTGCAGAATGAACAGGTACATCAGGAATGTTAGTGTGCTTTAACCCTCTGCATTCTAATATCATTACAAATCATATTTAAAGAGGTAAACACACATAAAATAACTGCGCTTAGCAGCTGTTAAACAGTCAGCAGGAGCATTTATCAAAGCGATTGTTGAAAGTTTAGCACTATTATCCAGAATTGTGTACACCAACTGACAGGAACATAGGTGTCAGGAATCTCGATTGCCAGGACTGTCACGTGTATTGTGGCTATGTCCCAGAGACCTGTACTACATTGTGAAATCTGACTAGCAGGTCAATCTGCCTGACAGATTTCATAATGCAGGAGGAGAGGCGAGCCTAGAAGCATACAGAGAGAGCTTCAGATGCAGTCTGCATGGTCTTCCTTCCAGGGGAGGGTGTCAGTCACCACCTACTTTAGAGCAGGTCATCACTTTCACTGCAAGGCCATATTAACAGCATTATAGGCCCCCTGGGCAAAGTAGGGACACAACCACTCACAGGAATAAAAATGTAAATTATCGTTAAAATCAAGTTTATATGTATTAGTTCCTCCAACCAGGGCCGGATTAACATAGGGGCTGATGGAGCTGCAGCTCCAGGCCCAGGCCCATGGAATAGGCCCATTTAAAAAAAATAATTAAAAAAAAAAAAATCCTCTTTTTTTTTTTTTTTTTTTTTTTTTTTTTACACACTACTCTTAGGTTTGCCACCTGACTGGTATTTTGGTGGTTTGCCACATGACTGGTATTTGAGGCTGCCTGGCCGTGCCAGTATTGCAGTAATACCGGCAATACAAATCCAGGTATTTTTCTCAGAATAAATGGAGATTACGCTGCAATACCAGCACCGGCCAGTAGGGGTCACTGTGTGTGGAGAGAGACAGGGATAGGAAGTTACAGCATATCCCTGCCTCTCTCTACTACTTACTGATCCGTGGGGGAGCAGCAACACAGCACAGAGTCCAGACAGCAGCTCTACAGCTCAGGTAAGAGAGGGATGGGGTGAAAGGCAGCAGGGACACTGAGACACTAGGGGACACAGACACTAGGGGACAAATGGGACACAGACACTAGGGGACACTGATACACTAGGACACATGGGGACACAGACACTGGGAGACCTGGAAACACTGAGACACGTGGGGACACTGGAAAACATGGGGACACTGAGACACTAGGGGACACTTGGACACATGGGGATGCTGAGACACATGGGGATGCTGTGAGACATAGGGACATTGGGAGACATTGGGACACGGAGACACTATGTCCCCATTTCTCCCAGTGTCGCTAGTGTTTCAGTGTCCCCAAGTCTCCCAGTGTCTGTGTCCCATGTCTCTCAGTGTGCCTAGTGTCCCTATATGTCCCCATGTATATGTCCACAACTGTCCCCATGTCTCCCAGTGTCCCCAAGTGTCAGTCTCCCAGCCAGTGTCCCCTAGTCTCCCACTGTCCCATAGTCTCCCACTGTCCCCATGTCTCTGTGTCCCTAGTGTCTTAGTGTCCACAAATGTTTCAGTGTCCCCATGTCTCCCAGTGCACGTGTCCCTAGTGTCTCCGTGTCCCCATTTCTCCCAGTTTCCCTAAATGTCTGTGTCCCCAGGTCTCTGTGTCCCCAGTATCCTAGTGACATGGGGACACACTGAGACATTGGGACACTGGGAGAAATGGGGACACTGAGACACTGGGAGACTAGGGGACTGGGCGACATGGGGACACTGACACTGGGAGACTAGGGGACTGAGTGACTTGCGAGACTGAGACACTGGAGGCAATCCATCTATACAGCAGAATCAAACTGTGAGTAGTTTGTTGGTGATTTTACAGAATTTTCTCTGATGTCACTCCTTGTGATTATACAAATGATTAAGGCTGGTATTTTTTTCCAAGAAAGGTGGCAACCCTAACTACTCTTCACATACTCTTGCTTAAAGGAGCACTATAGGGTCAGGAACACAATCATCTATTTCTGACCCTATTATGTTAAAACCCCCACCCTGGCCCCTTCTTGCCTCCCTAAGTATAGTAAAATATAACTTGTATTCAAGTCTGCAGCTGCTGGCTCTGCCTCTGAACTGACTGTCTGCTGACATCATTAGAAGTGGTGGTCTGAGCAAATTACAATACTTCCCCATAGGATTGGCTGAGACTGTCAACTAGGCAGATCAGGGGCAGAGCCAGCACAAGTCCAACATAGCCCTGGCTAATCAGCATCTCCTCATAAAGATAAATTGAATCAATGTATCTGTATGAGGAAAGTTCAGTGTCTGCATGCAGAGGGTGGAGACACTGAATGGCAGTGCTGCACACTAGGCAGTACTGCCCCAGGAAGCACCTCTAGAAGCCATCTAAGGAGTGGCCAGTGGAGTTATTTTCTCTGAAAAGACAGTGTTTACTGCCAAAGGCCTGAATGGAATGATTCTACTTACAAGAACAAATACAATAAGCTGTAGTTGTTATGGTGACTATAGTGTCCCTTTAAGTTTGGAAGCTTAAGAGGGATGTATGGGAACAAAACTTGTGTGGACTGGCTGAAAATAAAATTAGTTTAGGTAATGCAGACGCTGGTCTCTCTAGCACTGTGGCATGTCCCCTTTCTTCTACACTCACTACATACACCTTTTCTCTGTCTCAGACTATTTACCAGGAACTTCTGCCTGCTAGTAAGAAGGTAAGGAGACAAGTGGACATGTGAGTGCTAGGGGACAGTCCTTAGAAAGTGTGGAGTAGGAATATCATTTGACGCATCTTTGTCAAGCTCAGGGTGCTGCCTGCATAGTATGCCCTTAGTTGGACAGCCTGCAGAATTGGGAGGTATGACTGTTTTAGTGTTTTTGGTCAATAAGATTCCGTAATTAGGCCCATCATAATTGTCAGCACCAGGCCCACTGGGCTCTTAATCCGGCCCTGCCTCCAACATAATAGCGATTAAACCTTAAAAACATGCTGTATAGCAGAGATTTATCCACACAAACATTTGGACAATATAACATGAACCTTGAAGTTGGAAAAGAAAAAATCCAACATAAAAATGGTACTCCGTTGGTAAACTGTACAGACGGAGATGGCCCAGTATGAAATTACTATGAATTATTTAATAATAATCAAGTATTCAACACAAACTTTTGCTAATTTTTTTGCAGTGAATTTCTTTATAATAAGCTTGAAGTCTTCAGGATGTCAATACTGAGGTGAATAGTCCACCTAAACACCTTAATAAAGAGTATTTGAAGGTTCTGAATAAATCTTCCGGAATAACATATATATTTTTTTCAATTTGACAAAAAAAAAATTCCAGTTCAAACTTGGGGTACAGAAAGGAAGAGGGGAGGGAGGAGAGTCACATAAGAACATCAAGTACGTTTTCCAATATTACAGTTGCACAAAGTGTCCTCCTGTACATATTGTCTAATATATTTGAGATCGTTCACAGTTGTAACTATTATACTTGTAACCATTACACTTTTGCACACCTTGCGATTAAGTTCGCGTCTATCCATTCATTGGTTACCGCCTTTTCGGTCAATCTGCTGTATGTCCGTCATGTGTGTAGCGCCCTCAGTGCCTCCCGGGCTGGGATCTGGGGAGGGGGGAAAAACAACTGGTGGGGAGAAGAGGCGGGGTGTAAGGGGATGCGAGTTTGGCATGTACATACGTCCTACCAGTATTTTACTGTACAGTGTATCTGAATGTTTATCATTGTCTGGTTCCACCGACTCCCTGGAACTACTGAGTGTCTTGAGATACTGAGCGCCTGACCGTCCTGAGGGGCCTTTGGTACCTTATCTCCTTACTGGGAACTGTTTCAGGGACTTGTAGTCATGTCTGTGTCCATCTCCCTTAGGGTAGCGTTGAACCTGTCCCACCTAGTTTTTGCCTCCTCAAATCGTTGTTGGTTTGTGTGAGCTTTCCTGGCTACCTGTCCATATGATAAGTTAGTGGTGATTTGTCTCTTTATGACTTGTTTTGATGGTGCAATTGTCGATTTCCAGCCTCTTGCTTTGAGTGTCAGCGCTGCTACCAACGGGCGGAAAACCAGCATTGCCTCACTACCATGTATACTGTCCAAGTTTATGAGTAAAATACTCATTTCTGGCGTGAGAGTGATCTCGGTATTCGTGACCCTGGCAATGATGTTTTCTACCATACCCCAGTACGGTTGGAGCACCCTGCAGGACCACCATATGTAGTACATCATACCCTCTGCCTCCCCACACCTTCAGCATAGGGATGGTGTTCCCGGGTAAATCTTTGCCAGTCTGACTGGCACCATATACCATCTGTAATTTATTTTCCGCAATAACTCTAGGTGTGTTGTACATGTTGTCTTCCCCTTGTGTGCTGTGAGTGCTTTCAACCACTGGGTTGCATCGAACTGTCTCCCTATGTCCGCATGCCAGGCTTCGCTAAATCTGTCTAGTATTACCGGGGTGCCCACATTGAGGAGAGTATAACACTTGGAGATTGTTCCCCTCCTTGGCTTTTGAGTCACACAGGCCACCTCAAACCAATCTGTGGTGGGTGTTTGGTTAGCTAGCATGGGTTTGAGTTGTAGGTACGAGAATACCAGCCTAGGGGGTAAATTAAAACTTCATTCTCCTGAAGTATAGGGAACGGCAGTAATTTGCATGCATCTTGGAGGTCCCTAACGTGTGTGCTGCCCCCCTTTATCCACTCCCTATGGTCGAATACGGTATTAGCTGTGTGTAGACTGGTCAGTATGATCAATATATTGAAAAGTTGGCAACCCTACAAATGGGCCCTTATGCTTGTGGGCCCATGCGTTAAGACGGCTCTGTTTCACGGCCTCCATTTTAATGTGGGAATCTGTCCCTCTAGGCCAAAGAAGGATTAAAGGGACACTATACGCACAAACAACTTCAGCTTAATTAAGCAGTGTTGGTGTATAAATCATGTTCCAGAAGTCTTACTGTTTAGTACTCGCATCCCTTTGGTTAAACACATTCTGGTGAGGTTACCTCAAAATGTATTGAAGCAAAGACAGTAAATATGAGAACTCTGAGCATGGGCAAATGCTCAGAGAAACATCAATAACCCGTCCTTTGAAAAATCCCTGCTCAGCTTCAAATAGTTTCTGCTCACTTGTGCCATTACAGAGATAACCTATACCATTTGCATGTCAGACTGATTTTGCCACCAAGGGCACTCCAGATCTGGAATGCCAGCGGATTACATCTGCATGAGAGATACAGCAACCCCAGACTAGCACTTTGGGCTTCATCAGCAAGGTGTAGCTTATACCTCTCCAGTGACGTCGCTGGGGGGGGGGGGGCAGAGGTGGTCATGGCCCCCTCTACATCATGCTGTGCTCCCCAAATTGCCGTCAACTTGCTGGCCATGTGCTTAAATGATATTCCCTCGGACTGTAAAAGTCTGTTACAGCCAGAGGGAATGCAGGACAGAGGAGCTGGAATGGTGCTAGGTATTTTCAGCAGCTTCCCCAGCACAGGCCCCGCCCCCAAGCACCTTAATGGAAGGTTTAGACGTGGAGTAGTGGATTAGGACTGATAGTGTGTGGTTGACCTTGGAGACATAAAGCGGTGTGACAGCATAGGAGGTTTAAGTAAGATGCTTGATTTGTAGGTTTGGAGAAAGAGGCAAAAAAAAAAAAACAACAACATATTGTAACTGCAAAAGTTTTGATTCAAGCAAACTCTAATTGTGATATGCACAATATACAAGGCCCTGGCGTGAGTGATAGAGTAGTCATGAAACTGCGTGAAGCGTGCACACCTGTACGTGGTGAAATTGTGTGCTTAGTCCAAGATTAGCTCATGGAATGGTGGTATCTTGGATGGTTTGTAGTGGATCGTATGGGGTGCCTGAAAAAAAACTTTAAACTGAGAACGTGCAAAGTGTCAGCAGTTGTGTAGTGGACACCAGTGAATGGTGTAGTGGATGGTGGGGGACGGGGAGGGAAATGAGGGGTAAGTCAGACTGTATGACCGAGATCGCCAGGTGAGGGCCTGCGGGGCTTAATGAGACACCTGGTGTGGCTATAGCCGATTCCACTTATCAGCCTGTTGATCGTTTGGAGGCCGGCCGGGATAGCGACCGGGGTCTCCTGATTGGAATCTGAGGAGTAAGCTGATGGCCCTTGTGAACCGGGCCTGGGGACGTTGGCCTGAGCCGTTGTGAGCCTGTGTAGTCCTGCCTTACTGGTAGTGGCTGGAGATGGGATACCCCTGTGACTGAGCTCTGCTGACATTTTTGGAATGTACCAGTGTCCCAGGTAACTGAGGGTAGAAGGGGTGAGGGATTCCTTTGAAGACCCAGGCCTGACTGGCGTGCTGGGTATTTCGTCCAAAAGCAGACCGATTATTGGGATGGAGTCTCGTGACATTCTGAAAAAGAAATAATGATTTGGATAAGTAATGTGTCTTAGAGGTGTGGATGAGACCTTCTGAGAACTGGCCCGCTAGCTAGTGCCGAAGCGAAAATTTTTTTCTAGAACCAAGTGACAGGTGAGGCCCTGCTAGTGCCAAGTGGCGGAGAGAGGCTCTACCTATGATTTGGGTGGAGGGAATTTTGTGGTCACTTGAACTTGGTGGCAGGGTGACGGCCTCTCGGTGACCGTAAGAGATTCAAAACGTGTGGCCGTGACTTGGGAAGCCCTAACTGTACCCCTAAAGAAGGGCGAGCAAGGTAGCTAACTATGATTTGGTCGTGGGGCTGAACCTCCGTGTATGAGGCATGAGGCATGAGTGTAAAAATTTTGTATGGGGGGGGGGGGGCGGGGCCGGGACCTGAAGCTGAGTGGACGCCATAACAGCGGGCTCCCACCTTGATAATCAAAATCCGCCAAAATCTTGGAAAATACCCGACATCCGAACCACAGCACATCAGAACTGTGTTCAGGTCCACACACCAAGTTCGGTGTGTGGTTCGAAAAGATGCCTTTCCGGTACACTCCAAAGTCAGGGAGTGCAAAACGCAGGCCTAAGGCCTACTACGCACCAAGCTTACACGGCCTCGAGCAGCTACTCGGCGGCACCTACCTACAGGGTGATTCCGATCCGGAAAACGATTTTGACCCATACAGGCCGGAGACTCCCGAACCCATGGGGAAACGCACACAGAAAGCTCACACGGGCTCCTCTACAGCACAGGATATTGGAACTTTGCTCCAGCGGCAAGCGCTGCCCAAAACTACCGCCATGGTCCAAACGCCATCCCACTCACCGGCCCACTCCTCAACCCAAACTGACACAGCACTCACAATGCCGGTAACGAATGCAGCAATGGGAGACTCTAATTTTGCCACTAAACAGGACTTTCAAAACTGGGTAAAAGACATACAAAAAACGTTGGCTGTTGATGTGGGACACCTGAAAACCGACATGCACAATGTCACGGTGCGAGTCCAAACCACTGAACAAGACATCACACACCTCCAAGCTGGCATGGTGAACATGCAAGACGCCGTGCACCAATTGCAAGCCTCACAGCACAACTTAACGCTGCAAATGTCCGCCCTGGAGGACTGAGCCAGGCGAAATCACGTAAAAATACGGGGAATACCTGCAGAGATCCAGGCCGTCAAACTGCCGCACTACATCTGCAGACTCTTAGCCACCATCTTACCGCCGGCAGTTAATTGAAAATTCGGACTGGACGGCGTATACAGGCTCCCGGCTTCCTCCAAGACACCAAACATGCCCACCAGAGATGTAATATTGCGATGCACCTCCACCCACGATAAAACCCAACTCCTGGCGGCAACCAGAGGTAAAACCCCCCTAACCTTTGAAACGACCCAGTTGTCGTTCTACCAAGATCTTACCCGGGCCACGTTACAATGGCGCAGGACACTGTCACACCTCACAAGCCATCTACGCACCCTCGGAGTGCCATACAGATGGGGACCACGAAGATCCCTGCTAATCCCCCACAACGATCTCACCCACACGGTAACATCGGGCGAAGAGGCACCAGCTCTCCTGAAGAAACTTGGCCTACCAGATCTACCTGCCAACTTAACACCAGAGTCACAGCATGGGATGGGAGACCCAGCCACCAGCATGCCGTTCATCCCACGAGAAAGGACACCACCGAGTTCACAACCTTGACAACAGCAGCCAGAGTGACCACAAGGGCCTATGCTACTGGGCCGACATTGCTGGGAACAGTGTACTTTTCAACCCTTCCACACACTGCTCTAACCAGCAATATGGCCTATGGACTATGGGACTAAATGTTCTGTGTTCTTTCCTGTTTTTTTGTTTTAATTTTAGGTTTAAATTTTATGTCTGTAACTCCAGTCCTGACAGGTACAGGATGAGACAAGGCTCTAGGCCTACGAAACATACCGACACACTAACGCACCCCCCCCCCACCCCCGCCACCCCCTTGATTAGGGGTAATATACCATCAGAGACCGCTTCTCACAAAATAGGTCTCACTACCCGCTTAAGATATAATACCCTGCACATAAAATACCGCAACCTCTAACCCTACTTGCACCCACGTTAATGACACGAGACTATA
Source organism: Pelobates fuscus (assembly GCF_036172605.1). NCBI lineage: Eukaryota > Metazoa > Chordata > Amphibia > Anura > Pelobatidae > Pelobates > Pelobates fuscus. Next base: position 158,007,025 of record NC_086317.1, read on the forward strand.
TCTAGACAAGTAGGGAATCTAATATTAAAATTCGAAAGTAACCACCTACAAACGACACACCATGCCCACTTATCTTGTTGACCTACACCCTGGACAGACTCGCAACCCCAAGGCGACTTGATAGGTGACCCAACTGTCGACCCCAACACTCGAACGATACTCCACATAATAGACACTAGTAGTCGGTCAGACTAGCCCACTTATGTTTAATAACTTGGAAATGATACACTAGATCCTTAGTGTTCTCTTGCAACCTGCACAACTTATATTACCCGTTGTAAGCTTTTCAGATCCTCAAAATGTCTAATCTACTGTTTATAGCTACCAGCTCTATCGAACTGAATATGACAGACATCTTTAACCAGCCTGTTTTTCTTTAAGAACAAAAAATGTGCTGTTTATGACCGCCATGCAAATGTTAATTCCTTGTTATTCCACTGGCCTGTATCAGCTGTCGTGGCGATACACGCGAGTATGTAACCTTAAGCACTACAAAAATAAAGAATTAAAAAAAAAAGAAAAGAAAAAAAAAAAGTTGTATGGGTAGGTGTGTATCAGAGATACTGTAACGTAAGAACTTGGGTAAGCTGAGGGACCTGAACGTAGGTCCGTAAATTAGAGACAAGCCGTTGGATTCCCACAAATGTGAATATTTTTGAATAAAACGAAGGCGAAGTGAGGCCTTAAGAAGAAACGTAAACGTACTGAGTAAGATTACCAATACCTGATACTGTAATGCAGGGAACCAGGTAGCCTGTATATTGTCGATGGCGTAGGACTTGGCGAGCTGCAATAATGACGCAGGTCTAAGTAATTATATGTAGAACTGAATTACAAAAACATGTACCGTTAAATATGGTAGTAATACGGTGGATTATGATAATGAGATTGTTGTTGACATTTGTGAGGAATCTTAGACCAGGTACGTTTTGAAGTTTAGAACCTACTTTGGGAGGTGGGGGGCTGTATGAGACCGTGGAGGCTGAATGAGACCTCAAGGGAAAACGTAAAATGGTAAACCTTCTTACCTGTTACAGAAATGAGGGATACTAGGAAACTCTTCTTGGAGCTTTGCTTGAAGAAAAGTATAAGTAGAAGCAAGGTGGTGTAGGTTTGTGTGATTGATGAAATAATCACAGTGAGGAAACACAGATCTGGCCCGTTTGAAGTTTAGAACCCACTTGGGAGGTGGGGAGGCTGAATGAGGCTGTGGAGGCTGAATGAGGCCTCAAGGGAAAAGAGAACTGGTAAACCTTTTTACCTGATACAGTAAAAAACCTAAAAAACATATGCAGACTAAGTGTAAGGAACCAGTATATAAGGAATTTTAAGGAACAGAGGTTTTTTAAAATTGTGCTTATGGTCTGTAATGAGCCTGGTGAAAAGACCTTAGTGGAGACCTTAGATGCGTATAAGACTAATACATAAGGGAAAGTACAATAGACTAAGCAGGGTATGATAATGCCTGGAGGTGTACTTTATAACTTAACTTATAAGAGAAAGTGGACAAACTGTGCCTTTAAGAAGATTTACCCTGTAAAAGATAGGGGTCCCATAATTATGTCACCATATCGGAAAATTAGAAACACATATTATTTAACCAGTGGTTACTTTAAGAGCCATATAATAAAAACACATAAATACATATAGGATAAATAATGTGAGTGCTTAGATACGTGAAAGCATAATTATACTATTACAGTAGATTAGTGAATTTAAACACTGTAGCCTCTTGTGTTCGGTAAACGAATGAACAGGAGAACTGTAACGAGAAAGAACTCCTGTGTTCGGCTAAATGGAGCATACAAAACAGATTTTTAAACTAAAGTTAATTGTACCTGTGGTCGGATGAACGAACGGATGAAATAGTCGAACGTAAGTTCGTTAAGTGCGTTCGGTAAAAGGGAAGGCGGAAGTATCACAAGATACTAAAGACTTTGGGAATTGGCTTAGGGCTTTTGTATCCTAGTAGGCATATTCGGGGTAAGGTGCCTGGTTCCTAATGATGGTGCAGGAAATGCGCTCTTTCCGGGGGCTGCCGGCGCGCCCCCAGGAGGTGCGGTGCTGGCCGGACAGAAGAAAGGTCAATGCAACTGGGGACCGTCGGGTAGGCCTGGATACGGGTGTTCCGGAGGCGGTGGGAGTCACGGTGTCAACTGACGCGTCAAGAAAGGAAAACCTAAGGCAGGAGGGGTACTCGCCGGGGCTTCAGCCCCGCATTTGCGGCTCGCAGCGGCACCGGTGACGATCAGTGTGTTGCTGCCGTGGCTAGAGCAGTAAGCCTCCCATGAAGGCGCTAGTTTTATGGCTGGGATTGTTGAGGGGGTTTTCGCTATTCCATTCAAAGTCGAGAGACCAGGAAAAGTGGTGGTCGAATATCAAGTCCGTGGGGGAACATCTGGGATTGGTTCGCGAGTGGTCACGCGAGGAAGCCCAATTGGGGGGATGGCGGGTCCGTTACATCACCGCCATTAGCGGATCTGTGGGTGTCTCCGTGGGGGGTGGTCCCCTAGAAAGGGGCGGGCAAATTCCGTCTGATACAAAACTTATCGCACCTGAAAGGGGCATCGGTAAATGAGGACATCGACGCGGACCTGTTAGCTTGCTGTGTGGGCTGGGCTGGGCCAGGTCATTGTGGACATACCTTACGGTCGCGGGAATCCTACCGCATGTCTTTGCTTGGGCTGGAAATTGTTTCGGTGGTAGGAGAGTGTCGATTGCCTGGGGATCAGTTGACTGCACTTCGGGAGTTCAGGGTGAAGGTTCGCAAGTCCAAGAAGGTCACGCTGAGGAATCGCAGTTGTTCATAAGGCAGTTTCAAGTTCGCATTTAAATGTATGTTACTTGATTGTTGTAAGTGTTGCAAATGCTTACAGCTGAATCCTGGCTATGTTTGTATACTTTTTATTTAAAATTGTATTCAATGTAATATTCTTCTTTCACTGGGTAAGTATATTAGTACTTAGGCAATACTGTGCTTCGGAACTTTGACACTTTGGAACTTCGGCACTTGAGCACTTCAGCACTTCGGAACTTCAACACTTCGGACATTCGGAAGTACCCGAATGTCCGAATTGCCCGAAATTCTTCCGAATTCATATTCGGACCGAAAGGAATTGCACATGTCTAATAACTAAGTGGTTAAATTAGCCGGGTTGGGAAACAAAGGTCAGAATAATTAAAGTATAAAGCTAAAGTCATGAACAAAAAACGCAAAAACACAAAAGGAATAATCACATTTAACCCCTTAAGGACAGAGCTTCAGAAGCTTGTCTTTCACTTAATGACAACGGCATTTTTTGCTGTTTGCGTTCAACTGCAATTTGCATTTTACTCATTTATTGCACCGACGCATATTATATACCGTTTTTTAAAGGACAGAAAGGGCTTTAATTTGATGTAACATATATTTACATAAATGCTTATTTATTATTAAAAAATACAGAAAAATGCAAATAAAAGGAAAACATTTGATTTTTTTTACAGTTTTTGCAATAATAATGTGTGCACAATTAGTGCAGGTTAAGGCAAGTAATTAAAAATAAATTCATTTAGTTGTTCTGATTTACAGAATATATAATGTGTCTGGGATTTTAAGGTTTGTTTTGGTAGTTACAGGTCACAAAGCACAAGGAGTAAAATAAACTTTTAATGTGGAGCGATTTTAGAATTTGGTATGTTTGTCTTGTAAGCTTAATAGCCATAAAAGAAAACAAAATTGCCACACAAAAGTATATATTTATATAAAGTAGACACCACAGGCTATTTACCTAAGGTTGTTTTGACACTTTCTACGTAGCCATTTTACCGCCAACCTCTGCTAAATATTGGAGTAAAATTGTGTTTTTTGAGGGTTTTCGCACACAAACTTATAACAAAGAACTTCTCATGTGTATTTTGTAAAGTTGGTGTGTGCTATTCCTGTACAAAGTTTTATTATGTGTTCAGTTACTTCTGCTGAGTACAACGGTACCCCCATTGTATGTCTTTGGCACTATTTTGTGAAGCTACGGTGCCATATAGGAGACCTGTCCTTTTCAGTATTCACAGTCGAATTTAGAGAGACGGATTTAATGAGCCTATGCTTCCATTTGGGGTATTATAGTAGTTTGACTGTTCAAAAAAACCCCACAAAGGCCTACCATTTGTAAAGGTAGACACTCCAGGGTATATCATAAGGTGCATATTGTGCCTTAGCATGCCCCCGTTTTGTGCATTTTTTACATACGGATTGCATTTTTGCTGGGCATTTTGTATATTTCATATGTGCCACTAAGTTCAAACCCCCCAAATTATGCTCAGCTAAGTCTTCTGAGTAAAAGGACACCCCCATTGTATGTCTATGGCACTATTTCGTGAATCTACAGTGCCATATAGGAGACCTGTCCTTTTCAGTATTCACAGTAGAATTTTGAGAGACGGATTTAATGAGCCTATGCTTCCATTTGGAGTATTATAACAGTTTGACTGTTCAAAAAAAAACCACAAAGGCCTACCATTTGTAAAAGTAGACACTCCAGGGTATATCATAAGGTGCATATTGTGCCTTAGCATGCCCCCGTTTTTTCACCAATATATGCCAAAGTTTGTGGTAAAAAATAATTTGGGGCATTTTTTTACATACGGATTGCATTTTTGCTGGGCATTTCATATGTGCCACTAAGTTCAAAACCTCCAAATTATGCTCAGCTAAGTCTTCTGAGTAAAAAGACATCCCCAATGAATGTCTTTGGCACTATTTTGTGAAGCTACAGTGCCATATTGGAGACCAAGCCATATCAGTTTTTACTGAACTTTGAATTTTGACGCTGGGCCTATGTGCAATTTCCAAGCATCTTTGCAGGTTTTAAATTCAAACTACCCCACAAAGGCCTACCATTTCTTAAAGTAGACACCCCAGGGTACTTCAAAAGGCATATTTTGAACCTTAGCGTGGGATAATTTTTCCGCTAGCTTGTACCAGGTGTAGTGGTAATAAGCGTTTTTTCTGCCTTTTTGACACACAAAGTGAGTTTGCACAGTATATTTTGCAAACCTTATGTGTGCTACGACTGTATAATACTTCATATGTTGCTCAGCTATGTCAGCTGAGTACAAAAATACCCCTGTATGTACCTTTGCCAGGTATATGTGGACATCGGAGGGGCACATTTGGGACATAGGCATTCCAGTTTTTTTCAAACTTTAAATTTTTACGCTGTGCCCATGCCCCATTTTAGAGTATTTTACCAGGCTATATAATTCAAACTACCCCACAAAGGCATACCATTTCTTAAAGAAGACATCCCAGGGTATTTCAAAAGGCATATTTTGAATCTTAGCGTGGGATCATTTTTACGCTAGCTTGTACCAGGTGTAGTGGTAATAAGCGTTTTTTTTGCCTTTTTGACACACAAAGTGAGTTTGCACAGTATATTTTGCAAACCTTATGTGTACCACCACTCTATAATACTTTATATGTTGCTCAGCTATGTCTGCTGAATACAAAAATACCCCCGTATGTACCTTTGCCAGGTATATGTGGACATCGGAGGGGCACATTTGGGACACAGCCATTCCATTTTTTTTTTAAACTTTAATTTTTTACGCTGTGCCCATGTCCCATTTTAGAGTATTTTACCAGGCTATTTAATCCAAATACCCCATAAAGCCATACCATTTCTTAAAGAAGACATCCCAGGGTATTTGAAAAGGCATATTTTGAACCTTAGCGTGGGATCATTTTTCCGCTAGCTTGTACCAGGTGTAGTGGTAATGAGCGTTATTAAATTTATTTTTTAACTTTTTAAAACTTTTTTTACTTTTTAAAACTATTTTTTAAACTTTTGTTTTGCTTATTAATTTGTTTAAAGTTTCCTAAACTTTCGTAAAACTTTTTTTTTACAGATTTAACATTTTTCTAAGCTTTTTTTTTTACCGTTAACCCCTAACTAGCAGTAAGCAGCACTAACAGTAAATTCCCCATTTTCCCATAATTCCCACCCACCCCAGCTAGCAAAATATTTAATTATACAATATTTAAATTAGTTAATTAAATAAATTTAACCCCTGAGGGTTAAAAAAATAAATAAAAGTTAATCGTCAGGGGTTAAAAAAAATTAGATCACAGTATAATACTGTGATCTGTATTTTTATCACTGTACGCAGTGATCGGCTGGCAGGGAAGGGGTTAATTTTTATTTGGACTGGGTAAAGGGTTTATTTTTTTACATTTTTTACTTAAACGTTATTAAAACTTTTTTTAACTTGATTTTTTAACTTTTTAAAGCTTATTTTAAAACTTTTTTTAACGTTAACCCCTAGTTAGCCTAACACTAAATCCCCCAATTCCCCACTAACTTCCACCCTCCCCAGCTAGCTAAATTTATAATTTTAAAATATTTAAATTAATTAATAAAATAAATTTAACTCCTGAGGGTTAAAAAAAAAAAAGAATTAACCCTCAGGGGTTAAAAAAAAATAATCAGATCATATTAAAATGTAATCCCTGCCAATTGATCACTGTAGTCAGTGATCAATTGGCAGGGAAGGGGTTAATTTTTTATTAAAATGGGTAAAGGGGGGTGGGATTTTAATTTTACTTTATTTTACTTTTATTTATTTTTTTTTCACAGTGAACCTGGAAGTGCAGGGAGGCGGAAGGTAAGTATACAGAGCACAAGTGCTCGCTCTGACATGCTGTCAGAGCGGGCACATGTGCTGGGGCAGCACTATCAGGTGCTCCCGGTCTGCCTCTAATACAAGTGCCATCAATGCCACCGCTGGGGACACTATAAAAGAGAATGCCCACAACTGCGAGGTCGCTCTACATGGATCCGTCCCGGTCCACCACCACCCAGGGCAGCAGCACATTGTTACCAGGCAGAGGCTGCAATGCCATACGACGCCGGAGTACCCGCAACCACAGTGGAACAGTGGGAAGTGCTCCATGAGGCAGATCCCCTACAGGCACACACAGACAACCGCCAACACCATCGGCAGACCGATTACCTAGAAGGAAAGGCAATACAAGGGCTTCGAGATTCTGGAGCCACTATCACCTTGGTAGAGAGCCACCTAATTCCCACTGAAGCAAGAACCAGCAGGACTGTAGCCATAAGGGTAGCCGGGGGAGCAGTATACCGACTACCCACCGCCGAGTGCATTTGAATTGGGGGGCGGGTCATGGGAATGTGGAAGTGGGGTTAATGCCACAACTCCCAGCGGAAGTTTTGTTGGGGAATGATTTGGGGAAACTACATCGGCATATGAACCTCAGACTCCAGCGGTTGGAGAGGCCCACCCCGTGGTCACACACCAACAGGCCCGCACCCAGGACTACAACTCACACCCAGAGGTTCAGGTAAGAGATCCTTCCCCATCTGTAGAATGTATACCCTGGGCCCCACCTAGTAAATTTAAGCCGAGGTAGCCACAGATCCTTCGCCACAAGTATATAGGGATAAGATAAACACAGGGGTGGCAGGGTCAGACAGAGAGAAATTCCTATGGGAGGGTAAGCTCTTATATAGAGAGACCAAGAAAAAGGTAGACGGAGCAGACCCAGTCATTTTGCGTCAGTTAGTAGTGCCCCAGAGGTACAGATCTGAATTACTCTGGATAGCGCATGATATACCGTTATCCGGACACCTGGGAGTTAGTCGCACCCAGTATCGATTGACACAGAGTTTCTTCTGGCCAGGGATAAGTCAGGAGGCTCGGAGGTATTGCGGTACCTGCGATACCTGCCAGAGGGTAGGGAAAAGGGGAGACCGCAGGAAAGCCAAGTTGCACCCCCTACCCATAGTGGAGAAGCCGTTTAGCCACATAGTGGTGGACATAGTAGGTCCCTTAAGGAAGGCTAGCCCCTTGGGCAAGAAATATATATTAACAGTGGTAGACTATGCTACCAGGTATCCCAAGGCGGTAGCCTTAACTAATATTCATGCGGAAACGGTGGCTGAGGCCCTCATGAAGATTTTCTCCCGGGTAGGATTGCCCCGGGAGATCCTTTCTGATCAGGGCACTCAGTTCACTGCAGAGGTCACACAGCAGCTGTGGAAATTTTGTGACATGAGGCCAATAATCAGTGCCCCATATCACCCCCAGACCAATGGGCTCTGCAAACGGTTTAATGGAACATTGAAACAGATGCTCTGAACGTTTGCAGAAACCCATCGGGACTGGGAAAGATTCCTACCTCCTCTTTGCTTATCGGGAGGTGCCGCAGGAATCCACGGGGTTCTCCCCGTTTGAATTATTAGATGGGAGACGGGTACGAGGTCCCCTGGATCTCATTAAGGAGCACTGGGAGGGAGAACATAGCTCCACAGGTACTCCCATCATACCTTATGTACAGGAGTTTCGGAACCAACCGGAGGAACTAACCCGCGCAGTACGGGAGAACCTCCAGGCGGCGCAGACACATTAGTGCACATGGTATGATCGGAACGCCAGGAAAAGTAGCTTTCAGGTAGGGCAGAAAGTTTTAATTTTAAAACCTGTCCGGCATGACAAGCTACAGGCCGCCTGGCAGAGCCCTTATAAGGTGCTGGAACAGCGCTGCAACACCACCTATATAATTGGCCCCTTTGCTGGCTCAGGGGGGCGACACATGATTCATGTGAACATGCTAAAACCCTACCGGGAGCGCTCCAACGAGGTGACCGCCATTTCTGCACCCCCCTCTGAAGAGTTTGACAACCTTCCCCTTCCGGACTTGCTAGAAGACGGAAAATCAGGCAGTGACATAGCCGGGGTTAAGCTGGGGGAGCGGCTGAGTCCACAGGAGCGTAGTGAGTTGTTGAGAGAAAAACGAGAATCCTTTTCTAATGTACCAGGCTACACGCACCTGGCAACTCACCGTGTAGAAACCCCAGGTCAGTTACCAATGTGCCAAACCCCATACCACATACCAGAGGCGGTGTGGGAACACATGCACCAGGAGATCAATGAGATGCTCCAACTGGGGGTGATTGAGCCCTCTGACAGCCCCTGAGCGTCTCCGGTAGTCCTCGTACCTAAACGGGATGGTACCAAACTTTTCTGAGTGGACTACAGGAGGTTAAATGAGAAAACCGTATCCGACGCATATCCTATGCCCAGGATAGACGAATTGCTGGACCGAATGGCCAGGGGCCAATACCTCACTACAATTGATCTCTGTAAGGGGTATTGGCAGATTCCCTTAGCCCCAGACGCTATCCCTAAGTCGGCGTTCGTCACCCCATTCGGCTTGTACCAAATTAAGGTGATGCCGTTTGGGATGAAGAACGCCCCGGCCACATTCCAGCGGATGGTGGACCAACTCCTAGATGAGTTCCAGGACTATGCCTGTGCTTACCTTGATGATATTGCCATCTTCAACAATACCTGGCAGGAGCACCAGGCCCATATAGGAGCCGTTATAGATAGGATTAGGGAGGCAGGGTTAACTTTAAAGCCAGTCAAGTGCAGTATTGGCTAAGGTTCAGTACCTCGGCCACCGAGTAGGTTGCGGAATGCAGAAACCAGAACCCGCTACACACAGATACTGCACACACTGCATCCACTACACACACTCCATCCACTACACAAACACTGCATACACTACACACACTTATCCACTACACCAGAGCTCGACAAATCCCAGGTCACCATGGGTGTTTATCAGCCTATCTACGGTTGTGTAATGGAGGCAGCGATGAGAGAGCTGTAATTTCGCTTCTTGCTCTGCTTCCTTGCAAGCCCTATGGCGATGTCAGGAGCCTCATGATTAAAGGGACTACAGGGTTATTAGTTCCCCCCCTCCCTCGCGCCCCCCTCCCTGCAGGGCCAAGGGGTTACCTGAATCAGCCAATTACCTGAATCAAGCGCTGATGTCCCTGAGCACTGGATCAGGCTCTGCCCACGCTCCTCCTTTAAGATAAAGAGGAATTGGGGGCACACCGGGAGCATGCATTTTGCAGGAATGGTGCTGCCGTAGTGACCAAAATGCATACATGATACAGATTAAGTTACAGAGCACATGTAAAAATACATTTCTCAATCCTACAAGGCTACTCAAAATGGCCTATCTCCGCAAACAAACATGGGTACTCACTTCCACCACATGGCCACATCGGGAGCCTTAATAATGTCAATACGGCCCTGGCATGCCTAAACAGTGTGCGAGGGAGCAGTGTAAAAAGAGCAGGAGGATGACAGGAATGCAGGATCAAAGCAACCAAACTGGACCTCATTAAAAGGGTCCACTCCAGCTCTCCAAAGGTAGGGAGGTTAGGTCGACCTAAAGGGACAATATAGGCACCCAGACCACTTTTAGGTTACCAGCCCCCCTCTGATCGCATGGGAAAGGTGTTTTTACTAACCTTTTTGGCCACACCATGACAGTCTCGGTTGTGGCTGACCACTCCTCCATGGCTGAGACAATCAATCTTGATGATCTCAGATGCACGTGCAGCAATATGCCATGCTGCGCCAATCAGCACCTCCTCGGAAAGGTGAATTGACTCAATGGCTCTGCATGAGGACCTCCAGCATCAGATTTTTCCTCATAGGAAAGCTTTGACTAACCCTTTCCTATGGGGAAATCTTAATGCAATTCTCTTTCTCCACCTTTCACTAAAATTCTCTCTCTCTCTCTCTCCCCAATTATAAAGAAACCCAACCTTGACCCTTACTCCCCATTTAACTATCGTCCTATCTCGCTACTGCCTTTTGCATCCAAGATCCTTGAAAGAATTGTGTATGCGAGATTGACAGACTTCCTTGAGTCCAACTCTCTGCTAGACGCACTTCAGTCTGGTTTCCGCGCTAAGCACTCTGTGGAAACGGCACTGACCAAAGTATCCAATGATCTACTCGCTGCAAAATCTCATGGTCACTACTCTATCCTAATTCTCCTTGACCTGTCGGCGGCTTTTGACACTGTTGATCATCAACAGCTTCTTCTCATCCTCCGCAATATAGGTCTACAAGATATTGCTCTCTCCTGGTGCTCCTCCTACCTCTCCCAGCGCTCTTTCAGTGTTTCTTTCTCTGGCTCTGCTTCTTCTCCCCAACTCCTTTCTGTTGGTGTCCCCCAAGGATTAGTCCTTGGTCCCCTACTGTTCTCCATCTATACTGCCTCCCTTGGTAAACTCATTAGCTCCTTTGGCTTCCAATATCATTTCTGTGCGGATGACACGCAAATCTGCCTGTCCTCTCCTGATCTCTCCCCGTCTCTCTTGACTAGTGTCTCTGACTGCCTCTCTGCTATTTCTAACTGGATGGCGCCCACTTCTTTAACCCCTTAAGGACACATGACATGTGTGACATGTCATGATTCCCTTTTATTCCCGAAGTTTGGTCCTTAAGGGGTTAAACTAAACTTGACCAAAACTGAACTTCTGGTCTTTCCTCCCTCAAGTGTTGTTACTCCTGTGTCTGTCTCCCTCCAAATCCCATCAGAGATTTTTGATGGGGTTCAAGTCAGTTGACTGTGATGGCCACTGTAGAATTTTTCAGGACTTTTTCTGCAACCATGGTGGAATTTGAGGTATGCTTGGGACCATTGTCTTGTTGGAAGGTCCAAGGACGCCCAAACGTCAGCTTCCTCATAGACGGCATGATGTTTTTCCTAGGATTTCCTGATACTTGAATGAATTCATCTTGCCATCCATAGGTTTCCAGTGCCAGAGAATGCAAAACAGCCCCAGAGTGTCGCTGAGCCACCATAATGCTTAATTGAAGGCAGTGTGGTCTTTTCAGCATATGCTTCATCCTTCTTCCTCCAGACAAACCACTGATACATTGGCCCAAAAAGTTCCAGTTTTGTTTCATTGAGCCACAGAAAAGAATCCCAAAATCTACGTGGCTCATTTATATAAATTTTGTCTGTGAGCTCATGCACATCAGGTTTCCAATGCTCCTCTATTTTGAGCCTTGGATTGGACCAACAATGGAGGAGGTCATGCCTCTATTAAGATGTCGCAGGAGGCTGAGGGGTTAGTAG